>NC_032000.1:46469363-46654358 GCF_001879085.1 Nicotiana attenuata | reverse complement strand
ATTCGGTACAGTTTGGTATTTTTTCGGTTTATTTTTATAAGATAAGAAACCTACCCTAATTATCGGTACGGTTATAGATTTATATAAAAACCTACGATTTCTTTAAATCAAGCCTAAAAATCGGTTCGGTGCGGTGCGATTCGGTCGGTTTAGTCGGTTTTCAAATATCCATTGACACCCCTACTGTTATGTTTAGGTTGCCCATTCTTCTTTCATATAGTTTAGCTTTACGTTTTTTTCTTTCTACTATTCTTCAATTTTATGTCTCTTCATTATTCTTTTTTCATTTGTTCATGTTATGCAGCAGCAGCACCACTGAGTTATATATATTGTCAGCCGTTGAGAAAGAATATGCAAGTGCCATTTTTTTTCAAAAGAAAGCTAGATATTGTTTGTCCAACCAGTAATAGATAGTAAATTCTTTTATTCTTTTTTGGCTGGGTGGTGGTGGATGAACTCAAGAACAATAAAGGACATTGGAATGTAGAAATACGCTATTAAAACCCATTTGGTATAGTTTAAAGAATTTAATTTGATTCCATCAGCAAATCAGATGATACCCTAACCATGGCATGGTCTAATAATATGATTCCATTAACCAGGGATGTTGCTGACGATTCTGCTAAATTTGACCACTTGATGTCGAATTCATTATCTATAACATAAATGTCACAGATGGGGATGTAGCTCAAATGGTAGAGCGCTCGCTTTGCATGCGAGAGGTACAGGGTTCGATCCCCTGCATCTCCATTTCTCTTTTATGTATCTGAGCATTTTCCGGTTGAAATGGGGTTACACCAAGGTTCTGCACTCAGTCCGTTCTTATTCCCCCTGGTGATGGATGCGTTAACAAACCATATTCAAGGGGAAGTGCCATGGTGCATGCTATTTGCCCCGATGACATAGTTCTGATTGATGAGTCACGAGCCGGTGTTAACGAGAGACTAGAGGTTTAGAGACAGACTCTTGAGTCTATAAGGTTTCAAGTTGAGCATAACGAAGACGGAATACCTGGAGTATAAGTTCAGCACTGAGCCGGGGGAAGTGGGCGTGGATGTGAGGCTTGAATCATAGGTTATCCCAAGTAGAGGCAGCAGCTTCAAGTACTTTGGTTCGGTTATCCACGGGGGAGGAGAGATCGACGAGGATGTCACACACCGTATTAGGGTAGGATGGATAAATTGGAGGTTAGCATCCGGAGTTTTGTGTGACAAGAGAGTGCCAACGATACTCAAAGGTAAGTTCTATAAAGCGGTGGTTAGACCGGCCATGATGTATGGGGCTGAGTGTTGACCTATTAAAAACTCACATATCCAAAAGATGAAAGTAGCAGAAATGAGGATGTTGAGGTGGATGTGCGGACATACTAGGATGGACAAGATTAGAAATGATGATATTCGGGAGAAGGTGCACGTGGCTCCCATTGATGACAAGATATGCGGGAAGCGAGACTCAGATGGTTCAGACATGTACAGAGGAGAAGCCCAGATGCTCCAGTAAGGAGGTGTGAGCGACTGGTTGTGGAGGGCACGAGAAGAGGTAGGGGGCGGCCTAAGAAGTATTTGGGAGAAGTGATCAGGCAGGATATGGCGAGGCTTCAGATTTCCGAGGACATGACACTTGATAGGAAGTTATGGAGGTCGAGTATTACGGTTGTAGGCTAGGAGGTAGCTGAGTCTTGCGTTACCTTGTACTGTTGTGAGCCTAGTCCGGTAGGGTTTTTGTCTGAAATAGCTAGGGGCATTGTCGTGTCTTACTATTTTCGCTTTTCGGTGCAGGACCTATTTACTAGCCATCATTTTTGTTTTGCAATTTTCCTTCTGCATTTTATGTTCCTATTTTTCATATGATCTTGGTGGTGAAACTAATATTCTCTCCTTTTTGTTTTTCTTATTATCTTGAGCCGAGGGTCTTCCGGAAACAGCCTCTCTACTCCTTCAGGGTAAGGGTAAGGTCTGCGTACATACTATCCTCCCCAGATCCCACTTGTGTGATTTTACTGGGTTGTTATTGTTGCCCATTTTTGATAAACTGTTTCAGAATTGGTATCATTAAAAACTCGGGCATTTTGTTCGCTTCATGCTCACCGCGTGGCTACGTAACTTGGACTCCCTAACTTGGACATTCTGTGTTTGTTCCTTAGTTGTTGTAGGTTTTTGGACAATATTTGGTTGATGTTTGGAAAAAGATAATATTTGAAATAGAAGTAATAAATTGAAATTTGAATCTTCTTGTATACTAAGAAAAATTGTCACTATGTTCCTCAACAAACTACAGTCATTTTCCATGGAAAAAAAAAAAAATACAGTCGTGTTCACATAGTGCTAAGAAATTCCTTTCTATATGTATTTTGAAGTTTGTTTATTTATATGGGAGCACTTTATTTTGCAAAAGAGATGGATCATAGCATTATCAACTTATTGTTATGTAGCACTTGATTAAAATATTTGTTTTAGTTAAGAAATTATCTTTCCAATGCCAAAGTCTATTGATCGAATAACTTATAGGGACAAAAAGAGAAAACGGAAAATGTAGTTCGACAAGAATCTATTGAGTAGGTTTTGAAGAGTTTTTGTGCAAGAGTTATTGTACAAAAATATATCATTAGATATTAAGCGATGCGTTTTCAAAAACATTGTTGAGTATTGAAGTTTTGATGATTAATAAAATGTGACTAACTGCTCAAAGAACTAGGTCCTAAACGTAGCTGCTTAACTGTTGCGATGAACTAGCTCATCAGGTTAAAAGATCAGCTCCTCATGATTGATACTTATACGTATATACAAGACAGTAACTTTATCTCAATGTTACCCAGGTCCGTGTCAAACTTGATATAAAAGAGCTTGAATCTTACAAAGCTAATTTAGAGAAACATGTCAAAGACCTTAAGACTTACTTCTGAGAATGAGAAGTCACCTGATACACATGGCAAGGATCTGCAGTATAATGTTGAAAAGAAATTAAAAATTGCTAATGATAATCTTTGTGATGCTGAATGTAAAAATAAAGTCCGACATGAAAACCTAGAAAAGGCTAATTATGAACTCTCTAAACTAAGCAAATGGCATAGGTCTTCTGATGCATTGAATCGGCTGAATGAAAATTGTAGCTCTAACAAATCTGGAATTGGCTACGAAAAACCTATCCTTAAGTTTGACCCAAAGTATGTAGAAATTTCTGATAATAAAGTGTGCACTTATTGTGGAAGAGTAGGATACTTTAGAGACACTTGTCCTACCTTAATTCATGCTCAGTTTAGAAACACCTTTAGTATTGCTAAAAGTGTGAAGAAGGAAGAGGATCTAAAGGTTAATCCTCCTGTCCATACTAAGTGAATTAAGGCTAACAAGAAAATAACTTCTAATCCTCTCCCTTTCTGCGCAAGAAGGGATCTGATTCATCCTTTTTCAAACAAAAAGGGACCCAAGCTAGTATGAGTTCCCAAAACTAACTTGTGAATTTTGGTGCATGCTAAGGTGAGAGGAAATAATCAGGATTGGTATCTAGACAGTGGATGCTCAAGACATATGACTGGAGAAAAGAAAAACTTTCTCTCACTGACAGCCTTCCAAGAGGGAGTGTGTCATTTGAAATGGGAAAAGGGCCAGATACCAGGTATTATCAAGGTTGGCAAGTCACTCTCTCATGCTATAGAAGATGTGTATTATGTGGTAGGTCTTAAACATAATCTTCTTAGCATCTCTCAATTGTGCGACAAAGGAAACGAGGTGAAATTAAATTCCAAAATATGCATTGTCACTAAGCTTGATACTGATGAAATTGTGTTAAAGGGAAAGAGACATAACAATGTCTACAAGATATCGATTATGTCACTTCCCCAAAGTGAGCACACATGCTTGAGTGTAGTGGAAGATGATCCACTACTATGGCATAGAAGACTTGGACATGCCAGTCTCTCCTAACTCAACAAGTTGGTTGCAAAGGACTTGGTCCTTGGGCTACCTAAAGTTGAGTTCACATCTGACAAGGTATGTGATGCATGTGTAAGAGGGAAACATGTTAGTACCTCCAAACCTCTAGAACTTCTTCACTTGAATCTACGTGGACCAATGAGAATAAGGAGTAGAGGAGGTAAGAGGTATGTGTTTGTGATTGTTGATGACTTCTCCAGGTATACATGGACTCTATTTTTGGGATCCAAAGATAAAACTTTTGATGTTTTCTGTGTTTTTATCAGAATGATCCAACAAAAGCTAGGGTGTAATGTTTTAAGTATAAGAACTGACTATGGAACTGAATTTGAAAATTCAAAATTCCTTGAGTTCTGTGGGTCACATGGCATTGACCATAATTTCTTTGCACCTAGAACTCCACAACAAAATAGGGTTGTAGAAAGAAAGAATAGATCCTTATAAGACATGGGGAGGGCCATGTTGATTGCTAGTGGACTACCTAAGAATTTCTAGGCTAAGGCAATCAATATTGCTTGCTTTCTGCTAAATAGATGCATGGTCAGACCCATTCTTGAGAAAACTCCCTATGAGTTACTTGGAGGTAGAAAACCCAACATCACTCACTTGAGAGCCTTTGGGCGCAGATGTCTTGTGCACAATAACGGGAAAGAAGCTCGAGGTAAGTTTGATGACTGAAGTGATGGGGGAATTTTCTTGGGTTACTCTCCACATAGTAAGGCATATAAGAATTTAATAAAATAACTATGTGTGTGGAAGAAAATATATTCATGTTATTTTTGATGAATCTAACAATTTGGCGGAGAAAGGTCTGCAGGATGAAGATTATGACATAGAATTCACTAGTGATGGAGATACAAAGGAATCTGATGAAGATGGTTCTGAAAACCACAAGGAAATTGACGCTGATCATGAGGAACCAGAACAAGAAAGATCTACTCAGACCTACCCGCTTTATTGAGCATTTTCATTCACTGAAGCAACTTGAACAAAATAAAAGTAAAAGAAAGAAATTCATTGACTTAACTGCTGATCAGAATAATGAAGCCACACATACTAAACCTATTCTTTTGGGCCACTTCTCGGGTGAATCTTCTCTGAGAATACAGATCAGACCATGGAAGCTTCAAAGCTCACATCCTCTTGAGAATATCATCTCTGATCCAAATGCAGGGGTGCAAACCAGGTCTTCTCTAAGAAATCTATGTGCACTCACAACATTTCTCTCACAGGTTGAACCTAAAACCATCAAAGAAGCTCTAAAGGATCCAGACTGGATCATAGCCATGCAAGATGAGCTAAATCAGTTTGAGAGAAGCAAGGTCTGGCACCTGGTACAGAAACCCAAGAACAGAATTGTCATAGGTACCAGATAGGTATTCAGAAACAAGTTGGATGAACAAGGAAATATCACAAGGAACAAGGCAAGAATGGCAGTTAAGGGATACAACCAAGAGGAGGGCATTGACTATGATGAGACATTTGCACCTGTAGCTAGAATGGAGGCTATAAGAATGCTGATAGCCTTTGTTGCCCATATGGAATTCACTTTATATCAGATGGATGTAATGAGTGCCTTTTTGAATGGGTACCTGAAGGAGGAAGTGTTTGTCAAACAACCTCCTAGATTTGAAAGTGAAGAATTTCCTGACTATGTGTTCAAACTGGATAAAGCTCTTTATGATCTGAAATAGGCCCCTAGAGCTTGGTATGAAAGGCTTTCAAAATTCCTCTTAGCCAACTTTGTAAGAGAAGGTTGACAATACTCTATTTCTGAGGAGCAAAGGGAAGAATATTCTAATTGTGCAAGTATATGTGGATGATATTATCTTCGGGGCCACCAATGAAGCGATGTGCAAGGAATTTACTGAGATGATGGGAAATGAGTTCGAGATGAGCATAAATTAAACTTATTTCTGGGTATACAAATTAAGCAAACACCTACTGGAACCATGATACATCAGCAGAAATATATTAGAGAGTTGCTGAGGAAATTCAACATGGACTCCTCTAAGTCTACTGATACCCCCATTGACATTGCAACAAATATGGACCTTGATAAAGAAGGGAAAAGTGTGGAACAGAAGCTATACAGAGGAATGATTGGGTCATTATTGTACATCATAGCAAGCAGGCCTGATATAGTGTTTAGTGTGGGATTATGTGCAAGATTTCAGGCAAATCACAAAGAATCTCGCCTAAAGGCTGTCAAAAGAATACTAAAATATCTCAAGGGGACCCTTGAACTCTGTCTATGGTATCCCAGAGGATATAGCTTTGATCTAGTTGGTTGTGCTGATGCTGACTATGCAGGTTTTCATGTTGACAAAAAAAGCACTTCAGGAACAACTCATTTTCTAGGTTCTTGTCTGGTGTCTTGGGGAACCAAGAAGCAAAACTCAATGGCCTTATCTACAGCTGAAGCTGAATATATGGCAGCAACATCCTATTGTGCTTAAGTACTATGGATAAGACAACAACTAAGAGACAATAGTATATTTGTTGATTGTGTTCCTATTTTTCTATGATAACACTAGTGCCATACATATTGCTAAAAAATACATATCAGCACAAGAGAACCAAGCACATTGATATTAGACATCACTTTCTTAGAGACAATGGTGAAAAGGGGAAAATCTCAATTAACTCTTGCAAAACTGAAGAACAAATTGTTGATATTTATACTAAAGCTCTGAGTAGGGATCACTTTGAAAGGAATAGACTAGACTAAGTCTAATCAACTCCTCCCACTAAAGTTGACTCCTAGTGATTGGTTAGAAAAGGCATAATAAGTCGTAGATAATTAAGTACAACATGTTTTATGCAACTTTGTGCTTGTATTATGCTCATACACTTGCTGAGAAAAATATGGCTGATAACTGTGTTGTATGATACTAATATGAAGTGCTGAAGCGTATTGCAGAAACTAATAAGGAGTCGCTAAGGAGTTGGTTCTTTGACTCAGGTATGCACCATATTGCCTTAAGTCACTAGGACTCCATATTTTAAAATTACTGCTATATTAAGAATTTTACTTCCGTTGGCATCACTTCTAATCGTCTTCTAGTCAAAGAGTACGGGGGAATCCTTGTGCAATTAGAAATCAATTACTCCTAAATATCTTATAGTCAAAGTAACCGAGTAACCGTTATAAGAGTCCCGTTAGAACTCAAATTCGGTCACCTTCTCTCTTCCATTCAAATTAGGAGTAACGCCTTTAAAAGGCTCTTATGATTAGCTTCTCTAACCTCACTATTTCTCTCAAACCTTAAGCAAGAACCGAAAGCAATTATCAAGTATCAATCCTTTCTTTATCTTCTTCGAGTCTCTCATCTGATCACCATGCCTAAAGCCAGTCAAACACCCTCTAAAGCTAAATCATCAACCAAGGTTGAAGCAAAACCAAAAATCTTGAAGCCCAAATTGAAGAAAAATGACAAGCCTTTAAGAGAACCCACACCCACACCTGCTCCTTCTCCTTCGATATCCACTACCATACCTACCTCATCCTCCCCTATACCTACTGCTGCTCTTGTTCCTATCATTCCCATCTCCATTGTACCCCCTCCTTCAAAATCAACTACCCATGCACCCGAGCCTCCTACGAAAGGTACCTCTAAGCCAGCTAAGGTCAAAGCAACATCAAGAAAATCTGTCAAGAAAATTCCTGAGGATGCTACACAGAGTGATACTGGAGTCAAGGAATTTGTAATTTAGGGGGAATCAGGTATATGAACTACTGATCAGGTACCACATCCTACTTCTAAGCTCGATGTTTTGGTTTCTGCTATAGATGTTACACTCCTAGATACTCTTCCACCAACGAGTGAGAAGTCGCCAGTGGAAAAATTCATGGTAGAAGAGCGTACAAGGGATCTGGAATAGGAGGAAGATGCAACGATTGTGGAGCATGTGGTTGAGGGGGAAGGACGAGAAGAACCAGTGAAAAAGGAGGCTTTTGATGGCCTTAATTTTAGTTGGACTGAGGATTAGGAAGATGATGAATGTGGAAAAGTAGAAGAAGATGTGACTAGTCATGAGGAACATGATGCTCAAAACATAGCCAATAAAGCAGAAAAGAGTGAGAATGAGGGAGTATCTGGAGATGAGAAGGAGAGTGATACAGAGGTGAAGACAGGTGAACGTGCTAAAAATTCTTCAGAAGAAGAAGATTAGAGTAAGGAAGAGGAGGTTTCTGAAAGTGAGGGCGAGGATCAAGAAAAGGTAAGTGAGAGTGAAGGAGGTGATGACGAAAGTGAGGAAGTAGAGGGGAATGTGAGTGAGGAATCTGAAGGTTCCATGACAATTGGAAACACTGGATGTAATTGGTAAAGAGACAAGGCCTCAAGAACCTGGGTCTTTATTAACTCCTTTCAGTGGAGATGAAGAAGTTAGCAGTGATGAAGATGATATGGCACTTTTTGAGGTAGGAAAGAAGTCCAGAAAGGCCACTGTGAAAGCTACAAAGGTAGTAGCCTCAACAAGGAAAGGAGTGGCTCCTCCTGCTAGAAATCCCCTCACAAGGAGTAAAAGAAAGCTTGTTGATGCACAAATCATGAAAGAATCTAGAAGTACAAAGAAGCCAAAGAAGAAGGTTTCAATTATAGAACCTATTTTTGAGTTGGAAGGAGAAGAGGAATCTGACTCAGCTTTGCCAGCAGAGTCTGCTACACCATAGAAAAGGGGTGCCAAAATCACCAAACCTACTTTCGCTTCTACAAGAGCAAGTAGGGTAAGACAAGAAAGGATGTGACAACTGCAGTTCATAGACTCATAGTGTTCAGGAACAGAAAAGTGCTAAATGGGAAGATTCTTGCAAAAACTAATAAGAAGGGAATGGATCAACTGGTTGTGAAACTGGTGCTACAAGGGTGGAAGCACATATTTGTCAAAACTTTCCCCCCAGTATGTGTTCCTGCGGTGGTGGAGTTCTACACAAATTTCACTTTTGATGGGAAGGTAGTCAAGAGTAAAGTAGGGGACTTTAACATGGAGTTTGATGCCGAGGAACTGCGGCTGCTTCTGGATATCCCCTCATTGGTATTTGACAATTATGTGAAGAAGAAGTAGCCAGCCATAGAAAATGATGTTGACACTATTGTGGTCACCAGGAAGTTCTCCCAAAATTTTGAACTAGATGCTCCCCAAAAAGTGTACAAGACTGACATGACTCCCTTTCACAAGCTACTGTTTCAATTTGTCAACTCCTGTATTCTTCAGAGGTCTGAGAGAAAACATGGATCTACTCTGTTGGACATGGCTATGACATAACTACTTGACACTGGTTGACCTATCAATCTCCCTAGCCTGATGATTCAGCACATGGCAAGAGTTGCAGATACCTCCAAATCAAAGCAAGTCATGCCATATGGTTTCATGTTGACTGAGTTATTTGACAAGCTTAATATTGCCTTACCTGAGCTTAAGTTTGGAAATCACAATGATGTTATGGATGTTGTTACCCTCAAGCAGTGTGGCTATGAGGAGATCAAGGCTAGTGGACCCACAGGATCTACCATTCTTCCGGGGAGCAGTACGGTTACAGAACTCAGCAAGAGGTTGGAGTTGGCTGTTGAAGAGAATGCCAAGCTTTGTGAAGACAATAATGAACTGAGACAGGAAACTAAGCAACTCAGGGAAGAGCTCTGAAGAGACACGGAGGCCCATGCTCAACAAATTTCTACCCTTACGAAAGCTTTGACCCCCTATGCCTCTCGCCTTGAACCTGTTCCTTCCTAGTGTCCTTAGTTCTTTTTCTTTTCTATTGATATTTATCTTTTGTTTCTTCTTTCTTAGTTTGAGTTGTCTGCAATATGCTTAGTTTATTTTGTTCTAATGATAAAGACAAGGCCCTGGGCTTCTTTTGGCACTACTTAATGTCCCATATTACTCTGCTTTACTGCTTTGTACTCTTCTGGATCATCAGCCTAGTTTATTTGCCATTTCTTATGCTTGTGTTGTTGCTTGTTTGGCCTTGCATCTTACATTATTTGTGCTTAATGTCTAACGTGTTTTTTTTGATGATACAAAAGGGGGAAGATAAGGTTGGAAGGTTGTGGGTTGTGACTTGTATCTGGTTCTTTGATGTGATTGCCTGGGTCTGTCTGTGCACAATGTTTGTCATCATTAAAAGGGAGAATTTGTTGAGTATTGAAGTTTTGATGATTAACAAAGTGTGACTAACTGCTCAAAGGAGCAGGTCCTCAATGTAGCTGCTTAACTGTTATGATGAACTAGCTCCTCAGGTTAAAGGATCAGCTCCTAATGATTGATACTTATACGTATGTACAAGACAATAACTTTATCTCAAAGTTACTCAGGTCCGAGTTTGGTGGTAGATGGCTGCTATACGTGATAAGGGTCGTATATCAAGAAGATTTGGATAATTTAATCAGGGTCAAAAGTCCCAGAGCATGTGGAATCCTTGGAATAGTAGGAGTCCTATAGAAGAGGAAACTGACCTTGAATAGGACTCCTACAAGATCTCAACTCGTGTTTATATAGGATAGACTTTGGCTTTCCAATCCATGCTTTTACACATCAACTAATGTGATATAAGCTGTTTTTACTCGTGTTGAGTACTTGTTTTATGTATTCTTTCGAGTTGGTCTAGTGAATGTATTTTACAAAATTGAGTTGTAATCAAAGTCATAAACAATAGTGAATTGGAGTGAGCAATTTGCTTTACAAGTTAGAGTAACTTGTAAATCAAATAGGAGTAGTAGGAGTACTGGAGAGTATTGAATTAAAGTCTTGTAATTGATACATTTTGGCTCATTGTTCTAGTGGAGTTGGAGTTGAAAATCCTACGTGGTAGGTCGTGGTTTTTGCACCTCTTAAGCCGGGTGATTTTCCATGTAAAATTTTGTTTTCATGTGACGACCCGGCCGGTCGTCTCATGAGTTACCGGTCCGTTTCCCCCATTTCTGCTTCTTATTGCTTTGTTCATCTGTGTTTTGAGGCATCGGGTTGGTTTGATCGAATCCGGATTGGTTTTGGTGTAGTTGAGACACTTAGTCTCTTTTAAGAAGGCTTAAGTTGAAAAAGTCCATTGGATGTTGACTTATGTGTTAGAGGGCTCGGATGTGAGTTCCGATGGTTCGGTTAGCTTCAGGAGGTGATTTATGACTTAGGAGTGTGATCGGAATGGGTTTTGGAGGTCCGGAGTAGAATTTGTCTTGAATTGGCGAAGTTGATAATTTGGTGATTTCCGGTTGGTAGGTGAGATTTTGATCCGGGGGCCAGAATGGAATTCCGAGAGTTGCAGTAGCTTCGTTGTGTCATTTGGGATGTGTGTGCGAAATTTCAGGTCATTCGGACGTGGTTTGGTTGGGTTTTTGATCGAAAGCGTATTTTGGAAGATTTTTAGAAACTTAGGCTTGAATTCGATGTGTTTTGGGTAATTTGATGTTGTTTGAGGTGTTTCGATGATTGGAGCAAGTTTGAATAAGGTTTTAGGATGTATTGGTGCTTTTGGTTGAGGTCCCGGAAGCCTCCAGTGAGTTTCGGATGGTCAATCGAGTCATTTTTGGAGTTTGGAAGTTGCAGAAAATCTGATCAGGTGTTGCAGAGAATTATCTCTTCGAGTTCGCGAGAGTAGCCTCGCGTTCGCGAAGAAGGAATTGAGGAAGGCCAGGATTTAGCCTTCGCGAGATAGGCTTCACGTTCGCGGAAGGCTGGGGTTCAGTTAATCACGTTCGCGAGAGGGAACTCGCGATCGCGTAGAGTAATTTGGGGTCTGAGGGGCCCAAGGTCTTTTGTTCTTCGCGTTCGCGTATGGGGTGTCGCGTTCGCGAAGGTGTAGGAGGAGAAAGCATCACGTTCGCAATGGGTGTACCGCGTTCGCGAAGAGTAAAAAGTGGTCAACGTAAGTTTGTGCTACGCGAACGCGAGGGGTTGACCGCGTTCGCAAAGAAGGAAAGTCAGGTCTGGGCAGAATGTTTTTAAATCGTCTTGTCCGCGATTTTGGGTCTATTTTCACCCATAGTTGATCATTTTGAGAGCTTTTTGAAGGAGATTAAAGAGGGATTCAAGGGGGAACGATTTGAGGTAATATTTTTGGATTTAAAACTCGATTCTATTATGAAATCTACCTAGGAAATCATGGAAACTTAAGCTAAAAATGGATGAACTAGGGCTTGGAATTTTGGACTTTTGATTTGGGATTTGAAGGGTCACTTGTGGACGGATTTTGATGTTTTTGATATGTATAAACTCATGGGGAGATAAGAACCTATTGGTGTAAAAATTTCTGAGTTTCGAGAAGTGGGCCCGGGGCTCGGGTTTTGCTAATTTTGAGATTTTTGGTATTTTCGATTGTTTTCGCTTAGGCCTTGTTCCCTTAGCATATTGTGACGTATTCGTTCTAATTTTGGATAGATTCGACGCACGTGGAGGCCAATTCGAAGGGCAAAGGCATCGCGAGCTAGGGATTTAGCCGGTTCGAGGTGAGTAATGCTTGTAAATGATGTTCTGAGGGGTGCGCCGGGCATTGACGAGTATTCGACTAGATAAGAACAAGTATTCTTTGCCTCGCATTGACGATTTATTCGACTAGCTTCAGGGGGCGAAGGTATTCTCCAAGATTGATCTCCGTTCGAGTTATCACCAGTTGAAGATCAGGGATTTAGATATTCTTAAGACGGCCTTCAGGACCAAATATGGTCAATATGAGTTCCTGGTTATGTCTTTTGGGCTGACCAATGCCCCAGCAGCGTTCATGCATCTGATGAACAACGTGTTCCGGCCTTATCTTGACCCATTTGTCATAGTTTTCATTGATGATATCTTGGTGTATTCGCGTAGTCAGGAGGAGCACGCGGAGCATTTGAGGGTTGTATTGCAGAGATTGAGGGTGGTGAAGCTTTATGCAAAGTTCTCCAAATGTGAGTTTTGGCTCAGTTCAGCGGCATTCATGGGACACATGGTGTCCAGTGAGGGTATTCAGGTTAATCCAAAGAAGATAGAGGCGGTGCAGAGTTGGCCCAGACTATCCTCATCCACAAAGATTTGTAGTTTTCTTGGTTTGGCAGGATATTATCGCCGGTTTGTTCAGGGATTCTCATCTATCGCATCGCCCTTGACCAAGTTGACTCAGAAGGGTTTTTCATTTGTATGGTCGGACGAGTGTGAGGAGAGCTTTCAGAAGCTCAAGACAGCTTTGACCACAACTCCAGTGTTGGTTTTGCCATCAGCTTCAGGTTCATATACCGTGTATTGTGATGCTTCGAGAGTAGGGATTGGTTGTGTGTTGATGTAGGAGGGTAGAGTTATTGCTTATGCTTCTCGTCAGTTGAATCCCCATGAGAAGAATTACCCTGTTCATGATTTGGAGTTGGCTGCCATAGTTCACGCGTTGAAGATTTGGAGGCATTACTTGTATGGCGTATCTTGTGAGGTATTCACTGATCATCGCAGTCTTCAGCATTTGTTCAAGCAAAAGGATCTTAATTTGAGGCAGCGGAGATGGTTGGAGTTACTTAAGGATTATGACATCACTATATTGTACCATCCGGGAAAGGCCAATATGGTGGCCGACGCTTTGAGCTGAAAGGCAGTGAGTATGGGGAGTTTGGATACCTTCCAGTTGGGGAGAGACCTCTTGCAGTTGATGTTTAGGCTTTGGCCAATCGGTTCGTGAGGTTGGATATTTCGGAGCCCAATCGGATATTGGCTTGTGTGGTTTCTCGGTCTTCCCTATATAAGCGCATCAGAGAGCGCCAGTATGATGATCCACATTTGCTCGTCCTTAGGGACAGGGTTCAACATGATGATGCCAGGGATGTGTCTATTGGAGATGATGGAGTATTGAGGATGCAGTGCCGGATTTATGTGCCCAATATAGATGGGCTTCGGGAGCTGATTTTGGAGGAGGCCCATAGCTCGCGGTATTCTATCCATCCAGGAGCCGCGAAGATGTATCAGGATCTGAGACAGCATTACTGGTGGCGAAGAATGAAGAAAGATATTGTGAGATTTGTAGCTCGGTGTCTCAATTGCCAACAGGTGAAATATGAGCATCAGAGACCGAGTGGCTTACTTCAGCGGATGGATATTCCAGAGTGGAAGTGGGAGCGGATCACTATGGATTTTGTAGTTGGACTCCCTCGTACTTTGAAGAAGTTCGATGCTATATGGGTGATTGTGGATAGGCTGACCAAGTCCGCGCACTTCATTCCTATTTGTACTACTTATTTTTCAGAGCGGTTGGCAGAGATATATATTCGGGAGATTGTTCGGTTGCATGGTGTCCCAATTTCCATCATTTCAGATCGGGGCACTCAGTTTACTTCCCAGTTTTGGAAGTCTTTTCAGTGAGAGTTGGGTACTCAGGTACAGTTGAGCACAGCCTTTCACCCTCAGACGGACGGGCAGTCCGAGCGCACTACGCACTTGTGTTATTGATTTCGGAGGGTCATGGGATCAATTTCTACCACTTGCAGAGTTTGCTTACTACAACAGCTACCAATCGAGTATCCAGATGGCTCCATATGAGGCTTTGTAGGGGAGGCGGTGTAGATCTCCAGTTGGTTGGTTCGAGCCCGGTGAGGCTAGGCTATTGGGGACAGATTTGGTTCAGGATGCTTTAGATAAAGTGAAGGTGATTCAGGAGAGACTTCGTACTACGCAGTCGAGGCAAAAGAGTTATGCTGACAAGAAGGTTAGAGATGCGTCCTTCATGGTCGGTGAGAAGGTTCTGTGGAAGGTCTCGCCCACTAAAGGTGTTATGAGATTTGGAAAGAAAGGGAAGTTGAGTCCGCGATTCATTGGGCCTTTTGAGGTACTTCGGAGGATTGGAGAGGTGGCTTATGAGCTTGCTCTTGTTGAGTGTGCACCCTGTGTTCCATGTTTCTATGCTCCGGAAGTACATTGGAGATCCGTCTCATGTTCTGGATTTCAGCACGGTTCAGTTGGAGGATGATTTGACTTATGATGTGGAGCCAACAGCTATTATGGAGCGTCAGGTTCGAAAGTTGAGATCAAAAGATATAGCTTCGGTGAAGGTGCAGTGGAGAGGTCGGCCCGTGGAGGAGGCTACCTGGGAGACCGAGCGGGAGATGCGGAGCAGATATCCTCACCTGTTTCAGGCTTTAGGTATGTTTCTTGACTCGTTCGAGGACGAACGTTTATTTAAGTTGGGGAGGATGTGACGACCCGGCCGACCATCTCATGAGTTACCGGTCCGTTTCCCCCATTTCTGCTTCTTATTGCTTTGTTCATTTGTGTTTTGAGGCATCGGGTTGGTTGGATCGAATCCGGATTGGTTTTGGTAAGGTTGAGACACTTAGTCTCTTTTAAGAAGGCTTAAGTTGGAAAAGTCAACCGGATGTTGACTTATGTGTTAGAGGACTCGGATGTGAGTTCCGATGGTTCGGTTAGCTTCGGGAGGTGATTTATGACTTTGGAGTGTGATCGGAATGGGTTTTGAAGATCCGGAGTAGAATTTGGCTTGAATTGGCGAAGTTGATAATTCAGTGATTTCCGGTTGGTAGGTGAGATTTTGATCCGGGGGTCGGAATGGAATTACGAGAGTTGCAGTAGCTTCGTTGTGTCATTTGGGATGTGTGTGCAACATTTCAGGTCATTCGGACATGGTTTGGTTGGATTTTTGATCGAAAACGTATTTCGGAAGATTTTTAGAAACTTAGGCTTGAATCCGATGTGTTTTGGGTAATTTAATGTTGTTTGAGGTGTTTTGATGATTGGAGCAAGTTTGAATAAGGTTTTAGGATGTGTTGGTGCTTTTGGTTGAGGTCCCGGAGGCCTCGGGTGAGTTTCGGATGGTCAATCGGGTCATTTTTGGAGTTTGAAAGTTGCAGAAAATCTTATCAGGTGTTGCAGAGAATTATCTCTTCGCGTTCGCGAGAGGAGCCTCGCGTTCGCGAAGAAAGAATTGAGGAATGCCAGGATTTAGCCTTCGGGTTCGCGGAAGGCTGGGGTTCAGTTCATCGCGTTCACGAGAGGGAACTTGTGATCGCGTAGAGTAATTTGGGGTCTGAAGGGCCCAAAGTCTTTTGTTCTTCGCGTTCGCGTAAGGGGTGTCGCGTTCGCGAAGGTGTAGGAGGAGAAAGCATCGCATTCGCGATTGGTGTACCGCGTTCTCGAAGAGTAAAAAGTGGTCAATGTAAGTTTGTGCTACACGAACGCGAGGGGTGGACCGCGTTCGCGAAGAAGGAAAGTCAGGCCTGGGCAGAATTTTTTAAGTCGTCTTGTCCGCGATTTTGGGTCTACTTTCACCCATAGTTGATCATTTTGAGAGCTTTTTGAAGGAGATTATAGAGGGATTCAAGGGGAAACGATTTGAGGTAAGATTTTTGGACTTAAAACTCGATTCTATTGTGAAATCTACCTAGGAAATCATGGAAACTTAAGCTAAAAATGGAAGAACTAGGGCTTGGAATTTTGGACTTTTGATTTGGGATTTGAAGGGTCATTTGTGGACGGATTTTGATGTTTTTGGTAGGTATGAACTCGTGGGGAGATAAGGAACCTATTGGTGTAAAAATTTCTGAGTTTCGAGACGTGGGCCCGGGGCTCGGGTTTTGCTAATTTCAGGATTTTTGGTATTTTTCGATTGTTTTCGCTTGGGCCTTGTTCGCTTAGCATATTGTGACGTATTCGTTCTGATTTTGGATAGATTCAACGCACGTGGAGGCTAATTCGAAGGGCAAAGGCGTCGCGAGCTAGGGATTTAGCCGGTTCGAGGTGAGTAATGCTTGTAAATGATGTTTTGAGGGTTTGAAACCCCGGATTGTGCACCGTAGTACTATATTGAGGTGAGGCACACGCCCGATGACGAGCGTGGGGTCATGTACTATTAGGGGTTTGGACTTGGTCCATCCCTATTGATGATTTTACCGCGTATTTAATTTAAAACTATTTGTTATCATCGTTTATTGGGCTGAATGCCATATTTGGGCTTCATGCCAACTATTTGGACCCTTCGGGGCTTTTATTTGATATTTCCTCACTGTTTTGACTTACTATTTGAACTCAGTCATGTTAAATTTTACTGTTTTACTACTCAGCCATTTTTGCTCAGTTTTGAGATTTAAATGATATTTTAAATGATGTTTGGGCTGAGAAACACTGTTGTACTACTGCTCGAGGGGCTTGTGATGATTTTAGACTGAGCAAGGCCGAGGGCCTATGTTGTGAGGAGATACTAATACTGATTGGAGGCCGAGGGCCTAGATTTGATGCCACGAGATGGCTTGTTATTGCGCTTGGGCCGTAAGGGGCCCCTCCAGGAGTCTGCACACCCCCAGTGAGCGCGGGTACCCATTGTGATGTGAGATTTAGCCCGAGGGGCTGTTACTGTTGTGAGATGTTGCCCGAGGGGCGGATGTGGTGTTACTGTGCCCGAGGGGCAAACTTTTATTTGTTTACCTTATCATAATTATTTGTCAATTACCTCTTTACTGGTTTAAAGAGCATTTTTCCTGATTCTTACTGGTTTTCCTGATTATAAATGATTTTACTGCTTCATTATAGACTGTCTTGTGCTTTACGTGTTTTCTTACTTTCAGTCATTATTTATATTCGTTACTCACTGAGTTGGAGTACTCAC
Source organism: Nicotiana attenuata (assembly GCF_001879085.1). NCBI lineage: Eukaryota > Viridiplantae > Streptophyta > Magnoliopsida > Solanales > Solanaceae > Nicotiana > Nicotiana attenuata. Next base: position 46,636,856 of record NC_032000.1, on the reverse strand, counting down.
TTTACTCCCTGCACCCTGTGTGCAGATTCAGGCGTAGTTGGTTCCGCTCCGGAGTGTTGATTTCCTCCAGTTCCAGGTGGGCTTCTTCAGAGATTACGAGGTAGCTGTTGACGCCCGCAGCCCCGTGCCTCTATTTCTCTATCATTCCTGTTTCTTTCCAAACAATTGTAGTAGTTTATGACTTTAGCAGACTGTATTGTGGTTCATAGATGCTCGTGACTTGTGACATCCCGGTTAGGGCTGTGTCGGGTTGGATTTTCCGCATTTTTATTGATATTTCCGCTATTCTGTGTTAGTAAATCATGTCTTAGACTATTATGTGTTGGTTAATTGTTTTAAAAGATGAATTCGGTTAAACTGGCTGGCCTTGTCTTCACGAGAGGCGCCATCACGACCGGGTTCGGGGTTAGGGTCGTGATAGTTTATTTTATTACTTATTTACTTTACGCTTAAGAAAAGTGGTAAAGAACCAAGTTCTTAGCAATTCATACGGGCACTCAAAATAACAAACATTCTTTAGGATAGTCAAACGCTCTGATGAGGATGTGAAAACCATCGAAGAGGAGATCCTCTTGAATAGAGGAAAAGTACAGAAGAATGGAAGCATAGTTGTTCTAACTGAAAGAAGCAAGGTTGTTCACTTACCTCTTCGCTTAGCTTTAAAAAACTAGTAAGAAAGAACTGCATACAATACAGTTGACCTATTTTGATCTTTCAGGCTACATGTAGACTCCCCACTAACCAAAGATAGAGATTGTTGATATTGATAATCACTTGGCTGATGTGGAATATGTTTGGGATATTTACAAATTTTACAAGCTTACAGAGTTATGGTGAATATCATTTCTGTCTGTTTGCTGATGTTTGATGTTTAGCTTAAAGTATATATATTTCTATGTATATCGCCTCATATTTTACTTTTGTTTCGTGAATTTGGGATGTTAAATGTGTGTGATTTATGTTAATTTGATGTGTTTTTATGTGTAGGAATGATTCGGGAGCAATTGGGGGCGAAACGCGCAAGATTTGAGCCAAAACGGACGAAACTGGGAAACTTGCGAATTCGGGCGCCACAGGTGGCACCCAGCCCTACCTGTGGCGCCAAAATCAGTAGCTAAAAATATTGGGGAGCCGTGGAGGGCGCCTGGCCCCGGGCTGGGCGCCGATGACGTGGATTTTGTCCTATTTTGCCCGGGACACGGTTTATTCGGTCCTAGACCCATCCAACACGTATAAAAGCAAGACAAAACATATTTTTTGAGGGAGGATGCCACTTTAGAGGGATCTAATATACTTTGAAGGGAATTCACGTGGAGGAACACACACCACTCTTGGAGGAGGCTTCTAACTAGTTTTTCTTCTCTTCTCTTCCTTTAATTTCATAGTTTCTTTGTTCTAGAGTTTTGGGTGCTACATGAACGTTGTAGTTTGAAGCTTGAATTGTTCTTATAATTTTATCATATTGGTTTATTTATTCAATCTTGCATTTAATTATTTGATTGCTTGATCACCAATTGAATACTCTCTACGAATCTAGGATTGAACTCGGGAGAGGGAATTCTAGATTGCATATAAGATTGAGTAGAGCAAGATCTTAACTCTTAGGGGGAGCGAATTTGCTGTTAGGATAGGAATATACCTAATCGCCTTGCTTGGTTATTATGCGGGAATTACTAATGCGTTCTTGTTAATTCTAATTCCATAGGAATATAGGCGTTATGTTAGCTTGAATAGACGAGTAGTACTTCGGGAGAAGGCTACGAGTAATATTAACCCTGTCAACCAACAAACCAGATAATTTAATTAGACGATTTAAGTGGAAATCTCAACGGGATTGTTAGCTAACCCATAGCTCTAGAATATTCACTCACATTGAATTCGTCTTTAAGCTTGTCGTTGTTTTCTTTAATCTCTTAATGTTACTCTAGATTAGATTTAGTTAAATATTCGTACTTTAGAATTCGCTTGAATAGATTAATTATTTAGGTTTAATTTAGGTTATAGTTAATCACAAGTCCCTGTGGGTATGATATCTGGACTTACAATCCTATATTACTATACGACCACGTATACTTGCGTGTGCGTTTGGGAGCAACAAGTTTTTGGCGCCGTTGCCGGGGACTTAGAAATTAACTATTCTACTAGATTAGATTTTTACTTTTTGCCTATTCAAGTTTTTATTTTTTCTTTTTATCTTAGTTTAATATTTTACTATCTTTGTTGATATGGCATCTTGGAATGATAATTGGTCGAATATTGGTTATTCTTATTTTGGTGATCCATGTCTATATTGTGGAGGACCACACTTTGGGCAAAATTGTGTATCTCAATCTGATGTGTGGAATTTTTGTAATGTGTGTGGTTGTCAAGGTGGCCATTGGGATGGTTGTCCTAATTCTTATTATCCTTCTCAGAGTTCTTATTATAATGTTTCCAATAATGTTTATGAGTTTGATAGGAGCAATGAAGTGGAGGATATAGAAAGCATGGCTCGTATTATGCACATGGTAAGGCAAATAGCCTAGCAACAGAACATGATGAGGCAAATAGTCGAGCAACAAAGTCTTGATGCCTTAACGATCAAAAGACTCCAAACTAGAATGGATGAATTAATGGCCAATTTCCAAGAAGAACCTCAATTCGATGAAGAGAGCGAGTTCCCACAAGAAGATTATTTTGAAGAAACAGATATAGCGAGCCAATCTTGGCTTGAGGAACAAGCTCAACTGATAAAATCTCATGACTTTCTACATGATGGTCTTTCAAATATGACAGAACAACTAATAGAAGGAAGAACTGAGCTCAGACAAGAGATAGACCAATTTGGCTTAGATATCCATGAACTGCACGATCAATTGAATAAAAAGGTTGAGGCGTCTGATGCCCTAAAACCAATTGTTGTGGATACTGGTCAACTTATGGAGCGGAAAGAGGATTTCCAACTATTCAACCAAAATATTATTAATGATGCCAAGGTTGACGAAGAGCTCAAAATTGAGGATGTCAAAAATAATATAATTTTGGAGTTGGAGCGTATTGGACCTCATTCTAAATATTTTTCAACATTGTGTTTGGTTGGTGACATGGGAATTGTTCCAGTCGAGCACATGAAGGAGTCAATGGATAAGGAACAAAGTGCTTATATTCTGAAATTTGTGATGTCAAGGAGACAAAACGATATTCCTCACTTAAAGGCCAAGAAGTGCAAGATGCGATACCTATTGCTTGGTTCATTTATTTTTATACCACCGCCCCAGGAATGTGATAGAAAAATTGATGCAAAATTGGAGGCGCAATTCATATTTCAAAGTGGAAGGAAAAGTGGTGAAAGTGATGGAGTCGTGCCACGACTATAAATAAGGCACTTGTTTGGAGGCAACCCAACCTGTATATCTTTTATTTATTGATTATTTTTTTGGTCAAGTTTTGTGTTGTTTTTATTTTCAGAGTAGGGGAAGTCTGAGTACCCGAAGTTGAAGCTGAGGAGCATGTTTGAGCTTAAGTGTGGGATCGTCCCGACCCTTAAGATTGAGGATCATGTCCGAGCTAGGCTCGAGAGGGTCTCAGGGAGTATTTCTCACCTTTGTTTTATTATTTTTCTCTATGATCATGCATCGAGGACTATGCATAATATAAGTGTGGGGTGGGGAAACTACTTTCTAAAGTGTAATTGTATAAAACTATTTTTTAAGTTAGTTTTTTTTTAGAACTCGTAGTAGAAATAGTCTAGGTAAAAAAAACGAAAATTGAAAAAAAAATTTAGAAAAAGTTCGGACTTTTCCCGATGATGGATTTTTTGGACAATTTTCTTGAGGGATCAAGTCCGATTTAAAAACACCAAAAAGATTTTTTGTTTTTAGGATAGTTAGGTAGTATCCCTTGGTTTTTCTTTGGGCGCCGGTTCTTTTCCAAGGGTGTAGCTCGAACCGGGTACTTTATTTTTATTTTTTTTAGAAGTAGTTTAGGAAGAAACTGAGTCGCTCCGAGATACTCATTGACATGGTTGATGCTGACACATTAGGCTATGACATACATTCTGTCTTCCCGTGAATTTGGTTTGAATTATAAAGCCTAAGTAAAGTAAATAGCCTATTTTGTGACGCTTTCTCTCAGTTGTTTGACTCGTATGCCACATAGTGCAATATTGCTTAAATTTCTTAATTATGTGTGCTTACTTGACTTGAGAGTTGAATAGAACAGTCTTGATTGAGCCATGTGCAACGTGTTTGTAAGGATTTATGATCTTCTGTGCTATCCTGTGTAGTCTAGAACCTGCCCCGTGTGTTAATCGAAGCGAAATTGTAAGTTGTGCTAATCTAGGAGATGACGTAGGCATTTTCTTGCTTGATCATGGATGTGCTTGTCACATAAAAATAAAATTTCCTGTTGCTAGCCCATTTGAGCCTATAGACCTTTCTTTTGGCACCCTCATTACAAGCCATACCCCTATTTTGTTCTTAATCTGATGTTGATTGAACCTTTACCTCCTAAGGCACTTAGGCGCTAAAAGAAGTAATGTGAGATATTGGGGAGTAGTTTTCAAGTGGAACCATGGAAGGGCCCGTTGGTGCACTAAAGTTGAAATTAAAGGTCACTAGCCGATGAACTTTATTGTATGGAGTGTGTGAAAAAGAAAAAAAAAGAGAAAGAAAAATTTAAAAAAAAAATGATAGTGAAAGTATGTAGAAACATAAAACACCTCCAATTCTTATTGATTTGCACTCGTGAAAAGTAGAGAAGTGCTTAATTGAAAGGAGGTCTATGTTGTATATGGCAAGTGATTTGGTTGAGAAGAATATGTGCTTGAATTGTGAATGTAGTGTATTAAAGTGCTTAGGAGGGTTAGCCATTATTTCTAATTGTATCATACCTGTCCCTTGGCCTACATTACAACCTTAAAGTCCTAATTGATCCTAGACTTGGCTAGCTTAAATTAGTAGAGATATACACTATGGGCAAGCTTATGGTACGACCACGGGATGCATATGAACTCTTTGTGAGAGTGAGCGAATTTTGTTCAAATTGTGAGATGTCCTTAATCTATATTCAAAAGTATATTTGAATGTGTGGACTATCTATATTCACTCTTTTGTTTGTTGGTAAGAGCACATGATCTCATGAATGATTGGTGATGTTGTAAACTTTCTTGTTGGGTAAGTGCATGAGTTGAGGGTGCTTAGTGGTTGCAAGTCGGCTCTTGAGGTTGGGTGGTGACAAATAGGTTGTCGGAATTGATTGAATTGAAGGGTTATACTTGAGCTTGTTTAAACGGAAAGAATGTGAATTTTTGTGTGTTCATGCTTGTGTGCCGGTATTGATCGTAGTCAAGGGTATAGTGTGTGGTTAAAATTTAAGGTGCTCCTCTATGATTGAACCTTGTACGTAGTTGGGGATCTATTAGATAGTCCCATTGCTCGAGGACGAGCAAGAGTCTAAGTGTGGGGTCTATTAGATAGTCCCATTTCTTAAATGTGAATTTGCTACTTAAGCAAATAAAGAAAGCCGGTTTAGCTGATACGTGTTTTCCCATTTTGTCTAAAAAAGATGGAGTACATGACATTTTTGTTGGCCGAGCCTCGGGGTGATGGAATACAAGACCGTGATATCCTACTGCCCATCAAAGCGCTTGCTGCTTCTGCTGTTTGTGTTGCTTGTACTACTGTCAACAAGAGTCCTTTTTGTTTATGTTGTCTGCTGTTGTTTATGATCTCTGATTTGAAGCCTAAAAAATTCATACTTCTATATGACTTACTTATTACTAATTAAGTCATGCTGTTGCGGAAGATCCAGGGTGAACTAGCACACAATCACGCACAAAACAAGTAGAGAAGAAAAATCAACACAAGGATTGAACGAGGTTTGGCTAAGCCTAATCTTCAGGGCAAAACCAGAGAGAGTTTTCCACTATAAATGAGAAGACAAACACAGTACAATCTATAGAATCAATACAACCCCTATATATATATCCCAAATAGTCCAAAATCTATAGGAGAAAGGTTTTCCAATCTGACAAGGACTATAAGCTTTCCTTTCCCAAATCTATTAGAACAATGGGTTTTCCCAAACCTATAGGGATTATGAGTTTACTAAAAATAAAGGAAATAATTCAAGCCACAAAATAACAAATCTTCCCCTTGGCATGAATTCTCTTCATTAACAGGAACAACGTCTCTCTACCTTGCCCTCACCCTCACGAGGGCTTTACCCGTTGCCGCACACATCAACCAAGTCTAGGCGACGCCTAAACTTGTTAAGAGACTCAATCTCTTCAGCCATAACACTAATCCTTCTATTTGGTTTTGTACTCTGAATAGCTATAACACTCAAGCACATCAACTGTCTCTGCAACTACCCAAATCCCACATGATTCCTATATCCAAGAAGATTCCCATCAACTACGTTTGCAAACCTTTGCGGTCGGTTGATCACTCTCTTCTCTGTGCCTGTTGCAATGCTATATGGTTGTTGTTGCGCAGGTGCATCAACATTATCATCTTGATCGATATTTTGCACCTCCTCCACTTCCTCTACTTTAGAACTATTGGACTGATATATTAGAGATCCAATTTCTAGCTCAATGCGGTCACTGACACCACGATCTCTTTCTGCTATTGTCTTCTCCCTTTGACTGTCCAGTGAGGCAGATTCATTGAATGTTACATCCCTAGTGATAATTAGCCATGGGAGTCTTTTGATCTGTGCACCACAACATATAACCTTTCACTCCAGTTGCATACCCTACAAATATGCACTTATTTGCCCTCGGCTCAAGTTTTCCATCCCTCACATGAGCATAAGCAGGACAACCAAATATCCTTAAATTTGAATAATCAGCAGGCGTACTGGGCCATACCTCAAAAGGAGTTTTGAACTCAATAGTGGTGGATGGAGATCTGTTGACGAAATAACAAGCTGTATTGATTGCTTCAGCCCAAAAATCCTTGCAAACACATGAGCTGAAAGCATGCTTCGTGCCCTATCACAAAGCATTTTGTTCATGCGTTCTACAACACCATTTTGTTGTGGTGTTCTGACACAAGTGCGGTGTCTCACTATGCCCTCTTTGCTGTAGAAATTATCGAACTCAGAATTGCAAAATTCCAACCCATTGTCAGTTCGAAGACGCTTAACTTTTCTTTCTATCTGCCTATCAACCATCGTCTTTCATTTAACAAATGTCAAAAATGTCTCATCTTTTGTTTTCAGAAAATACACCCACACCATCCTGGAGTAATCATCAATCAAAGTCATAAAATACCTGGCACCACTCTTGGAGGGAACACTGTTTGGACCCCACAAGTCTGAGTGTATATAATCTAACTTGTCTTTGGTCTTGTGCTCGGCCTTCTCGCTGAACTTTACCCTTGTCTGTTTACCAAACAAAAAATGCTCATACAAATTCAAAACTTGATTTTGTACCCATTGAGAAAATTATGCTTACTCAACAAAGACAATCCATTATTACTGATATGGCCAAGTCGCAAGTGCCACAACTGAGACTGATTCAGATCACTTTTTCCAGAAGCTACAACAGCTTACTCTTCAACTATATTAGCCTGAAGATGATACAGTTTAGAATGCAGTTTACCCTTCATGAGAACCATGGAGCTATTACACACTTTAAGTATTCCATTCTCGGAGTGAAATTTATACCCTTGATCATCCAAAGTGGAAAGAGAAATAATTTTTTTTATCTGAGGAACATGCTAATACTCAATGTTTCTAATAATTCCATCAAAGATTCTCAATTTGATGTTCCCAATCCCCTTTACTGGTAATGGATTATCATCTCCCATGTAGACAATCACACTCATTTACTTTTAAGTTGCAAACCAATTCTTGTGTGGACACATGTGGAAAGTAGCACCAGAATCAAGAACCCAAAAATTCTGCCCATGACTAGAACTCACAACACAGACTTCCCTTACATAGTCACTATCATCAGAATTATTGCCAGTGTCAACAATATTTGCCGAATTATCTATTTTCTGCTTCCCTTTTTTCTCCTTCATCTTAGAACAATCTCTCTTGTAGTGACCTTGCTCCTCGCACTCATAACAGTGTTGCTTCTTTGCTCTAGACTTTGATCCGGCAGTTGACTTTTTCCTGTTAAAGTCCTTTTGTTGTATTCTTCCTCTAATCACATGACCCTCGTCCTCAACAGCAGCGTATCGGCAAAAGTATCATAAAATGATGGTAAAGAACATAACACAATCAAGGCCTGATCGTCACTCTCAATTTTGATATCCACGTTCTTCAGGTGAATTATAATAGAATTAAACTCATCAAGGTGAGTTTTAACAGGTGTACCATGGTTCATACGGAGATTGTATAACCTCTTTTTCAGGTAGAGGCAGTTTGTCAGCGATTTCTTAGAATACAGATCTTCCAGCTTCTTCCATGCCATTGCTGCAGAAGTTTCTTCAGAAATTTCCCAAAGAACGCTATCTGTAACGCTCATGAAGATCACACTCAAAGCCCTCTCCTTCAGGTCTTCCTTCTCTGTCTCTTTCATCTCTTAAGGAAAATCCTCATCAATTGCCTTCCATAACCCTTGTAACACCAGGGACGATTTCATCCTAATCTTCCATATACTGAAACTAGAACCCCCGTCAAATTTATCTACTTCGTACTTTGTTGAAGATAACGAAGACATCTTAATCCTAGATTATATGTAGAAACCCGAACCTTGCTCTGATACCAATTGTTGCGGAAGATCGTGGGTTAACTAGCACACAATCACACACAAAGCAAATAGAGAAGAAAAATCAACACAAGGATTTAATGAGGCTCTGCTAAGCCTAATCCTCGGGGCAAAAGCAAATAGGGTTTTCCACTATGAATGAGAAGAAAAGCACAGTACAATCTATTGAATCCCCAACTACAACCCCTATATATAGATCCCAAATAGTCTCAAACCTATAAGAGAAAGGTTTCCCAATTTGACAAGGACAATAAGTTTTTCTTTCCCAAATCTATTAGAACAATGGGTTTTCTTAAACCTATAGAAATTATAGGTTTCCTAAAAATACAAGGAAATAATTCAAGCCACAAAATAACACATGCCTTTTTAACATGTATGGTTATGTGAGTGTCACGACCCGAAATTCCTACCTTCGGGATCGTGATGGTGCCTAACATTTCACTTGCTAGGCAAGCCAATGTTAGAGTAATTCTTTACCAATTTTTACAACTTTGAACAATTTAACCAATTAAACAAAAATAAAGTCCAAAATAAAATACGAAATGACATAATAACCAATATCGAGTACAACCTGGATCCGGAGTCAAAAGTACATGAGCTTTTAGAGGTACCACATATAAAGTTTGAAATAAATACATTTGTCTCGAATGAGATGAACAGTAAAATAAGGAAAGAGAAAGGGGACTTCAAGGTCTGCGGATGCCATCAGATCTACCTTGAGTCTCCAAACGCTAATCCAAGCCGATACCCCTCACTGACAGCTGGGACCAGTACCAAAATCTGCACAAGAAGTACAAAGTGTAGTATGCGTACAACCGACCTAATGTACTCCGTAAGTGTAGAGCCTAACCTCGACGAAGTAGTGACAAGACTATGACAGTACACCCACATAATTAAACCTGTACAGACGAAGATATACGTACAACATAGTGACAAATTAAGAATTAACATGTACTAATGGGAGGGGGCATGCAAAAGGGGTGCAAGATACGGTAACTACATCAAGGAATGATAACAAGAAACAGTCAATAAACCTTCAACCAACAAAACGATAAACACAATGAATAAAACTGCACGACATCACCCTTCATGCTTTTACTCTCAGTTTCACCATGAAACAGTAATAACAACACGGCATCACCTTTCGTGCTTTTACTCTCAATCTCTCCATAACATGATAAATACGACACGGCATCACCCTTTGTGCTTTTACTCTCAATTTTATCATGAATCAATAAATACGACACGACATCACCCTTCGTGCTTGAACTCTCAAATACGACACGGCATCATCCTTCGTGCTTTAACTCTTAAATACAGCACGACATCACCCTTCGTGCATTAGCACTCTCCCTTACCATGTAACAATGAACATATAACAACAGAGAGATAGAATAAACAAGGACAAACCTTACGTCAACAATGATTCCACAATACCAACCTCAACTTCAGAAACAATACTCAATTATCACAGATAGCCCATAAATGCGGAAAGAACGATCAATTTAGTAATTAACTAGTTTAAGCATGGATATCATGATCAAAGAAAGCAATAAATTACAAGAAACAAGTCCCACCCGCATGCTTTAACCCAACAAAATTGCATAGGAAAATATTTAAGTAGCAAATAGGCAAACAAGTCCTAATCCCTCAAGTCAAGGTTAACCACGACACTTACCTCGCTCCAAAAATTAACTCAAAGCTCAACCACAACTTTGCCTTTCTAACAAGCCTCCGAACCAACCAAATCTAGCAAATTATCACCCAAACGATTCAAAATAAGCCTTAGGAACTACCCACAAATGAAAAAGGTTCAATTTAGGTTATTATTGAAAAAGTCAACAAAAGTCAACTCTCGGGTTCGCTTGGTCCAAACCTAAATTCGGACCAAAACCTGATTACCCATTCACCCCCGAGCCCGATATGTAATTTATTTCGAAATCCGACCTCAATTTGAGGTCTAAAAATCTAATTTTATAAAAATCCCTAATTCTACCCAAATCCCCAATTTCCACCATGAAAATCCTAGATTTTAGGTTGAAATCTTATGAAATGTAACGGAAAGTTGAAAGAAAGTAGATTAGAATCACTTACCAATAAATTGGGGAAGAAGAGCTCTTGGGAAAATCGCCTCTAGGGTTTCTAGGTTTGAAATTTCGAAAGAATTAGAGAAAATCCCATCTAACTCAGATTTTGATCAGGTGCAGGTGTCGCAATTGTGACCTGGGATTCGCGATTGCGAACCGTGCAAATGCGAATACACCTTCGCAAATGTGAAGTCTCCACATTCCTGCTACCTTTGCAAATGTTCGCAAATGCGAACCTGAGGGGATCGCAATGCGACCCCAAATCTCGCAAATGCGAAAGTCTACCCCAGCCCCCTGCTCGCAAATGCAAAGTCTTCTTTGCAAATGCGAGTCTCGCATTTGCGAGCCAGACCTCGCAATTGCGAAGTCTGTAGCAGGCACCAGAAGCACAAAGGCTTCAGCTATGACGCTAAGTCCAACTTCACTCCGTAGCCTATCCGAAACTCATCCGAGCCCTCGGGGCTTCAAACCAAACATGCACACAAGTGCAAAAATATCATACGAACTTGCTCGCGCTATCAAATCGTCAAAATAACACCTAGAACTACGAATCGGACACCAAATCAAATGAAATTTTTCAAGGAATCTTTAGAATTGCTATTTTAACAACCGGACGTCCAAATTGCCACAAACTAACTTCGTTTTCCACCAAATTTGACACATAAGTCATAAATATAGTAATGGACCTATACCAAGTTCTTGAACCAAAATACGGACCCTATCAACAAAGTCAAATATTGCTCAAATCTTTAAATTCATTAAGCCTTTAAACTTCAAATTTTTAACAAAAAGCAATAACTCGAGCTAAGGACCTCCGAATTCGGTTCCGGGCATACACCAGGTCCCAAATCACAATACGGACCCACCGGGACCGTCAAAATACGGATCTGGGTTTGTTTACTCAAAACGTTGACCGAAGTCAACTCAAATAGATTTTTAAGGCAAAATTTCGTATTGCATCAATTTTTAACCTAAAAGCCTTCCGAAAAAGTACCCAGACTGCGTACACAAATTGATTCTTTGAAACACAAATTTAAGATTTAAAACTCTTGATGACTTATTGGGTCATCACACTGAGTCTTGAATTTTATTGCTCGTTTTCAATAATACCACTTTTATTCTTTGGCTCAAGTGTGTGTAAAATATCCCTTCCGAGCTATACATCTTATTGAGAAAAATATTGTTGCATCCAGTAAAAAAAATTCAGAATCATTTGGTGAACCTTGTACAGAGAGGATTTTTTAGTGAATGGAATACTGAGAAATCAGAGAAAAATGAAACGACTCGAGCAGAAAATTAAAGTTGTGAGAATTATTTGTGAACAACATTCACGATGGCGCTGAATTGAGAAATTTGAGAAATGAGAAGTACAGGTAAATATTATTGGTTTTGTATTCATGATGATGATGCTAAAGAAGAATGAAACACAATACAAATCACATACACTTTCAGCTAGGTAATTGATTGAACTACAAATCAAGAAAACTGGTGAATATCGTTATATTTTTTTAAAAAAAAAAGAAGATTCATCTCTGAAAAATATAACTTTATTCTAGACTATAGTATGTTTCCCTGTGTTAAAGGGGAGGTTGATACTAAGGGTGTGTTTGGCACGAAGGTAAACGTTTTCCATCGAAAATGAGTGGTTTTATCACTTAATTTCCTTTGTTTGGGTGGTGAATGGAAAACTTTTTTTCCGGAATTCTTTTTTAGTATTTGGTTAGAGAGTAGAAAATATTTTTTTATGGTACTTTCCTCACCCCCTTCCCCAAGTCCACATGTTTCCTTCCAACCCCCCCCCCCCCCCCCCAAAAAAAATGAATAGAAAATACTCATTTGTTGAAATAAAAAAAATCTATCTATAACCTTGAAAAGCACTATTAATAATATTTTTATTTAGGGTGGGGTGGGGGTGGGAGGTGTGGGGTAGGTTGGTGCGGATGGGGAATAGGGTGGGAAAAATTGAAAAAGAATTTCCCTTCTCTAGACACCCTAATAGTACAAGTGAAGAGAATATCTACTAGAAGATTCTCTTTTATGTATTATCTGAAAACTAGCCGTTATAACTCTGTCTAAGATGCTCGACCTCGACCTTGAACTACGATGACTCCACGACCTTGATCTTTGCTGACTCTTTGACCGCACCCTTCATCGCTTCGAGGCTACTTCGACCTAGGGCAGATCTTTGTGGATATCTTGCTGATGGCACGTGGCAGCTGATGAAGGCTATCATCGTACTGACGTGGCTCGCCTATATTAAAGATATATTTGGCCCATACAGTTAGTCCCTCCACTTATCAAGTTCTTCCTTGTGAGCGAGTTCGATGAGTGGATAGTACCGTTTGTGGTCAAGCTTACCGAGCTGGCTATACATGTTGTGGTCGTCGCAACGATCAGGCAATGTGGCTTTCTGAGGGCCGCACATTGTGAATTCATTGAATTTCTTGGGAAGTCTATTGGAACCATCTGGTCCAAGAGAAAGAGTGATGTCATGATGTCATGCGTCATGATGACGCCATTTCTCGACGTGTTGCATCAATTCACGTATGATCCTTGATTGGTTCTGCTGTTTCGATCTCCGTGCTAATCATGACCTGCCGTTTCAATTCTGGTTCCCCTAAGTCTTGTAAATATGGGGTGGTTCATTGATTTTGACACTTTTCCACACTCCTTCTACTTCATAAGCAGAGCTTCTGCTTCTTCTTCTTCTTCTTCTTCTTCTTAGAACCTTTTTATCTCGCTATTGTTTTCTTTGCTTCTCTATCTCTTTCCACAACAATGTCATGCCTCCCATAAGACATCCACATGGAAGATCATTCTATCCCTCTAGATGTTGTTTTCCCTGACCAGGGGAAAGACGTCGGAGCTGCCGTTAAGGAGGAAACCTTTCCTACTATAGAGGAGATCGTACCTCGATAACGCGATGCTAAAATCAATTTCCACAAGGCTTTGGTAGTGGTGACGGAGAGGTTTAAATCTATGATGATGGTTGAGCGATTGACCGAATTCAAGGCTAGGCTCGGCCTACTTGGCCACGTGGGTTTGGTCCCTTCGGTGAGGACGAAGTGTAGGTCCATCGTCCTGGATTATGTGCCCTCTATGCATATCCTTTCTTTATCGGTTGTTCATTCCCTTTGCCGCTGTTGATAGAAGCGTTATGCTGCTACTACAACATGCGCCCGACGCAGATCTCCCCTTATATTTAAGGTGGTCATAATGTTGACGGAAATTTTCTGAGTTGGCCGACGTTGGTAAAATAGTGCGCCACCTGATCCATCGTTTCACCCCTCATTACTACCGAGGGACATTCCTGAACATTCGCCACTGCGGGGGAAAATGTTTGGTAGTAAGGATGGATGATAAGGCTAGTCAGCATTTCTGGCTCGACTATTTCTTTGTCAGAACATAGGCCGTAGTGTCTGCCGCCACAGGCTTCCCTGAGGCTTGGAAACCTACTCAGAAGTGCTCGTGTCCGTTTATATATCTTTTTCTCTTTCAATGTTTTCCTAACTGTGGGTTGGTTAATCGGTCTTTCCTTTCTTGTAGCTACTGCTCGACCTCTCCAGATGGTGACCCACATCATTGATTGGGTCAGACATATTCTTTCTCATACGGTAGGGATAGGTGACTGGTTAAGTTTTTCTCATAGGTCCAGGCCATCTCTTCCCTCGGCAGGTAACCTATTCCCTACCGTCGACGTCGTGGTTTCTTTGCCTATGTCTACTGCCTTTGCTGACTTCTTCCCTTCTCATTTTTCTTAACTTCGGTCAAGGGGTCTACAAGGAGGTCGAGAGCTCCCACGCCCTCTTTCCAAAAGAGGAGGGCTGCTACGCTTTCAGTCTCCACCCCTGCCTCGGCTACGACTGCTCCTGCCTTCGTTCCAATTCCACCCGTCGCAACTTCCGCCTCTATTCTGCTCCGTCCTTTGAGACTTCTGCCCTACCTCTATATCCAATGATTGACAAGGACGCTGAGTATTTTCCCAGCGACAGAGATCTTCAACCTTGAAAGAGAAGGTCCGTGGATGTGGGTGACGGATTCACTCTAGCCGTTGACTCGATGGAAGGGGACTTTTCATTGCGTGAGACATCAACGATTTTTTTGAGTGATGATATTGAACCAATTCTAGGGGCTCCGAGGCTGGTGGAAGCTGATGTAGGCATGTCTCTTCATTCCAAGGGGATGGAGATCGAAGGGGCAGCTGCTGGCAGCCTTAACCTTTCGCAGCGAGAGAAGGCTTCAATCTCCAAGACAGCCGCGACTACTTTTTTGCCTATCTACGATAGGGGAAAAAGTACTGTTGAGGAGGGTGACGAGTCAAGTTTTGATGTCGACATGGATGACCTGAAAATGATCGAGGAGTGGCTTACCCAGCTCGAGGTGATGTTAGAGGGGGTTAGTGGACTATCACGATCCCTTTGGATCGTCACTTGTTGGACACTGAGGTGGTATTCCCTGCCCTTGGTCCTCTCTATTCCGATGTTGAGGGTAAGACCCTTAAGGAGATAAATGATGGTGCCTTTTCGACGTCGCTCTTAGGGTGAGTACTTGTTATACGAACTCTTTCCTAATTTTTAGTGCATTCTAAGTTCTACCCTTTTTTCTTCTTTTTTGGTTTGCACATGGTGATTTTAGATAAATGAGATCGCCCAGAGGGAGAAAAGACACAAAGAAATCTTCGTGAAGCTGAAAAATATATATATTGAATACCGCGGCAAGTATCGGGATCTCTGTAGTCGGTTTCGTGAGGGCAGCAATATGCGGGCCCTGAAGGAAGATTTGAAAAAGAGTGACAAGGAGCTGCTGAAGGCCATAAAGAAGTGCAGCATCGTCGAGGGGATATTAAGAAGTAGGGTAGAGGAGATTGAGGTTAGCAGGGGCGTAAAGGCCCGATGCAGTGATCTTCAAGCTCAAGTGGTTGAATTTCAAGGGCAACTTGAAGAGTGCTGGTTTCAGTTGGAAGCCCTTAGCGACGAGGTTGCCGAGAAATAAGAGGAACTTGAGAAGGCAGAATCCTCTCATTTGGACTCTCGGAGGAAGGCAGAGTTAGAGTTGGTGAATAGGACTCTTCGAGCCGAGCGGGGATTGATCAATCGACAAAAAGTTCTAAGGAGGACCGGCTCGAGGAGAGGATCGGGGAGCTGGAGAAAGATAACTCCGTCTTGCATGATCAAGTGACCGCTCTAGAGGGTGAGAAGTCTCAACTACTTGCACGGCTGTCCTCTTCCAATGCTTCTGATTTTCCAGTATTCCTAGGGAGTTATACGAAGAATGGATACATGTCGAGGCCCGGTTAGATGTGTTTCGGGACTTGCATACAGCAGGCTCCGTTCTTGAGGCTGCCCTTGAGGATGCCCGGGTTAAGGCTCGTGATGCTTGAGTTGCTTGTGAATATGATCCCGCTATGCCTCATCTTAACGAGGACGACGGGAAGAGGATGTAGACCGGCTTGAGGAGGACACTTGGTATGATACCGTTTATTCTCAGGGCGAAGGTGGAAAGGATGCCAGGGACTGAGGTGGTGAGGTTGCGGAGGGCCGTGACGGCAGGGCCAGTAGTCTTTCTCTTAGGCTTTTTTGTGCATTTTTGCCGGCTATTTAAGAGCTCTTGTAATGAACTCTTTATTCGTGTATGAATGTTAAGTTGTTTTCTGCACCTTCTTTCATACCTGCTACTTTTTCCGCACTTGTGTACTCTGCTTTTGTTGTTTGCTTGTTATGATTTATGCTATTTCTATTGCCATTGTCTTCTAGTTGGTCGTAGCCTTATTGACAAATATTTATAGGTCGTATCTGCCCTTTGTTTGTATAGGTCGGGTGTGCTTGTTTATTTAAATTTGACTAATAGGAGTTGTTTGAACTTGGTTGATTTTGATCTTTTGCCAAGTTGTGGTAGAGGGCCGGTAGGTGTTACAAAATGCAATCGAGCTTAACCTTTTATTAAATCGCGGCCGAGGGTCGATAGGTGGGTATTTTTCAAACTCGGTCGAACTTAACCTTTCCTTAAATCGTGAGTCAAGGGCTGATAGGTGTTGCTTGAGTTGGTTCGAAATTAAACTTTAATTAAGTCGTGGGCCGAGGGATGATAGGTGTTGTTCAAGCTTGTTCGAACCTAAACCTTTTATTAGATCGCGACCGAGGGTCAATAGGTGTCTTTCAAACTTGGTTGAACTTAACCTTTCCTTAAATCATGGGCCGAGGGTCGATGGGTGTTATTCGATCTGGGTTGAACTTAACCTTTTGTTAATCACGGACGAGGGCCGATAGGTGTTGTTCGAGCTGGGTCGAATTTAACCTTTTGTTAACGCAGCCGAGGGTTGATAGGTTTTTTTCGAGATGGGTCGCACTTAACCTTTTGTTAATTACGGGTGAGGGCAGAAATGTGTTGTTCGAGCTGGGTCAAACTTAACCTTTTGTTAATCGTGGTCGAGGGCCGATAGGCTTTTTTGATAAACATAAGTTTCTTATTACTATTACGTTGTTGCTCTGATTACGTGATTGGAGAAAGTTATTAATTTTGGGCACTGGCTGACGTTCCAGTCTCAGCTCAGTCTATCTAGTCCCTTCATTGCTTGACTTGGAGAGTATTGAGGAGTCGGGCAATGAAAGAGAGAAAAAGTCCCTCCCTCGCATACTTCGAATCAAAGTCTCCCTTTTGTTGCCTCGTTAAAAACATCCTTAAGAAAACCCTAATGGGACAAAACTCAAGTGATGCAAAAAGAGTACGACTTGGGGACACTTCTCCCCTTTAGAAGTTGAAGTATTTAAGGTGGATGGTGTTCCAATTGTTTGGTAATTGCTTTCCTTCCATTTTATTTAACTAGAACGAACCCTTGTTTGCTTTGGCTGTTATTTTTGTATGGGTCGTCCCAGTTTGTTCCTAGTTTGCCTTCCCGTGGTTCTTTGTTCACTCGTGTTTTGGCTTTGAATACGTAGTCCCCCACTTTGAGCGGACGGAGCTTTCCTTTCTTGTTATAGTAACATTCTGCTTGTTGCTTCTGAACGACCATCCTTATGTAAGCCATATCTCCTCGTTTTGTCGGTCTCATCGAGTTCCTGTCTTCTTCATGCTTTCTACTCTGGTCATTACTAGTACTGCTTTTGTGGAAGTACCTTAGGTTGGGTTCTCCAACTTCGACAGGTATGACAGCTTCAGTCCCATAGATTAGAGAGTAGAGTGTCTCTCCTGTGCTCGTCTTTGGGGTCGTTCTATACACCCATAATTCTTTTGAGAGTATTTTCAGCCACAATCCCTTGGCGTCTTCGATCTTTTTCTTCATGATGTTTAATATGGACTTGTTGGAGGATTCTGCCTGCCCGTAACCCATCGGGTGATACAGGGTCGAGAGTATTCTCTTAGTATGCTATTTCTCAAAGATTTCGGCGATTCTCTTTCCTGTGAACTGAGGCCCGTTGTCGCAGCTAATCTCCTTGGGTAGGCTGAATAGGCAGATGAGGTTTCTCCATATAAAGGTGATTACCTCTTTTTCGCATATTTTGGAGAATGCTCCTGCTTCCACCCATTTAGAGAAATAGTTAGTTAAAACCAAAAAGGAATCGTATATTACCTCGCCCTGCTGGGAGGGGGCCATGATATCTATTCCCCACTTAATGAACGGCCACAGAGAGGTGACCAAGGGGAGGTGTTCGCCTGCTTGGTGAATTATTGGGACGTATTTTTGACATTGTTCGCATTTTTTCACAAATTCTGAGTCGTCCTTTTTCATGGTGCGCTAATAGTATCCTTCCCATACGAGACACCTAATGAGTGCTCGATTGCTGGAGTGAGCGTCAAAATGGCCTTCATAGACTTCTTCAAGGACGTGCTGGGTTTGGTTCGGGCCCAAACATTTCGCCAGAGGGCCACCATATGTCCTCTTGTATAGGTCGCTATGGAGGAGATTGTATCTGGCTGCTTGCATTCTTAGTTTTTGGGCTTCCTTTTTATCATTTGGGAGTGTGTCATCTTGCAAGTAGGCGATAATACGATTACGCCAATCCCAAGTTAAGCTTAGAAATCTTACCTCGATTTGGTATAGCATTGATTTGAGGATGTGGACTACATTTCTATCCCTGGTCATGATTTTTTGGTGGCTGCAGCCAATTTAGTGAGGCTGTCCACTTCATATTATTCGACCGCGGGGTCTGATCGAGCTGGTGTTCGTCGAACTTGGTCAGCATCTTACAAATCTTGGTTTGCAACGTATGTTCTTTTATTTGGAAATTCCATGTGACCTAGTTTACAATGAGCGGGGAATCACAATGAAGTTTTAACCATTTCGCACCGTACTCGAGTGCTAGCCTTGCTCTTGGATTTTCGGCCTCATACTCGGCCTCATTGGTAGTCGTTTCTGGGCATATTAGGGACTACCGAATTACTTCGTCGGTAGGGACCTTGAGTACGAGTCCTATTCCAGATCCGAAAGCGTTGGATACGCCGTCGGTGTACAGGACCTAGAGGTATTGCATTTGGAGAGAAGCTTGGATGGGTTTCTTCTCGACCTCATGCATTATTTTTGCATTGAAGTCTGCAACAAAGTCGGCGAGCACTTTAGACTTTGTCATCATTCGTGGCAGATATGTGTTATTGTGCTTGCATAGCTTGATGGCCCACTTGACCAGCCTCCCCGATAATTTGGGTTTGTGCAAAATGCCTCTTAGATCAACGGTGTAACAATCGAGATAGGGTGGCACTGGAAATAAGTTCTATGTTTTTGTGAAGTTATGACAAATGCTAGAGCTAGTTTCTCGAGGTGCGGGTACCTCGTCTCGGTGTCTACGAGTGTTTTTCTAATGTAATAAATGGGATATTTCATACCGTTACTTTCTCGAATCAGAACTATACTTATTGCTACTTCAGAGATGGCCAGGTAGACGAGGAGATGTTCCCCAGGTTCGGGCTTCGAGAGTAGATATGGTAATGATAGATACGCCTTCAGTTCTCGCAGAGCTTGTATGCAATCGGGTGTCCACTCGAGGCCGTTATCCTTTTTGAGTACGCCAAAAAAATTGTGACATTTGTCAGATAACCTTGAGATGAATCTTGATAAGGCGGCGATTCGACCAGTCAACCTTTAGACTTGTTTTTTGGTAGTCAGGAGCTCTGACATTCCTTTGATAGCTTTTATTTGGTTTGGGTTGACTTTGATCCCCCGTTGTGACATTAGGAAGCCCAAGAACTTTCCCGAGGTTACGCCAAATGCGCATATCTCTAGGTTTAGTTTCATTCCGTACTATTTTAGTATGTCGAAAGCTTCATTCAAATGATCGATATTGTAACGACCCGACCGGTTGTTTTGTGAATTAACGCCCCGATCCCCTATTAACTACTTTCCCCATGTTTGTTTCTAATATTGTGAGTTGTCGGGAGGAGTCGTTTTGAGTTTCGGAGTGTTTTGGGACACAGTCCCTAAATGAGAGCTTAAGCTTTAGAATTTGGACCGGAGACAAAGCAGTGTGAAGACGGCCCTCGGAATGGAATTCCGTCAATTCCGTTGAGTGATTTCAGGCTTAGGGGCATGTTCGGATTGTGTTTTGGAGGTCTGTAGCTTATTTAGGCTTGAAATGCCGAAAGTTAAATTTTTGAAGTTCTAGGATCGGTAATAAAATTTCAATATCGGGGTTAGAATCCGATTCCGAGTGTTGGAATAGCTCCGTAGTGTTGAATGTACTTTTCTGCAACTTTTGGAGTCAATCGGACTTGGTTTGGTTGGTTTTATTATCGGGTGTAGGATTCTTGAAATTTCAAGTTCCTTAGGCTTAGATTGGAGGGTGACTCATGGATTTAGCGTTATTTTATGTGATTCGAGAGTTGGAATGAGTCCGTATGATGTTTTATGATTGGTTGGTATTTTGGTTGAGGTCTCGGGGGCCTCGGGTGAGTTTCAGATGCTTAACGAAAGTTGGAATTGGACTTAGGCTATTTCTGAAGTTGCTGCTTCTGGTATTTTCGCACCTGCGATGGAGTGAGTTGTGCAATTATGGCACTATTGGCCAGTGACCACAGATGCGGTAGCGAACCGCATCTAAGGAGAAAGTAGTGCAGGTGCGGTTTATCACCGTTTAATGAAATCTCGTAGGTGCGAGTTCCCAGCCGCAGAAGCGGGACCGCAGGTGCGGTCCCATGACTGCAGAAGCGGAAATCGCTGGGCAGAAATAGATAATTCGAGGGTTTGAGATTTCGTAGCACAAAAATCGAATTGGAGCTCGGTGGGAGACGACTTTTCGAATGTTTTTGAAGGAGAATCAATGGGTAACAATTTCTAACTTGATTTTGATCTTAGAACTATAATCTATTGTTGTTTTCCTCTTCTAATTAAGAATTTGGGGGATAAAAGTTTGAAAATGGGAGAAAAGTTGCCCAATTGAGAATCCGAGTTTTCAGTACGATTTTGACGTTGGATTTTGATGAGTTTTGTTCGAGTGTGCTCGTGAGTGATCGGGTGTTCAAAATTTGTAAATTTTACCCAATTCTGAGGCGTGGGCCTGGGGGACTTTTTGGGGAGATTTTCTTAATTTCGCGTGTTAGCTTCGAATTAATTAGTTAAATTAGTTACTTGAAGTTACATTTACATTATGCAATTAATTTGAATAGATTTGGGCCATTTGGAGTCGGGTACTCGTGGCAAGAACGTGATTTCGAGTTGATTGAGCTGGTTTGAGGTAAGTGGCTTGCCTAACCTTGTATGAGGGAACTCCCCTTAGGATTTGGTATTGTTGTTATATAGATGCCATGTACGTGAGGTGACGAGTGCGTACACGTGCTAATTGCTGGAAAACTCCGTTTTCATTAAGTAAATATATTTGTGCTTCCTTTTTGTTGAACACTACTTGAAATTAAAAGCCTACTGTTTAGTTTAGGAAAGCATGCTTAAGTGACTTAATTGTTCTACCTGCTTAAATTGTTACTTGAATTCTGTGCAGCATGTTAGGATAGAAATATCTGTTTTCTTGGTATGAATTTGGATAGAACTGAATATTCTTCTTGAGACTGTTGTGTGTTTACTTTGGGACTACGGATCGGTATTCCATGAGATCTTCCTGCACGTTTATATTTTGGACTACGGGACGAAATCCTGGGAGATTCCCCTTGTACTGCATATTTATTTTGGGACTATGGATTGGTATTCCGGGAGATCTCCCAGCACATTTTGATCTGGACTACGGGACGATATCCTAGGAGATCATCTGGATATTTACATTTGGGACAACAGGACGATATCCCGGGAGATCCCCTGTTGCTATCTCTGTTTGCTGAGTTACATTCTTTCTGTGATTTTATTTCGTTGTTGACTGTTAT
Organism: Nicotiana attenuata; assembly: GCF_001879085.1. Taxonomy (NCBI): domain Eukaryota; kingdom Viridiplantae; phylum Streptophyta; class Magnoliopsida; order Solanales; family Solanaceae; genus Nicotiana; species Nicotiana attenuata. The sequence continues at coordinate 46,614,767 of NC_032000.1, read as the reverse complement.
TATTTCAATTATCTTATCGCATTTTATACTGCTTTATCTTGTGTTATATATATAACTAGTAGGGCCCTAACCTTCCTTGTCACTACTCGACCGAGGATAGGCTTGGCACTTACTGGGTACCGCTGTGGTGTACTCTTACCCCTTTCCTGCACATGTTTTTCGTGTGCAGATCCAAGTTCCTCTGCTCAGCCGTTCTATCAGTGAGGCGGGCGACATCTGAGACTTCGAGGTATATATGCCGCGTTCGCAGACCCAGAAGTCCCTTTCTACTCTCCCCTTTAGCTTTAGACTTCTTGTATCTACTTTGATTAGACATTCTGGAGTTAAAACATTATGTAGTATCCATAGCGTGTGATTTCATGAGATTCCGAGTATTGGGAGTGTTAATATTGGTCGAGAGTGCTATGTATATGACGGGCGACCTTTTAAACTTTCCCTATTATATTACCTGTAAATTTTTAGTTTCGTATCTTCATTTCCTTTTTCCGCAAATTGTTAGGCTTACCTAGTCGTACAGACTAGGTGCCGTCACAACAGTTCACGGTGGGAGAAACTGGATCGTGACAAGTTGGTATCAGAGCTCTAGGTTCATAGGAGTCATGAATCACAAGCCGGTTTAGTAGAGTCTCGCAGATCGGTACGGAGATGTCTGTACTTATCTACGAGAGGCTATGTAACTGTTAGGAAAATTCCACTTCATCTGGTTTCCTTGTCGTGCGAGATTTTTGATATCAAAATTCTAAACCTCTATCTTCTATTTTCTCAAAGATGGTGAGGACCCGAGCTACCGGAGGTGACCAGACACCCGCGCCCCCTGCTAGAGCCGTCAGAGGTCGGGGCCGGGGTAGAGGCCGAGGACGCGCACGTGGTGCAGCCAGAGCACCTGCACGAGCTGCTACAGAGAAGCCACCAGTAGCTCCAGACGGGGTCTAGGCGCCTGATACGCCTACTGCTACTACTACTCAAGCTCTCCAGGAGACTCTTGCACAGTTCATGACTATGTACACCACTCTAGCTCAGGCAGGGTTGCTTCCCCTTGCTGCAACCATATCCCAGGCCGGGGGAGGAGCACAGACTCCCGCTGCCGTCACTCCTGAGCAGCGAGTGCATGTTGAGCAAGCCCCACCTACATCTAGTGGTCTAGCATCAGATGATGCTCTGGGATTTCGGAAGGAGTGCTACCGTATCCTCCGTACCATGGGTATATCAGGGTCAAGTGGGGTTTCTTTCACTGCCTTCCAGCATCGAGGAGCCGCCTATCAGTGGTGGCGTACATATGAGCTGGATAGTGTAGCTGAGGCAGCTTCCCTGACTTGGACTCAGTTTTCAGATATTTTCATGAGCGAGTATGTTCCTCAGAGCCTCAGGGACGCATGGTGCGCAACGTCTGTGCATTTGCGCCAGGGTACTATGTCTGTCTCGGAGTATGCTGTCTGTTTCACTGACTTGGCTAGGCATGCACCAGCCTTGGTTTCTACTGTTCGCGAGAGAGTTCGTCGGTTCATTGAGGGGCTTATTCCCAGCATCAGGTCTACCATAGACCGGGAGTTGGAGATGGATATTTCTTATCAGCAGGTGCTGAGCATTGCTAGGAGAGTAGAGGGTATGCATGTTCGGGATAGAGAGAAGAGGGAGGCCAAGAGGTCTCGAAAGTCGGGTCATTGCTCTGGTACCCGTGCCCCAGCTGCAGGTCGTCATGGTACGGGTTATATGAGTCATCCCGTTCATTCAGCTCTTCCAGCAGCCACTGGTATTCCAGCTCCTCCTAGACCTCAGGAGCTTTATTATGCACCTCCATTATCCAGTGCGCCTTCTGCACGAGGTGCTTTCAGTGGTCAGTCCAGTAGACCTGGCCTGAGCCAGTCACAGCCGCCACGTCCTCCCAGAGCTTGTTTTGAGTGTGGTGACACACGCCATATGGTGAGGGATTTCCCCAGACATAGGAGGGGTGCACCTCCACAGACTTCTCAGCTACAGCGTGCTCCGCAGAGTTCCCAGGCTATGATTACAGCACTAGTTGCTACCCCACCTACCCATCTAGCTAGAGGTCGCCCTAGAGGGGGAGGCCAGGCCAGATACTATGCCCTTCCTGCCCATACTGAGGTTGTCGCCTCCTATTTTGTCATCACATGTATTTTCATGGTTTGTCATAGAGATGCATTGGTTTATTCGATCTAGGCTCCACTTAATCTTATGTGTCCTCTTATTTTGCCCCGCATTTGGGCGTATCTCGGGATTCCTTGAGTTCTCCTGTTTATGTTTCTACTCCCGTGGGAGATTCTCTTGTTATGGACCGCATTTATCGGTCGTGCTTGATTGCTCTTAGTGGTTTTGAGACCAGAGCCGATTTATTATTGCTCAGCATGGTAGACTTTGATGTTACATTGGGCATGGACTGGTTGTCGCCCCATTATGCTATTCTTGGTTGTCATGCCAAAACCGCAACGCTGGTTATGCCAGGTGTACCGCGAGTAGAGTGGAGGGGTACCTTAGATCACACTTCCAGTAGAGTTATTTCATTCCTTAAGGCTCAGGAAATGGTTGAGAAGGGGTGTGACGCGTATCTAGCTTATGTGAGAGATGTTAGCATTGATAACCCTACAGTTGATTTAGTCCTAGTAGTACGGGATTTCCCTATTGTGTTTCCAGCTGATCTTCCGGGTATGCCACCCGACAGAGATATTGATTTAGGCATTGATTTGTTGCCGGGCACTCAGCCCATTTATATTCCTTCGTACCGTATGGCTCCTCCTGAGTTGAAGGAGTTGAAGGAACAACTACAGGAATTGCTTGATAAGGGTTTTATTCGGCCCAGTGTATCACCTTGGGGTGCTCCTGTCTTGTTTGTGAAGAAAAATGATGGTTTTATGCGTATATGCATTGATTATCGCCAGTTGAACAAGGTTACAGTGAAGAACTGGTATCCTTTGCCTCGTATTGATGATCTGTTGACCAGATACAGGGTGCACAAGTGTTTTCTAAGATTGACTTGCGTTCAGGTTACCATCTGTTGATGATTCGGGAGCCAGATATCCCGAAGACTGCTTTCAAGACTCGGTATGGTCACTACAAGTTCCTTGTTATGTCATTTGGGCTGACCAATGCCCCAGCAGCGTTCATGCATTTGATGCACAGTGTGTTCCGACCGTATCTTGACTCGTTTTTCATTGTTTTATTGATGACATTATGATATACTCTCAAAGTCGGGAAGATCTTGAGCAGCACCTAAGGACAGTGCTTCAGACTTTGAGAGAAAAGGAGTTATATGCAAAGTTCTCGAAATGTGAGTTCTGGTTGGATTTTGTGGCATTCTTGGGCCACGTGGTACCTAATGAGGGGATAAAGGTGGATCCGAAGAAAGTGGAAGCAGTGCATAGTTGGCTCAGACCATCCACAGCTACAGAGATCCGTAGTTTTCTTGGCCTGGAGGGTTATTACCGTCGATTTATTGAGGGATTTTCATCTATTGCAGCACCTATGACTAGGCTGACCCAGAAGGGTGCTCCGTTCCAGTGGACAGAAGAGTGTAAGGAGAGCTTCCAGAAGCTCAAAAAAGCTTTGACTACAGCCCCAGTATTGATATTGCCTACAGGTTCGGGGTCTTATACTGTCAGTTGTGATGCCTCAAGGATTGGCCTTGGAGCGGTATTGATGCAGGACGGTAGGGTTATTGCCTACGCGTCCAGACAGTTGAAGGTACATGAGAAGAATTATCCTGTCCATGATATCGAGTTAGCTGCTATTGTTCACGCCTTGAAGATCTGGCGCCATTATTTGTATGATGTGCCTTGTGAGATTTAAACTGATCACCGGAGTTTGCAGCATCTGTTCAAGCATAAGGACCTTAATTTACGCTAGAGGAGGTGGCTAGAGCTGCTGAAGGACTATGATATCACTATCTTGTATCACCCGGGCAAGGCCAATGTAGTGGCCGATGCTTTGAGTCGCCGGGCAGAGAGTTTGGGGAGTTTGGCTTACCTACCAGCAGCGGAGAGGCCCATGGCAATGGATGTTCTAGCATTTGCCAGTCAGTTAGTGAGATTGGACCTTCCGGAGCCCAGTTGGGTCCTTGCTTGTGTGGTTTCTCGGTCTTCCTTGTTTGATCGTATGCGGGAGCGTCAGTTTGATGACCCTCATTTTCTTGTCCTCAAGGACAAAGTTCTGCATGATGATGCCAGAGATGTGACCATTGGCGATGACGTGGTATTGAGGATGTAGGGTCAGATTTGTGTACCCAATATTGATGGTCTTCGGGAGTTGATTCTAGAGGAGGCCCACAGCTTGCGGTATTCCATCCATCCGGGTGCCGCGAAGATGTACCAGGACTTGAGACATCACTGTTGGTGCGGACGGATGAAAATAGATATAATTGGGTTGTAGCTCGGTGCCTCAACTGTCAGCAGGTAAAGTATGAGCACCAGAGAACGGGTGGTTTGCTTCAACAGATAGAGATTCCGGAGTGGAAGTGGGAGTGTATCACCATGGACTTCGTAGTTGGACTCCCACGGACTTTGAAGAAGTTCGATGCTATTTGGGTGATTGTGGATCGGCTGACCAAGTCTGCGCATTTCATTCCTGTGTGTACAACCTATTCTTCGGAGCGGTTGGCGGAGATTTATATCCGGGAGATTGTTCGTCTTCATGGTATTCCAGTTTCCATCATTTCAGATAGAGGTACTTAGTTCACATCACGGTTCTGGAGGGCCGTACAACATGAGTTGGGTACTCGGGTGGAGTTGAGCACAGCATTTCACCCCCAGATGGGCGGACAGTCCGAGCACACTATTCTGATTCTTGAGGATATGCTCCGTGCATGTGTGATGGAGTTTGAAGGTTCTTGGGATTAGTTCTTGCCACTGGTGAAGTTTGCCTACAACAACAGTTACTAGTCCAGCATTCAGATGGCACCGTATGAGGCCTTGTATAGTAGGCGGTGTAGATCCCCTGTTGGTTGGTTTGAGCCGGGTGGGGCTAGATTATTGGGTACAGACTTGGTTCAGGACGTGTTGGAGAAGGTTAAGGTGATTTAGGATAGACTTCGTACAGCCCCGTCCAGACAGAAAAGTTATGAAAACCGGAAGGTTCGTGATGTTTCCTACATGGTTGGAGAACGGGTCTTGCTTCGGGTTTCACCTATGAAGGGCGTTATGAGATTTGGGAAGAAAGGGAAATTGAGTCCGAGGTTTATTGGTCCTTTTGAGATATTGCAACATGTTGGGGACGTTGCTTATGAGCTTGCCTTACCTCCCAGCTTGGCAGGAGTTCATCTTGTATTTCATGTTTCGATGCTCCGGAAGTATCACGGTGATCCGTCACACGTGTTGGATTTTAGTACAGTCCAGTTGGACAAGGATCTATCTTATGTTGAGGAGCCAGTGGCGATATTGGACAGGCAGGTTCGAAAGCTGAGGTCAAAGAACATTGCATCAGTGAAGGTTCAGTGGCGGGGTTAGCCGGTCAAGGAGGCGATTTGGGAGACCGAGCAGGATATGCGCAGCCGTTTCCCTCATCTTTTCATCACTTCAGGTATGTCTCTATGCTCGTTCGGGGACGAAGGAATGTTTTAAGAAGGGGAGGATGTAACGACCCGGCTGGTCGTTTTGTGAATTAACGCCCCAATCCCCTATTAACTGCATTCCCCGTGTTTGTTTCTGCTATTGTGAGTTGTCGGGAAGATTCGTTTTGAGTTTCGGAGTGTTTCGGGACACTTAGTCCCTAAATGAGAGCTTAAGCTTTAGAATTCGAACCATAGTCAGAGCAGTGTGAAGACGGCCTCGGAATGGAATTGCGTCGATTCCGTTAGCTCCGTTGAGTGATTTCGGGCTTAGGGGCGTGTTCAGATTGTGTTTTGGAGGTCCGTAGCTTATTTAGGCTTGAAATGGCGAAAGTTGGATTTTTGAAGTTTCTGGATCGATAGTGAAATTTTGATATCGGGGTCAGAATCCATTTCCGAGAGTTGGAATAGCTCCGTAGTATTGAATGTGACTTGTGTGAAAATTTTGGGGTCAATTGGACTTGGTTTGGTTGGTTTTATCATCGGGTGTAGGATTCTTGAAATTTCAAGTTCCTTAGCTTGGATTGGAGGGTGATTTGTGGATTTAGCGTTGTTTGATGTGATTCAAGAGTTGGAATGAGTCGGTATGATGTTTTAGGATTGGTTGGTATATTAGTTGAGGTCTCGGGGGCCTCGGGTGAGTTTCGGATGCTTAATGGAAGTTGGAATTGGACTTAGGCTATTTCTGAAGTTGTTGCTTTTGGTATTTTCGCACCTGCGGTGAGGAGCCCGCAGGTGCGGGCCGCAGACGCGATGGAGTGAGTCGCAGGTGCGATTTTGGAACTATTGGCCACTGACCGCAGATGTGGTTATTGGACCGCAGAAGCGGACCGCATCTGCGGAGAAAGTAGCGCAGGTGCGGTTTATGGCCGTTTAATGAAATCTCGCAGGTGTGAGTCCCCAGCCGCAGAAGCGGGACCGCAGGTGCGGTCCCATAACCGCAAAAGCAGAAATCGCTGGGTAGATAGAGATAATTTGAGGGTTTGAGATTTCATAACACAAAAATCGAATTGGGGCTCGGTGGGAGATAATTTTTCGAGGGTTTTTGAAGGAGAATCAATGGGTAACGATTTCTAACTTGATTTTGATCTTAGAACTATAATCTATTGTTGTTTTCCTCTTCTAATTAAGAATTTGGGGGATAAAAGTTTGAAAATGGGAGAAAAGTTCCCCAATTGAGAATCCGAGTTTTTAGTACGATTTTGACGTCGGATTTTGATGATTTTTGTTCGAGTGTGCTCGTGAGTGATCGGGTGTTACCCAATTTCGAGGCGTGGGCCCGGGGGACTTTTTGGGGCGATTTTCTTAATTTCGCGTGTTAGCTTCGAATTAATTAGTTAAATTAGTTACTTGAAGTTACATTTACATTATCCAATTAATTTGAATAGATTTGGTCCATTTGGAGTCGGGTACTCGTGGCAAGAACGTGATTTCGAGTTGATTGAGCTGGTTCAGGGTAAGTGGCTTGCCTAACCTTGTATGTGGGAACTCCCCTTAGGATTTGGTATTGTATAACGCCTAACCTTGTATGAGGGAACTCCCCTTAGGATTTGGTATTGTTGTTATATCGATGCCATGTACGTGAGGTGACGAGTGCGTACACGTGCTAATTGCTGGAAAACTCCATTTTCATTATGTAAATATATTTGTGCTTCCTTTTTGTTGAACACTACTTGAAATTAAAAGCGTACTGCTTAGTTTAGGAAAGCATGCTTAAGTGACTTAATTGCTCTACCTGCTTAAACTGTTACTTGAATTCTGTGCAGCATGTTAGGATAGAAATATCTATTTTCTTCGGACGAATTTTGATAGAACTGAATATTCTTCTTGAGACTGTTCTGTGTTTTCTTTGGGACTACGGATCGGTATTCCGGGAGATCCCCCTGCATGTTTATATTTGGGACTACGGGATGACATCCCGGGAGATTCCCCTTATACTGGATATTTATTTTTGGGACTACGGATTGGTATTCCGGGAGATCCCCCTGCACGTTATGATTTGGACTACGGGACGATATCCCGGGAGATCCTCTGGATATTTACATTTGGGACTACATGACGATATCCTGGGAGATCCCCTGTTGCTATCTCTGTGTGTTGAGTTACATTCTTTCTGTGATTTTATTTCATTATCGACTGTTATTATTTCAATTATCTTGCCGCATTTTATACTGCTTTATCTTGTGTTATATATATAACCAGTAAGGCCCTGACCTTCCTCGTCACTACTCGATCGAGGTTAGACTTGGCACTTACTGGGTACCGTTGTGGTGTACTCATGCCCCTTTCCTGCACATGTTTTTCGTGTGTAGATCTAGGTTCCTCTGCTCAGCCGTTCTATCAGTGAGGCGGGCGACATAAGACTTCGAGGTATATCTGCCGCGTCCGCAGACCCAGAAGTCCCTTTCTACTCTCCCCTTTAGCTTTAGACTTCTTGTATCTACTTTGATTAGACATTCTGGAGTTAGAACATTATGTAGTATCCGTAGCTTGTGATTTCATGAGATTCCGGGTTTTGGGAGTGTTAATATTGGTTGAGAGTGCTATTATGTATATACCGGGCGGCATTTTAAACTTTCCCTATTATATTACCCGCAAATTGCCAGTTTTGTATCTTTATTTCCTTTTTCCGCAAATTGTTAGGCTTACCTAGTCATAGAGACTAGGTGCCGTCACGATAATTCACGGAGGGAGAACTTGGGTCGTGACAATTTTGATCTTCTGCCTTTATGGATTCTACCAGCATATTGTTGATATATACCTCCATGGTCTTGACGAGCTGATCTTTTACTATTTTCGTGACCAATCTTTGATATGTAGCCCCTGCATTCTTCAACCCAAATGGCATAATGCTGTAACAGTATGTTCCTCGGTGGGTGATGAACGTGGTTTTCTCTTGGTCCCCTTCTTCTATGAGTATTTGGTTATATCCCAGTACGCATACAAAAATCTCAACAACTCGTGCTCGGCCGTTACGTCGATGAGTTGGTCGGTATGTGGTAAAGGGAATGAATCCTTCAGGCATTCTTTATTCATGTCCGTGAAGTCTACACACATCCGCCATTTCCCGTTTTTCTTTTTGACCATCACTACGTTAGTGACTCCCTGATTGAGCCATTTTCTAAAAGTTTCTCCACCTTCTCGTGTACGACATCATTGATGGCGGGAATGAACTTTCATCTGACCTGCCTTACCGGGGGTAGAACTGATCAAAATTTAATTTGTTTGTGGCGATCTCCTTGGGGGTGCCTGGCATATCTCCATGGATGAAGGCGAACAAATTTACGTTGGTTATTAAGAATTGACTAAATTTATCTGGTTCTAGGAGTTTGCAGCCGATGTAGGCCTTTTTGCTGTAGTTGCTGGGATCTAATTGAACGGGGTTGGGTCCTTTATAGTCGGGTTTGCGACTTTAACCATTTTGGGATCCATGATGACGTCCCTGGTCTTTTCTTGTGTCGAGCCCGACAATTTTGATTTTTATGCCTCATTTTCCTTGTCTTTTTTCTATTGGGTTGTCGTGCTGTCTAAGGCGATGTAGTAACATTCCCGCGATGTGCGTTGTTCTCCCCGCATTTTTGATTACTTGGTATAAGCTGGAGGGGACGACTCTCATGGGATGTATCCATGGTCGTCATATTATGGCATTGTATGTGGTGGCCTAGTCCATGATGTGGAAGGTCGTCTCCATCGTTATGCAGCCGGCCAAGACGAGGAGTCTCGATGTCCGTTTAACTGCATTATCAAAATTGGTTAGTGTGATGCAGCGTGGCACTATCTTGTCCTCGAGTTTCATCTGGGTGAGGACTTGGGGATGCATAATGCATGCTCCACTTCCATCGTCTACCATGATACGTTTGACATCAATATCTAAAATGCGCAAAGTAATGGCGAGAGCATCATTGTGAGGGAAATTCAAACGTCGACATCTGACTCATCGAAGATGCTTTCTTCGAGTCTATCATACTGTTCGCGGGTGATAGATCATTTGATCTTGTGGGTGGTAGTGAATTTCGCACCGTTGATAGAGGCATCATCGCTGCCGCCGATGATTATATTGATAGTGCAAGCTGGTGATTGTGGCTTCGGCGGGCCTTGGTGTTTACGTCCTCTAGTGAAGTTGTTTCTTTCCTTGTTGCTCAGCAGCTCTTTGAGGTGCCCCTGTCGCGACATGCTTACAACCTCTTGCCTGAGGGCGATGCAATCTTCTATTTTATGTCCGCGCTCCTGGGGAAACTCGTGGAGGGCATCTGATTTTCTCGTGCTCGGATGATATCTCATCTTTGGCGGTCACTTCACCTTCGTTTCGAATTTCTCCAGGGCATAGACTACTTCTATAAGTGACACATAAAAATTTTGAGCAGATAATAAGGGGGGCATACCTCCATCATTTCGGTGAGTCCCCGTTCTCTGCCTGGATGGGCCTTCATCATAGCGAAAAAAAGGGCGGGGTGGGAGCCTTGACATATGGCTGATGTTATTCCCTGTTGGGTCGTGAGACCGGTGACCCCTTCTGATGTTGTCTCTTCTTTCTTTCCCGGACTCGGCTTGTACCGAGATGAGCCGTTGAGGTCGTCCTCATCTGCCCGGATTTCAGCACAGTAAGCATTGTGGATTTCATCCCAAGTGGTTGGGGAATATTTCATCAACCGGCTCAGCAGTTTTCTAGTCGCTCTTGAACCATCTCTACTCAACCCGTTTGAAAAGCCGCAATCGCCATCCCCTCGGACATGTTTGGTAGGGTCATCCTTACCCTATTGAACCGGGCGAGGATTTCCCTCAGTCTCTCTCTTAAGGGCAGCTTGACGGCGCATATGTCATTTACTCTTGTTTCAGCTTTCTTGACTCTAGTGTGTGCCGTACGAACTTATCGGCCATTTCCTCGAAGGTTTCTATGGAGCGAGCCAGTAGCTGTGAGTACTATGTCAATACCCCTCCCGTAAGAGTTTCACCGAATTTCTTCAACAAAATAGAGGACACTTGTTCCTTGGTGAGGTCGTTGCCTTTCATGGCGGTAATATAGTGAGTCACGTGATCTTCGGGGTTAGTCGTTCCGCCATATATCCTGAGATACATTTTGAAGATCTTTGGTATGGCATGTGGGGTTGTTTCTTCGTTGTACCGCTGTTCTACAAACCTACCGGCGTCCCCCTTTGGCAATAGCTTGGGGGCGCCCGGTATCTTGTCGATCCGTTCTTGGCATTCTTTCATTTGATCTTTGATTGCTTTGTTTTCATTCTCCATTTCTTCCATCCTCTTTAGAATAGCAGAGAGGACTTTGTCACCTGCATTGTTAGAGATATTGTGAGTTATACCTGGTGTTGGAGGGTATGATTGGTTGCCCTGTTCATTTGCTTGTTGCACTGTGTGGGTTCTTGCAGTTTCTGTAGTCGTGCATGGAGTGGGCTTGTTGATCATGCTTACTAATGTATCGGTCAACCATGCTTTGAGGAGATTTTTCACGGCCGATGGCGTCTCTACACCTATGGACGTGGAGGCCCTTTTCCATTTGGTTTTGTTATGCTACAATGGGGCGGAGACGACCTCTAGCCCCCGGGGAGGCAGTGGGCGTCACGTCCTCGCCTAATGTTTCACAGGTCTTGTTGATATCATTCACGAGGTTTCTAGGGAAATCACCTATTACTTTAGTTCTCTCTCCTTGGTTACCTGTCATGAAGGTTTTTACCCGTGCATAGAAAGAGAAGTATCTTGAGGTTTGTAAGGTTAGTAACTCACATTAGCTGTAGATCCAGAGGAAACTAAAAAATTATCTATGAAGTCTCCACAGACGATTTGAACAAAAACATAGATTTTTGTTAAATTAGATTTAAATTTAGATAAGTTAGTCTTAGCTAATAATAATATCCTAAAGACAAAGCTATCGATTTTATGAAAAATAACTTGTATATTTGTTCGGATAACAATGAATATAAGCAATAATAACAATGTCAGTGATCTAAAAAGATGGAATAGGGCATCAAATGGTAATGAATAGCAAAAAATTGCATTTAAGTAAATAAAAATGTGTGAGCCACCCGAAAAAGGGTGAGATTTGTGGATATTCCATCTGACAATGATGAATGATTGATAAGCCTTTGAACACTTAAGTTGTTCTTAGATCCAGTGGAAATGTTGGACAAGAATCATATTGGAAAGGTTATTTTTGTATGCTTGTAATAGGACCAGATTATCTCTATAAAGTCAACGTATTTTTTACAAATTAATATCTCATGTCCCCTATCATTATATCTCTTTCTGTTTATAGGGAACATGTTCCTAAAAACCCTAATAGTACAATTGCAGAGAATATCCACTAGAATATTCTCTTTTGTGTCTTATCATAAAACTAATTGTTATAACTCTATCTAAGATGCTCGACCTCGACCTTGAACTACGATGACCCCAAGACTTTGATCTTTGCTGACGCTTCGACCTCACCCTTCATTGCTTCGAGGCTACTTCGACTTGAGACAGATCTTTGTGGATAACTTACTGATGGAACGTGGCAGCTGATGAAGGCTATAATGATGCTGACGTGGCTTGCCTATATCAAAGTTTTTTTTGGCCCATACAGATACCTCACGATGCTCGGGTAGAAGAACAGAGGAATTTAAGATAACGTATCACATTGGAACATAATCTTCATAATAGAATCCAATTAAGTCATCCTTGCCTCCAGAGGTGTCTCGCTGTGTACCTTACAAACGTTGCTATAGCTCCACATTTGGGAGAACGAATTCAATCTCCGAACAATTTTCTGCTCTACATTTGTTTCTTCGTTCCAATTCAATTCAATCTCTGTTTTTATAGCGACCTTCTACTTCTCTCTCACATGTGGATGCCTATCAAACAAGTGTCTAACCAGCGTACTTGTTCCCCTCTATTAGTCCAGGGCTCATATTTATACGCTTGAGTACAAAGTTTATATTAAACAGTGTTGGTGAAAGTACGATTATAGGTGAATAATAAAATGAAGAAAAATAAAATATCTTCAGGCTGAGGTGCTATTATCTCGCTCTTTTTAAGGAGTTTAAGTCCACTGCATCAAGGTCCAACTATTATCCTCTTGACTTGTCTCCCCTAGGATACAACAACCCGATCACGTCTTATGACTCGAAAAAAACTCCACCAAGATAAACACATTCCTTCAACAAAAGTAAAACTTTCTTCTTCTTTTTATGAAAAAACAACTCCTACTTGTAGGTGTAGGAATTCTTCCTTGGATTAAATTGGAAGAAAGTGGGGTAATAAGTTATAAAATTATAGAGAACATGGGATAATGGATGAATTAATGAATAATTAGTGGTTGAACATGAGAGAGAAGTTACAAAATAGTAATGGATATTTTCTACATCATGGAGTAGTGGAAAGTTATGGACATTTTCAAGATCATATAGGTAATTAAGAAGAGATCACAACATATTTTATTTTTATATTAAAATTCCAATATTCTAACAAACAGTATCTATTTGAATAAAATAATTCCACACCTTACTTCTTCGGTGCCTAGGCAGATGAGGAGGACTACGCATTATGCACATAGATTTTTAATACTAGTCCAAAAGAGAAAGAGGGAAAGAGAGAATAAAATTAAGGGAGAGAGAAAGTTGTGCGTGAAAAAATAAAAAAGATGAGAGGTTATTCATAGGTTTATCGAAATGGTAATTGTGTAATTAAGAGGGAGAGGTTAATTTTTAAAGAGGAAGGCCAAAAACGGCTCTTGGTGAAAAAAATAGCCGTAGGGCAACGGTCAAAAGTAAAAGAACATTTTGACCGTTACCAATAGTCAAATTTAAAAAAAAAAAATCAAAATTTATCGTTAGTACTGGGCCGGTCGAGTCATGCACCCAACTTTAGTCCACTACATCATTGCTGGGCTGAACAAGCCCGGGGCACCGGTTGCACAAAGTGAACAGGAACAACACCTTCTTTTTCCTTCGCCCAGCCCCTCCCCCTTTTTGACGAGCCAATGTGGGCCGGTCTATTGGTAGGATCGGGCAAGAAACGGATCTACCAGGCCCGTTGGACATCCTTAGAAACAAGTCAAAGAAAATAGCCCTTGTCTTATGTCTTTTTCCTTTTTGTTATGAAACAATGAAAGAAGAAGAATAGTATTGCAAAGAAAGGTAGGGAGAGATAATTCTTATTAATTTTGGGATGAATTACAATGGAATAGAACCCTCTATTTATAGGGAGAGAGTGACTTAGCCACCAAGTACTAAACCCTAGAATCTCTATAAATATAGACATTCACCATAAATAAAATTCTATTTATAACACTCCCCCTGAATATCTATTCAACAGATAATGTGCCTCGTTAAAACCTTAACTAAAATAAAACCCAATGGGAAAAAAATTCTAGAGAAAGAAAAAGAGTACACATATCTAACAATACGCCTTTTGGTTGCCTCGTTAAAAACCTTGCAAGGAAAATTCAATGGGACAAAACCTTGTAAGGCAAAAAGAGTACAGCGCGTATTAACTCCTCCTGATGAGAGCATCAATTCACATCCTTAAGCATTTGCATTCCAATCTTGTGCACTAGCTTCTTAAAGGTTGACATCGGTAGAGATTTGGTGAATAAATCAGCCATATTATCACTTGAATGAATATGTTGCACCTTTAAATCACCATTCTTGATAGAGACGAATTGTCTTCATATGATCTTGTTGGAATCGTCAGTTCAATATCTTCACATAAAGGTGAATACTCTTGCTATCATATTATCATGCCTATAGTTACAGCAAGATACATTTGTGCACAAATTGCACTGAGGATGTAGTACTTCATGACCGTGAATTCTATATGCTTTAAGCAATTTAAATCCTTCAGGGATTGTTATATAAGTTAAGTCATATAATCCATATAATAGACTTTAGATGCATATCAAGTTTTCATGTCATGCTAGACATATAAGATATCGAAAACTGATTGCACATACCATTGACTTTATACTTTGGAGTATTTGAACTACATGTTCAAAACTACATGTCTTTCATATGAAACAATTCTATTCGAAATTGTTTCTCCAGACTTAAGATCCTCATATATATATTTGGCGGTATCATAGATATCGTCGACGAACATATTATATCGGTTCCAATATTTTTTTTCATATAGACATAACATAGAGATCTCTTCATTCATATATTCAGGTACCTGAATCTCTCATGAGGTTTTATGAAGTGTTATGTCAGGTGATCTTCTAGATCACTTGCCTCCTTTATTATGATCATTTTGATCATTTGCCCATCTTCTTTATCAAGAATTTTATTTGAAACCGATTTGTCTATACGCTTTAAATATACCATAGACTTTGTCCTTCTAGGGCTTAATAAGAACATTTGCAATGAGAATATAGTTACTTTCTTTGGGTCAGCAAATGCGTCTGGCATGCTTTGCAATATATTGCACATGAATTATCTTTTTATGAACTTCAAGTTCATATTATCTTATTCGAGGATCTAGATGTACACATGATAATTTATTACACATAACTTTTTCTCAACTATTTATCTTGTCTCCCCCTCATGTTAGAAAAACTAACTTGCTTCCTCAATTTTGAAAATCCATCTTTGTGCGTTATGGTGTTAATCAAAATATACACCGCACATCAATAATAATAAGATGGAATTATTTGGTTCCTGACCCCGAACCACTTGTGAGGGGAGAAAATAATATACTTTCGTATATAGAATATATCAAACTGATATAGATAACTTTGTTCTCATAAGAAATAGTTTAGCTATTAAGTGGAGGCACTCAATAAATCATTTTTCTAAACCAACTGTGATGTAAACCAACTTATCAAAATGAACTATCTTGAATAAAAAAAAATCTGGAAATTATGCTCTAAATCAAATTATTGAGCAAGTTACCTCGCAAACACCATGTTGCGGGTTAATAATAATCGCACATGTAACCATCTCATAGATGCATCTTATGTGGTATACATGGCAGGTGAGTGGGCCCATATTCACCTTTGATATTTCCAGCATTCATGGGATTCAATCCCAATTTTAGTTGATCTATTAATTAATGAGAACAAGCAATATAAGAGAATTCGTAAAAAACTTTCTAGTTCTTTTAATATTTACCCATGTGAATTCTCTTTTATTTTTGCACATCATATTTAAATTGATATGGGTAAACCAATTATGCCAACTGAATAAATTATCAATATTGATAAACTTCAAATTTACACCATGACGTGTGCAATTATCAATAAACTCCAAGTTTATTATGATATGGATTTTTATATCAATAAACTTCTCTTTATTGTGGCATTCTTTTGTTGTGTAGTACAAACTAGAGAATAAAGCGGGTAGTTTTTCACATACATATTACCAAGCTACAAGTTGTAGTAATAGAAGATATTAAATCTTTCTTTTATTTATAGTCTCAATATAATCAATGCGTATACTTTGGAAACTGAATAAGTTTCTTTGAGACTTATTACAACACAATACCTTATTGGTAATCAATTGTGTTTCTCCAAAATAGTAACAATTGGCTCTTCTAGAGCTCTCAATTAATTTGGTACTACCACATATTCATCAACATCCATATGGTGAATATCTCTTTTAAAGAGAAAGTTATACCATTATGGTTATGGTCAAAATTATATGCAAGATCTGTTTCTTGCATTATTGTTGTCTTTTAATAATCACAATGCCAAAATATTTTGGTATACAATAAGTACGTGACAAATGACCATTTATGCCATAATAATGAAATAATTTTCTTATTTCATCCCAAACTTCTTTCTAGAGGTTAGTGTATATTCACTACCACTAGCACATTCATATTCTTCCAAGAATGAATATGTATTCATAAATCAGATGTTGTCACATTCACATCATGAATGGACCATAATCATCTATATATGCTTTATAAAATCTCATGTCAAATCAATGACAAATATTACTTTCACAAATTGAAGGATTATTTTGAGAATCCTTATTATTCTCATTATCACAATGATGACGATTATAATTTCGCCTATTGCCACGTCCACATCTATTGATACCTTCAGGGTAATAATTTTGTCTTCTTTCAGACTTATCACATATTGCTATCACATTCTCTTAAGGGAATGAGAATGGAGAAAATTCAACGGGACGGGTTTTCACTTCTTGTGCTCATGATCATACATAACTTTGATCATGGCAAGACATAGAAATTTTACCACTTCGAGTGGTTATAATTTCCTACTAACTCCATTAGAGTTATAATCAAAATTTATTTTCTTTGCTTGTATTTAAAATTAAATTATAGAATAAAAGAGAAAAATACGGTAAAATACATACCTTAAATTCAGAATTTAATCATGAAGGAAGTTCATGGATTAATTGACAATCATCATGCTCAATCACAAAGCTTCTACTCAATTGGTTAGAGTCTCGTGCTGATAACGTGTTATGAAACAATAAAAGAAGAAGAATAGTATTGCAGAGAAAAGTAGGGAGAGATAATTCTTATTGATTTTGGGATGAATTACAATGGAATAGAACCCTCTATTTATAGGGAGAGGGTGACTTAGCCACCAAGTAATAAACCCTAGAATCTCTCTAAATATAGACATTTACCATATAAAATTCTCTTATAACACTTTTCATTTATTTAGTTTTTTTTTTTCAATTAGCGGGGAGCTACTCCCTGCAATTTTCTCACAGAAACATCCGTTATAATTACACAATTTTTTTTATTTCCTGTTGATGTTTAAGCCAGAGAATAGGAAGGAACTATCACCCCGCTAAATTTAATATTGACAAGTCCTCCCTAATCCCACGCTAAATGTTACTAAAAAACTTTTGAGAGGAAAATAACAAGATATTTTGAGAGGTCCTTGTTAATTCTGTCACTATTTCCTTAACAAGGGATTTTGTATTCCCAAATTCCCTAGCTAATTGGTAATTTTCTAGTGGTATAAGTATTATATAGTGTGTGAAGGTTATATACTCGCATCTAGGGATATATGGTTCCATACAAAGGAGATAATATAAAATCCCACCTAGTAAAACTTCGCTGCGATGCGACATGCCAATTGCGATAACCAAGAGGACGAACTGAAAAAATTAAATATTTGCATTCTTTTTATAGAAATATCATAGAGCGCACATACATTTATGGATTGAAAATCAAGGTGATTTATTTTACGATATATGTATTAATGTTCACTCAAAGAAAGAAACTGTTTACCCTAAAATCGGATAACAATTGAGTTTAAACGCGGTTTTAAGGACACGTTATATAACTTGGTACAAATTAAGAAGAATAAATTAGTATTGAAATTGACAATAAAAGAGTAAATCCAAACCACACGAATTGAACAGCCTTGGCCCTCGAATTCCGTCACCCTTGAACCAAAGATATTTCAACTGGCTTATAAACTGAATAACAAGGTAATGAAAGCTAGAAAATGACGGTATATTGCTTTGTATTACATGAATATCATGGTTTTACAAATGATCAGACCCCCTTTATATAGTAGGGGAGTCCTACTCTTGATACAGTTCTATATGAGGTAAGAAATCCCATGATTAGCTAATTAATCGGCCTTTTCTTGATACGTGCCAGGATTTCCGCCGTGATCCTTGCCCGATTGCGCATATTTCGGCTTTTCATTATTTGGCTCAGTAAGATTCCCTCGATCTCGCTCAATCTCTATCTTGCTCGACTTTGATCTTGGTCGATCTCGATCTTGATCGGTCTCTGGGTCACGAGCTCGACAATCTAATTCTGCACCATGGTTCGATATAACACGAGGTTGAACCTTGGACTATCACGCTCCGGTCTCGATTAGTCATACTAATGGAAAACCCGGTTTTGACCGTATACAGATAGTCCCCTCATTTCTCGGAGAGAAGAGGACGAGAAACGATATGAATTTCCGAGCTCCGTCTTGATGAACCATGACATAAGTGACGAACGTCACCGATACACCCGATCATTACATAAGCAACAAACCGAAACGTCTCGTCGGTCCAGTTACCAAGTTATTAAATGAATGTCAGTTGCTGGTCGGCCACCATGAGTTCTGAACCGTCACCGACAATCAATAAGTACTATAACCTCCCTCTATTTCAGACTTTACGTTCAAAGCTTCTTCCATTCTTACTTCTTTTCAACAATCTCTTTGCTCACCCCAATTTATTGAAATTTTAGCAAACCGCATAACATACTAATTCTTTTTTCTTCTACTACGGCGAAAACTTCTAAGACTGTACCACAAAAGGAGGCTGCCTCTTCATCACGACCCGCCGGTGATGGGGTTGCGACGGAGTATCCCCTTGAGAATTTCATTTCGGGAGGGTGTCCTACCGTTGTTGATTTTAAGATAGAAAAGACCTTCTCGGTACTGGGCCGATGTGAATCGGTCTCGAGGTATATATGTACAATTATCGATGACCTTCTTGCCAAGGTTAAAGAGGATTGCAACTGGATAGATAAACATGTGGTGGTACCTTCGCCTGAGGAATCGATCACTACCCACGTGGACGGTTTCCTAAGTGTTTATACTTACCCCTTTACGTTGGGTCCTTTAGACCCTGTCATCATCGCCTTTTGCAAGAGGTACCACGTGACCCTTGGCCAGATCTATCCTTCCTTCTGGAGAATAGTGATTCTTCTCTGATTCTTCGTAAGCTAAATCGAGGGATGTACTTTCACCCTCGATCACCTTATGTGTTTATAGTCCCGAACTCTATCGAGGAGGGCTGATCAAGCTTGCTCGTCGGGCCAGCAAGGCCCCGTTCTCGAGTATAGATGAGGCTCGTGAGCGAGGTTGGATGGGTCGATTTGTCCGAATAAGGACTTCGGACCTAATCCCTACTAAAGAAATCCCGTTTCCTGAGAAATGGAACACGAATCGTGCGTAGTACTTCGCCTTAAATGTTCAATTTTGCTGTTTTACTTCTTATCTTCTTTCCTCATCTATGTTTTTAGTGTCGTAGTTGTGGTGCAGGTGCCGGAAGTAGTTCCCGGACTCAAGCAATGGGTCGAGAGCCTGGTGTCACAGAGACCATACTCCGAGCATGCTTGGATGGAGTTATCGAAGGGTTGATGGGAGGCCCAAACTCATGGTAATTTTCTTTCTTAGAATGGTTATCGTTCGGGCTTCTTCTCGAGCTTACTCATGTTCTTTCCTTTGTAGACCTCGGGAAGGATGTTGCATTGAGGCCCCCATCTGGTGGCAAAGAAGTCCTTCCCCACCTACCTGCTCCAAAGCAGGCTAAAGAGAAGAAAAAGAAAGGCGCTCTGAGTTCCCTGGGCTCGAAAAAGAAGAAACCGATGAAGAGGTCGCGCAATCCCAAGGGAGACACCGGTGCCATGTCCTCGGACTCAGTCCGCCGATTAAGGCATGAGTCCAAAGAAGAAGAAGAGGAGGATAAATCCAAACTGGTGGCCAGCATGCAGGCCGGCGCCACCATACAGGAAGTTCTCGAACCGGCGGGCGTTGAGGTTGAAACATCCCGACATGAGGAGGTCGGTGAGAGAGATGTGGCTGAAGCTCCTGATCCAGAAAACACAGAGCCCGTTCTGCCCCAAGCTAGGGGGGTCTAGAGAGAGACCTAGGGTGACAGTTCTCGAGCTGCAAAAAGTGCCCCGATAAATGAACTGGGAGCGTTCGACATCAGCGGGTCTCCTTAGATTTTGGACACCATGCTTCCTGAGGCCAGTATGTTGAGTCCTCAAGGGGTGACTGATATCCACGTCTTCTTAGATGGGGTTGAGGCTGCTGCTTGTGAAGATGTCACCGGGCTCAGTGACCTGCCAGTGCCAAGGAAAAAGCCGTCGTCGAGTTCTCCCGGGTCTTCATCAAGCCCAAAATTGGTGGGTCGATTCTCGGCTCCAAGTGTTAACCTTGATCGAACATGGTGAACAACTTTTTCTATCCCAGAGGACGCTCGGATTTTCTCTGCCCCCGTGGGGGTTGCTAGTTACCTTTGGTGCTTGGTGACCAAAGAAGATGAGAAAGTGATGGACGAGGTGGAAACCCTCTGCCTTTTCAATGAAGCTCAACAAGTATTAAACCGAGTAAGCTTGCGTGTTTTCTCTTTTCATATATTCTAACTTTTAAAGTAACGTCTTCCCTTATGCTTGTATGATCGGTACTGCATCATGAGGCTTTCCTCCGGTATCAAGAGGAATTAACTCATCATGAGGCCGAGGTCCGGGACCTCACTGAGAAAAGTGACACCTACAAGCTTCTTAGTGAGAAGCTTCTGGCCGATTTAGTAACGGCTCGGGATGAGCATGCCGAGATGGCCGAGACGGTATTTCGAATGCTTCATAATAGTGAAGATGAACTGGAGATAATGACAAACGATCCGATTCTGCAGGTTTGGCAGAGGCTTGAACAAATCGGGGAGCTTAAGAAACAAGTAGATACAATTCGAGCTAAGGCTGAGGAGTACAAGAAAAATATGGACATCTTAGCCTCGAAAAGGAAAGCTGCCCAAACACAACTGAAGTCGCCCGAGATCCAGCTTCGAGCTTCAAGAGAGGAGCTTCAGTCCTAATTAGCAAACTTGGCCAATAAGCTCGAGGCGGCAAAATCTGAGGTGGCCGTGGCCAACACCAAGGCCGATGCTAAAGTGGCCCAATATAATGTCGACGTCGAGGCCATCAGGCATAGGCCAAAAGCATGGTGGATCATGCAAAGTGGCAAGCTCAAAGGGAGACCCTTGAGGGAGTCCATGCCCTGGGCTTCGCTATACTGGTTGAACTCGAGAACACCAAAGAATAGGAGGCTAGGGCTCGAAAGCTTGCCTTTCCCGAGGAAGACTCCGATAGTTTAAGTGAGTCTGAAGGGGGGAAATCCCGTGGGCGGAGACATTGCATCTGATGAAGACCAGGCCACTTAGGCCTTTGTATTTTTTGCTTTCCTTTTGCATCTTTTTGGGGCCATTTCTGCCATTGTAAATTTTGTTGAATTAAGCCATTTATGCTTTTGTAAAAAACTATTCTGTAAATATATACAAGGTTTTCTTTTCCCTTTTCACTTTAGAATGTTCCTTTGCTTTATTACTTGTATTCACAAATGTTGGAATAAAATAGCTTAGGTTGTGTAAGTTCGAACAATCCTCCCTTTATGTTGTTTTTGCTTTTGAGCCACCTTGGAGGTTTGGGGTTACCAGGAACCTTCTCCCATAGTAAGTAACTCAAACCATAGTTTGCCGAGGGTAGCCTTTAAAACCGGTTATGAAAATTTTAAAGACCTATTTTTTATTACGGTTCTCAGACATCTCTGTTCCGTGTTGGTGCGGTCGTAGCCTTTTAATTTGGGCGTAGCCTAGTAAGCTTTATTTCCCGAGTTATCTAGGCTTTCCTAGGATAATACTCCCCGAGTGGGTATGGCCGTGGCCTTTAAAATCGAGGGGTTTCCTGAGAGGTCTTATGCCCCCGATAATTGATAGATTGATCTATTCGAGTTTGTTTTTCGGACTACAGTCCCCGAGTGTGGGAGTCGTCATTTGAACTCTGGTTATAATTGGCCCTTGAGCTCATTTCTTTAAGAGATCGGAGGTACGAAATTGTAAAGTGGAATTTTCTCTAAGACATAAGATAATTGCAAGGAAAGTACTTCTCTTTATTCTTGTGAAGAAATAGTTATACATGCGTACATATTTAATGCAAGGAGTAACTTATGTGAGCACAATTCATTTTAACCGTTTGGCCCATACAACAAATCTAACCTATCAAGACCCTTCTATTGCGAAGTAATTTCCTCGCAAAAAGATGATATTCGAGGATAGTGTCCCCTAGTATTCGAGGTTGATTGTAGAGGAACCTCGGATACTATAGTGTTGTCTTCGATATCGATTCGTGATTGGCCTTCGACACTAAGTTAGCACGATCCACTATTGCCTCGTTAAAAACCTTGCCAAAAAACCCAATTGGGATAAAAACGGTTCAAGGGGAAAACATTTGGACCTAAAGGAAGGACATGACAAGGTCTCACCATGTTCAAATCTTTATAGAGGAGAACATGGTGATCAGTTTTTTCACTAACTTTGTGTTCTGTTTTGTAGGTACTGATTCTGTGCTATTGTCCTATTCTCTAATGAAAGTCCAATTGGTGGTATCAATGCTTGGCATTCACTCCAATGGACTGGTATTACAGATAGGCAATAGTATAGTAGTTGTCAACTTCACAATGCAGGATCATAGCTGGATACTAGGGCCCAGAATATTTAAGAGAAATGGGCAATCTCAGGCACAATTATTAGAAGAGGGTGGTGGTTATAACAGCATACCATCAGTGGTAATCACTCAACCCAAACCAACAAGAAAAGAGAAAGAACAGATGCCCAGAAAGTCTAAGAGAATTGGGCATCAGATGAGGAGGCTTTTTAATCACAAGAAGGTAACAATTCAAGATGATCTAGGAGAATGGAGGGAGGTACATTTGGATACAGGGAGCCGGGCAATTGTTGGTAAAGTTCAGTATGTAGGGAGCATGCATGAGGCAGTAATAAGGGGTCAAATCCAGGGAGAGAGAAAGCTAGAAAAATGCGGAAGTTTTCAGCAAAATGACCAACTTGGCAAGGAATTTTGTTGCATAGTTCACTTGAACATGGATGAAACAAGGATAAGGGTTGCTGAATGGGAGACTATGGGAAATTATAAGGGGTGCATAACAGATAGTTGGAAAAGAGGAGGTGTGGAGGCAAGGAATAGGACAAGGGGTTTAGTGAGGGATCTGGGCAGCATGAATTGTCAATATCATCAAATCCTTGTGAGGGAGATGATTTTGACAAGTATTTTCACTAACCTTGTTTTCTTTTTTGCAGGAAATGTTAGTGTAATCATGCCTTGCCTCTTACTACGACTTCAATGGGTGGTATTAGCACTAAATGCTCATTCCCTTGAAGAAGGAAAAGAGGCATGCACAAGCATGATAGCCATGAGCAGGACCAATGGGCAAAAGTGGAGTCTCAGCTATTCGATGGGCATAACGATAATCTCTTGGATGGAAATGTCATTGTTGCAGGATTACAACAGTTCTGAGCCTTCCTTCCGTACAAAGGTTTATACACTAATCCTTCAGACAATACACGAAAGGGAAGGCAACAACAACATGCTGGAGGAGGCAGTTTGTCAAGACACAAGAAACATGGTTTGGTGCAGAGTACTAGGTACTTTGGACGTGGAGTGGACCAGCTCCCTAGTGCTGATATCAAATACAACAACCCAGGGGTCAGGCAATGCAAGGAACTCAGCTGGAAAAATAAGGCACAATCACGAAACTGTGCTCCAAACTACAATGGAGCAGGACTGGCGATGGCATCATATATGTCAACATTGGTTGCATGTAGCGGACAATTTAGGATTTAATTGGGCTCTCATATCAACACAACGAAGGAGATGGACACAGGAGGAAGGAGTTCATACAAGGAGCTGGGCAGGAATCAGGACAAGTGCAAGCAAAAATGAGAGTAAAGTGACTACATGTTTGAAAGGTTATCTACGAAAAATGTGGAACTTGAAAATGCATCAAAGTGAACATATGCTGCATGGACTAGACTACTGTTGTGCTTACATTAGAAGATATGTGATATCAATATTGAGCTCACTGTTCAATATTGGTAATAGGTTGTATGTACGCGTCATAGTTTATTTCTTTCATTTTGCGAGACCTCCTGACATTATGCTTTGTTTTTGAGTTTTATATATATAAAAACTAGCGCTAGCCACTGCCTAGTGGATTGATTAAAAAAAAAGACCTAAAGGCTTCGTGCCGCTCCTTATCGATCACCTGCAAGTGTTAGTCCAAAAATAGAAAATAATTGAAATGGGATCATACCTTAACAGTAATATCGTTTAAGATGAGTTACGTTCCAATTGTTCGGTAGTTGTTCTCCCGTTTATCATTCCGAGCTTATAGGACCCTTGTTGATACCCAATTTTTCCCTGTATATTTTTAATATGCAAAATACTTTCAAAATAGCATATGTACGCATATATAAGAATATCCAAATATTTTATTATTTTTTTTTAATTTTTAAAGATTTTTAAACCAATTTATTCCTCTATTTTTATTCATAAAAAAAACCCAATAATTCCCAAAATTATCATTTTGGTGATTCATTTATTGGATTCTCATATTTATACTAAAATATAGCTAATATATTTTTTGCATATTTTTACGAACTTATTTAGTATTTTTAAAGCTAAATTACATATAATTACAATATTAGCCCCNGGAAGACCCAGGATGTAGAAGATCATAACATGAGTGATTCGGCAGATTTGGATTCATATATATATCCACCCATGTGGTACTTCATTCTACGATATATATAAGATCCATCTGTATAGATATCATCATCTACATCCAGAAAGCCGTATGCTTTGGAAGAAGCTTGTACAGTTTGGGAAGGGGTTTTGATTGATCAAAAGAAGAATCTACTTCAACCGATATGCCCTTAGGCACGGCCATACATAACATAGAAATCACACTTGGAAAGGGTGGACAATTAGCTAGAGCAGCGGGTGCTGTAGCGAAACTGATTGCAAAAGAGGGGAAATCGGCCACATTAAAATTACCTTCTGGGGAGGTCCGTTTACAGCATCACCCTAACAAATGAAGTTGGGATGAAAATCACCTCAAAATTCCCACTAGGCCGAGCTCTAGCTTTCAAAAATGGTGAAAAGTGACAAAATCCTAATTTTTAACTTTTAAATAGTTGTGCGTCAGGTGTTCTTTGCATGCTGAAGCACCTGACGCGTTTGCAAAAAACACATGCCTTTTGGCCATCGCTTTCGTGAAGCCTCCACCGCGTTCGCGAAAGCTTATTTCCCATTTTGCCTTAGCATTCGCGTCCTATTGTACACGTTCGCGATGAAGACCAACCCCTGCTTTCCCAGACCTCCCCAAAGCATTGCGTTCGCAAGGGCTGAGATGCGTTCGTGAAGGTTTAACCCCCCCCCCCCACCCAATCGCTTACGTACTCGACGTCACTACCTTCGTTGTCGNGCCTCCCATAACCCCTACACGCCTGGTTACTGTGGTTTCAAGGCCTGACCATGAGGAAGCTTGGACTAGACTTTGTTTGATTCGAGTTCTATGGCCGTCTCCGACCTTGCTCCGGCCAGCCATGGTCATTCGAGCCTGATCTCGACTTCTCCGGCTCAGATCAATGACTTTCCAAGCCTTTCTCATCACCTGGGGTTCTTCTGAAACCCTAACCCTTCAAGGTTTTTCCGATTCTTTTAGATCCGTTGTATATCAGTGTTTTCCCTAAGCTTTTAAACATTTTCTCAAAGTTCTTTCAAAACTATACCTTCAAAGCCTTCATCTTTTTCCGATTTAGGGTTTCGTTAAGTTATCCTTTAAAGTTTCTCTGATCTTTAGCATGTTCTACTGTGTTTCTTATGATTGTTCTTTTACTGGAAAATGCATGTTAAAAGTCTCAGTTCCTTTCTGAGATTTCTAAACTTATTTCGTTAGTATTTTTGACTTGATTGCTTGTCTTTTCATCTCTACACTCGATTGATGGCCAAACCCTAAATTCGGGTTTCATCCGAGTATTGAGACTATTCGCTATGTGATTTGCTTGTTCTTCATCTTTGAACTTGTTTGATTTCAAAACCCTAACTTCTTTGGACCTATCGAGTTTCTGAAGATTGTTTCATCTGCTGCTCGACTGAGTTTTGAAATCTTTATTTCTTTATATGATTCTGATTTCCTGCTAAACTCTTCTAGGGTCATTCTACTAGACTCTCTGCATGCTATTTGATACTCTCCCTCTTCTTTGTCACTAAGATGACTACCATGTTCCTATAGTTCACTACTTACTAATTTTTGTGATTGCATGACGCTTTTTCTTTGTCCTAAATTCAGCCTCGCATGCCTAATACTTGTGTACTCTTTATATATGCTGAACTTCCCCTCTAAAATGACTTTCAATTTTTTGACTGATTTCAGACTTCCTTTGTGTAAATTTGATTGATTCTTTCCTTGTTGTGCTAATTTCCCTGTTACTTGGTTTGATTCAAAAACTTTCCTTAGCCTTTCTGACTTGGTTTACTCGTGAACCAGTGATTTCGAACCTCTGACTCCTTGATTTACTATGTACTGATTGATTTTATTGGGTATCTTACTTATTTGTTTAACCGTGTATTTTTAAAAATTCTTCCCTTAATTAAACTCCTATGTATTTACCCCTAATTGCCTACTTTGCAGAAGATGCTTACTCAATCTCTTTATCCTTAAATAATTTCTGTTTATTACCGTTTAAGTTTGAACTCCTTAATTAAAGGAAGTCCATATACTGGTTGATTTTAATTGGTACATAGTTCCATAATTACTACTAAACTATGATTCTTGCCTTATTTCTGCACCTGTTTTCAAACTATAAATGCCCTGCACTCTCATTAACACAACACACACGAACACTCTTAGTCTTCTGAACTAACTCTCACATTCAAAAGCATTCTCTCTTGTTACTTGTGTTGTGGCCTGTTTTCCAAGCACTGCTACTGCTGTATTTTGCTTCTTTGAAACTGGTATGTCCTGATTAAGGTTTTCAGCAATCACAACAATGTTTTATTTACTACCTTTACCTACATGTCTACCTACTGCTTATGTGTAGTTCAATACTTACTTTAGCATGCTATAATTTCCTTCTGCCTATTCTAAATCCATTTTGAATCCCAAAACCCCCACTCCCTATGTGTTTATGCTATGGTTTGAGGCATGACAGTACTGCAAATTATTGTCCATGACTCAAACTTGATCCCCTGGGATCCTAACCTCTAATATGATGTGTTCTGGCAGACTTATAGCATGCCAGCATCCTCCATTGCTGGGTACGCCTAAAGCTTGCTCTAGCCTAAGCAATAGGCTCTTTGCAATTCCCCTATTCCCTGAACCCCTTTTGTGTACCTGTTTGTGGCTGTTTCCCTCTCCTTTATTCCTTAGAATTCTGTTCTTCACTTGCACTCTATCTTAGACTTTAAGTTCTGCCCCCCTCTTGTGAGCCTTGCCTTGGGATCCTTTGAGTTCCCTCTGAACTTGGACACTTGAGGGCTGGCCCTTCCTCACTGCACTTGTCCCTATTCTGGTGATATAATTTGGGTGTGAGCATTGCCCGGAGTCCCATTAGGGCTCTTAGGGAACTTTGACACACTCAGATTGGAGAAAGGCTTTGGATCAGTGGTCTTTGAGTTGGTCTATCTCATATTTCAGACAGGAAGTCTGAATTAGGCTCTCCTTTGGTTGTACTTTTTTTTATTTCTGATGTAATTTTTTATTCATTCTGGTTTGTAATAAGTTGTAATAAACGCTTGGGGCTGGCTAGCGAAAAAGGGTGGGTAACTATGCATGCAAAGGATAGAAATCATGTCTATAGGTCTATTACAATTTTGCATATTCAGATACATATAGAGATCATGTCTATAGGTCTATTATAATTTTGCATATTTCAAATACATATAGAAATCATGACTATAGGACTACTATATTCCTGCATATCCAACTTCATATAGAAACCATGTCTATAGGTATCTTGAATTCTGCATATTCAAATAGGAATCATGCCTATAGGTCTATTCTGAATTCTGCATAGCCAACTTCATATAGAAATTATGCCTATAGGATTGTTCACTTCTGCATATTCAAATTTTGCATCTAGATACCATGTTTATAGGTTTAAAACAAGCCTTATGCATTTAGATACTATGTCTATAAGGTTTCTGTATTTTTTACACCATGTCTATAAAGATTAAAATCAGCAACGCATAGAAAGCATGCATATAGGAATTTCTAATCGAATCTGATTCGCCTCACTTAGTGTTAGATATAAAACCAGTAATAATGGATACTGTTAGTTGCAGAATTTATAATCAATTCGTTAAATCCTGCCTCTCTTTAAATAATCTGATTCCCTCACTTAGCAAGTTTAACAAGTATGCATTCAAACAATTTATTTCAAGCCTTACTATTTTTTGAATTCAGTAGATATCATGCCTATAGGACCCCGTCTTAACGCTTAGGTAAGCCATAGGGTAATAACTATAAACTAAATCTGTTCAATTAGTTACAACCAGCAGGCAGGCCTGATTCGGGCTTCTTATCTGAATTATGTAATAAATCAGTCTGCCTCAACCTTTAAGTTCTCTTATATTTGGTATTTAATCAGACTTTAACTAGTATGTTAAAGTCATGCTAATCACGTGCTTTCCTATTCAAGGAGGTGTTATTGAGCCTCTGTTTGTTTACATGCTCCTCCCCCCCCCCCCAAATGTGCAATGTGTGTTTTGTATGTCGGCTTAGATTTTTGACCTTTTGAAACCTCAAGTAAGCCCAATTTCCCTCCCCTTTTAGGATTAGTAGTCCTAAGTGCCTCTGGGACTAATAGGATTGGGACGGGTAATAGCATGCAATAAGTAATCGAGATCATTCCACGCTTTAATACCTTGACGGGGTGGGAAGGGTAGATATGGATATGATGACCACGCGATAATCTCACATGTAGCCCCTCATTGAGGAGTGATTACCGGACATTGTGTGGGGTGATCCATATTTTAATAAACCTAGGACCCTCCCTCCCTCTATTTCTTTACTTCTTTTAGCAATTTCAACTATTTCTTTTAAATAATCAGCTTTTCTAATTGTTCTTTCCAACTTTGTTTATTTGTAAACCATTATGTGAAAATACCCTCTTATTTGAAGCTTTATTTGTCTACATATTATTTGCACCTAAATTCACAATAATTGTCTGGCCGGGAACCAGTGGATTCTGAGGGGTGCCTAACACCTTCCTCTTAGAATAATTTCAAGCCCTTACCATATTTCTGGTTATTCAAATCGAACTCTTCTGGTGTCCTGATACACCCTAATCATTAGGTGGCGACTCTTCAAAATTGCAAAACCCCTTTCCCAAAAGGAACGAGTTGTCCCTACCAAATGTCAAAAACCCGATTTCGCGAGAAAAAGGGGGCGCGACAACCCTTTCCTTGTCATCTCGAGAATCTGGTATGACCCTTCCCAATTCGAACCCAATTTTCCTTCATTTGGATTACGGGTGTTTAATGTGACCTTCCTTAGTACTAAGTCCCCGACATTGAAGTATCGAATGTTGGCCCTTTGATTGTAATCCCTCTTAATCCGGTTCTTTTGGGCGGCCAATCGAACAAGGGTAACTTCACGCCTTTCATCTAATAGACCCAGGTTTGTATTCATGTCCTCATCATTTGATTCCTTTGTTGCATATCGTAATTTGATACTCGACTCCCCTACTTCGACCGGTATTAGAGCGTCGGTGCCATAAACCAATGAGAACGGGGTAGCCCCTGTACTGGACTACGAAGTTGTATGATATGCCCATAGAACTTCGGGCAGGATCTCTCTCCATTTCCCTTTGGCATCAGTCAACCTTTTCTTGAGCTTTTGGATTATGGTTTTGTTGGTTGATTCGGCTTGTCCATTCCCACTAGGGTGGTAAGGTGTCGATAAGATTCTTTTGATCTTATAGTCTTCGAGAAATTTGGTTGTTTTACCGCCGATAAATTGTTTTCCGTTATTATATACAATTTCGGATGGTATCCCGAACCGACATATGATGTGGTTCCAAATGAAGTCGATGACTTCCATCTCCCTAACCTTCTCGTATGCCTACGCTTCAACCCACTTAGAAAAATAGTCAGTCATAAATAAGACAAATTGAGCCTTACCTGGTGCCGATGGAAGAGAGCCGACAATGTCCATCCCCCATTTAATGTATGGCCATTGCTACAAGACTGAAAGCAACAGCTCCCCGACTTGGTGAATCATCGGAGCATACCTTTGGAACTTGTCACACTTTCGTACGAACTCTTTCGCATCCTTTTCCATGTCAATCCAGTAATAGCCGGCTCTGATCACCTTTCGAGCCAATAATTCGGCGCCTTAATGGTTACCGCAAGTGCCCTCATAAAATTCCCTTAGAACGTACTCGGTATCTCCCGATCCCAGACATATTGCTAGTGGGCCATCGAACATTCTCCTGAACAAGGTTCCGTCTTCGGACAAGCTAAATCGGGCTGGTTTTGTGCGCAGAGCCCTCGATTCCTTGGTATCCGAGGGAAGTTTCCCCGTCTTCAAATACTCTATGTATTTATTTCTCCAGTCCTAGGTTAAACTATTGGAGTTTATTTCAACGTGACCTTCTTTTACTACCGACCTTATGAGTTGTACGACCGCCCCTGATTTAAGCTCGTCATCTTCGACCGACGACCCTAAGTTTGAAAGGTCATCGGCTTCACTATTTTGATTTCGGGGCACGTGATCAAAGTCCATTCTTTGAAATGATGCAACGTTACATGTATCTTGTCCAAGTACCTTTGCATTCGTTCTTCCCTGACCTCGAATGTTCCATTTACTTAGTTTACTACAAGGAGGGAGTCACATTTAGCTTCGATCACCTTTGCCCCCAAGACTTTTGCCAGTTCGATACCTGCAATCATGGCCTCATATTCAGCCTCATTGTTAGTCAATTTTACAGTTCTAACAGATTGCCTAACTATATTGCATGTGAGTAGCTTCAGTACTATGCCAAGTCCGGACTCCTTTACGTTCGAGGCACCGTCTGTAAAGAGGGTCCAGATTCCCGAAGATGTTCCCGAGTTTACCAACAACTCTCTTTTGACTTCGAGTATTAGGGACAGTGTAAAGTTGGCTGCGGGTATTAGAGCCCTCGATTCCTTGGGATCCGAGAGAAGTTTTCCGGTCTTCAAATACTCTATGTATTTATTTCTCCAATCCCAGGTTAAACATGTGGAGTTTATTTTAGCATGACCTTCTTCAACTACCGACCTTATGAGTTGTATGACCGCCCCCGATTTGAGCTCGTCATCTTCGACCGACGACCCTAAGTTTGCAAGGGCATCAACTTTACTATTTTTATCTCGGGGCATATGCTGCAAAGTCCATTCTTTCAAACGATGCAACATTACCTGTAGCTTCTCCAAGTACCCTTGCATTTGTTCTTCCCTGACCTCGAATGTTCCGTTTACTTGGTTTACTACATGGAGGAAGTTACATTTAGCTTCGATAACCTCTGCCCCCAAGCCTTTGGCTACTTCGAGACCTGCAATCATGGCGTCATATTCGGCCTTGTTGTTAGTCAATTTTACAGTTCTAATAGATTGTCTAACTATATTTCCTGTGGGAGGCTTTAGTAAGATGCCAAGTCCGTACTTATTTATGTTCGAGGCACCGTCCGTAAAGAGGGTCCAGATTCTCAAAAAAGTTCCCGAGTTTACAACAACTCTTTTTCGACTTCGGGTATTAGTGCCGGTGTAAAGTAGGCTACAAAATCTTCCAAAATTTGGGATTTAATGGTTGTTCGGGGTTGATATTCGATATCGTACCCACTGATTTTTGACGGCCCATTTGGCCAATCTCCCAGAGAGTTTGGGTTTATGCATTATATTTCATAAAGGGTAGGTTGTCACAACACAAATAGGATGGCATAGAAAATATGGTTTCCGTTTTCTGGAGGCACCTAGCAAGGCGAGTGCCAATTTTTCCAGGTGAGGATATCTTGTTTCGGCCTCACCTAAAGTCCAACTAACATAATAAATCGGAAATTACGTACCTTGTTCTTCCCAAACTATGACTCCACTTACTGCTATTTTCGATACTACTTGAGACAAGTATAGTCGTTCATCTGCCCTTGGCGTGTGAAGCAATGGCGGGCTCGATAAGTATCGTTTAATTTCTTCTAAGGCCCATTGGCATTCCGAGGTCCATATGAAGTTGTTTTTCTTTTTCAGCAATGAGAAAGATCGATGGCTTTTATCGGACGACCTCGAGATGAATCGCCCCAGGGCTGCGATGCGCCCGGTTAGTCTTTGTACAGCCTTTACATTATCCACTACCGTGATATCCTCGATAGCTTTGATCTTGTCAGGGTTGATCTCGATCCCTTGATTGGGCACCATGAATCCGAGAAACTTACCGGACCCGACCCCGAACACACATTTTTCTATTCAGCTTCATGTTGTATTTCCTCAATATACTGAATGTTTCCTGCAAATGCTTCAAATGGTCCTCTGCTCGCAGGGACTTAACTAACATATCGTCAATATAAACTTCCATTTCCTATTTGTTCTTTGAATATTAGGTTTACTAGTCATTGGGAAGTGGCACCGGCATTTTTTAATCCAAATGGCATTACGTTTTAGCAATATATGCCATACTTGGTGATGAAAGAGGTTTTTCCTTGGCACCCGGGTTCATTCGCATTTGGTTGTACCCGGAATACACATCGAAAAAACTAAGAATCTCGTGGCCGGCAGTGGCGTCGATCATACGATCGATGTTAGGCAAATAGAAAGAATCTTTGGGGCATGCTTTATTTAAATCCTTATAATCTACACACATTCTTAGTTTGTTCCCTTTCTTAGGAACTACTACTACGTTTGCTAACCATTTCGGGTATTTGACCACCCGGATGGATCCTATTTTAAGGAGTTTAGTTACCTCGTCCTTGATGAAAGCATGCTTGATCTCGGACTGGGGTCTCCTTTTCTGCATTACCGAACGAAACTTCGGGTCTACGCTCTATTTGTGAGTAGTGATCTCCGGTGGGATCCCTGTCATAGCGAGATGGAACCAAGCAAAACAATCTGTATTAGCTGTAAGAAAAAGAACGAGTTTTTTCCTAAGCTCGGGAGTTAATGCCATGCTATACCTTTCGATCGGGCAGATGTATGATCAGCACGACCTGCTCCAGCTCTTCGACTGTTGATTTGGTAGCATCGAAATTATCAGGGGCGATAAAGGATCGAGGAACCCTATAGTCATCGTCTTTGTCAATCCCTTGCTTGTCTGATTGGGTTGAGGCTGGCATCAATGATTGCTATTTGGCTTCCTGCTTTGCTTTCTAACTTGAGTCCTTTGTTGATGAGAGTGTTGATATTCGATTTACTTCATCGACGGCAAACATATTCTTTGCGGCGGGTTGTTCCCCGTAAACCGCCTTTATCCCCTCTGGCATTGGAAATTTTAATACCTGGTGCAGGGTCGAGGGCACGACCCTCATGTTGTGGATCCATGGTCTTCCGAATAGGGCGTTGTATCTCATGTCCCCCTCCATAACATAAAAATGGTCTCCTGGGTGGTACCGGCTATGTTTACGGCAACGTTATCTCTCCTTTTTGTAGTTTCGCAAGCCATGTTGCATTCGTTTAGCACTCGGGCCGCAGGTACGATCTGGTCCTGTAGGCCGAGTTGTTCTACGACCCTCCATTGAATGATGTTGGTTGAGCTACCTGGATCAATTAGCACACGTTTAATTCGAGTTTTATTCATATGTATAGAGATTACCAGTGCATTATTATAGGGTTGCATGATTCCTTCTGTATCCTCGTCGTTGAAAGATAAAGTCCCTTCTGGCAGTTAATCTCAAGTCCGTTTTTCCCTTGTGATTGACTCTTCGGTGCGTTTCATCATGAGACTTTGAGGAACATCGACCCCTCCGATGATCATATGGATGGCGTGCTGGGGTTCGTCTTGTTCATTTTGTTTGTTGGAGTCCCTATTTCTGAAGTGATTCTTAGCTCGGTCACTCAGAAATTCTCGAAGATGATCGTTGTTGAACAACCGGGCTACTTCTTCCCTCAATTGTCTACAATCCTCCGTCCTGTGGCCATGTGAGCCGTGGTATTTGCATACTTGGTTAGGATCCCTTTGTGTTGGATCAGTTTGGAAAGGTCGAGGCCACTTGGTTTCTTTAATGCGCTCGATAGTCAATATGATGGCAGCCACATCAACATTAAAGTTGTACTCCGATAATCGTGGAGCCTCTTTGGGACCGATAGATCTATCGAAGTCGTTCTTGCTCATGAATCCCCGTGAGCTTTGACCTCGATCATTTCTTCTTTCATTACGCGCAATTTTGCCCAGAATTTTTGCTCCTACAGTCCCCATTATATGGTTGATATTGATCTCTATTCGACCTTGGTTCTCGATCAATATACCTCTTGATTCTATCAACGGGTCTGATAGGACAAACAGACGCTGAAGGAGCCCCAAGTTGATCGTCCTCGTCCTTAATCTTTGACTGATACCGATTGTGCACATCGGCCCAAGTGACGGCTAGGTATTCTATCAAATTCTGCTTCAACAGTTGTGAAGCCACTGAACTTCGAACGTTGAGACCTTGAGTTAAAGCTTGAACAACCCAATCAGCAGCGACCGGTGGCATGTCAATCCGTTTTATTTGGAATCGAGATACGAATTCTTTGAGCATCTCATTGTCCTTCTGCCTTACCTTGAAAAGGTCCGACTTCCTCGTTTTGACCTTGATGGCCTCGGCATGTGCCTTTACGAAAGAATCTGCAAGCATAGCAAACGAGTCAATTGAATTAGAAGGTAAAATATGGTACCATATCATAGTACCCTTCGATAGGGTCTCTCCGAATTTCTTTAGTAGGATAGATTTGATCTCATCATCCTCTAGGTCATTCCCTTTGATAGTACATGTTTAAGTGGTGATATGTTCATTCGGATCAGTTGTCCCATTATATTTAGGAATCTCGATCATGCGGAACTTCTTGGGGATTGGCTTCAGAGCCGCATTCCGGGGGAAGGGTTATTGCACGAACTTTTTGGAATCTAGTCCCTTCAATATTGGCGGTGCCCCTGGGATTTGATCGACCCTGGAATTATAAGTTTCCACCTTCTTGTCGTTTTCCTCGATCTTCTTTTACCCTGACTCGATTCATTTTGTCAGTTCTTCGAGCATCTTCATGATAGCTAATATCGCCCAAATTCACACCACTGATTGGGATTGTGAACTGGTTGACTCAATTATAATTACCCAACGTGAGTCGGGGTCGATTCCGGAGAGAACTTATATTAGATTAGGTATATATACAGACTAAGTGCATGATGTGCCCAAAATGTACTTCCACATGTTTGGTTGTTTCTTTCTTCTTCTAATGATTATGCTAATGTTTGCAAATGAAAAGCTAGAGACTGATATTTTTGGTGTTATTATTTTTCAAGTTTAAAAAAGATCTATGATCGTGACTTCCACCTAGGTGGCTACCTAACGAATTGTAAGCTCTAGGGCAAGTTTGATTGGTCGGGGTTGAAATATAGCAATCACACGCACTTACCCACTCGATACTTCTCGGTAGTTAGAGTGGTCTTACCCAATCTGGTTTTCTCAAGTCCAAATGGGTAATTCACAAAACAAGTGATAGATGCTCAAGTCGGGTCTTACTATCTCTAGATTCAACCCTTTAATTGGGACTATCAATTTCTTGAGTTCACCCCAATTCCTTGTTAGCCAAGTTTTCCTAGACTTAGTCTCTCTTTCTCAAGTAGAGACGAAGTCATTTAGGAATGAATCAATGTTTGCAATCATTAATTCTTAAATTAAAGCAAGAACTAGGCTAAATATCACTCACACAATCACAAACAAGCTCTAAATCAAACACCCATTAATTACCTACACAAGGGTTGGCTCACAACCCTAGCTAGAAATTTAGATACTCATAGAGAAAACTGAAAAAAACTAAAGTAGACAATAAGATTAAACTCATAATAAATGATAAAGGGAAGAAAATCCAATGTTAAAATGATAAACTATCACAAAGTTACCCAAAGCAGTAAAGGAAAAACGGCTATCTACTTTCTGATGAGCAAAACGTAACCTAATTTTGACAAATAAGACTATTTGTATGCAACTGAGATTATCGGACAAAATTGCCCCTGCGAAGGTTCTGCGGCCGCAAAATTCTGTGTGCGGTCAGCACTTTGATGTTGGCTTGACAGGTTGGACTACTGTGGCCGCACAATTCTAGGTTACGGCCGCACTTCTTCAGATTCTGCGGACACCCACATTTTTACTGCGGCCGCACTCTTGACTTTGAGCATTGACATGGGAGATTTCTGCGGTCCGCACATTTATGAGTGCGGTCCGCACTTCTTCATGGTCCCAAAGTAACACCTCTCTGAACCTCATCTTATGCGGCCGCACTATAATTGTGCGGTCTGCACTTTGCATAGGAATTTTGACAGAGGATTCTTCATAGTCTGCGGTCGCACACAATATTGTGCGGTCCGTACTTTACTCTTTTTTGCTTTGTTTTAGTCCTTGTCCAAAATTACTCCTTATTGAGTTGATTTTCATCTCTTAGGCTCATTTTCCAATAATCCTGCAAGTAAGCATATTTTATCAGTTCTCGAGAATACCTTTATGGATTTTTGAGCTAAAATGAAAGTAAATGGGTGCAAATAAGTAGTCAAAATCCCTACTTATCAACTTCCCCAAACTTAAACTTTTGCTCGTCCTCAAGCAAATAAGATAATTACCATCTCCACAAGAAAAGATCTATTTCAGCTAGCCTAAGGTGAATCAAACACACATCAATTGTGACCAGCAATTACCCACAACACTTATGAATTATCAACAAGGCAATGATTTGACTTTTCAAGTACAATATTTCAAATATGACACTAGAGCATCAAGAGTTGACTTTATTCATCAAGGAAGCTCGCTCTTTAATGTAGGTCATTGTGGATCCCAAACTCCTCCTCCTCTACTCTCGGTTAGCATATCTCACTTAAGAATGTAGCACGCAATTGAAGGATTTGTGAAAAGTTTGCTCATCTCCCTCAGAAGAATGTCACAAGTATGGCTCTAGGTACCATATGCTTGCCCCTCATGTAAATCACCACTAATGTAAGTCCACCGAGCTTGAAATCATGTAGGGATTTTCGGAATGTAATGAAGGCCTATTGGACAGGGGTAGGGAATGTTGGAATAGGAATGGGCTCATCTTTCCTTGAGCACTCTATATTTCTCTTTTTGGCTCATGCTTTGCCGACTCTTTGAGTCATTGCCTTTTTCCTCGGGGGAAATAGAGAGACTTAACATCACTCTTTCTCGGTCATGATGGTCATTTTCTCCTTCTTTGCTTTCTCCATGCTTTGCATCATTGCTTTTCTTTGAACCCCTTCAACTCTTCAATTTATTCACTTTCTTTTTGTATTTTTCTTTTGTTCATTCTTTCTTTTTCTTTGCCTATCCTTTTCTTCATTTATTTTCTTTTTGATTCTTCTTACCACTTTCAACCTCCTCGTCTCTCCCCCAAACTTATGTTTTAGCCATTACTTCTCAACCGTGATAAGGAAAGCTAGGGTGCCAAGAGAGGGTCACTACAAAACGAGTAAAGACTAGTAACGTGGCTATCAAATGAGAAAGGTCTTAGGCTCAAATGGGTTGACTAGGGATAGAAACATTGGTGGGACATGGAAAATTTCAAGCGGGTCAAGGAGAGCCTACAATCACTTCTCAAGCCAAGCAAAACTTAGAATTTCGCATAGAAACACATTCGGGGCAAGTTCTAGACCATTCGCATGGGTACTTGGACTTGCAACAAAGATCTCACTTCTCACACAATTGGATTGTTAAAGAGGATAGAGTCGAGGGCCCACAACAACCATATTCAAGATTGAAAATCGCTAATGGTTCAACAAAACCACTCAATGATTGCTCAAGTCAACACAAGAGTCTAAAGGTCACTAATTAAAGCTATTTCTTGCCAAGAACTTGTTTTTAACCATAAGGTTGTAGTTAAATGTGTTGGTACCAAGTGAAGCATGATTGACCCTTTTTATTCATTAATACTACTATGTTTACCTAAACATCAAAAACAGACTGAATCCCTTAAGAAGGTTGTCACGCCATCCACCGTTGGGAAGAGCCACCCGGTTAACACAAAACCCACCTTTGGAAAGAACCGTGGCATTAGGAAAACCAAAGGCTTATTGCTCACTTAAACATAAAAAGAGGCTACCAAATCAAAAAGAAGCTATTAAAGTAAATAAGAAGTTATATGATTACGAAAAACAAACTAAAGAAGCTATGAAAAAAACTACTGAAAGTAAGACAAACGAATATATAAACCGAGGGGAATAGAATATATACATCAAAAGAGAGGGAAGAATATATACATAATGAAAGGGAGAATAAAGATAAAAGAAAAAGAGTATTAACGTTATTACAAACCAATGTCATATCAAATCAATCAAAATAGACCACCCCCTTGAATAAGAACAGACATTGTCCTCAATGCTTAATAACAATCAGAATAAGGAAGGGTAGAGAGTTAAGAGAACTCCATATGTGGTGTAAATGTGCATGGGGTCATCAGCATCCTCAGGGTCAGCCAACTGGATCTCATCTTCCTC
Organism: Nicotiana attenuata; assembly: GCF_001879085.1. NCBI lineage: Eukaryota > Viridiplantae > Streptophyta > Magnoliopsida > Solanales > Solanaceae > Nicotiana > Nicotiana attenuata. The sequence goes on along the minus strand of NC_032000.1, from coordinate 46,576,014 downwards.
CGATCGGGGAATAATAGGGTTTGAGAACATCTACAGCATCTCCTTAGCAGTGTGGGCAGCAAGGTTCGGCTCCTCAGATTGGCCAGCTGGTGGTGCTGATTCCATCAGCAGATCAAGTGGTATATCCCCAGCAGATGCGATCTTGGTCACCTCTTTTCTCAATTTATCCACTGATTTCTTTGAAGCCTGAGATTTCCGCATCTTCTTCACCTATTTACACAACTCCTCAATGACTTCCCTATGAACCACTAGAGTATCCATAATGGTCTTCTGATTTTCCAGGATCTTTGACAATGTTTTCTCCACTGACGGAGGTACCTGTGATGCTGTTGGGGCAGAGGACTGTGCTGCATTAGCACTGGATATGTCATACAGGTTTGAAGTAGCTGTCTGCATCTAGTTGTTGAGACTCGCCAATGTTTGGGATACTCTCAGCGCAGTGAGTGGATATGTGGATGAGGCAGGCACTAGTACTGATGTCGATGGTCTAGAAGATGGAGGTGGTGGCATGTCAGCTATCTCGGTGGAAGGACCGGCTGCTGTGTAAGGCATGGCAGTTGTAGAAGGCTCAGCAGAAGAATCTGTAACTACCACCGTTGGCTCATCGGACTGGCAACCGGTGGTAGTTGCTTTACCCTTGAACTTTGGGTTACCCGGTCCTTGCAAAGAGTACCATGAGAAGGGATTATTGGCCCGCACCTGTATATCAAATCTCCTCGGCTACACCTTGGCATCCTTAAAGTATTTAGTGAGGGTGTTTGGATAAGGATAGGAGCTTTCACCCTTTCGAACAACCACAGGCATGTTGGACGACATGATGGCACCCACATTGATTGGGTACCCGGCCATGATAGATGCCACCAGAACTGCACGAGGAAGTGGAAGATTGTTCTAATTTCTGCTCGGTTCTATCCGGCTGCACACAAAGGTTTGCCACCCTTTTGCTTTAAAATTGAGGGTGTTCCGTTCAATGGGAACTCCAAATATGATCCACGGTGGTGGTGGTCCTGGAGCTGTTAAGATCTCTACTACCCAAGGGCGAGCTGCATCACCCATAGAAAGCTTCTACATATACTAAACTGCCTCTACCTCCTCAAATCCCATGTAGGTGTTTAGAGTGCAATGATCAAATCTGACTTTCAAATTTTGCACTTTGGTCACTTTGGTACCTTTCTTGGTGTGTGCCACATTGGCATAAAATTCACGTACCAAGTGCTCATTGGCATACATAACACTCTGAGTGAACCATATCCACCCCTTGCACTCCCTGAACTGCCGAAGGACATTTGGATTGTATTTATCCAAGTCCTTCACTAGGAATTTCCACTCAAGTGTGAGCGATCTCTGAGGCCACCATCCTCTAAATCTAGTGAAGGCCGTCAAACTCACAAATCAATCTTCCCAAGCCTCCTTCTTCTTTGACCTCTCTAGGCCGGCTACTCTAGTGTCACCCCCTTTACCATCATCAAGAGCCTCATCATCATCATCAACGGGGATTGGTGCTATCGGGGTATGTGAGGAAAAGGGCTTAAAATCGTGGCTACCCTCTTCTGAACCCTCAGAAGAACTAGCAGTGGAGGAGGATTCATCTCTCAGTTGTAGTCTACCCGAAACTTGTTTAGGTTGAGATTAGTCATCGGATTGTGCTTGCACAGAGTTGCTCTCTGAAGCTTCCCCAGATGGGAGATACTTACTGGATTCTGAGGGTTCAGGGACTCTGTTGGTAGTTGCCATTTTGTTTATTGCTCATTGGACTGAGAGCGAGAGGTTGCCCCTGCGTCGGCCTCGAGAGGGTTAACCCCTCCCTTTAGAAGTGTCACCTCGACCTCGTGATCGAACCATTGTCTGCAATACAAGGCACATGAGTCAGTAGGAGTTCAACACAGTGGAAGCAGTTTCATTACAGTTGCAGGAAAACAGACTACAGGAGGGACAGTGCGGACTGCACAATTTAGAGTTCGGCCGCAGACAGTCATGTGCGGACCGCACAATTTCAAAGTGCGGTCACACATCCTGATGTGCGGACCACACAATTTTAAGTGAGGCCGCACAACCCCAGGTTCAGACTACTGGTTCTCTAATATTTCAACAGTGCGGTCGCACACATTTTTTCGCGGACAACACAATTTTTTGCGGACCACACAATTTTGAGTGTGGTCCGCACTTTTCATGCAACACATTTGCCCTAATTTTAAGATCTATGGACCGCACAATTTCGTGTGCGGACGCTTATTTTGAAATCACACGGCACTGAGTTTAGGTTTTTGCAATTTTGACATAATATAGACATGGTATTTTCAAATAAACATGATTAATGGTATACCCAGTCCCCCAATGGATACATATGATATTACCAACATGATTTTAAGCACACATGACTAACATTTGACATTTTAGGCCTAAAAGTAACGAGAATACTAAAGAACAAAAATTAAGAAAAATTGAAAAATCTAAACATGAATTGAACATACCAGTGATGGCGGATGCAAGGAAGAATCTAGACTGATGAAATGAGTGTGAAGTGTGAAACAATTTGACGTGCACTGTGCTTGCTTAGGTCTCAAGAACTCAGAGTGTAAAGTTGTGAATAGTGCACTGAGGTTCTATTTATAGGTTGACCAAGTCGTTCAAGAGTTAAGCTGAGTGCGGCCGCACAATTTTGAGTGCGGTCCGCACTCTTTACCTGGACCTTGCTGAAACTCTACTGTCCGCACAAAAGTGAGTGCGGCCACAAAAATTTGTGTGGACTGCACAAAAGTGAGTGCGGCCAATGAATGGCCAATTCTCTGCTATTTCAAACTTCAGAGAGTTGCATTTTTGGGTCTCCAGTTGTGCGGCCGCAGATTCCTCTTTGATGTAGCATACAAAATTGTGCGGTTTGCACTTTTTCAACACTTGACCATTTTTTTTTCTGGGCACAGTCCCTGCAAGGCACACTCATTCCTGCATACACTTCAAACACTAGTTAGCACAAAACAAAACCTATCTAAAGAAGAAGAAAAAGATAAAGAAAAAGACACATGGGTTGCCTCCCAAGAAGCGCCTGATTGAACATTGTGGCACGACGCAGATTACCAATCATTTGAAATGAAGAACCGCCACGACGTGGCCATCATCAATTTTTCCAAGATAGTGCTTCACCCGGTGCCCATTGACACTAAACACTTCATCATTCTTATTTTTCAAGTCCAATGCACGAATGGTGTCACACCAACTACTTCAAATGGGCCACTCCATTTTGACTCCATCTTTCCCGGAAACATCCATAACCGAGAATTGAACAATAACAAAAGATCACCTTCTTTAAACTCCTTGCTCCGAATGTACTTGTCATGGAGGTACTTCATCTTCTCCTTGTATAAAGACAAACTCTTGTAGGCATGGTACCGGAATTCATCTAGCTCATTCAATTATGTCACCCTTAAGTTGGCGGCGACATCCCATTCATGATTAAGCTTCTTCAATGCCCACATAGACTTATGCTCAAGTTCCACCGGAAGATGACAAGCCTTCCCAAACACCAATCGATATGGAGACATCCCAATCGGTGTTTTGTAAGCCGTCCTATAAGCCCATAAAGCATCATCAAGTTTTCTTGACCAATCCGTCCAGTTGGCATTCACTGTCTTTGATAAAATAGATTTGATCTCCCGGTTGGAGACTTCCACTTGTCCGCTTGCTTGAGGGTGATTGGGGGTCGAGAATTTGTGAGTGACACCATTCTTGGTGAGTAAGGTATCAAAATCCTTGTTGCAAAAATACGAACCCCCATCACTTATGATAGCCCTTGGAGTACCGAATCTTGTAAGGACGTTCTTCTTCAAAAATGTCACCACACTTTGAGCTTGTTGTTGGGTAATGCCACGGCCTCAACCCATTTTGACACATAGTCCACAGCTACCAAAATGTAAGTGTTCCTACAAGAGCTCACAAACGGTCCCATAAAATCAATGCCCCACACATCAAAGATGTCAATTTCCAAGATGGTGGTGAGGGGCATCTCATTCTTCTTAGAAATTCCACCGGCCCTTTGACATTCATCAACAACGCTTGACTAGATCACTAGCGTCCTTGTAGAAAGCAGGCCAATAGAATTCACAACTAAAAACTTTTATTGTCGTTCTAGCTCCACCATGGTGACCACCATACGGTGAAGAGTGGCAAGCCTCAAGAATTTCCTCTTGTTCTTCCTCCGGCACACATCGTCGAATCACGCCATCGATACATATCCGGAAAAGATACTGTTCATTCAAATAATAGTCAAGGCAATCCCGTTTGAGCTTCTTCCTTTGGTTTGAAGAGAACTCATTCAGTACAATGCCACTCACAAGATAATTTGCTAAGTCGGCAAACCATGGAATCCTGATCATTGAAATAGCTAGAAGCTGCTCGTCGGGGAAGGAATCATTAATCTCTAGGCCATCATGTGGCCTCCCCTCCTCCTCCAATCGAGACAAGTGGTCCGCCACTTGATTTTCACTACCTTTGCGGTCTTGGATCTCTAGATCAATCTCTTGCAATAGAAGCACCCACCACATAAATCTTGCCTTAGAATCCTTCTTTCTCACTAATTATCAAAGGCCGTATGATCGGTGTGGACAATCACCTTTGTACCCATCAAGTACGGGCGGAACTTCTCCATAGCAAATAGAAAGTAGCTCTTTTTCGGTCACTGTGTAATTGACTTGAGCATCATTCATGGTCTTACTGGCATAGTAGACCAGATGGAAGATTTTTTTGATTCGTTGCCCCAAAACTGCTCCAACCGCCACATCACTTGCGTCACACATGAGCTCAAAAGGCAAGCTCCAATCTGGTGCGGTGATAATAGGAGTAGTTGTCCATTTGAACTTGAGCAATTCAAATGCCTTCATGCAATCCTCATTGAAATGGAATTTGGCATCCTTCTCCAAAAACTTACACAAGGGCTTCACCACTTTGGAAAAATCCTTGATTGATCGGCGATAGAACCCCGCATGATCCAAGAAACTCCTTACTCCCTTCACGGATATAGGGGCGGAAGTTTAGAAATCACTTCTATTTTGGCCTTGTCGACCTCAATACCATGCTTTGAAATTTTATGGCCAAGGACAATGCCTTCCTTGACCATGAAGTGACATTTCTCCCAATTCAAAACCATGTTCGTCTCCTCACATCTTGCCAAAACCTTATCCAAGTTGTTCAAACAATCATCAAAAGGATTCCCAACCATGGAAAAGTCATCCATGAAGACCTCAAGAATATCCTCCACCATGTCGGTGAAAATAGCCATCATATACCTTTGAAAAGTTGCCAGTGCATTTTATAACCAAAATGGCATCCTTGAGAATGAGAAAGTACCATAAGGACATGTGAAAGTAGTTTTCTCTTAATCCTCCGGAGCAATAAGAATTTGATTGTAGCCAGAATACCCATCGAGGAAACAATAGAAAGCATGGCCGGCCAACCTATCAAGAATTTGATCATGGAAGGGAAGTGGAAAATGATCTTTTTTATGAATTTTTTGAGCTTGTGATAGTCCATACATACTCTCCATCCGGTCACCGTTCTTGTAGGAATCAACTCGTTCTTTTCATTGGTAACCACAGTCATGCCCCCTTTCTTTGGGACACATTGCACCGGAGAAGTCCATGAACTATCGGAAATGGGGTAAACAACCCCGACATCCGACCACTTTATGATCTCCTTTTTTACCACCTCTTGCATTGTTTCTTTTAGCCTCATTTGATGTTCAACGGAGGGTTTGTCACCCTCCTCCAAAATAATCTTGTGCATGCAAAAGGCGGGGCTTATACCCCGGATATCCGCCAATGTCCATCCAATTGCTCTCTTTCTCCTTTGTAGCACCTCCAATGTGGACTCTACCTGTATGTTAGTCAAACAAGAGGAAAGAATAACAAGTAAAGTAGAAGAAGGGACAAGGAATTCATACCTGAGATGCGGAGGCAATGGCTTACTCCAAAGTGGGAGGCTCCTCGATTGAGGGCTTTGTTGGAGTAGTCTTCCACTTTTCAAGATACAAGGATAACTTGTGGGGTTCATAAGTATACGACCCCAGTCCTTGCAATGCATTCACACATTCCACATAGCCTTCTTTCTCCTCATCATTATCAAGGTTGAGCAAAATGGCTTCCAAATTATCCTCGACATTCATTGTGGCACTAGCATCATCAATAATCGCATCAGTAAACCAAATCCACGAACGAACAAACTTCATTGATATTCAATTGCATCATAGATTTGCACACATGGAAATCTTTTAATCACCCACCCGAAAAGTGAGCTCACCGGCTTCCACATCAGCAAGAGCCCTCCCCATAGCAAGGAAAGGTATACCCAAAATATTAGGCACCTCATAGTCCACTTCACAATCAAGAATCACAAAGTCCGTCGGGAGGAAGAACATGTCAACACGAACCAACACATCATTAATAATACCCAAAGGTCTCTTCATTGGACGATCCACCATTTGCAACCTCATGGATGTGGGTCTTGGTTGCCCAATCCCCAAAGTTTTGAACATCGAATAGGGCATCAAGTTGATACTCGCCCCAAGATCACATTAAGCTTTGGCAAAGTTGGCACTTCCAATTGTACATGGAATTGTGAAAGCATCCGGATCTTCCAATTTAGGAGCCATTGAGTGCACAATTGCACTCACTTAATGTGTCATCTTTATAGTCTCACAGTTCGTCGACCTCTGCTTGGTCACCAAATCCTTCATGAACTTTGCATATCCCGGCATTTGTTCCAATGCCTCAACCAACGACACATTAATAGACAAACTCTTCATCATGTCAATGAACTTTTTAAATTGGTTCTTACCATTTTGTTTGGCAAGCCTTTGAGGATATGGAGGAGGAGGCCTTGGCATTGGTTCCTTAGTCTTTGGCAATACCGGTTCCGGTATGTCCACAATGTGCTCCCTAGATGGGTTCACTTCTTCTTGAGTCTCCTCCATATTGTCATCTATATAAATTCTCACCTCATTATTTGATTGCACTTCATTTCTTGGCATCTCATGTTCTTGTACCAATTGTTCCTCATCCACAATTTTGTTTTGACTTGAGGTGGTTGCTTCCACACCTTTTCCACTCCTTATAGTCACGGCCATGGCATGTCCTGTGTTGTTACCCTTAGGGTTCACCACTGTATCACTTGGTAGTGCCCTCTTAGGATGAGTGTTCAAAGCTTGTGAGATTTGGCCCAATTTAACTTCCAAATTGCGAATTGAAGTATTGTGAGATGCTAGTTGAGCATCGGAGTCGGCGTTCTTCTCCATCATTTGTTTGAACATGTTCTCTATTCGGCCCATCTCATTATTGGAAGAAATCGAACCTTGGGAAGGATAGGGAGGTGGATTTCTCGGTTGTTGAAACATCGGAGGCCTTTGAACACCTGAACCCCGATTGTTGTTGTTGTTCCACCTTTCTTGGTTGTTACCTCCCAATTAGCATTGATTATTGCCACTCCAATTGCCTTTGTTATTTTAACCATTCCAATTTCCTTGACTGCCTTGATTGTTCCAATTCCCTTGGTTGTTTTGATTGTTCCAACCACCTTGATTTCTTGAATTCTAATTTTCTTGATTTCCTTGTGGTTGCCATTTTTGTTGACTTGGGCCTTGATTGTTGTTTCTTTGCCCTTGGAAGTTGTTCACATATTGTACTTCCTCCACTTGCTCATTGTATTGTCCATCTTGATCAAATCCACTATCATCTTGCTCATAATTTTCAACCCGATTTCGCAATTGAGGACCCTTTTGCCTTCTCTTGTTTACCATCATACTAACTTCTTCCATTGCATTTACTTGCTTGGGACCTTGCACTTGTTGAAGTTGAGATTTGGCTAGTTGATTCATTGTGGTGCTCAGCTCGGAAATTGCTTCCCATGATCATGTAATTCCTTATGCAAGTGAATCACATTTGGATCGCCTTGAGGAAAGTTTTCTCTACTTTGCCGATGAAGTATCCTCTGTTTCATCAAGAATCTCACAAGCTTCCGCATACGACGTTTTCATGAAATTTACACCGGCAAGTTGGTTGACCATGCATTGATTGGTAGTATTGACCCCTCTATATAAAGTTTGTTGGATCATAGCCTCTGTCATGTCATTGTTCTGGCACTTTTTCACCATAGTACAGTACCTTTCCCATATCTCATGCAAGGGCTCATTGGGTTCTTGTTTGAAAGCTAGAATCTCATCCCTAAGAGTTGCCATGTGCCCCGGAAAAGAACTTGGAAATGAATTTCTCGGCCAATTCATCCCATGTATGGATACAATGATTTGGAAACCTCTCTAACCAATCCAAAGCCTTCCCCCGTAAAGAGAAATGGAATAGCCTAAGCATCCTTGGAGACGTTGGTTTGTTTACTCCCCCAGCAAGTGTCAACAAACCCTTTCAAGTACTTGTATGCATTTTGACTCGGAGCCCGGATGAAGAATCCCCATTGTGACAACAGTGTAAGCATGACATTTGTGATTTGAAGGTTTCCCTCCCTAATGAGGGGCGGGACTATGGAATTTGTGTATACTTCATTCGGCAACACCCGGTGCGCCGCCGCTCTTGGAGGAGGTGGGGGAGAAGCGGGAACGTTGTCTTGAGGCGGGCGGCCTCATCTATTTCCTTGAGGTTCAAGAGGAACCTCATCGACTTGGCCCCGTCATCCCCCAATGGCACGTTTCCAAGAGGATCATTGTTGTTGAGAGCCATTATATCACCTACAATTGTTTTCAAAAAAAGATTAGTAACTTAGAAGGAAAGGAAGACAAATCACACACAAAACCAAATATAGCTAAATCCATTTTTCAGCTCCCTGGCAACGGCGTCCAAAATTGATGTTGCCCAAATTCACACCACTGATTGGGATTGTGAAGCGGTCGATGCAATTATAATTACCCAACATGAGTCGGGGTCGATTTCACAGAGAGCTTATATTGGATTAGGTATATATCTAGACTAAGTGCATGATGTGCCCAAAAAGCACTTCCATATGTTTGGTTGTTTCTTTCTGCTTCTAATGATTATGCTCATGTTTGCAATTGAAAAGCTAGAGAACGATATTTTTGGTGTTATTGCTTTTCAAATTTATAAAAGATCTAGGGTCGTGACTTCCACCTAGGTGGCTACCTAACGAATTGTAAGCTCTAGGGCAAGTTTGATTGGTCAGGGTTGTAATATAGCAATCACACGCAATTACCCACTTGATACCTCTAGGTAGTTAGAGTGGTTTTGCCCAATTTGGCTTTCTCAAGTCCAAATGGGTAATTCACAAAACAAGTGATAGATCCCAAGTCGGGTCTTACTATCTCTAGATTCAACCCTTTAATTGGGGCTATCAATTTCTTGATTTCACCTCAATTCCTTGTTAGCCAAGTTTTCCTAGACTTAGTCTTTCTTTCTCAAGTAGAGACTAAGTCATTTAGGCATGAACCAATGTTTGTAACCATTATTCTTAAATTCAAGCAAGAACTAGGCTAAATATCACTCACCCAATCACAAACAAGCCCAAAATCAAACACTCATTAAGTACCCACACTAGGGTTGGGTCACAACCCTAGCTAGAAATTTAGCTACTCATAGAGAAAATTGAAAAAACTAAAGAAGAAAATAAGATTAAACTCATAATAAATGATAAAAGGAAGAAAATCCAATGTTAAAATGATAAACTATCACACAGTTACCCAAAGCGCTAAAGGAAAAACGGCTATCTACTTTCTAATGTTCAAAACTTAACCTATTTTTAACAAAAAAGACTATTTATACACAGCTAAAATTATCGGATAAAATTAACCCTGCGAAGGTTCTGCGGCTGCATAATTCTGTATGCGGTCCGCACTTTGATGTTGACTTGATAGGATGGACTTCTGCGGCTGCACAATTCTGGGCTGCGGCCGCACTTCTTCAGATTCTGTGGACCTCACATTTTTGAGTGCGGCCGCACTCTTAACTTTGAGCTTTGACATGGGAGATTTCTGTGGTCCGCACATTTATGAGTGCGGCCGCACAATAATAGTGCGGTCCGCACTTCTTCATGGTCCCAAAGTAACACCTCTCTGAACCTCATCTTATGCGGCCGCGCACAATATTGTGTGGTCCACACTTTGCATAGGAAATTTGAAAGAGGATTCTTCATAGTCTGCGGCCGCACACAATATTGTGCGGCCTGCACTTCACTCTTTTTTGCTTTATTTTAGTCCTTGTCCAAAATTACTCCTTCTTGAGTTGATTTTCATCTCTTTGGCTCATTTTTTAATAATCCTACAAGTAAGCACATTTTATCAGTTCCCGCGAATACCTTTAAGCATTTTTGAGCTAAAATAAAAGTAAAAGGGTGCAAATAAGTAGTCAAAATCCCTACTTATCAATAGCAGGATTGGTCTCCGATTCTTTCTCGCTCGATGATCACGCTCAACTAAGTCTCACAAAAGACTATGCGGGCGTTGCAAATATAATCTGAGTATTATTGCCCAGAGTCGAACCACAGGGAACTAACCTATCAATCACTACTGTCAGATTTACTAAATTCACACAATCTATTTTCCCAAACTTTTTGATTCACAATGGTTGATTTTCTAACAACTAAAGATTGAAAGTAATTAACAGCTGAAAATTAACTAAACTTGATGTGTAAACAGTGGAAATAAAGTCTAAGGCAATGGTTTCCCCAGTTGGTACTTTCCTTGGTTGTATATATCCTATAACTATGATTTAGCTATCTCTAACAATCATGAACTCTCCATATATCATAATTCTTTCTCAAGTAATTATAATAATCTACTAGACGCATTTCCTCAAGCTACGCTAGCTACTTGCACAATACAGTTCACTTAGATTGCACCCGGGGTATCGTTATCTCTAATCCAACCCCTAAACCCTCGGCTATGACTCTCGTCTATACTCCGGGAGTGATGTTGTTCATACAATCACCTAAATATGCACTCTCTCAAGAAGATACATAATAAATAGGAACGGATAATTGAGGGCCCTTTCAACTATTCCACAATCAAAACATAGATGAACAATTAGAGATTAACAATCAAATCTAATTATATTGATAAAACAACCAAGTTATTCCCAACGGGTTCCACCAAAACCTTAGATTAAGGTTTTTAGCTACTCATGACAACGGGTAAATCCAATACTAAAAAATTCATAATCATAAATTGCAAGAAAATAAAGAAGAATAGAAATAATGATGTTTTGGGTGATCTCTCACACTTGTTTTTCTTGCCAAAGTACTCTCTAATAATGTTACATGCCTCCTTTGGGCGAGTTCTAGTGTTTAAATAGGGTTTTGGGCTAAGAATTCCGGAATTTGCACTTTAGTCCTTCAATTTCTCGTCGCCTGCCGCGGTCCTACCGCGCTCACGATGGGACCGCGGCCAAATGGCCTCTCTGAATCTCCTCTGACAGCTCACCGCGGTCCTACCGCGCCCACGCTGGGACCGCGGCAGTTCACCTCCAGGCCTCGTTTGTGTATTTCAAATGGTTCACTCGGCGACTTTGATGCGATTGGCTTCTTTTTCTTCCATAAATGATACAAAACCACTCCATAGCCTTCTTCTAATGTATGTAACCTGAAAAACATGAAAAGCACTAATAAGAGCATTTTGCTATCACTTTTACAATAAAAACTCTACAAGAAAGTGGTTCTTTTGGGGCTTAATCATAGTTCAATTCACCTATTATCAACACCCCACACTTAAAGCTTTGCTCGTCCTCGAGCAATTTAAACCACACTTCTATGCCTAATCGCTCAACGACTTACCCAATTTATGTCACACCCGCCATTATGAAAGAACAACCTAAGCAGTACAACTGTCACACCTCAGATGCAGACTCTAATGCCATGCCACACACATGCTCACTCTAGTTACTCTACAGAGGTGAAAACTTGTTGTTTCTTCCTGAGTCACATGCCCTCACATCAATAAATTGAGAGAAGTTCCACACATATAGAATCAAGAACAACGAACTTTAGATAGAAAGAATTCACTCACTCTCAGCAAAGAACATTCATACGCCACACAGATACACCATAAGCTTGCCCTTAGTGTAATACTCTACTAATCGAGTTGTTTTAGTCTACGATCAAGAGATCTTTATTTGGTTGTAATGTAGGCTAAGGGACGGGTAGGATATATTTGGATATAGTGACTAACCTCCCTAAGCACTTTTAATACATTTTTCCTTTATTCCGATTTCCATGTTCAGCCCAGTCATCCTTCCACACTTGTTTCATAAGCTACCCCCGCTTTTCTAGGTGCAACTGGCTATTCTTGCCATTCACTACTTTAGGACCACCTATTTGCAAGGTCCTTCTTCTATATTTCAATATATACATTTTTTTTTAAACTACTATTGCACCATTCAAGTATTTTCCTGATTCCCTTTTTCTACTCCCTTATCACCCCACACTTTGACTTTTACATGAGCTTTAACAATTCAAGTGCTTCTAGGAGGCAAAGGGTCAAACAGTCAAGACGCATGGATGTAGGTTATTACAAGATTATCAAAGAAACAAGCTTTAGGCTCAAAGGGGTTAACTATGGTGATATGTACAGGTGGATTCATAATTAGACCGGCTACAGAAAGAAATGCCTTAATCATCTATAAGATCAAACAACTTCTATTTCGCTTTGCAAACACACTGGGCAAGTTTTAGGTATCGCATGCAAGCACAGAATATAGGTATTTCCTCACACACACTTGGCATGAAACTCATTCCGAATTAGTTTGTCAACACATTCACATGAGTGTTCAAGCAAGACAAGGTGTGCACAATTAAGACATAATTTACGAGTCTACAAACGAGCCTAGACGTCGCACTCTCAAGTTCGTTTAGTTGTTAGCAGGTGTATACATCAAAAGGGTGGATTCCTGCCCTTACCCCTACTAATCTAAGAGAGTCTTCAGAGTCCTAAAAAAAATCTACCTAACCCGGTTCAAGAAAAAGCCCTTGGAAAAGAATCGTGGTCAAAAGAAAAACCAAGGGCGAATTACTACATTACCTAAAAAGAGAAAATAAAATAAAATAAAATAAAAATATCTATATGGACTACTTCCCTCAAAAGTACTGTCCAAGTGGTCCGTCCTCAGGAAGAGTCCTTTACCCCTTAACAACCGACTTTGACCCTCAAGAGACCCGTCGACAAGTGTCCGTCGTTGGGCCAAGTCAGTTATAAAATTACAACATGTTTAATAAGTACAATACAACACATCACAACAACAAGTCTCCCACCCCACACTTATAATCATGGCATGTCCCCATGTCATACAAAAATAAAGAGCAGTAGGGTAAGAAGACTTCCCTGAGTATCACTCGGAGTCGGAGACCGTGCTGGGGTTCACATGACAAGCTCGTCCCAATGCACGGAACCACGCCATCATACGGTTCTCAGACCTGGCATGGCGCTGAGACATAGCATCCATCCTCACATGCAGGCCATCCACCGAGGTACGAAGGTCCACGAGCTCCTCCTCCACTGAACGTAGAATAGGCCGGGTGGATTGTGATCTAGAGAGTTCGGCTCCAGTGTGGGACCGCCGGGAAGATCCAGCTCCGTCATATGACCTCCTGGAGGGTGCCATTGGTGCTGGGGCTTCCTCCTTATCATCAATATCTATGGTCGCGGGCGCATATCTGCCCACGTTGATCCTAGAAGTTCTGAAGGGTATCCTTGAGGGTAATGTGCCATCAGTAGGCAGAGTGGGAACGCCCTTGAGCAGACACAATGTAGTCACCAATGAGGGAAAATAAAACCCCTTAGACTGCAGCGAGGATCGGAGGATCATTTCATCACCAATGAGCCGCGCCGCATCAAAGTCACGCTTTGTGACAAAGCACCATACCAGTAGAGCCCTTAGGTGGTTGACATCGGTAGAGTTGCTTGTGGGCAGGAAGCGGCTAAAAATGATATTGAACCAGCACTTGGCCTCGTGAGTGAAGGACTTGGAGTGGAGGGTGATGTTTTCATGTATCTAAGTTGGTTGGCCATTCTGGCAGATTGCTTCAATCAAGGTATCCCAATTAACCCCATCAGCGTCGTGGTAATGATCAACATCACCTCTGAATTGGGGCAACTGCAAAACCTGCCGAGTCTTAAGAATGGAAGCATCCACCACCTTGCCACGCACAAATACCTCCCGGCTAAAATGCTCCGTGCAATTGGCATAGAATTCCCGAACTACCATTGGATTCACTGTTTCGGGCTCCTCAAACAAAAATTCCATCTCCCTCTGCCGTATCTCTTCATACATGGCTGGGCTTTCCATGCGGAGGGCAGCCCTATCCACATCAATCTTCGGGACGAAGGTCTTTGTGGCTTTCGCATGGAATGCATCCTCAGCCCCCGGAGACTGGAACCTAGTTTCATCATATGTGGGCCCCTGGGAAGCACTAGCCGAGCCTTTGTGCCTCTTTCGTGCCATAATACCTGCAATAAGACAGGGCAACTATCAAATACATCCTTAACTGGTCCATGCGAATGGTTACTCAGACTTCGCCACCCGCTGGCACTAAACAGTTATCATTGGCCAACAATGCCAAAACACCCTATTGCTAAGTGGCCCCAATTAGCCAACCCATACTACGATTACGTCACACCCCCATCAACATGGCAACCTCTCCTACTATACCATACCCAACCTTTCATCAGTAAAATATTTCAACCACAACCAATTACAATGAGCACAAAGTGCTCCAAAAATTACAACAAATCCTAAATGTTCGGCCATATAGGCCCAACCACCACACTTTGCCCTAAAAATGATAGTTAGGTCTCAAAAAACACTACAAATCCCTCCCCGCAAGTTAATCATCATGAAACCCAACATCTAAGCATCCACCATGGCTAAAATAATCAATTAAAAAGAGAAAACAAAGAAAAAGATACAATTTATATATTACAACAAAATCTAGGGTTAAGAAACTAATTTACACTAACTAGTTGAAGAAAAGAAAAGAGGAAAGAAGAAAGCTTACATTGTAGATGAGATGAGAGAGTTGAAGAAGAAGAAATTTGGGGAAGAATGAGGGTTAGGGCTTGGGGAGGAAGAAGAAGAGAGGGAAAAGATGAGAGAATAGAGAGAAAGGGGGGTGAGGGTCGTGTGGTTGGAGTGGGGAATAAGGGGTTGGGTGTTTGGATAAGGGTAATTAAAAGGGGGGGGGGGGATGAAATTAGAAGAAAAAAAAATTTCAGTTACTTACCTGACTGGGCCCGTCGCTGGGGTACCGCGGTCCTACCGCGGTCACGCTTGGACCGCGGTGGGAAAACTTTAGAGAGCCTCTTTCACCGCGGTCTCACCGCGGTCACGCTTGGACCGCGGTGGGAAACTTCAGAGAGCCTCTTTCGCCGTGGTCTCGCCGCGGTCACGCTTGGACCGCGGTGGGAAACTTCAGAGAGCCTCTTCCACCGCGGTCTCACCGCGGTCATGCTTGGACCGCGGTGGAGGCATTTTTCTGGTACTTTTTTTTTAAATTTTGTTTATATATATACAGCTATACATTACACTTACAACAATTCGTGTGTTGCCTCCCACGCAGCGCCTGATTTAACGTCGCGGCACGACGCAAATAGTGGAGTTTCTACTCCTCGTTTTCGTATTGGGGTTCTTTGAAATGTGACACCACTGTATCCCCTTTTTCGTCAGCTGATCCAAGGTAGTGTTTCAACCTTTGTCCATTGACGGAGAATTTGTTCGTTCCGTCTTTTGATTCAATCTCCACAGCTCCACTAGCAAACGTTTGCACCACTCGGAATGGCCCTGCCATCGGGATTTCAACTTACCCGGAAACAATCTCAACCTTGAGTTGTACAATAACACCATATCACCGGGTTTGAAGTCTCTGCCCACGATGTGCTTATCATGCATTTTCTTCATCCGTTCCTTGTAAAGCCTTGTGCTCTCAAAGGCTTGATACCGAAATTCCTCTAGCTCGTGCAGCTCCGTTAGTCGATTTTGTCCGGCTGCTTCGGGATCCATGTTTAATTGTTTTAATGCCCACCAAGTCCACAGGTAGATGACAGGCCTTTCCAAACACCAACTTNTGGGTCATGCAAATTGACAGGAAATTTTTCAAGTGTTGTTGTAGGTCTTCAATGCTTGACCCGGAGAACAATCCCTTATTCTGCAGCAGATGCAGCATGTTGTTGGTGATTTGGAATGTCTCCGCTTGAATTGCAGGCACAGCTATGGCAGTGGCCAGATTGTCAGTTGTAGGTTGTGCCCAGTCATAAAGTGCAGCCTCTGGCACAAGAGGTGCCACTCCCCTGACTTCCAGGTCAACTTGCTCATTCCTGTTATTTCCGTTGGCGTTGTTCACGTCACCCATATCAAATTCGGGTTGGTTCGTTGGTTGAGTTTGTTGAAGTCCTTTGTTGGCACGGTTCAATGCGCTGAATATTTTCTCGGGGTCTAAGAGTCCTTCTGTTAATTCTCCAGTCCTCGAAGAATTTCTAGGCATACACCTTCTTTCCACAAGATTTCAACCGTTAGAATTTCAATGTAAAGATTGGTAAAGAGAAAACGGATTACACTTGGAATCTTTGTATTTCTTTCAATTATAATTGATAACACCGTTAGTTCCCCGGCAACGGCGCCAAAATTGATCACGCTCAACTAAGTCTCACAAAAGACTATGCGGGCGTTGCAAATATAATCTGAGTATTATTGCCCAGAGTCGAACCACAGTGAACTAACCTATCAATCACTACTGTCAGATTTACTAAATTCACACAATCTGTTTTCCCAAACTTTTTGATTCACAATGGTTGATTTTCTAACAACTAAAGATTGAAAGTAATTAACAGCTGAAAATTAACAAAACTTGATGTGTAAACAGTGGAAATAAAGTCTAAGGCAATGGTTTCCCCCGTTGGTACTTTCCTTGGTTGTATATGTCCTATAACTATGATTTAGCTATCTCTAACAATCATGAACTCTCCATATATCATAATTCTTTCTCAAGTAATTATAATAATCTACTAGACGCACTTCCTCAAGCTACGCTAGCTACTTTCACAATACAGTTCACTTAGATTGCACCCGGGGCTTCGTTATCTCTAATCCAACCCCTAAACCCTCGGCTATGACTCTCGTCTATACTCCGGGAGTGATGTTGTTCATACAATCACCTAAATATGCACTCTCTCTCAAGAAGATACATAATAAATAGGAACGGATAATTGAGGGCCCTTTCAACTATTCCACAATCAAAACATAGATGAACAATTAGAGATTAACAATCAAATCTAATTATATTGATAAAACAACCAAGTTATTCCCAACGGGTTCCACCAAAACCTTAGATTAAGGTTTTTAGCTACTCATGACAATGGGTAAATCAAATACTAAAAGATTCATAATCATAAATTGCAAGAAAATAAAGAAGAATAGAAATAATGATGTTTTGGGTGATCTCTCACACTTGTTTTTCTTGCCAAAGTACTCTCTAATAATGTTACATGCCTCCTTTGGGCGAGTTCTAGTGTTTAAATAGGGTTTTGAGCTAAGAATTCCGGAATTTGCACTTTAGTCCTTTAATTTCTCGTCGCCTGCCGCGGTCCTACCGCGCCCACGCTGGGACCGCGGCCAAATGCCCTCTCTGAATCTCCTCTAACAGCTCACCGCGGTCCTACCGCGCCCACGCTGGGACCGCGGCAGTTTACCTCCAGGCCTCGTTTGTGTATTTCAAATGGTTCACTCGGCGACTTTGATGCGATTGGCTTTTTTTTCTTCCATAAATGATACAAAACCACTCCATAGCCTTCTTCTAATATATGTAACCTGAAAAACATGAAAAGCACTAATAAGAGCATTTTGCTATCACTTTTACAATAAAAACTCTACAAGAAAGTAGTTCTTTTGGGGCTTAATCATAGTTCAATTCACCTATTATCACTCGATTTCCTTGAAACCGATTCGACCATGTGTACAATTTCCTGGGATGGCTCGAGTTCGACCCTGCTCGGTGTGTGATTCTGGTTTTGGAGCTGGGCTATTGCTGCCTGCTGAGCCTGCAACATATTGAAGATCACCCTCAGGCTGATCACGCCATCTTCGCGACCACGTGCGCTCTGAGCGGCTAATTGAGCATCCCTACGTATGCTGCCTTCGGGATCGACAGCCAAATTTCGGTTGATGGCTACATGTGAACTAACGCCGATTGGATCTACAGTCAGGACTCCATCGAGGCCAATCGGGGGTACGTCTTTCCCTAGTGCTATGTATCATTTTCGCCGTGGTGGCCAAAATCATTATCAATGTGTTGGGGTACTCATTAAGAGTGAAATTTTTTAGTCCTGTAATCAAAGACACTTCAAAGAGCAAGTGTAACATAGTGTGTGTCACGAAAGTTTGTACCAGGTAATCACTATTATCTTTAGCCCCACGGTGAGCGCCAAACTTTTTACCCTAAAATCGGATAACAATTGACTTTATACGCGGGTTTAAGGACACGTGATATAACTTGGTGCAAATTAAGAAGAATAAATTAATATTGAAATTGACGATAAAAGAGTAAATACAAACCACACGAATTGAACAACCTTGGCCCTCGAGTTCTGTCACCCTTGAACAAAAGATATTTCAACTGGCTTATGAACAGAATAACAAGATAATAAAAGCGAGAAAATAACAGTATATTGCTTTGTATTGCGTGAATATCATGGTTTTATAAATGATCAGACACCCTGCATATAGTAGGGGAGTCCTACTCTTGATACAATTCTATATGAGGTAAGAAATCCGTTGATTAGCTAATTAATCGGCCTCTTCTTGATACGTGCTGCGATTTCATGATCCTCTCCCAATTGCGTTTGTATGTTCTTTTTCTGTCATATTTAAACTTGAAATTCACAATAAATCTTTGTTTAGCATAATAATAAGTAGGCTTATTTGTAGCACAGAAATTCATACCCACACATTTTAGTAATTTTGTAACCACCAAAGGATGTGGTGCAGTGGATGAGACTACTATTCCCTTAATTAGAGGTCTCAATTTCGAGCCCTGGGTATGGAAAAATCCTTGGTGGGGAGCGCTTCCCCCCGAATGGATCCCTATGTGGCGCGATTTCAGATGTAGTCGAGCTTCAATGCGGGTACCGAACATCGGGTGGGAAACCAAAAAAAAAGTAATTTTATAGCGCGTTAAATTGAAGAAAAAAGGTCCCTTATTTATTTAAACCTCGTCAGTTGTGAACAATCAAAGAATTTGCATTTTTCTTCGTTGATAAGTCATTAGTTAATTGTATTAAATAAGATGAGATGTTTTATTTTAACCTAAGAAAAAATATGTGTCACATTAGAAGTGGACCCAAAAACATGGAAAATAAATATTTCTAAATGAGTATTAATTTTACTCTTTCTTTTTATAGACTTTTCTCATTAAGTGCTTGAATTAAAGACAACTATTTCAGGCATTGCACCTTGGTATGTTTACCTGATATTCAAATGGTAAAGATATTATCGTTTGAACAGTAATGCCGTGAGTTCTAATTTGAGTCTGTGTCATTTCCCAATCAGATGACTCTTTTCTTTTTATATATATATAAAACATAATAAATATACTATAAATATTATAAATTAAGCCGAAACAAAAGAAATCTTAAAACATATAAATAATACTAATAAACAAACAAATTCCAATCCCTTCCAAACATTTATTCAATTCAGTCTTATAATTAATTATGTTGGTTAAGTTAAAAGTAAGTAAATATTTTATTATCTCTGATTATATTTGTTTCCTATGAAAGAATTATTTTGTAAATATTACATATATTAGCACATTTTTTATCATAAGTTGAAATTAACCTGCCTTTAAATAAATCAACATGGAAAAATAAGGTGATGCTATACTTTGTTGTGGTTTGTAACTCCAGCTTAACGTATCACTTAGGTTAACTTTTTCTTGAACTATATACCTAGTCAAACTTAAAGTACATAAATACTATATCAAATATTGGTCACGCAAATAATTATTATATTGGCAAAATGTGGCAGTCGCATATGCACCTTTCACTCGATATTAGATATTGTTTTCTTTTTTTGGGTTTCCCACCCGGTGTCCGGTATCCGTATTGGAGCCCGACTATATCCGGATTCGCGCCGCGTAGGACCCCATTCGGGGGAAAGTGCTCCCTACCAAGAATTTTTTCATACCCAGGGCTCAAACTCGAGACCTCTGGTTAAGGAAAGAACAGTCACATCCACTGCACCACATCCTTTGGTGGTGATATTAGATATTGTCTACTCCTATATATGTTCACTTTTCTCGTTATAGATGAATTGCCGTAATTGATTTATTGTATCAAATGCAAAAGAATGTTCTCAGCCTTGCAGTCATTGTTAAGTAAACAAATTGTAATATCTTTGATGGTTTTTTAAGAATTCATTTGTTCTTTTTAAATTATAGAGCAGGGCCACCGTTTTTTGTAAATTTTATTGAACTTTTTAATATTAAATCAGGTTAGACACAATATGTTATAGTTAGTTCAACTCTTTTTTATCATTGTCGGTTTCTCGAAGTCATTCGTTTCTAGTCCTAAATAATTCCTTGCGTCTTACCATTTCAATTATTGTAGAATGTGTGACATATTAAAAACTCAAATTTAAAACATCTAGGAAAGTTTAGGTTCTTCAAAAAGTGTTTGAACTAAATCCCAAAAAGAAAATTATTTTCTTCCAATACTTCGAATGCATTTCTTCTATAATAGTTTAAATTTCTTATGTAGTCAAATATACTCCAAAAAATGTCACATTTTTCATTTAACTTTAAATTGTTTTTAACTCTTGTTGAGATGATTTACAGACACATAAATATCTAAGACTTATTCTAGACAACTGATCACGCCCAACTATGCCTTATAAAAAGGACAATGCGGTCGCTGCAAATATAATCTGGTTTACAAATCCGAAGTCGAATCCCACAGAGAACTAAGGTTTAGCTACAGCTGTTCACTATCACCAAGAAGACAAGCTTGAACAATTCCTAACTTATAGATATTAAGATTCTTCTGTTTAACTAATTAACTAACAAATTAAAATAGTAAATTAACAACTAAAGATATTGAGGGTTAGAGAAAAGATTAAGGAGGTCTAGAGTTATGATTTCCCCAATTGTCGGAATCCTTCCCGCTATGTCTTCTATAATTTCGCCTAAGTATTCTCTACCGATCATGAGCACTCATATTACCGTAAATCTCTCCCGAGTAATTACGACAATTTACTAGACGCACTCTCCCGAGCTACGCTAGCTGGCTTTTAATACAGCTCACTTCAGATCGCACCCAAGGCTTCGTTATCCCTAATCCCGCCTTTAAACCCTCGGTTATTGATCCCTCATATACTTTGGGAGTGGTGTTGTTTAACAATATGCACTCTCTCCCGAGTTATGCATACTAAATAGGCACAGCTAATTGAGAGCTCTTCAATCAACCAGAATATAAACGTAGTTAAACAAATAGAGAAAAGCTATGGCTCAATTATATAAAAACATAACAAGAATTTATCCTACAAAAGGTTCTATCAAAACTCTAGATAACAAATTAGCTATTCATAATAGTATGTAAAACTACAATACTAAAAGTCATAACCAACAATGAAAAATAGGAAGAGGAAGGAAAAACTCGTAGAAGAATTCTCCGCCTTGCTCCCAATGTGTTCTTGCCTCCAAGGGTGTTGTCTAACCCTAAAGTAGTGTCTCTCCGCCTCCTTAGGTCTAATTTATGTCCAAAATATGTCCTCTTCTTGTTCTTGGCCGGCCTCCTTTGTTTAATATAGGGTTTAGGACTTAAAATCCCATGTTTTGCACTTTAGTCCCTGAAATTTTCGCTTCCTGCCGCGGTTTTGCCGCGGTCGCGGTGGAACCGCGGCCAAACATGCCCTCTGATTCTTCAGTTGTCCGCGACCATCTTCTACCGCGGTTCTGCCGCGATCGCGGCAAAACCACGATTTTTCACCCTGTTCCGTTTGGAATTTGGAAAAACGTAAAACATGAAAGTTGTAGCCCTTTGAGTTAGCTTTCCAACCATATATTGTGGAGCCCAAATGGAGTTCTGAACAAAAAGTTATGTCTATTTTACTAGACAGTGCGCAATATGCCTCCTCAAGCCTTCGTTCGTACTTAATTATCAAATTTGACCCCCGAACACGATCCCGGCTTAATTCCTTGAGCTTTTACTCAGACTTCAAAGCTTCAAATCACTTAAATTCATTCCATAACATCTATATAGCTCGGAATCACACCTACAAGGCATAAAACACACAATTAGAGCAAAACACTAGCGATTAAAGCGCAAACTCAATTAAAGTGCAGTAAATTCGAGTGTAATAAGCGACTAAAATATGCAATTATAGCCTATCATTAACCACATGATTCAAAAGTGTTTCTTTCTTTTTAAAACTTTGGCCTGGACATAAATTGAGATTGAGCATGTATTAGTTATTTATCCATTACCATCCGAATTTCAAATCAAGAGAAATAATCAATGCTTTTCATGATTAACTAATTAACCATTTAATCCATTACTTAACCCCACTTACACGGAAACACCAGTTATATTCTCAAACAGTACTCCATCAGTACCAAGATTTTTAAGTACAAAAAATTAAAGCTAAATTACTTTAAATCTTTAATCAAGAAAAAGAAAGATAAAAAAGATTAATTCAGAAAAATAAGTGTTTTTAATACAGGGGCGGATGTATAGCCCAAATCACGGGGCACGTGAACCCATAATCTTTTCATCAAATTAGGTATTTTACGTATATACTTCCTAGAATTTGTCTAATATTATGAGTTGGCACCCACACTTCAAATATTGAATGATGCACTTGATTTAATATTAAGTTATTCGCCTAGAAGAACATGGATCAGTTTCCGTCTAATACTTTTTTTTTTGCAAGTTTTTAGTGGTGCATTCATATTCACAGAATCCTAGATCCGCCTCTATTTTAATATACCACAATATGAAATTTACTTCAAGAAGAAATAGGTTTGTACCATATGTGCCAAAAATAAATCGGAGCTTGACGATTGGAAATTTGTAAAAGCATGTGTCACTTTCATGTGACATCAGCAACTATATGATGCCCTTTTAGATATTGGTAGAAGGCTCATGTATTTGTTGGATTTACAAGAGTGTACAAGTATGTTTATTGTAATAAAGTGCAAAATGAGGGGCAAATTAGACAACCAAAAAGGCCAGCAACTCTATCCATTACCCGGACACAACAGAAATTATAGGAAATAGTACTGGCTTTTCAGTCAACAGAGCAGCAAGTGCAGGGGCAAAACAACAATAAACTGAAAATTTATGTATTTTTTGGTAAATACATGAACAGTAGATACTCTCTTATTAATACTTGCTTCGGTCCACAATAAATGATCAATTTACCTTTTTATTTAAGTTTAAAATAAGTATCCATTTATATAATCAAGAAAAAGTTCAATTTGTTTTTACAAAATTATCCTTATGTGCATATCCCTAAAAAAATTTCTTACTCCTCACATAACATATTTAATTAAGAGTAATTTAGTCATACTAGGTATTTTTGTATAGAATTTAATATTTTCTTAATAGGCATGCCAAAAGCAAATTGGTCACTTATTGTGGACCGGATGGAGTAGTAGAGTAAAGTAATATAGAGCTTAACAGAATAAGAGTCAACAATAAATACTCTAAATTGAGCAGCTTCCTTACAAATATTAAACCTCCCCACCCGTAAAACCTAGAGGAGAGGTGCAACTATACTCGAGAAGAACCCCAAAAAACTAGCAGTTTTAGTTTGTTGTATAAAATAATCAAATTGCAGTTCAATGAAAAATGAAAAAATCAGCATATTATAAGTGTAGATGGCGACAAATTTTATGCAAGTTGCAAAACCAATATACGTAGTTGTAAATATCGGCTTAACAAGTGTTGCCAAGCATGCATACAAGTGTCTTAGCCGCCATGTTTCACTAACTCTCACTATCCACCTGTATGACAAAGAAGGCGTGGCTGCATGCAACCACTTTTATGATCACCTCTGTATAACGGCAAAAGGATATTTAGCACATTCATAGAACAGACTCCACTGCTTTCTCATTGAGCCGATCTTCGACCTTAAATTGTCCTCTTCTCGATAATTTTTTTTTCTGTATCGGTCAAAATTTGAATTAGACTTAATAGTTGCAAATGACCGCTAGTAAGCCGACCATGGTATGAGGGCGAGGAATCGCCTGAAGAAAGATTAGTGCCGAGGTTGAGTAAAAGTGTATGAAAATAACGGTAGGATAAGTTAGAATAGAAAGAAGGGATATTCCATTGAATATTTTTTCAATTGTACTTTTTTGGATTTTCATGAACATCCCCTATAAATAGGAAGAGATAAAAGAATAAAAGGGGGATCTTCACTTTTCCATAAGAGCACATTGTAAAGGATTGACTATAAAGAATATACAAAAGCTTGTCTTGTTCACTGATTACATTGTTCAATATACGTTGTTCATGCACAAGATCCAATGATTCCTTGTCTATCTCCATTTTCTATCACCCCACGTTGTTGTCGGGAAGGCATCCAAGTCACCTATTATTTGGGTGATAAATCCCTTCTTATTACATTTATTGCATGCTTCTTTTATTATATTCATTGACAATCATTGAACATATACTTGATATTTATTATTCTTGAACACGATCCCATATCACCGATATAACCCAAGTTTAGATTTAGAATTTATTATGTTTAACTAGGATTCACCCTCTATTTCCTCATTAATTAATTTAATAAAAAGTTTAACACTTTTTGGTCAAATAATTTTATCTTCCACTTCGTGTTTGCTATTCGCATTGGATTAATTCCGATAAATTTTAACGTTACAAGTTTTGCTACAAGTTAAAGATAAAATTTCTTTTTGAGCCGAGATTAAACCAAAAGTTTGAAAGAGGGTGAAATTCATTGGAAGTTTTACCTCCTGTAGAAAAGGTTGATATTTTATTTATTTTAAATAAATATCCTTTTAAAAAATTATATTCCATAGCCATCTTTTGATTTTTATAGCCAAATTCTATTTATGGTCCCCTCCTACCCTTAAGCCATAAAATACGTTTGGTATTAATTTTTCTCTCTCATTCTTAAAGATTTTTCTCCACCCTCTCTATCTCAACGCCAGTTTTTGTCCATGAATACAACCTCAATTTCCTCTTCGTAACAGCCCAATTTCACAAATTCTTCCTCTTTATTCCGAGATTGCTCAAACCCAATTGTTTATCCCTTCAAACACAGTGACCCATCAAAGCATTCGTTCTCTTCCGTGGCAAAAATGAACTGGGTGTGCATTGAGAAGCAAGGCTACCATGGAGCTCGCATACAACGTCTGATTTCCCCCATCTCTCAACAAAAGACTATGATTCTCTTAGATTTTCTTTTTCTTTTTCTTTTATCCCCTATCCTATATTCCCCAAAATATTATGCGGTATTTGCACTCCGAATATTTTACACTTTCTCATAGTTCAGTTTTCTGCAAGTTTTAGCAATTAAAAAAAATTCTTTTAAAAAAAAAAAAGAAGAAGACGAAACTTGCTCCGACGACTGAGTTGGAGATGGAGGAGAGAGAAAAGAAGCGACGCCGCAGAGGTGGTGGGAGAAAGTTTGGGAAATTGCTGAAAAATCTTCTTTTATTGTAGAGGTTCGAAATTTGCTATCGACAAGACGACATTAGGGTTGTTCTTGAACAAAGACGATGGAGTTTGGGGCTGATCAACTTGAATTTTCTGTTAATATATTTCAATGTATTTCAATGTATCTCGTTGTATTTTCATCTATTTCATTGTATTCATTGTCTTTTTTTCAATTGCATTTCAATGTATCTCGTTGTATTTCATGTATTTCATTGTATTCACTGTCTCGTTGTATTCCATGAATTTATTCATATATTTTTTTAATTAATATAAATTATGTATTCAGATGTATTATATAATTTCTCTGAAGATTGCTATGTTTTTGGGGTATTTTTCGGTTGAGAATCTTTTTTTATAACTGGAAATACAAATTTTGTGTGTTATAATTGAGTTTGTTGAGTTATATTAGGAGTCTATTATGTTAATTGATTCACTTTCCGTTTAAAAACAGTGTAATCCCTTGTTTCACGCCGTGAATACAGTCGAATACAATAATCTGTCTAGCTGTAATCCCATGTTTCACGCCATGAATACGGTCGAATACACTCGAATACAACAACTGATTAGCTGGACTTCCCTGATTCACGCCTCTAATACATCTTATAACAACAGAAAACGTATCTACAATCCGTAATATAGCAAATGGTATCTATAGATAACTAATTACCACTAAAAGATAGTGCTTTATGAAAATTTCTCAAATTCATTCTCGAATAGTACAAGAGTGTTATAAATAGAATTGTATTTATGGTGAATGTCTATATTTAGAGAGATTTTAGGGTTCATTGCTTGGTGGCTAAGTCACCCTCTCCCTATAAATAGAGGGTTCTATTCCATTGTAATTCATCCCAAAATCAATAAGAATTCTCTCTCTTTACTTTTCTCTGTAATATTCTTCTTCTTCTTTTATTGTTCATAATACGTTATCAGCACGAGACTCTAACCAATTGAGTAGAAGCTTTGGGATTGATCATAATGATTGTCAATTGTTATATGAATTTCCTTCATGCTTAAATTCTGAATTTAAGGTAAGTATTTTACCGTATTTTTCTCTTTTATTCTATAATTTGATTTTAAATACAAGCAAAGACAATAAATTTTGATTACAACTCCGATGGAGTTTGTAAGAAATTATAACCACCCGAAGTGGTAAAATTTCTATGTCTTGCCATGATCAAAGTCATGTATGATCGTGAGCACAAGAAGCGAAAACCCGTCCCATTGAATTTGCTCCATTCTCATTCCCTTAAGAGAATGTGATAGCAATATGTGATAAGTCTGAAAGAAGACAAAATTATTACCGTGAAGGTATCAATGGATGTGGACGTGGCAATAGACGAAATTATAATCGTCATCATTGTGATAATGAGAATAATAAGGATTCTCAAAATAATCCTTCACTTTGTGAAAGTATTATTTGTCATCGATTTGACATGTGATTTTATAAAGTACATATAGATGATTATGGTCCATTCATGATGTGAATTTGACAACATCTGATTTACAAATACATATTCATTCTTGGAAGAATATGAACGTGCTAGTGGTAGTGAATATACCACACTCACCTCTAGAAGGAGGTTTGAGATGATATAAGAAAATAATGTCATTATTATGGCATGAATGGTCATTGGTCACATACTTATTGTATGCCAAAATATTTTGGCATTCTGATTATTAAAAGACAACAGTAATGCAAGAAACAGATCTTGGATATAATTTTGACCATAACCATAATGGTATAACTTTCTCTTTAAAAGAGATATTCACCATATGGAAATTGATAAATATGTGGTAATACCAAATTAATTGAGAGTCTGGAAGAGCCAATTATTACTATTTTGGAGAAACACAATTGATTACCAATAAGGTATTGTGTTGTAGTAAGTCTCAAAGAAACTTATTCAGTTTCCAAAGTATACGCGAAAGCGCTTGATTATATTGAGACTATAAATAAAGGAAAGATTTAATATATTCTTTTACTACAACTTGTAGCTGGGTAATATGTATGTGAAAAACTACCCGCTTTATTCTCCAGTTTGTACTACACAAATAAAAGAATACCACACTAAAGTGGATGTTTATTGATGTAAAAACCCATATCATAAAAAACTTGGAGTTTATTGATAATTGCACACGTCATGGTGTAAACCTGAAGTTTATCAATATTGATAATATATTCAGTTGGCATAATTGGTTTAGCCATATCAATTTAAGTATGACGTGCAAAAATAATAGCGAATTCACATAGGTAAATATTAAAGAACTAGAAAGTTCTTTATGAATTCTCTTATGTTACTTGTTCTCATTAATTAATAGACCAACTAATATTGGGATTGAATCCCATGAATGCTGGAAATATCAAAGGTGAATATGGGCCCACTCACCTGCCATGTATACCACATAAGATGCATCTATGAGATGGTTACATGTGCAATTATTATTAACCTGCAACATGGTATTTTGCGAGGTAACTTGCTCAATAATTTAATTTCGAGCATAATTTCCAGATTTTTTATTCAAGATAGTTTTTCTTGATAAGTTGGTTTATATCACAAGTTGGTTTAGCAAAGTTATGTATATCAGTTTGATATACGTTATATACGAAAGTATATTACTTTCTCCCCTCACAAGTGGTTCAAGGTCCGGAACCAAATAATTCCATCTTATTATTATTGATGTGCGGTGTATATTTTGATTAACACCATAACGCACAAAGGTGGATTCTCAATGTTGAGGTAACAAGTTAGTTTTTCTAACATGAGGGGGAGACATGATAAACAGTTGAGAAATGAATTATCATTTGCAATATATTGCAAAGCATGCCAGGCGCATTTGCTGACTCAAAGAAAGTAACTATATCCTCAATGCAAATGCTCCTATTAAGTCCTAGAAGGACAAAGTCTGTGGTACTCTTAAAGCATATAGACAAATCAATTTCAAATAAACTTCTTGATAAAGAAGATGAGCAAATGATCAAAATGATCATAATAAAGGAGGCAAGTGATCTAGAAGATCACATGACTAACACTTCATAAAATCTCAAGAGAGATTCAGGTACCTGAAAAAATGAATGAAGAGATTTCTATGTTATGTCTATGAAAAAATATTGAAACTGATATAAAATCTTCGTCGACGACATCTATCATAACGCTAAGTATAAATGAGGATCTTAAGTTTGTCGAATACAGACACAAAAATATTGGCCAAATAGAAGAGACGTAATTCAAGTAGAATTGGTTTCATATGAAAGAAATATTGTTTTGGACCTGCAGTTCAAACACTTGAAAGTATAAAGTCAATGGTATGCACAATCAGTTTTCGATATCTTATATGTCTAGCATGACATGAAAACTTGATATGCATCTAAAGTCTATTATATGGCTTATATGACTTAAAAATCCTTGAAGGATTTAAATTGCTTAAAGCATATATAACTCATGGTCATGAAGTACTATATCCTAAATGCAATTTGTGCACATATGTATCTTGCTATAACTATAAGCATGATAATGTGATAGCAAGAGTTTTCACCCCTATGTGAAGATATTGAAATGATGATTCCAACAAGATCATATGAAGACAATACATCTATCAAGGATGATGATTTCAAGGTGAAACAAATTCGTTGAAGTTAATATGGCTGATATTGTTTATTAAATATCTACCAACGATCTTTTGAAGATGGTGCGCAAGATTGGAATGCAAATGCTTCGGGATGTGAATTGATGCTCTCATCAGGGGGAGTTAATACGCGTTGTACTCTTTTTCCCTTACAAGGTTTGTCCCACTGGGTTTTCCTTGCAAGGTTTTTAACGAGGCAACCAAAAGGCGTATTTCTAAACATGTGTACCTTTTTTCCTTCTCTAGAATTTTTTCCCCACTGAGTTTTATTTTAGTTAAGGTTTTAACGAGGCACATTATCTGGTAGATAGACATTCAAGGGGGAGTGTTATAAATAGAATTGTATTTATGGTGAATGTCTATATTTAGAGAGATTCTAGGGTTCATTGCTTGGTGGCTAAGTCACCCTCTCCCTATAAATAGAGGGTTCTATTCCATTGTAATTCATCCCAAAATCAATAAGAATTCTCTCTCTCTACTTTTCTCTCTGTAATCTTCTTCTTCTTCTTTTATTGTTCATAATAACGAGTGAATTTATTGCTTTTCTTTTTTTTTTCGGTCCGTTGCTTGGCAGGTGAGACCCACTAGAATCCACTTGTCAAGCATACAAAATTTCTCATAATATAGCATGTGCTCTTCAATCTTTCACCTTTTCGGTTTATGCCGCAATGTGATGCTATAAAAGAGGGCGTCAGTTTTTGGAAATTGGTTAGCTTTTTGGCAGTGTTTCGGTTTTAAATTACTTTTCTTGTGGCTGTCTATATATATATATATATATAAAAGTCAAGACAAATTGAAATTGCAGAAGTCTATCTACTAATTCAACAGCCTAGCTAGGTTTCCTCCTCTTGAGGGCAGAGAAATGTATAATTAGCATTTATTTTTGTGCTGCGAGACCTCTCGTAGCTTCATTTGATGCTATATGACTTGCACGCATGATTCATATTGTTTTTCGAAAAGTTTTGATGTGAAAAATATAATTTTGGCTTTAGAAACAAATAGAGTTGACCATGGTCAGCATTCTTGGTAAACGACCCTGGATCGATATTTTGACGATTCCGATATATTCATAAGATGTTTTTGAACTTGTACGCATGTTCGGTTGGGGTCTGAGGAGACCCGAGGCGTTTTGACTTGTTATGTGGAAAGTTGGAAAATGAGTTTTAACTTTGAAAAAACTTGAGTTTTAATGATCGATTCTTGATATTTGATATTATTTTGATGATTTGAGCGAGC
This sequence comes from Nicotiana attenuata, assembly GCF_001879085.1. Lineage (NCBI taxonomy): Eukaryota > Viridiplantae > Streptophyta > Magnoliopsida > Solanales > Solanaceae > Nicotiana > Nicotiana attenuata. Next base: position 46,545,488 of record NC_032000.1, on the reverse strand, counting down.
GAGTGAGTTTCTATGATGTTAATACATTTGTGTGGATATTCAGATTGGAGCTCCAGGGGCTTGGGTGAGTTTCGGATTGATTTTGGACCATTTTTGGCTTGTAAAGTTCGCTGGTTTTGCTGGTGCAACACAATGCTTCGCGATCGCGGAGCCACTATCGCGATCGCGAAGGAAAAATTTGGGACTAGGGCAGGATGCACTACACGAACACGAGAGGAAGCTCGCGAAGGCTTGAGGGGACTGTCCTTTGCGAACACGTCAGACCTCACGCAAACGCACAGGCTTGGGGATATCTGTGAGGGCATATGGTTCTATATCGCGAACGCGACCTACTGAATGCTAACATGGAGGCTTGGCTGCAGCGATGCCTTCGCGAACGCGATGAGGACCTCGTGAACGTGAAGGCCAATTGGTCTGTGTACTTCGCGAACACGACAGGTGCTCTGCGAACACAAAGAGCACCTGACACCCAATTAAATAAAAAGTTGAAAACGAGATTTTATTATTTTTTACCATTTTTAAAACCTAGAGTACGGATTGGAGAGATTTCCGAAGAGCTTTTCATTCTAAATTCAATGGTTAGTGCTTTTTAACTAGTTTTGATGTATTTTCAAAAACACCCCTTGATTTTAACTTTAAATTTAGTAGTTTCAAAGTAGAAATTGGGGGGTTTTGGTAGAATTTAGGAATTTGGTGAATTGATATTTAGACATCGAATTGAGATCGAATTTTGTAACAAATCACGTATTCGGGCTCGGGGTGAATGGGTAAGCAGAATTTGGTCCGAATCTCGGATTTTGATCAAGCGGGCCCGGGGTTGACTTTAGTTGACATTATCAATTTCATTAAAGATTGAATTTTTTTTCACTCGTGGGTAGTTTCTAAAGCTTGTTTCGAATTATTTGAACTATATTTGGATAGATTTGATTTGTTTGGAGGCTTTTTCTATAGGAAAAGCCGTGGTTGAATATTTATTTGATTTTGGAAAGAGGTAAGTGTCGTGGAGAACCTTGACTTTAGGAAATCAGGACTCGATTGGTCTATTTACTACTTGATTTTATGTGTGAGAATGGTGTATATATAAGGTGACGAGTGCATATACGTTGCCATGGGTTTAAGCATGCGGGGTGGTCTTTTAACTGTGTATTTTAATTATATCATGCCTTCTTTTACTCTGTGTTACTATTCAGGTTTTTCGCCCTTCTTTGTTACTTGTCCCTATTTGTTAAATACGTGTCTCACTTGCTACATGCCCTCTTTTGCTACATGTTCCGTGCATCCATGTTTTTACTTGTATGTTTTTACCCGTTCTGTGCTTTTAATAATCTATTTGCCTTCACTTGCTTCTATTTCACTTCGGTTTGTTAAATTGCGTTGCCTTAGAGTATTTGCTTGTTTTGGTTCCTTTATTATATATTGTGAGTTACAAAGTAGTTGTTTGTAATATATATATATATATATATATATATATATATATATATATATATATATATATATATATATATGATCATGTTGCACACCGCCATGGTCATTGATATTGTCTTTCGGATCGGGTTGCACGCAAAAACGGATATTGATATTGTATTTGGGATCGAGTTGCACGCCGCAACAGATATTGATTTTGTATATGGGATCGGGTTGCATGCCTCAAGATTATTGGTATATATGAATGTTCCGATCGTGTTGCACGCCGCAATGGAGAAGATATATAGTATGATTATTCTTGGTTGTTGGTTTCGTATCCGTGTTGTGATGTGAATTTGTGCTTAGATGTTATTTTGGGGCCCTCTATTATGAAATTTCTTTTCCGGTTTTCATGTTAGTCGATGTTTCTCTATTCTGCTATTGTTTTTACTTATACTCATACAGGTTATAGTGAGTGCCTTGTTATAGCCTAGTCACTAATTCGTCGAAGTTAGGCTCGACACTTACAGAATATATAAGGTCGGTTGTATTCATCTACACTTTTGCACTTTTTGTGCAGATGCTGGTGTTGGTCCCAGCGGCATTTAGGGGAGGCTCGCTCGGACTGTCATTATCCAAAGACTTGAGGTAGAGCTGCACGGTGTTCGCAGACCCTGAAGTCCCCTTGTTATCTTTATACTGTTTATTTCATTCAGACAATTATATTTTATTTCGGCCCTTGTTTGTAGCACTTTTAGCAGCTCATGTACTTGTGATACAATTCAAGGTTTAGACTAGACATCGTGTATGTAATTATTATGTATTTTGAAGTCCTACAACTTTATCTTCTCCTTAATCTGCTTTTAACATTATTATTGTAAATACTTGTATAGCTAATGTTGGCTTGCCTAGAAAGCGCACGTTAGTCACCGTCATGTCCCCATGATTTAGATTTCGAGTCATGACAAGTTGGTATCAGATCACTAGGTTGCCTAGGTCTCACGAGTCATAAGCAAGCTTAGTGGAGTCTTGGGGATTAGTATGGAGACGTCTGTAATTATCTTCTAGAGGCTTATAAAGCTTAAGGAAATTTCATCTTCTTTCTTTTTCTATCATGCGACTATATTTTATAACTGAGTTTAAATAATTTTATGCTTATTCTCTCACATATTGGTGAGGACACATACTGCATCAGAAGTTGATCAGGAGTCAGAGCCCCAGATTGCAGCCATTACCTAGGGCAGAGGCCAGGGCCGAGGTAGAGCTAGAGGCAGAGGCAGAGCTCGGACTAGAGCCCGCGCAGCAACACCTATTGCAGAGCCTCAGATCGAGCGGGGGGAGGTGTCACGACCCGGATTTCCTACCATCGGGACCGTGATGGCGCCTAAAACCGCACTCGCTAGGCAATCCAATGTTAGAGTTCCATTAACCTTTTTTCTTTACATTTCATAGATTAAAATTTAATAGACTAAATCAAGTAGGAATAAATGCGAAAATACGTAAATAACCTGTGTCAATTCACAATACCGAAGCTATTACTACTACTACCCAGTGTCTAGTGTCACAATCCATTAACATACTACGAATTACTACAACAATTGGTTTGAAAGAAAGTACATCTGTCTCAAAAGAAAAGAAAACAGAAATGTAGAAACATAGGAGGGGACGCCAGGGCCTACGGACGCCAGCAGGACTACCTTGGGACTCCGAGATGAAATATCTGCAATCGATCTCTCGATCAACCACTACCAGCTCCAAAATCTGCACAGAAAGTGCAAAGTGCAGTATCAGTACAACCGACCCCATGTAATGGTAAGTGCCGAGCCTAACATCGACGAGGTAGTGACGAGGCTACGGCGGAGCATTTACAATATAACCTGCATACAGTATATAATAAAGCGAAAAGGAAGTACGGGACAAAATGAAACAGTGACTTGCAACAGAAATGAATACGGAACTCAAATATCTTATCAGTACTCAGCTATAACCAATACTTAAGTGAGTTACAAAACTACGGAATAAATTCACAGCAGAAGAATACATAAACAACAAACTGATGCGGCGCGCATCCCGATCCCACCATATAATTAGTAACAATATGAACATTCACCCTTATTACTCCATATCAATCCACCCTTATTCCTCTTGTTGCGGCTGTTGATACCCAATTTTTCCCTCATATATTTTAAATATGCATAAATACTTTCAAAATATTGTACATGCATTTACAAACATGCACAAGCATTTGTACAATTTTTCTACATTTTTTAAAGGCCCTAACTCCATTTATTTCTGTATTTTTTAATCACATAAATGTTCAAAACTATCCCTCATATTATTTTATAATGATTTAATAAAATGAATTCATCATTTATGTTCATATGAGTGTTCAAATATTTTAATTGTATTTTTTATAATTATATTTGCATTTTAAAGACTATAATTGCATATTTTGCAAAAATAGCCCCTACATATGTATAACTACGTTATCTATACAAAAAAATGGCTTTTTATATTTTTATAACATTAAGCAATTATTTTAAATCATCTCCATGCATGAAAATCATTTTTTGTCATTTAATTAGCTATTTTTAAATTATTTTATTTAGTAAAATGGGTATTTAACAAATAGCCCCTAATTTATACCCAAAATCGGATCCCCCCAATCCAATTTAATTAAATCAAGCCCAAATCTACCCAGCCCAAACCCTAAAGACTTCTATCTGGCCCCAAACCCCTCTAATCTTGGCAGTTGATCACAGAGATCAACGGCCACCATTCATTTTTTCCTTTTTTATTCCAAATGACCCCAAACCCTAATCATTCTTTTCATTCCGCCGTCACCCGTTTCCCTCACCCCTCAAATTCTCTCTCAACTCACCCTAACCGTAATCGCCGTCACCGGGGAGAACCTCCCTTCTATGGTATTTTCGTGCATTCTCCGACCATCACTGATCTCCTATACCCTCTAGCTGTTTGATTTCATGAGTCCCTGAGAAGATCTCATGGAAATCCAACCTGTTCTGGCTTGAAAGTTGTTTACTGGCCTATCTCAGGCCACTTTCGTTTGTGAGTATGGATTTCCTCTTGTTTCTAGTACGAATCCATGAGTTTTCGACCGATTCTCTTCATCTCTACTTTTTTGTGAAAACCCTAGTTTCACTACTATTCGAATCTTCTCAGATCTTTATAGATCTGAAGTGATTCGAGTATTATTGGGTGTTTTCCTTTAAAAATCTCTTGGTTTAATTAATTGTTTCGAATTCGTTTACTCTTTCTGAAATTAGGATTCATCCCAGAATTTTCTTCAAAGATTTTTCTAACTTCTCAGTGTTTTTATTAATTTTTTCTTCACTATCTTGACTAATATTCGCATGTATGCTCAAACTCTAGATGATTCTGTGTGTTATACTGATTTCTTCGATTTTGTTTCGATATTGTGTTTATCTCCGTGAGCCAGTCGTATTAACTTATTCTATTTAGAGACCTAAATGATTTTCCCTATTAAAATCAGTATTTATGGAATTTTTTTACTTGATTGATTTCTGTTAAGGATCTGAACGATCTTCTTTCTTGTTAAAATCAGAGCCCTTTGGGATTCTTACTTGGTTGATTTCCATTTAAGGATTCAAATAATTCTTTCCTATGAAATCAGTACTCTTTGAAGATTTTTACCGATTGTTTCCTATTAATTGCCCTGTTAAAATCAGTGTGCTAGTATTTACTGGCTTCCTTATTTGTGACCTGCTTCCCTATTTTTCTTACTTGCCTTAATTAGTCGACAGTAGTTTGGGGATTTTTACTGACTCCCTACATGGTATGATTTTGATTCATTGCTTTAATTGAACCCCCTGTTATGACCGTTAATTGACTATTTCCCAATTAAAGGGGTCTTTCCCGGACTTCCCTATAGAAATTGATTCTGTGATTGGTTGATTGATCCCTAATTGATTGAACTCTGATTCTCTTTACCTTATTTGTTCTACTCCCTAAGTGATATATATACACTCTCATTCTGCCTCTCAAACGGACGAACAAATAGTTCAAACACACACACACATAAACTTTCTCTCATCTCTCTCTCTGCTACTTGTGTTTATTGCTTGTCTAGCCGGCTGAAAGCCAAGGCTAGACTGTTGAATCCTGCCTACCTTACCTTCTGTTTCTGCTTCCTTAACTGGTATGTTCCTACCTTAATGTCATTATGAAGTTAAAATCTATGTGCTCCTTGTTGCTTCGTTTCTGCTAAGGCTATGTCTTTTATGTACTAGTGTAACTATTGCCCAGTTTCTCTGTTTACTGCCTGATCAGCATGTCTAAGTTTCGCTCTTCCTGTTTATTGTCTTAGTCAGCATGTTTACTTTAGTTTAAGTACTTCCATCTTTCCTATTTACTTCCTCCAACCAGCATGCTTATTTTGTATCTCGGACTCTCATGTTATCTAATTAACTTCAATTGGCATGAATAATTCTGTGTAGTAGACCCCTGTCCTCAGCATGACTATTCCTACATTCAGTCTCTGTGCTTTACTGTCTATTACTACTTTAGCCTCAAGTATGACTTTCATGTTAGTACTCTAAGTCAGTAGTCTATGTTCTAATGATTGCTATGAATTTGGTTGGTGGTTGTCAATCAACCCCTGCTTATTCTATGTACTTGTTGTTCAATATGCTCTCCCTCGTATCCTGTTTATGTGTTTCAGATTGAAGCTTCCTGCGTTCCCAACCCCCTGATCCCTATATGCAAAATTGCTTGTCCTCACCTAGAGTTAATTAACAAACTGAAGTTGAATCTAGGCAATATGGTGCTGTTGTTTGTTGAACCTTTCTTTTCCCAGAATGTTTTCAAAACATGTTTTCACGCCCTAATATGTTTTCTAAACTATTTATACACCTAATGTATTTTTCACTCCTAAACTTTTTACTTCTATACTGTTTTCCTAAGGTTATTCCAACTATGTCAAGCACTCTCACTCCTACTCTTAGATTACTTAAGATTCTGCCCCTCCAGTGTGCGTACTGCCTAGGAATCCATGAGATTCCTCCGAACTCTGGAACACTGGGGCTAGCCATTCCACACTGCACATAACCACTTCTCCATTTAAAAGGATCTTGGTGTGAGCATTGCCCGGGGTCCCTGAGGCCCTTGGGAACTTTGACGCACCAGGATACTTCCTATTGGACACTATCAGATTATGGCATTTTGGACTGTTTGAAGCCTGGAATTTCCAGGTTCACTTTGGGCCTCTATTCAGGCTCCCTATAGCATAGTTTGTTCCTTGTGTAATTCATATGGTCTGTAATAATTTCCTTGTAAACAGATATTGGGATATTAGTAAAACTGAGAGGGATTCTTATATATATTTTGTTGGGAACGGTAGATACCATGCATCTAAGTTTTAAATCAATTTCTGCACTTAGAATTCATGCTAATAGGATTTCAGCATATTTAGCACTTAGAAACCATGCCTATAAGTTATTGTAACGTTTGTCGGATTATGTGCATTTAGATACCATGCCTATAGGTGCTAAAATCAATCCTGCATTTTAGATACCATGCCTATAAGTTTTAAATCAATTTCGGCACTTAGAATTCATGCTAATAGGATTTCAGCATATTTGGCACTTAGAAACCATGCCTATAAGGTTTAAAATCAATCTTGCATTCTAGACACCATGCCTGTAAATTTAAAATTAGTCCTTGCATGCCAACAAGGTTTAAATCAGTTTTCTGCGTGCAAATAAGATTTTAAAACTAATAGCTGTATTTAGATGCCATGCCTATAAGATTTTAGAACCAATTTCTGTATTTAGCTACCATTGTCTATAAGTCTAAAATCAGTCCCTACACCTAGACAGCATGTCTATAGGATCTAATGAACCAAACTGCCTGCTTAAAATTGTATACTGGTTTATTGTACTTCTGATTAATGACTAGATACCATGTTCATAGGACATCACTGATACACACCTAGGCAAGCCTGTAGGGCGACTAAAATCCTGCAAACTGTAAAACTGTGCTTTTGTTATTTGTGAATTGTCCAGATTCAGTAAACCTTAAAATCAGTAGGCAAACTGATTAGGTCTCTGTTGCTTTGCTTTAACACAATGTTGCATATATTCTATTTGCTCACCTAGATATCCTGCTCTAGGACCCCTTGAAATATCTAAAATCTTGCTGTTTGAGACGTGCTATTGTCTGCTTGTGTGAGGAGGTAAAAGTGAGCCTTTAATTGCCTCTTTATTTAAATGTCCTATTTGTCTTTTCTTGTCGCTTAGATTTTCTCCTTTTAAACACCTTAGGAGAGTCTAGAAATACCTTAATTAGAGGTCCTAAACACCTCCAGGGCCATAAGAAAGGGACGGGTAATGCACGCATAGATTACGTTTAATTAGAATCGCTTATGTAACCACTAAGGGGAGGGTAACTGGGCAGTAAAGGATATGATGACCTGTGCGCTAATGCTATGTGTAGCACCCCAACTTGGGGACGATTACCAAGCATTGTACAGATGTGATCCTGTAGGCTAAAAAACCTAGGACCCCTCTTTACTCCTTGTTTTAAATATAATATCGATTTTTCTAATTTGCTTTATCTATTTATAAGACTAATTCACATAATTTGAGTTCGGCCGGGACCCACCGTTGCGGACCGCGAGTGGTGCCTAACACCTTCCCCTCAATGTTATTTCGAGCCCTGACCCAATCTCTGGTAATGCAAACCGGTTTTATAAGTTACTTGCTTTTAGGTGCCCTAACGCACCTTAAATCCGTTAGGTGGCGACTCTTCAAATTCCATACCTAATTCCCAAAAGGAAATGAGTTATTCCCTATGAATGTCGAAACCCGGACTCCGTGAGGAAGAAGGGGGCGCGACAGCATGGCGACTTTGCTGGGGATATATTAGGCTCTTACTATAACGAACTTGTTTTTGTGAATTAGTCTTACGCATGCTTTATTTTGTTGACACAACCTTTTCCTTTCCCCTTTACTTGGATTTAATTGCTCATTTTTCAAGCATTTATGATTTCTTTCATTTCCTGAAACTGACTTGTCTCCTTGTTTTCTCTTTTAACTGTCTTTCAATTGTTTAAATACCGCATTTTTTTTAACGTGCAAATACTTGACAATATGCTATTTATTGATGCATAAATCATGCTCAACATCATATTCCACTCGTGCGTAATCAATCCTATAGCAACGCTTGATGAGTGTTTTCACTCTTCCTATATATATCACCCACTAAACATGAAAAGGTGTATTTGCGGTAAAACTAGTCGATTAGCGGTGCAATCAACGGTTCCGTACCTTTCCCCCTCAAGTTGTCCGCTTGAGGGTCCCAATTTAGACCTCTATAGCAACCTTACTCTGATTAATTGTGCATGCATCATGGTCGAACCTAGCCGGGTTAATATGTTGTCCACATAATAACCCTTTAAGACAAGCCTCACCCAAAAGCCTCACCCTTTCCGGCTCGAATATCAGTATACATGGCAAGAATATGATGATTGGTCTCCTCCATGGCGTGGTCTTTATTACCCTCTCGAGCAACCAGTGCCACATCTGGGTCAGACTTTTCATCAGGCGGATACAATATGGGGAACTGCAGAAGAAGAAGCTTTAGCTGGGCTGAGGAATTTGTTCCTAGAGGACGAGGATATGGATTGCACTACGATAATTGAGGAGGAGGAAGAAGGCCTCAGTATTCAGACTGTGCAGAAGGGAACTGTTCTCAGGAATTGGACTGCCACACCATCCCGAGGGCCGCCGAGTCCCTGGGGTAGCTTGGCATTTAGCCTAAATTTATTTCTATAGCCATTCTAGGCATTTTAGATGTTTTCAGTAATTTTGTTTTAAAGACGCGTTTTGTTTCAAAATAATTGCTCGATTCATCGAGCCGTACTTGTTTTGGATATCTTCAATTTTTAAACGATGCATTGCTATTTATTATTCATTATTATCTTTCATATTTTTCTTTCTACAACGTTATTATTACTTTTCCTGATGAACCGATGACTGTGACATGTAATGAGACAACGCAACATAAGGATAGTGACTCAGAAAAAGAAGATGAAATACCTGAGGAGATTGTCAGAGAGGTTGAGAACTTTGAAAATAAGCCTAAGTCCAACCTGGACGAAACCGAAGCAGTAAATTTTGGAGATGCCGAGACTGTCAAGGAAACCTGCGTAAGCGTTCACTTATCACCGACAGAGTAAATTTGTTTCTTGAAGGAAAATGAGGATATCTTTGCATGGTCATATGATGACATGACCGGTCTGAGCGCATCCATAATGGCTCACAAGTTACCTACCAACCCAATGTGTCCGCCAGTAAAGCAGAAACTCAAAAAGTTCAAACCAGACATGAGCCTGAAAATCAAGGAGGAAGTCACTAAGCAGATCAAAGCCAAAGTCCTCAGGGTAGTTGAGTACCCAACCTGGTTAGCCAATATTGTACCTGTTCCTAAGAAAGTTGGGAAAGTTAGAGTGTGTGTTGACTATCAAGATCTAAACAGAGCAAGTCCCAAGGATGACTTTCCACTGCCAAACATACACATCCTGATCGACAATTGAGCCAGGCATGAACTCCAATCCTTTGTAGATTGCTACGTGGGTTATCACCAGATCTGGATGGATGAAGAAGACGCAGAGAAAACAGCTTTCATCACGCCATGGGGGGTATACTGCTACAAGATTATGCTATTCGGTCTAAAGAATGCTGGGGCTACTTACATGAGAGCCATGGCAACCATATTCCATGATATGATACAAAAAGAAATAGAGGTGTATGTTGAAGACGTCATCATCAAATCCAAGAGAGCCGCACATCACATAACAGACTTGAGAAAGTTCATTGACAAGTTCAGGAGGTACAATCTAAAACTGAACCCCGCAAAATGTGCATTCTGGGTTCCCACAGGAATGTTGTTGGGATTCATTGTCAGCCACCAAGGAATCGAGTTGGACCCGTCCAAAGTTAAGGCTATTCAAGAGTTACTCCCACCAAAGAGTAAAAAGGACGTGATGAGCTTCCTAGGATGCCTTAACTACATCAGCCGCTTCATAATACAGTCCACAGTTATATGTGAACCCATCATCAAAATGTTGAGGAAAGATGCTGAAACAAGTTGGACCAAAGATTGTCAAAAGGCTTTAGACAAAATCAAAGAATACCTGTCCACACCACCAGTCCTAGTCCCGCCAGAACCTGGGAGACCTTTGCTACTCTATCTATCTGTATTAGATGGAGCTTTCGGATGTGTTTTGGGACAACATGACAAGACAGGGAGAAAGGAGCATGCCATATACTACTTGAGTAAGAAGTTCACACCTTATGAAGCACGATACTCTCTACTGGAACGCACTTGCTGTGCTTTAACCTGGACGGCTCAGAAATTGAGGCATTACTTTTGTGCCTATACCACGTACCTCATATCCAGGATGGACCCTCTGAAGTACATCTTTCAGAAGCCCATGCCAACCGAGAAGTTAGCCAAGTGGCAAATACTGTTAAGTGAGTTTGATATCGTCTATATAACTCAAAAGGCGGTCAAAGGACAAGCATTGGCAGACCATCTTGCTGAAAATCCTGTGGGAGGAGAATACAAACCCTTGAAAACGTATTTTCCTAATGAAGAAGTGTCATTCGTAGGGGAGGACATTGCTGAAGCTTACGACGGTTGGATGATGTTCTTCAATGGAGCTGCAAACTTCAAAGGAGTGGGCATTGGAGCAGTTTTGGTATCAGAAACAGGTCAACATTACCCTGTATCCGTGAAGCTTAGGTTTCCATGCACCAACAACATGGTAGAATATGAGGCTTTCATCATGGGGCTTAATTGGGCCATCGATATAAATATACAAGAGCTGCTCGTAATTGACGATTCAGATCTTCTCGTACATCAGGTTCAAGGAGAATAGGCTACAAAGAACACCAAAATACTACCATACTTGCATCATGTGCAGGAATTGATGAAAAGATTCACAAAGGTAGAATTCAAACATGTACCCAGAATTCAAAACGAGTTTGCAGATGCACCGGCCACTTTGTCATCAGTGATACAACACCCAAACAAGAATTTCATTGATCTCGTCCCTGTAAGGATCCACAATCAACCGGCTTACTGTGCTCATGTTGAAGAGGAAACGGATGGAAAACCTTGGTTCCACGAATCAAAGAATATTGGGCAAGAGGAGAATATCCAGAGCAGGCAAACCACACTCAAAAACGCATGCTGCGGAGGCTATCCAGTCACTTCTTCCAAAGCGGAGGGACCCTGTATAGAAGACTCCTGATCTAGGATTGTTAAGGTGTGTTGACGCAAAGGAGGCTTCCAGATTGCTCGAAGAAATACATGCCGGAACTTGTGGACCACACATGAATGGTTTTGTTCTAGCCAATAAAATACTCAGAGCTGGATATTTTTGGATGACCATGGAGACGGATTGCATCCGGTACGTACAGAAATTCCACCAATGTCAGGTACATGCAGACATGATAAGGGTACCACCTAATGAGCTCAACATAACAAGTGCAGCTTGGCCTTTTGCTTCTTGGGGAATGGATGTCATCGGTCAGATCGAGCCCATTGCTTCAAACGGGCACAGGTTCATTTTAGTGGCTATTGACTACTCACAAAATGGGTAGAGGTCACATCTTACAAAGCTGCAACCAAGAAAGTTGTCGTGGACTTTGTCAAGGATCGTATTGTTTGCCGATTCAGAGTTCCTAAGTCCATTATCACTGATAATGCCGCCAATCTCAACAGTGACCTGATGAAAGCCATGTGTGAAACCTTCAAAATCAAGCACAAAAAACTCTACAGCATACAGGCCTCAAATGAATGGAGATGTGGAAGCTGCTAACAAGAACATCAAGAAGATACTAAGGAAGATGGTAGAAAATTACAAACAATGGCACGAGAGGCTACCCTTTGCCCTATTGGGATACCGCACTACGGTCCGCACATCAATTGGGGCAACTCCCTATTTACTGGTTTGTGGTACCGAAGCTGTTATTCCAGCCGAGGTAGAAATTCCTTCTTTAAGGATCATACAGGAAGCCAAACTTAGTGATGCAGAATGGATAAAGAGTCGCTATGAGCAACTAGACCTTATAGACGTAAAAAGGATGAACGCAATATGTCACGATCAGCTTTATCAGAATAGGATGTCCAGAGCTTTCAACAAAAGGGTCAAACCAAGACAATTCGCACCGGGACAGTTGGTGTTGAAGAAGATCTTCCCGCATCAAGATGAAGCCAAAGGGAAGTTCTCTCCCAACTAGCAAAGTCCTTACATGGTTCACCGGGTGCTAAGGGGAGGAGCACTCATACTTGCAGAAATGGAAAGAGAAGTTTGGCCAAAACCAATCAATTCAGACGCAGTCAAGAGATACTATGTTTAGATTGTTTACATTCCTTCATCCAATATAACTGAACTACGCTTGACCTGATTCCCGTTTAAGAGGGGATACGTAGGCAGCCCTGTAGGTTCGGTCATATCATAATAATATTTTCATTTTCCCTCAGAACCAGAAACTGGGGCAGAATTTTGAGGAGGACCCTCAAAATTTTGGAGCAAGTCCAGCCGACGCCATCATATGCCAGAAAGTCAGAAATTGGTTAAGAAACTGGGGCAGAATTTTGAGAAGGATTCTCAAAATTCCGGAGAAGGTTCAGCAACTTTCGGCGCCACAAACGGCCGAAGGACCATTTACCAAACTGGGGTAGAATTTTGAGGAGGACCCTCAAAATTCTAAAATAAGAAAGCTGCAATGTCTCTGAAATGTGTTACAGTCACTAGTTCATCTAAAATTACTTGATACTTCACTATGTTTTCTGTAAAACAACTCCATTTTTATCAATAAATGCATATCCGTGACAGGCAGGTGTTACCCAGGGCAACTCAAACAAGGCCTCCAGAACGGAACGATGCAAAGCGAGCAGGCGAAGGCACGACTCCCCTTACAAAACTTACATTTTTTCTTTGGATGCAGGAACGGTGAACATAACAGAAGTATTCGCAAACATACCAAAGTCCTAACAATCAGGCCACCAGACGCAAATATGTCTCCAGCTAAGAAATATTCTACTCGTATTTGCTACTTGTTCACCGCATGAGGCTAATCATTGCCTTCTCTTTGCATGAGACTAAGCTCTGTCTCAAACCTTGCATGAGGCTAAGCCCTGCCTCCACATTTGCATAAGGCTAAGCATTGCCTTCTCTTTGCGTGAGACTAAGCCCTTTCTCGAATTTTGCTTGAGGCTAAGCCTGCCTCCATATTTGCATAAGGCTAAGCATTGCCTTCTCTTTGCATGAGACTAAGCCCTCTCTCGAATCTTGCATGAGGCTAAGCCCTGCCTTCACATTTTCATGAGGCTAATCATTGCCTTCTCTTTGCATGAGACTAAGCTTTGTCTCAAATCTCACATCAGGCTAAGCCCTGCCTCCATATCTGCATAAGGCTAAGCACTGACTTCTCTTTGCATGAGACTAAGCCCTGTCTCAAATCTTTCATGAGGCTGAGCCCTGCCTCCATATTTGCATAAGGCTAAGCATTGCCTTCTCTTTGCATGAGACTAAGCCCTGTCTCGAATCTTGCATGAGGCTAAGCCCTGCCTCCATATTGCATAAGGCTAAGCATTGCCTTCTCGGGACTAAGCATTGTCCCTCCTTGCATAAGTGTTGCTCCATTCTAACTTGGCACTATCTTCTTCCCTCGGGCTAAGCTCTGCCCCCAAACTCCGCACGAGACTAAGCTTTGTCTTGCTATCACTTTTAGTATCATATCTCTGCACTTTATAGGCTGACATATAGCCAACCTGTCCAAAGGCATCATAGGCATTATCCTCATAGCCTGAGAGACACCATGTCGTGGCCTAAGGATCTCTCAATACTTGCACATCATTATTCAAAGGCGTCATGGTTCAAAGGCACCATCCCTATGGCCCGAGAACATCATTTGATGGCCTGCGAATCTCCTATCTCACAATTCATGGCCCAAGACATAATAGTCTAAGGACGTCATCCGCACTGTCCAAAGACAATCTTTCATGGTCCAAAGGGAATTTGCATCATCTATATACTCGCATGCATTGTGTTTTAAGTTTTTCATGTAATCCAGGAGGTAACCTTTCTTCAAACAGGAGCAGTCTTCGCTCCGGTTTCCGCTCATACCATTTTCACTTTGCCATTATAACCGATTCCCATCAATTACCCACCTTACTCTGTGATATCCAGATATCTGCCCTATAATCCCTTCATTACACTCTAGACCCATAATCATAACTCTATCAGACATCACCCTTCACAAAAGAACCTTTTGATGAAACTGGCTACCATTCCTATAACAACTCTACCGGTTTCATTCACCATTGGGTCCAGAACTACACATGGCCTGATTCCTGTAAAACAAGAGATATGTAGGCAATTCAGAGACCAGGGTTCGGCCTTTTTTTTTTCAAAACACACATTTGGTCAAAATCGATCATCATTTCTTTACCCGAAAACTCTTTCATCCTTCCCGGGTAAAGAGGGGCAGCTGTTGATACCCAATTTTTCCCTCATATATTTAAATATGCATAAATAATTTCAAAATATTTTACATGCATTTACAAACATGCACAAGCATTATTATAATTTTTCTACAATTTTTAAAGGCCCTAAATCCATTTATTTCTACATTTTTAATCACATAAATGTTCAAAACTATCCCTCATATTATTTTATGATGATTTAATCATCTGAATTCATCATTTATGTTCATATGAGTGTTCAAATATTTTAATTGCATTTTGTATAATTATATTTGCATTTTAAAGACTATAATTGCATATTTTGAAAAAATAGTCCCTACATATGCATAACTACGAGCTTTTTATATTTTTATAATATTAAGCAATTATTTTAAATAACTTCCATGAATGAAAATTATTTTTTATCATTTAATTAGCTATTTTTAAATTATTTTATTTAGTAAAATGGGTATTTAACAAATAGCCCCTAATTTATACCCAAAATCGGATCCCCCCCAATCCAATTTAATTAAACCAAGCCCAAATCTACCCAGCCCAAACCCTAAAGACTTCTACCCGGCCCAAAACCCCTCTAATCTTGGCCGTTGATCACAGAGATCAACGACCACCATTCATTCTTTCCTTTTTTTATTCCAAACGACCCCAAACCCTAATCATTCTTTTCATTCCGTCGTCACCCGTTTCCCTCACCCCTGCAATTCTCTCTCAACTCACCCTAACCCTAATCGCCGTCACCGGCGAGAACCTCCCTTCTATGGTGTTTCCGTGCATTCTCCGACCACCATCGATCTCCTATACCCTCTGGCTGTTTGATTTCATGAGTCCTTGAGAAGATCTCACGGAAATCCAACCTGTTCTGGCTTGAAAGTTGTTTACCGGCCTGTCTCAGGCCACTTTCGTTTGTGAGTATGGATTTCCTCTTGTCTCTAGTACGAATCCATTAGTTTCGACTGATTCTCTTCATCTCTACTATTTTCTGAAAACCCTAGTTTTACTACTGTTCGAATCTTCTCAGATCTTTATAGATCTGAAGTGATTCGAGTATTATTGGGTGTTTTCCTTTAAAAATCTCTTGGTTTAATTAATTGTTTCGACTTCGTTTACTCTTTTTGAGATTAGGGTTCATCCCAGACTTTTCTTCAAAGATTTTTCTAACTTCTCAGTGTTTTTATTAATTGTTTCTTCACTATCTTGACTAATTTTTGCATGCATGCTCAAACTCTAGATGATTATGTGTGTTACACTGATTTCTTCGATTTTGTTTCGATATTGTGTTTATCTCTGTGAGCCAGTCGTATTAAGTTAATCTATTTAGAGACCTAAATGATTTTCCCTGTTAAAATCAGTATTCTTTGGAATTTTTTTACTTGATTGATTTCTGTTAAGGATCTGAACGATCTTCTTTCTTGTTAAAATCAGAACCCTTTGGGGATTCTTACTTGGTTGATTTCCATTTAAGGATTCAAATAATTCCTTCCTATGAAATCAGTACTCTTTGAAGATTTTTACCGATTGTTTCCTCTTAATTGCCCTATTAAAATTAGTGTGCTGGGATTTTACTGGCTTCCTTATTTGTGACCTGCTTCCCTATTTTTCTTACTTGCCTTAATTAGTCGACAGTAGGTTGGGGATTTTTACTGACTCCTACATGGTATGATTTTGATTCATTGCTTTAATTGAACCCCCTGTTGTTGATACCCAATTTTTCCCTATAATACTTTTTAAGTGCATATATACTTTCAAAACTATGTAGTAACATCGATTGATATTTTTTCATAAATTTTATATTTTTTAAATTAATTTATCCTAGTATTTTATTTATATAAATAATTACAAAATTGCATCACCAATGACTTTATAGCATTTCATGACTTAATATTGCTATATATAGTCGTATTAAGTTCAAATTATTTAACAAATGGCCAGATTTACACTTTTTGGTTATAATTGCAATAACTTTGCAATTATAGCCCATGCATACATTATTACATTATCTTGCCACAAAATGGCTCATTGTATTTTTAAAATAATGAGTAATTATTTTAAAACATTTTTATGCATGAAAATTATTTTTATAATCTGCTAATTATTTTATAAAATATTTTCATAAATTATTTGGTGTATTTAATAAATAGCCCTTTTATTCCCAAACCTAACCCCTCTCTAACTAGCCCAAACCCTTTAAATTTGGCCCAATCCCCTTAGGCCCAAGTCTATACGCCCCGACCCAATACCCCGTGTCAATCCTGACCGTTTAGATCAACGGTCCACATTTCCCTTACCTTAATTAAACCTAAACGACCCCCCAAACCCTCGTATTCTCTCCCTCACTCGTCGTCATCATCTCCCTCTTCTCTCAAACTCTCTCGACCTAACCCTAATTCTAAGCGCCGTCACCGGCATAAACCTCCACCTCATGAGGCTTCCATGGTTTCTCCGACCAGCCCTGGCCTTCTACACGCCCTGGCTCTTTGATTTCTTGGATCCTTGAGAAGATCTCAAAGAACCCAGCTGGTTCTGGTTTGAAACCTTGTTTATTAGCCTGTCTCAGGCCATTTTTTTCGACTGTGAGTAAGAACTTCTCTTTATTTTGTTACAAATCTGTGGGTTCTTGACCTATTCTCTCATCTCTACTACTTTTCTGAAAAAAAAACACTAGTCCGTTACTATCGATCCTTCTCAGATCTGTATAGATCTGGGGTGATTCGAGCTCTATTATGTGTTTTCCTTTAAAACATTCTGGGTTAATTAACTATTCCGACTTTTATCGCTCTTCCTAAACTAGGGTTCATCCCAAATTATTTTTCAAAGGTCTTTCTGAATTCTCTGTGTTTAATCAATTATTCTTTCACCTTCTTGACTGATCTTTGCAAGAGTATTTGAACCCTAGTTGATTCAATGTAATATACTGATTTTTCCAATCTTTGTTTTGATTCTGGGTACTTTCTGTGTTACCTTGCTCTATTTCTTGGACTTAGACATTTTTTCGTTGTCGAATCCATTATTCTGTGATTTTTGCCCTAATAAATCTCTATTAAGGCTAGAATCTATGTTTCCGACTAATTTCTATGTTTCTATGATGTTTTTGTAAGGCCCCATGAAAATTTCTACTCAAAGCCCGAGGGCTCGTAGTGCCAAGTTAGGAATACGTGTTAGAAATTTGTAAAATTCTTCGCGGCTCGCAAGCTCGCCGCGGTTCGGACCCTTTGGACTGATCTATGCATTAAAAAGTCAAGGAATAATATTTTTCAGAAAAGTGCGATTCTGCGGTCCAATATGCGGTCGCACAACAGCTATGCAGACCGCATAGTCTCCGCAAAGTGAAGCAGTGTGTTGGTCAGTTTTGAGGTCAACTATGCGGCCACTTATGCGATCGCATAATCAATATGCGGGCCGCATAGTCATCGCATAATCCCCTTGGAATTTTGCGAGGGGCAGTTCTGCGGTGCATTATGCGACCGCAGAACAGGTATGCGAACCACATTTCTATCGCATACCCAGACAGTGTGTTCAAGTTTTGGGACCATTTTTGCGGTCCATTTTGCGGGCCGCATGTCAGGTATGCGATCGCAGATCGTGTCGGGGCTCCTATTTTTCTAACTTTTAAAACCCGACCCCATCCTATTAAAAACACCCATTAGACCTCCTTTATGTGATTTTTTTTACTGAAAATAGAGTGAGAGAGGGAGCTCTAGAAGGAGAAACCAATCTCTCAATCCTTGCCAAATTTTTGAAGACTCTCAAGCAAAAATTGTTAGGCTTTCACCCCAAGAGGTAAGAAACTTGAGCCCTAATCTCTGGTTTCGAAATTCACACTAGAAAGAGTACTTAGCTTGGGGGTTCATGGGTATAAGAATGGATTTCTTGCATGCATATAAGATCATAGAGTATTGGGAGGTTGTGAACTAAAACGAAAGCAATTGGGGTATAAAATGATAGAAATCTCTCACAAAAAGGACCTAAGATCACAATGCACCCTTAGTGCTTGATAATATGCTCAAACGAGCTAGAATCTTAATCTCGTCTCTAATTCTTGGTTCGATTTGTAATTCTTATACAATAGATTGAAGTGCTAAGAGTCTCAAAATTTTTGTAAGAATTAAGGAAAGCTTTATTGAGGTATGTATAGATAAAACCCCCTTCTCTTAGAAATTGATCTTCCATGGTGCCCGTGCAAATGTTATAAGTTCGAAACTTGATTGATGCAGTACTTGTTATGTTAAATGAATTAATGTTGTGAAAATCTATGTGGAAGGTACTTCTTCATGTGTTTTTCTTTGTAAATGGAGGATGTGTGGAGAACATGATCTATGTGCTAAATGCCTAAATGTCATGCCAAGGTTACGTTGGGACTAATATGCCAAACTAGATGAATTCCTCTCTATGCTTATGACTTAAATTGCTTTTGTATGTGCCTATGGTCTTAAGTGGCAAAGTAAATGTTGAAAATAGGAACAATGTGAAACGTAAGTCATGGAATGTGGTAATTGTGGCCCCAAGTGCCGATGAACTAATACATGTGAAACCAAAGATTGGAGCGAGATGACTAACAAAAATAATGGTAACGTCTCGGGGAGACGGCTTAGCCGATCGGGCCGTGATCGGACGCCATGTTATACACACATGGTGGTAATGTATTGATGATTGAAACTGGAAAGTGAGAATGAAATAATAGTAACGTCTCGGGGAGACGGCTTAGCCGATCGGGCCGTGATCGGACTCCGCTCAAGGAAGCGGTGGTAATGTGGATAATGATGCAACAATATGGGATGCCCTTATCTAAAATCTCAGAAACTTTGTGAAAACTATGTGAACCTCTTATTTTGTTGATGTGGTGCTTATTTGAAACTTTGTTGTCTATATGATTTCCTCTTTACTCTTGTATGGTTGTTCTTTCTAACAGGATGGTGTTTATTTATACATACTAGTACTATTCCATGGTACTAACGTCCCTTTTGCCGGGGGCGCTATATTTTTAAATGAATGTAGGTGGCTCTATAGCGGACAATACCGATCGCGCGTAGCAGAGTGTCCTCCTCTCGAAGTCTTGGTGAGCCCCTTTTTCCTTCCAGGGGATTATGTTATACATCTTTTGTTGTAGACTTCCACTTTTGAGGTATAGCCGGGGCCTTGTTTCCGGCGTTGTCATAATTTGTCTTTTGTATCCATAGAGGCTCCGTAGACATTGTGTGGGTTATGTATGGGTGTTGGATGGATTAATGAATTGCGTTATAACTCTATTCTCTAGTTCGTCTAAACTATGACTGTACGAAATCTTGGAAACTTAGCCATGATTTAAGATTTGTGATATAAAAATGAACTAAAAACGTTGAATGTTCAATTTTGCCATTGTCTGAATAAACGAAAGCATGGTTTTTTTGAATCGTATTGAGTTGGGTAGAAAGTATTAATAAGGCGTGCTCAGTTGGGTTCACTCGATTGAGCGGCGGTCGCGCCTCACGAGGTTGGGGCGTGACAGTTTTACTTAGTCCATTTTTCTATTTATGGAAGTTGATATCTATTTCCAGAAATCAGTATTATTTTTGAAAGTTTGGTTGATTGATTTGCTGTGGTAGAGATTCGTGTGCATAATTCTTATTGTTTCCTCGTTTACAACCCTAATTGGTCATCCCTGCCTTATTTGATTGCCTGTATAGTTGTAGATTCTTACCGATTCCTTTACAATGGTATAATTGGGATTCTTTCCTTATTTAGTCCTTTGTTATTACCATTTGATCAATTACCCTTGATTAAAGGAGTCTATTCTGAACTCCTTTATGTGATTGGATTCTATGACTTCCTTAATTGGCTGAATGATGATTCCTTTACCTTGTTTGTTCCACTCCTATATTGCTATATGAACACTCTTATTCTACCTCTCAACACACGAACTAAGTTCAGAATACACACATACACACTCAAACTCTCTCTTCTTTCTCTGTTACTTGTGCTAACTGTTGGTCTAGCCGGCTGAAAGCCAAGGCTGGACAGTAGAATTACACTTGCTTTACATTCTGCACTTTGCTTCTCTAACTGGTATGTCTCCAGTTCAATTCTGAAACTCAAACTCTATATGTTCCATGTTTTTGCACTAGTTTGATTTGCTATGTATTTACTTTATCTTCCTGTTTACTACTTTGCTCAGCATGTCTAAATTCAGCCCTCATTTGTTCAAATGTGCAATCAGTATGTCTGGGTCTCACTTGTATGTTTGATACTTGGACAACATGTTTATTTAGTCTCTGTTTACTCTCTTTAATTGATGTGATCATGTCGATAACTTAGTTGTGTAATGTACTTGGTTGATCCTAAAGTGTATGCAATTTGTCTTCAACATGAATATTTCACTACATTCTATGCCTATCTCTTAATTGCGTCTTATCATGACTAACTTGTTAAGTCTCTGAACTAGTAGATTCCTGTTTGTTCTGTACAGTTGTTGCTCCATGCGTTTGAACTCTCTATGTTCCCAACCCCCTTGACTCCTGTTTGTAAAGCTGATTGCTGAATGATTGTGAGTCTGAGCACTTTAAGTTTGTCTGACTGTATGTCTGTTCTTCTCAGAATTGATTTCAAGACTGTTTTCACCCCGAGCATCTTCCTGAAAACTGTTTCTATTCCTGAAAATCTTTTTTCTTCTAAAATTGTCTCTACACTGTTTTACTAGGTCATTCAAAACTATGTCTAGCACTCTCACTCTACTCTTAGACTATTAAGTTCTGCCCCTCTGGTGTATCTACTGCTTAGGGATCCTTGAGATTCCTCTGAACTCTGGTACACCAGGGCTGGCCCTTCCACACTGCACATAACGAGTTCTCTATTTTAAGAAAGGTCTTGGTGTGAGCATTGCCCGGGATCCCTGAGGTCCTTAGGGAACTTTGACACACCAGGACATACTATTGGCTATGAGATTCTTGACATCTGAGGCTGTTTTTGAAGGCCTGGCATCCCCAAGTTTACTTTGGGCCTAATTCAGGCTCTCTATAGTATAGTTTACATTTATTTATGTAATTCATTAGATCCTGGTCTGTAATAATATTCTTTGTAAACAGATATTGGGTAATTAGTAAAAAGGGGAGGGTTCCTATACGATTTTGTGGGGAAACCGGGTAGAAATCATGCTTTAGGTTTATATTATGTTGATTTGCAGTCGAAATCATGCTTTAGGTTTATATTATGTTGATTTTCAATAAAAATCATGATTTAGGTTTATATTATGCAACATATATCATGCCTCTAGGTTTGATATGCCTATTTGTATTAAAAACCATGCCGTAAATCTGTGCATTAGATATCCTGCCTTAGGATAATCATGTTTACTGATTTTGCCTATTAGAAAACATGTTATAGGCTCATCATTCTATTATCACGAAAACTCTATTTCTGCACAAGTCGTAATCACCCGGAAATCTGTTGTTAAAGTCACCGCTGTAATCATGCTTAATAAAATGACCATCTCTCTCTGTGCATTAGAAATCCTGCCTTAGGACTCTGTTTGCATTTGCTTTAAATCGTATCTATGTCGCTTAGATGAATAATTATCTATAAAGAGGTTTAAAGACAGCCCCAACACATAGATATCATGTCCTAGTATAAATATGCATTGAAATCAGCTTTTTGTAACATTTAGCACCTAGACTAGCATGCCTATAAGATTCAAGCTATTTTACTAATTCCCAGAATTCTGTTTTAGACAGTATGTTTATAGGGGTACAACAGATCCACACCTAGGCAAGCCTTAGGTAATTAATGGTTTCATAAAAACTACGAAATGGTGTTGTGTTTGTAAAATTGTCCAGGTTTAACAGGTTCTAAAATCAGTAGGCAAGCTGATCAGGTTATATCACTTCGCTTTAAAATAATGCTGCATATTCTATGTTTGTGATGCTCATTTAGATACCATATTCTAGGACTTCTCTGAAATTACCTGAAATCTGTGTTTAAGACGTTCTACTTATTTGTTTATGTGTGGAGGTAAATATGAGCCTCCCCTTAACCATTTCTCTATTTGACAGTCCTATATGTTCTTTGTTTTCGCTTAGATTTTACCCTTTAGACACTTTAAGGAAGTCTAGAACTGCCTAAAATTAGAGGTCCTAAACACCTCCAGGACCACAAGGAAGGGACGGGTAAAGCACGCTCAGAGTTCGTTAATTAAAAATCGCTTATATAACCGCTAAGGGGAGGGTAATAGCTTATTTACATATGTGTGCTCAGAATGCCCCTAAACTTCCTTTATTTGCAAATGTGTGCTTAGACTACTTACCTGTTACATGACTAATTCACATAATTTAGTTCGGCCGGGACCCACCGTTGTGGACCGCGAGGGGTGCCTCATACCTTTCCCTCAAGGTTATTTCGAGCCCTTACCCTAATCTCTGGTAATGCAAACTAGTTATATGAGTTAATCGCTCTAGGTGCCCTAACGCACCTTAATCCGTTAGGTGGCGACTCTTCAAATACCCAATTCCCAAAAGGAAACGAGTTGTTCCCAATGAATGTCGAAACCCGGACTCCACGAAGGAAAAAGGGGGCGCGACGGCATGGCGACTCTGCTGGGGATATTTTAGGCTCTTACCATAACGAACTTATTTTTTGTGAATTAGTCTTAAGAATTCTTTATCCCGTGCACCCTCCCCCTTATTTGGATTTAACTTCTTATTTTCTAGCATTTATGATTTCCTTTATTTCCTGAAACTGACTTGTCTCCTTGTTTTCTTTCTTAACTGTCTTTCAATTATTTAAATAGCGCATTTATCATTTTTTAACGTGAAAATATGTGACAACATGTTGTTTATTGTTGCATAAATCATGCTCGACATCATATTCCACTCGTGCGTAATCAATCCTATAGAAACGCTTGATGAGTGTCTGTGCTCTTCCTATATATCACCCTTTTAAATTCGAAAAGCGTATTTGCGGTAAAACTAGTCGATCAGCGGTGCGTTCGACGGTTCCGTGCCTTTCCCTCTTAAGTTGTCCGCTTGAGGGTCCCAGTTTAGACCTCTATAGCAGCCTTACTCTAATCAATTGTGCATGCATCATGGTCAAACCTAGCCGGGTAATATGTTGTCCACATAATAACCCTTTAAGACAAGCCTCACCCAAAAGTCCATCGGGTTTTCCATAATCCCAACGGAAGCAATCACGACTGTGTGCATTAAGTTAGAGAAATAAGTGCTAATATGCTAATCATTGTTGTATAAATAGGCAAATCTGGAGGGGGAAAGGGCCTAACCATCTTTTGTTTTGCAGAAAATGAGGCACGAAGTCCCTAGATTTGGTATGGTCGGTAGCATACCTTCACTTTTGCTAGATTGGTGGAGGGATCTTCCCTCAAGTGACCAAAATCACGTGAAACGAGTCTTAGGAAATTTGCCTTCTCTGTTAGAACTTCAGCCAAACAAAATGTTGATCGAGGCTGCCACTATGTTTTGGGACAAGGAAAGGGCTGTGTTCCGCTTTGGGGAAATAGAAATGACCCCTCTTCTGGAAGAAATAGGGGGATTTGCTGGGTTGCCTTGGGATAGTCCTGGTTTATTAGCACCCGAAAATCATACCACTAGAGGATTCCTTAAGATGATGGGGCTGAAGAAAAATAATGACTTGGAGTGTCTGAAAAACTCCTACATACCTTTCGACTTCCTCTATGAAAGATACGGTCACAGCAGGTCTTATCGTATCTTCGATGATGAATTTTCCATAACCTCCTTGGGGTGGATACACCGCAGGGTCTTTGTGTTCGTCGTGTGTTTCTTGGGCATGCTAGTGTTCCCGATTCAAGGGGATAGAATCCATACTAGGTTGGCCATGGTGGCCAAAACTTTGATGGACGGGATCGAGGGGCAGACATATACCATTGTCCCTATGATCATTGCAGATATGTACTGGGCCTTGGAGCGCTATCAGAAAGGGTACTAATACTTCGAGGGTTGCAATTTGCTGTTGCGGGTTTGGTTGTTGGAGATCTCCAAAGGGGTCAATACCGCCAGGAGTTTCCACGAAGGCCGTGGATGACCACATAGCTTTCCATCACCCTAAGAGAATGACATACATTCCGGACATGTTTGCTCAAACCTAAGGATGCTGTAGGATGGGTGCAGTTTTTCAACAAGTTAACTGAGGACCAGGTTCAGTGGATGTTCGAGTGGTTCCCCACCGACGAGTTCATCATCAGATCCAGAGATGTTCCACACTTGGTGTTGATTGGGTTAAGGGGGATATACCCTTATGCTCCCCTCAAGGTTATGAGACAGGCAGGCAAGAGACAGGTCATACCACGAGTCGCTAAAATGAGTCACTTCATAGCTGAATTTCAGGGTGACGCCATCCCATATAAGAATGAGGCACAACATATGTGGACTTTGAAAATTATGGTGGAGAAGGATACCATCGAGCCGGACCGATATCATGTGGGTCACTCATACTTTTAACCCTCGTGGTTGGATGATAACATAGCCGGGATCTTCAAGCAAAAGGTTTGTCCAGGAAATAAGGTCATAGATGAAGTTGTCGAAGTAGAGGTGAAGTATAACAAGCTGCGCAAAAGAGTGCGTGAGTCTGAAATTGAGCATATGGAGCAGCATAAGGCCGACATAGAAATGATCAATGAGTGGAAAGAGAGAGCTGTTAAATCCAGCGGAAGGTTGGAATATTTGGAATACAGCTTAATGGAATTGGAAGGGAAAATAAGAAAGAGGGTCACCGATTACCAGAACGCTGAGGGAAATGAAGGAGGACATTTGGCAAGGGCATTCTTACTGCTAAACCTGCGCGAGCTGGGGGAATTGATCGACAATAGCATCCGGTCTGGAGAGGGTCCTTTTGGGACCCAGTAGATTAGGTTTACTTGCTTTTCTTTTAAATGTAATAAGACCAAGTGTCATTAGTAACATTATCTTATTTAGTGTCATTTTGGGTCTTCTATTTTTAACATTAATGAAATGAGGCAATTATCGGCACTGAATTTCTCCAAATCTATTTGTCGCTAGGCCTACCTCGGGCACAACGAGGCTCCCAAATTAGGAAACGAATTTACATTCCCGCAATATGTGTTTAAACACTGCAAACATTTCAGAACCTTTACTGACTTGTTTACCTTTTTGTTTTTCTTTATTCTTTATTATTCCCATTCCCTAAGGTTGGTTCGCACGTACTGGCATCATCAGCACATCACACCAGATCTAGAGGCCCGCCTCCTCCTCCAAGTAATACAAAGAACAGAGGGAAATCTAAAATGGATGACTTAAGTGGTATTCGAAAGGAAAATGCGGAGAATGTGGAAACTTCAGACGGTCGGAGTACTCCGGCACCAAATGATTTGGTTTTACGGTTGGAACAAAAGATACTAGAGTTACAGGGAGAACTTGAGCATGTCCGCAACTTAGCAAACCTATCCCTCACCTTGAACATCCCCGACGTCAACCAACAAAACACCAAAAACCCAGCACCTCCCTGAAACACACCAAACCAACAACCACAAAACTCTCCCGCACCGCATCAATATGCAACTCCACCTCAAAATCTCAATCCTTTGCCGATACCAACTCCGCCACAACACTATCATCAAACAATCCAATACCCACCAACCGCTACCTATCACACTCCTCAGAATACACCACAACCCATTCTCGATCCTCAAAACTCAACCAACGATCACCACTACACCCAGGTTCCTGGAACTTACCAAAACAACCCTATATATGTGGAAACCGTACCTCACTCTACCCAACCAATCTCCTATACACCAGAATCCACTGAGAAGGACCTGCTCATCAAGAACATGGCTGAGGAACTCAAGAAATTAACAAGTCGAGTTCAGGGTGTCGAAGGAGGTAAAAGGATAGAAGGTTTGAATTATGAAGACCTATGTATACATCCGAATGTAGAACTGCCGGAGGGTTACAAACCTCCCAAGTTCGAGATGTTTGACGGTACAGGTGATCCCAGGGTTCATCTAAGGACCTATTGTGACAAACTTGTCGGGGTCGAAAAGGATGAAAAGATCCGGATGAAACTTTTTATGAGGAGTCTTACGGGAGATGCTTTGTTCTGGTACATCAGTCAGGATCCTAAGAAATGGTCCAACTGGGTGAGTATGGCATCTCATTTCATGGACCGATTCAGGTTCAACACAGAAAATGCACCAAATGTTTTCTACATTCAGAACCTCAAGAAGAAGCCCACCGAGACTTTCCGCGAGTATGCTACTCGTTGGAGGTCAGAAGCGGCCAAAGTTAGGCCAGCATTGGACGAGGAGTAGATGAAAAAATTCTTCGTCAGAGCACAAGATCCGCAATACTATGAAAGATTGATGGTTATTGAAAACCATAAGTTCTCTGATATCATCAAACTTGGTGAAAAGCTCGAAGAAGGCATCAAGAGCGGGATGGTAACAAACTTTGAGGCACTACAGGCCACGAACAAGGCATTACAATCAAGCGGCATATCAAAAAAGAAAGACGTGGGGGCAGTAATGGTGGCTCAAGGCCCAAAATCTCCACTCACATACCAAACACCTCCGCCCACATACCAAACACCTCCACCCACATACCAAACACCTCCACCTGCATATTAACCCTCATCTCCCAGATATTCCCAACCAGCCACTGCCTATCACACCTATAATTCCCAACCATCTCATTTTCAATCACCTCTAACTCGTCAAAACAACCCAAGACCGCGACCAAATTTTGACCACAGACCACCCAAACAATACACTGCCATTGCTGAACCCATCGACCAGCTGTATGAAAGGTTGAAGGCCGCTGGTTACGTCACACCTATTCCCGTTGTGGCAGTGGAGAACCTGTCTCAATGGGTCAACCCTAACAAAACCTGTGTATATCACTCCAGTATGAAGGGGCACACCATCGACGAGTGCCGAACATTGAAAGATAAAATCCAGACACTGATTGACAACAAGGTCATACAGGCAAAAGAAGCTGCACCCAATGTCCGCAACAATCCTCTCCCGGATCATAGTGGTAGTGGAATACATGTGATAGAGATAGATGAAGAATGGGATCGTGAGGGGTCAATCTGGCTTAATCGAGAAGGCGATGACACTAAACCTGCAGTCACACTCACTCCTATTGTAGTACTGACGCAGTCATCAGTCGAAGTTGAGGTAACCGCATCGGTTCCATTTGAGGTAGAGGTAGCTCCACCTGCAGCCACACCTATTCCATTTGAAGTAGAAGTGGCCACGCCTTTCACAGTGACAGTATCAACCACACCTTCTTTCGATTCAAAAGCAACACCCTGGGATTACGTTGCCGAAGCTAGGCGAAAGGGAAAGGCAAAGATGGAAGAATCTGATGCTACACAAGGAATGACCAGGACCGGAAGGGTCTATACACCTGAACACTTGGGAGGATCAAGTAAGGAGGCCATTACCAAGCAGCCTGTCATTGAAATAGGGCTGGATGATCTTTGGAGGAAAGTACAGGCAAGTGAATACTCCGTCATTGATCATTTGAACAAAACCCCCGCTCAGATATCCATCCTATCACTGTTGCAAAATTCAGAGGCGCACAAGAATGCTTTGATGAAGGTGTTAAACAATGCTTACGTACCCAACAATATCACCTGCGGAGAGATGGCCAACATGGTAGGGCAGGTGCTGGAAAGTCATAAGATAACCTTCCACGAGGATGAACTACCGCCTGAAAAGATTGGGCAAAGGTTTCCATGAAATACGGGCAGGAAGCATGAACGTGAAAGCCTTTGATGGGTCTCAAAGGGCCACGATCTGGGAGATTAATCTTTGTCTGCAGATGGGGCCAACTTGGTTCGACGTTAAATTCCAAGTGCTTGATATATCAGCTTCATACAATCTTCTGTTGGGCCGACCTTGAATACATGCCGCTGGGGCTGTGGCTTCCACACTACACCAGGCCGTGATGTTCGAATGGAACCATCAGGAGGTGATCATTCACGGAGATGGGAGTAACCCCATTGACACCAGTCAAACATCGGGAACAGAAGAAGGCTAGGAGGGGAAACTTATCATCATATCGAACATGTCAATGCCGTTGAGAAAGACAAATGGTGGAGTAATAAAATAGAAAGCGTACTAGCATGGTCTGGGTATGAACCCGACAAAGGGCTTGGGAAGAATCTCCAGGGCATTACTAAACCTATACAGCTGATACGTCATGGTACTACCTTCGGGCTCGGATACCAGTATACATGGCAGAAGTATGATGATTGGTCGCCTCCATGGCGTGGACCTTATTACCCTCTCGAGCAACAGTGCCACATTTGGGTCAGACTTTTCACCAGGCTGATACAATATGGGGAACTGTAGAAGAAGAAGGATTAGCTGGGCTGAGAAATCTATTCCTAGAGGACGAGGATATGGATTGCACTGCAATAATTGAGGAGGAGAAGGAGGAGGAGGAAGAAGGCCTCACCATTCAGACTGTGGAGAAGGGAGTTGTTCTCAGGAACTGGACCGCCACACCATCCCGGTCCCGCCGAGCCCTTGGGTAGCTTGACATTTAGCATAATTTACTTCTATAGCCATGCTAGGCATTTCAGATATTTCAGAAATTTTATTTTAATGACGCGTTTTGTTTCAAAATAATTGCTCGATTCATCGAGCCGTACTTGTTTTGGATGTTTTCAATTTTTAATCAATGCATTGCTATTTATTATTCATTATTATCTTTCACACTTTTCTTTCTACAGCATTATTATTACTTTTCCTGATGAACCGGTGACTGTGACATGTAATGAGAACGCAGCATAAGGATAGTGACTCAGAAGAAGATGATGAAATACCTGAGGAAGTTGTTAGAGAGGTTGAGAACTTTGAGAATAAGCCTAAGTCCAACCTGGTCGAAACCAAAGCAGTAAATTTGGGAAACACCGAAACCGTCAAGGAAACTCGCATAAGCATTCACTTATCGCCGATAGAGAAGTAGGAGTACATTCGTTTCTTGAAGGAGTATGAGGATATGTTTGCATGGTCACATGATGACATGACTTGTTTGAGCACATCCATAGTGGATCACAAATTACCTACCGATCCAATGTGTCCGCCAGTGAAGCAGAAACTCAGAAAATTCAAACCAGACATGAGCCTGAAAATCAAGGAGGAAGTTACTAAGCAGATCAAAGCCAAGGTCCTCAGGGTAGTTGAATACCCAACCTGCTTAGCCAACATTGTACCAGTTCCGAAGAAAGATGGGAAAGTCAGTGTATGTGCTGAATATCAAGACTTAAACAGAGCAAGTCCCAAGGACGACTTTCCACTGCCAAATATACACATCCTGATCGATAATTGCGCCAAGCATGAGCTCCAATCCTTTGTAGATTGCTTCGCGGGTTATCACCAGATCTGGATGGATGAAGAAGACGCAGAGAAAATAGCTTTTATTACACCATGGGGGGTGTACTGCTACAAGATGATGCAAGTTGGTCTAAAGAACGCTGGGGCTACTTACATGAGATCCATGACAACCATCTTCCATGATATGATACACAAAGAAATAGAGGTATATGTTGACGACGTCATTATAAAATCCAAGAGGGTCGCAGATCACATAGCGGACTTGAGAAAGTTCTTTGACAGGTTAAGGAGGTACAACTTAAAATTGAACCCCGCAAAATGTGCATTCGGGGTTCCCGCAGGAAAGCTATTGGGATTCATTGTCAGCCGCCGGGGAATTGAGTTGGACCCGTCCAAAGTTAAGGCCATCCAAGAGTTACCTCCACCAAGGAGCAAGAAGGATGTGATGAGCTTCCTGGGACGTCTCAACTATATCAGTCGCTTCATAGCGCAGTCCACAGTCATATGTGAACCCATCTTCAAGATGCTGATGAAATATGTTAAAAGAAGTTGGACCAAAGATTGTCAGAGGGCTTTCGATAAAATCAAGGAGTACCTGTCCACACCACTAATCCTAGTACCTCCAGAACCTAGGAGGCCTTTGCTACTCTATCTATCTGTATTAGATGGAGATTTCGGATGTGTTTTGGGACAACATGACGAGACAGGGAGAAAGGAGCAAGCCATATACTACTTGAGTAAGAAATTCATACCTTACGAAGCACGATATTCTCTGTTGGAACGCACCTGCTGTGCTTTGACTTGGACGGCTCAGAAATTGAGGCATTACTTCTGTGCCTATACCACGTATCTCATATCCAGGATGGGCCCCCTAAAGTACATCTTTCAGAAGCCCATGCCGATAGGAAAATTAGCAAATGGCAAATACTGTTAAGTGAGTTCGATATCGTCTATGTCACTCAGAAGACGGTCAAACGACAAGCATTGGCATACCATCTTGCTGAAAATCCTGTGGGAGGAGAATACGAACCCTTGAAAACGTATTTTACTGATGAATAAGTGTCGTTCGTGGGAGAAGACATTACTGAAGCATATGACAGTTGGAGGATATTCTTTGATGGAGCTGCAAATTTCAAAGGAGTGGGCATTGGATTGTTTTTGGTATCGGAAATAGGTCAACACTACCCTGTATCCGCGAAGCTTAGGTTTCCATGCACCAACAACATGGCAGAATATGAGGTTTGCATCGTGGGGCTCAATCTGGCCGTCGATATGAATACACATGAGTTACTGGTAATCGGTGATTCAGATCTGCTTGTGCACCAGGTACAAGGAGAATGGGCCACCAAGAATTCCAAGATATTGCCATATCTGCACCATGTACAGGAATTGAGAAAGAGGTTCACGAAGATAGAGTTTCGGCATGTTCCCAGAATTCAGAACGAGTTTGTCGATGCATTGGCCACTTTCTCATCCATGATACAACATCCAGACAAGAATTTCATTGATCCCATCCCAGTGAGAATTCATAATCAACCAGCTTACTGCGCTCTTGTTGAGGAGGAGACGGATGGAAGACCTTGGTTCCATGACATCAGAGAGTACTTGGCAAAGGGAGAATACCCGGAGCATGCGAACCATACTCAGAAACGCACACTTCGGAGGTTGTCCAATAACTTCTTCCACAGTGGAGGAAACTTGTATAGAAGAACTCCTAATTTGGGATTGCTAAGGTGTGTCGATGCAAAAGAGGCTTCTAAGCTAGTTGAGGAGATACATGCTGGGACCTGCGGCCCGCATATGAATGGTTTTGTCTTGGACAATAAGATACTTAGGGCCAGTTATTTTTGGATGACCATGGAGACAGATTGCGTCCAGTATGTCCGAAAATGCTACCAATGTCAAGTACATGCCAATATGATAAAAGTGCCGCTAAATGAGCTCAATGCAACAAGCTCACCATGGCCATTCGCCGCCTGGGGAATGGATGTCATCGGTCCGATTGAGCCTACTGCTTCAAACGGGCACAGGTTTATTCTAGTGGCCATTGACTACTTCAAGAAATGGGTAGAGGCCGCATCTTACAAGGCGGTAACTAAGAGAGTCGTGGCAGATTTTGTCCGAGACCGGATTGTTTGTCGGTTTGGAGTTCCAGAATCAATCATCACTCACAATGCCTCCAATCTCAACAGTGATCTGATGAAGACCATGTAATAGACTTTCAAAATCAAGCACAAGAACTCCACAACATACAGACCTCAAATGAATGGAGCTGTAGAAGCCGCCAACAAGAACATCAAGAAGATACTAAGGAAGATGGTAGAAAACCACAAAAAATGGCACGAGAAGTTGCCCTTTGCCCTATTGGGATACCGCACTACAGTCCGCACATCAATTGGGGCAACTCCCTTCTTACTGGTTTATGGTACCGAAGCTGTCATCCCAGCCGAGGTAGAGATTCCTTCTTTAAGGATCATACAGGAAGCCGAACTCAGCGATGCAGAATGGATAAGGAGCCGCTATGAGCAATTTGCCCTTATAGATGGAAAAAGAATGAACGCAGTATGTCACGGTCAGCTTTATCAGAACAGAATGTCCAGAGCTTTCAACAAAAGGGTCAAACCAAGACAGTTTGCACCAGGACAGCTGGTGCTAAAGAAGATCTTTCCACATCAAGATGAAGCCAAAGGGAATTTCTCTCCCAACTGGCAAGGTCCCTACATGGTTCACAGGGTGCTAACAGGAGGACCACTCATACTTGCAGAAATGGACGGAGAAGTCTGGCCAAAACTAATTAATTCAGACACAGTCAAAAGATACTATGCTTCGATGTTTCGCATTCACATGATGTAATTGAACTACGCTTGACCTGATTCCCGTTTAATAGGGGATACATAGGTAGCCTTGTGGGTTCTGTCATATCATAATAAAATTTTCATACCCCCCCCCCCCCCTCCAGAATCAGAAACTGGGTAGAATTTTGAGGAGGACCCTCAAAATTCCGGAGCAAGTCCAGCCGACGCCATCGCATGCTAGAAATCCAGAAATTGGATAAGAAACTGGGGCAAAATTTTGAGAAGGATTCTCAAAATTCCGAAGAAGGTTCAATAAATTTCGTCACTCGCAAACGGCCGAAGGATTATCTACCAATCTGGGGTAGAATTTTGAGGAGGACCCTCAAAATTCTAACACAAGAAAGCTGCAATGTCTCTGAAATATGTTACAGTCACTAGTTCATCTAAAAATACTTGATATTTCACTATGTTTTCTAAAATAACTCTATTTTCATCAATAGTTGCATATTTCCGAAAACTCTATTTCTGTAACAGCCAGGTGTTACCCAGGGAAACTCAAACAAGGCCTCCAGAACGGAGGAGCAAAGCTAGCAGACGAAGGCACGAACCAACCTCCCCTTACAAATCTTAAAAATTTTCATTGAGCACAAGCACATCTGATGTAACAGTAGCATGCACAAATATATGCACGCAGCGAAATCTCTATCAATCGGGCCACCAGACACCGAATATATCTCCAGCTAAGAAATATTCTACTCTTATTTGCTACTTGTTCTTTGCATGGGACCTAAGCCCTGTCTCGCATCTTGCATGAGACTAAGCTCTGTCTCCATCTGCATGAGGCTAAGCCCTGCCTCCATGTTTGCATAAGGCTAAGCGCTGCCTTCTCTTTGCATGAGACTAAGCCCTGTCTCCAATCTTGCATGAGGCTAAGCCCTGCCTCCGTATTTGCATAAGGCTAAGCACTGACTTCTCTTTGCATGGGACTAAGCCCTGTCCCGAATCTTGCATGAGGCTAAGCCCTGCCTCCATATTTGCATAAGGCTAAGAACTGCCTTCTCTTTGCATGAGACTAAGCCCTATCTCCATCTTGCATGAGGCTAAGCCCTGCCTCCATATCTGCATAAGGCTAAGCACTGCCTTCTCTTTGCATGGGACTAAGACCTGTCCCGAATCTTGCATGAGGTTAAGCCCTGCCTCCATATTTGTATAAGGCTACGCTCTGCCTTCCATCTGTATGGGACTAAGCCCTGTCCCGCATCTTGCATGAGACTAAGCTCTGTCTCCATCTGCATGAGGCTAAGCCCTCCCTCCATATTTGCATAAGGCTAAGCACTGCCTTCTCTTTGCATGAGACTAAGCCCTGTCTCCAATCTTTCATGAGGCTAAGCCCTGCCTCCATATTTGCATAAGGCTAAGCACTGCCTTCTCTTTGCATGAGACTAAGCCCTGTCTCCATCTTGCATGAGGCTAAGCACTACCTCCATATCTGCATAAGGCTAAGCACTGCCTTCTCTTTGCATGAGACTAAACCCTGTCTCCATCTCGCATGAGGCTAAGCTCTGCCTCCATATTTGCATAAGGCTAAGCTCTGCCTTCCATCGGCATGGGATTATGCCCTGTCGCGCATCTTGCACGAGACTAAGCTCTGTCTCCAATTTTGCATAAGGCTAAGCACTGCCTTCTCATGGGACTAAGCATTGTCCCTCCTTGCATAAATGTTGCTCTATTCCGGCACTATCTATTTGCTCCTCTTTCGGGCTAAGCTCTGCCCTCAACCTCACAAGACTAAGCCTTGTCTTGTTGATTTTAGCATCATATTATTACATTTCATGGGCTAAAATATCGCCAACTTGTCCAAAGGCGTCATTGTCTAAAGGCATCATCCTCACAGCCAGAAGACACCATGTAAGGCCTGAGGATCTCTCAAATTTGCATATCATTATTCAAAGGCGTCATGGTTCAGAGGCACCATCCTCATGGCCCGAGAACATCATTTCATGGCCTGCGAATCTCCTATCCCACAATTCATGGCCCAGGACATCATAGTCTAAGGACATTATCCGCACCGTCCAAAGGCAATCTTTCATGGTCCAAAGGGAACTTACATCACGTTTAAATTCTAGCAGTAATCTATGTACTTGCATGCATCGAATTTTGAGTTTGCAGGTGATCCCGGAGGTAACCATTTTTTCAAACAGGAGCAGCCGTCGCTCCATTTTCCGCTCATGACATTTTCACTTTGCCATTCATCAATCACTATCCTACCCCGTGATATCCAGCTATCTGCCCTATAATATATCCGATACATTCCGTATTCGCAATCATGACTCCATCCAACATTACCCTTCACAAAAGAACCTTTGATGAAATTGGCTACCATTCCTATAACAACTCCATCGGCTTCATCCACATGTGGATCCAAAGCTACACATGGCCTGATTCCTGTAAAACCAGGGATATGTAGGCAGCTTAAAGACCAGGGTTCGGCCTATATTGTCTAAAACATTCCATTCGGTCAAAATTGGCCATCATTTCCTTATCCGAAAACTCTTTTATCCTTCCTGGGTAAAGAGGGGCAGTTGTTGATACCTAATTTTTCCCTATAATACGTTTTAAGTGCATATATACTTTCAAAAATATGCATTGACATCGATTGATATTTTTCCATAAATTCTACATTTTTTGAATTAATTTATCCTAGTATATTATTTATATAAATAATTACAAAATTGCATCACAAATGACTTTATAACATTTCATGACTTAATATTGCTATTTATAGTCGTATTAAGATCAAATTATTTAACAAATGGCCAGATTTATACTTTTTGGTTACAATTGCAATAACTTTGCAATTATAGC
The DNA here is from genome assembly GCF_001879085.1 of Nicotiana attenuata. Classification (NCBI taxonomy): domain Eukaryota; kingdom Viridiplantae; phylum Streptophyta; class Magnoliopsida; order Solanales; family Solanaceae; genus Nicotiana; species Nicotiana attenuata. Next base: position 46,509,587 of record NC_032000.1, on the reverse strand, counting down.
CCATGCATACATTATTACATTATATTGCCACAAAAATGGCTCATTGTATTTTTAAAATGTTGAGTAATTATTTTAAAACTTTTTTATGCATGAAAATTATTTTTATAATCTGCTAATTATTTTATAAAATATTTTCATAAATTATTTGGGGTATTTAATAAGTAGCCCTTTTATTCCCAAACCTAACCCCTCTCTAACCAGCCCTAACCCTTTAAATTTGGCTCGAACCCCTTAGGCCCAAGTCTGTACGCCCCGACCCAATACCCCGTCTCAATCCTGACCGTTGATCATTCAGATCAACAGTCCATATTTCCCTTACCTTAATTAAACCTAAACGACCCCCCAAACCCTCTCATTCTCTCCCTCACCCGCTGTCATCATCTCCCTCTTCTCTCAAACTCTCTCGACCTAACCCTAATTCTAAGCGCCGTCACCGGCATAAACCTCCACTTCATGAGGCTTCCATGGCTTCTCCGACCAGCCTTAGCCTTCCACACGCCCCTGGCTCTTTGATTTCTTGGATCCTTGAGAAGATCTCAAAGAACCTAGCTGGTTCTGGTTTGAAACTTTGTTTATTAGCCTGTCTCAGGCCATTTTTTTCGATTGTGAGTAAGAACTTCTCTTTATTTTGTTACAAATCTATGGGTTCTTGACCTATTCTCTCATCTCTACTACTTTTCTGGAAAAAAACCCTTGTCCGTTACTATTGATCCTTCTCAAATCTGTATAGATCTGGGGTGATTCAAGCGCTATTATGTGTTTTCCTTTAAAAATTTCTGGGTTAATTAACTATTCCGACTTTTATCGCTCTTCCTAAACTGCGGTTCATCCCAAATTGTTTTTCAAAGGTATTTCTGACTTCTAAGTGTTTAATCAATTATTCTTTCACATTTTTGATTGATTTTTGCAAGAGTATTCGAACCCTAGTTGATTCTATGTAATATACTTATTTTTCCAATCTTTGCTTCGATTCTGGGTACTTTGTGTGTTACCTTGCTCTATTTCTTGGACTTAAATATTTTTTCGTTGTCGAATCCATTATTCTGCGATTTTTTCCCTAATAAATCTCTATTAAGGCTAGAATCTGTGTTTCCGACTAATTTCTATGTTTCTATGATGTTTTACTTAGTCCATTTTTCTATTTATGAAAGTTGATATCTCTTTCCAGGAATCAATATTATTTTTGAAAGTTTGGTTGATTGATTTGCTCTGTTAGAGATTCGTGTGCATAATTCTTGTTGTTTCCTTGTTTACAACCCTAATTGGTCATCCATACCTTATTTGATTGCCTGTATAATTGTAGATTCTTACTGATTCCTTTACAATGGTATAGTTGGGATTCTTTCCTTAATTAGTCCCATGTTATTACTGTTTGATCAATTACCCTTGATTAAAGGAGTCTATTCTGAATTCCTTTATGTGATTGGATTCTGTGACTTCCTTAATTGACTGAATGATGATTCCTTTACCTTGTTTGTTCCACTCCTATATTGCTATATAAACACTCTTATTCTACCTCTCAACACACAAACTAAGTTCTGAATACACACACACACACACTCAAACTCTCTTTTCTTTCTCTGTTACTTGTGCTAACTGTTGGTCTAGCTGGCTGAAAGCCAAGGCTAGACAGCGGAATTACACTTGGTTAACATTCTGCACTTTGCTTCTCTAACTGGTATGTCTCCAGTTCAGTTCTGAAACTCAAACTCTATGTGTTCCATATTTTTGCACTAGTTTGATTTGCTATGTATTTACTTTGTCTTCCTGTTTACTGCTTTACTCAGCATGTCTAAATTCTGCCCTCCTTTGTTCAAATGTGCAATCAGTATGTCTAGGTCTCACTTGTATGTTTGATACTTGGCCAACATGTTTATTTGGTCTCTATTTACTCTCTTTAATTGATGTGATCATGTCAATAACTTAGTTGTCTAATGTACTTGGATGATCCTAATTAGTATGCACTTTGTCTTCAACATGACTATTTCACTATATTCTATGCCTATGTCTTAATTCCGTGTTATCATGACTAACTTGTTAACTCTCTAAACTAGTAGATTCCGGTTTGTTCTATACAGTTGGTTCTCCATGTGTTTGAACTCTCTATGTTCCCAACCCCCTTGACCCCTGTTTGTAAAGCTGATTGCTGAATGATTGTGAGTCTGAGCACTCTAAGTTTGTGTGACTGTATGTCTGTTCTTCTCAAAATCTATTTCAAGACTGTTTTCACCCCTAGCATCTTCCTGAAAACTGTTTCTATTCCTGAAAATCTTCACTTCTAAAATTGTCTCTACACTGTTTTACTAAGTCTTACAAAACTATGTCTAGCACTCTCACTCTACTCTTATACTATTAAGTTTTTCCCCTTTGGTGTGTGTACTGCTTAGGGATCCTTGAGATTCCTCTGAACTCTGGCACACCAGGGCTGGCCCTTCCACACTGAACATAACCAGTTCTCTGTTTTAAGAAAGGTCTTGGTGTGAGCACTGCCCGGGATCCCTAAGGTCCTTAGGGAACTTTGACACATCAGGACATACTATTGGCTGTGAGATTCTTGGCATCTGAGACTTTTTTTGAAGGCCTAGCATCCCCAAGTTTACTTTGGGCCTAACTCAGGCTCTCTATAGTATAGTTTACATTTATTTATGTAATTCATTTGATCCTGGTCTGTAATAATATTCTTTGTAAACAGATATTGGGGTAATTAGTGAAAATGGGAGGGTTCCTATACGATTTTGTGGGGAAACCAGGTAGAAATCATGCTTTAGCTTTATATTATATTGATTTGCAGTAGAAATCATGCTTCAGGTTTATATTATGTTGATTTGCAGTAGAAATCATGCTTTAGGTTTATATTATGTCGATTTGCAATAGAAATCATGCTTTTGGTTTATATTATGCAACTGATATCATGCCTCTAGGTTTGCTATGCCTATTTGCATTAAAAACCATGCTGTAAATATGTACATTAGATATCCTGACTTAGGATAATCATGTTTACTGATTTTGCCTATTAGAAAATATGTTATAGGCTCATCATTCTATTATCACGAAAACTCTGTTTCCGCACAAGTCGTAATCACCCGGAAATCTGTTGTTAAAGTCACCGCTGTAATCATGCTTAATGAAATGACCATCTCTATCTGTGCATTAGAAATCCTGCCTTAGGACTCTGTTTTGCATTTGCTTTAAATCGTAGCTATGTCTCTTAAATGAATAATTATCAATAAAGAGTTTTAAAGACAGCCCCAACACATAGATATCATGTCCTAGTATAAATATGCATTGAAATCAGCTTTTTGTAACATTTAGCACCAAGACCAGCATCTCTATAGGATTCAAGCTATTTGACTAACTCCCATAATTCTGTTTTAGACAGCATGTTTATAGGGGTACAACAAATCCACACCTAGGCAAGCCTTAGGTAATTAAGGGTTTCATAAAAACTGCGAAATGGTGTTGTGTTTGTAAAATTGTCCAGGTTTAACAGGTTCTAAAATCAGTAGGCAAACTGATCAGGTTATATCACTTCGCTTTAAAACAATGCTGCATGTTCTATGTTTGTGATGCTCATTTAGATACCCTGTTCTAGGACTTCTCTGAAATTACCTGAAATCTGTGTTTAAGATGTGCTACTTATTTGTTTATGTGTGGAGGTAAATATGAGCCCCCCTTAACTGTTTCTCTATGTGACAGTCCTATATGTTCTTTGTTGTCTCTTAGATTTTACCCTTTAGACACCTTAAGAAAGCCTAGAACTGCCTAAAATTAGAGGTCCTAAACACCTCCAGGACCACAAGGAAGGGACGGGTAAAGCACGCTTAGAGTTCGTTAATTAAAAATTGCTTATAACCGCTAAGGGGAGGGTAATGGGTAGTAAAAGGATATGATGACCTGTGCGCTAATGCCACGTGTAACCCCTCTATTTGAGGAAGGCTTACCAGGTATTGTACAGATGTGATCCTATAGGCTAACCGACTTAGGACTTCCCTTCCTTTATTTACATATGTGTGCTCAGACTGCCTAAACTTCCTTTATTTACATATGTGTGCTCAGAATGCCCCTAAACTTCCTTTATTTGCAAATGTGTGCTTAGAATACTTACCTGTTACATGACTAATTCACATAATTGAGGTCGGCCGGGACCCACCATTGTGGACCGCGAGGGGTGCCTCACACCTTCCCCTCAAGGTTATTTCGGGCCCTTACCCTAATCTCTGGTAATGCAAACTAGTTATATGAGTTAATTGCTCTAGGTTCCCTAACGCACCTTAATCCGTTAGGTGGCGACTTTTCAAATACCCAATTCACAAAAGGAAACGAGTTGTTCCCAATGAATATCGAAACTCGGACTCCGCGAAGGAAAAAGGGCGCGCGACACCTGTTATGACCGTTAATTGACTATTCCCCAATTAAAGGGGTCTTTCCCGGACTTCCCTATAGAAATTGATTATGTGGTTGGTTGATTGACCCCTAATTGATATAACTCTGATTCTCTTTACCTTATTTGTTCTACTCCCTAAGTGCTATATATACACTCTCAATCTTCCTCTCAAACGAACGAACAAATAGTTCAAACACACACACACACACAAAAACTTTCTCTCATCTCTCTCTCTGCTACTTGTGTTCATTGCTTGTCTAGCCGGCTGAAAGCCAAGGCTAGACTGTTGAATCATGCCTACTTTACCTTCTGTTTCTGCTTCCTTAACTGGTATGTTCCTACCTCAATGTCATTATGAAGTTAAAATCTATGTGCTCCTTGTTGCTTCGTTTCTGCTAAGGCTATGTCTTTTATGTACTAGTGTAACTACTGCCTAGTTAACCTTGTTTACTGCCTGATCAGCATGTCTAAGTTTCACTCTTCTTGTTTATAGTCTTAGTCAGCATGTTTACTTTAGTTTAAGTACTTCCATCTTTCCTGTTTACGTCCTCCAACCAGCATGCTTATTGTGTGTCTCAGGCTCTCATGTATCTAATTAACTTCAATTGGCATTAATAATTCTGTGTAGTAGACCCCTATCCTCAGAATGACTATTCCTACATTTAGTCTCTGTGTTTTACTGTCTATTAATACTTTAGCATCAAGTATGACTTTCCTGTTAGTAGTCAAAATCAGTAGTCTATGTTCTAATGATTGCTATGAATTTGGTTGCTGGTTGTCAATCAACCCCTGCTTGTTCTATGTACTTGTTGTTCAATATGCTCTCCCTCGTATCCTGTTTATGTGTTTCTGATTGAAGCTTCCTGTGTTTCCAACCCCCTGATCCCTATCTGCAAAATTGCTTGTCCTCACCTAGAGTTAATTAACAAACTGAAGTTGAACCTGGGCAATATGGTGCTGTTGTTTGTTGAACCTTTCTTTTCCCAGAATGTTTTCAACATCTTTTCACCCCATAATATGTTTTCTAAACTATTTATACTCCGAAAGTATTTTTCACTCCTAAACGTTTTACTTCTATACTGTTTTCCTAAGGTTATTCCAACTATGTCAAGCACTCTCACTCCTACTCTTAGATTACTTAAGATTCTGCCCCTCCAGTGTGCGTACTGCCTAGGAATCCATGAGATTCCTTCGAACTCTGGCACGCTGGGGCTGGCCCTTCCACACTGCACATAACCACTTCTCCATTTAAAAGTGGTGTGAGCATTGCCCGGTGTCCCTGAGGCACTTGGGAACTTTGATGCACCAGGATACTTCCTCTTGGACACTATCAGATTATGGCATTTTGGACTGTTTGAAGGCTTGGAATTTCCAGGTTCATTTTGGGCCTCTATTTAGGCTCCCTATAGCATAGTTTGTTCCTTGTGTAATTCATATGGTCTGTAATAATTTCCTTGTAAACAGATATTGGGATATTAGTAAAACTGGGAGGGATTCTTATATATATATATATATATATATATATATATATATATATATATATATATATATATATTGTGTACTATAAGTTTTAAATCAATTTCTGCACTTAGAATTCATGCTAATAGGATTTCAGCATATTTAGCACTTAGAACCATGCCTATAAGTTATTGTAACGTTTGTCTGGTTATGTGCATTTAGATACAATGCCTATAGGTGCTAAAATCAATCTAGCGTTTTAGATACCATGTCTATAAGTTTTAAATCAATTTCTGCGCTTAGAATTCATGCTAATAGGATTTCATCATATTTGGCACTTAGAAACCATGCATATAGGGTTTAAAATCAATCACCATGCCTGTAAATTTAAAATCAGTCCTTGCATGCCAACAAGGTTTAAATCAGTTTTCTGTGTGCAAATAAGGTTTTAAAACTAATTACTGCATTTAGATGCCATGCCTATAAGATTTTAGAACCAATTTCTGCATTTAGCTACCATTGTCTATGAGTCTAAAATCAGTCTCTACACCCAGACAGCATGCCTATAGGATCTAATGAACCAAACTGCCTGCCTAAAATTGTTTACTGGTTTATTGTACTTCTGATTAATGACTAGATACCATGTTCATAGGACATCACTGATACACGCCTAGGCAAGCCTGTAGGGCGACTAAAATCCTGCAAACTGTAAAATTGTGCTTCTGTTATTTGTGAATTGTCCAGATTCAGCAAACCCTAAAATCAGTAGTCAAACTGATTAGGTCTCATTTGCTTCGCTTTAACACAATGCTGCATATATTCTATTTGCTCACCTAGATATCCTGCTCTAGGACCCCTTGAAATATCTAAAATCTTGCTGTTTGAGACGTGCTATTGTCTGTTTGTGTGAGGAGGTAAAAGTGAGCCTTTAATTGCCTCTTTATGTGAATGTCCTATTTGTCTTTGCTTGTCGCTTAGTTTTTCTCCTTTTAAACACCTTAGGAGAGTCTAGAACTGCCTTAATTAGAGGTCCTAAACACCTCCAAGGCCATAAGAAAGGGACGGGTAATGCACGCATAGAGTACGTTTAATTAGATTCGCTTATGTAACCACTAATGGGAGGGTAATTGGGCTGTAAAGGATATGATGACTATTGACACCCAATTTCTCCCTGTAATATTTTTGAAATGCATATATACCTTTAAAACTACGCATTAGCATCAACTGGCATTTTTCCATAATTTTTTACATTTTTTAAAGTTAATTTATCTCAGTATTTTATTCATATATATAATTACAAAATTGCATCACAAATGTTTTAAAACATTTCTTGATTTAATATTACTATTTATGGTCCTATTAAGTCCAAATTATTTCATAAATGGCCAGATTTACATCTTTTGGCTACAATTGCAATAATTTTGCAATTATAGCCGCATGCATACATCACTATATTATTTTACAAAAAATTAGCCCGATATATTTTTAACATATTTAATAACTATTTTAAAGTATCCTCGTGCATGAAAATTACTTTTTCTCATTGTTAATTATTTTATAAAATAATTTTTATTCAAATACCTGGGTATTTAACAAATAGCCCTTTTTATTTCAAATTTAACCCTTTTAATACCTAAAACCTACCAGCCCAAATACCGTTATCAGGGAGCCCAAAGACCCTAGGCCCAAATCCCTTATCTACCCGACCCAACTCTTGTTAAATCGTGGCCGCTGATCACTTTTGATCAACGGCCCAGAACCTTCCTACCATAATTAAACCCTAATGACCCCCCTCCCAAACCTCTCATTTCCCCTGTTCTCACCGCCGTCACCCGCCTCTCCTCCTCTCAAATGCTCTCCAATCTTAACCCTAATTCACCCTTCTCGTCACTCATCTACTGCCGTTCGTGGTGGTTTCTCACCACCACCAGGCCTCTAATGGCCTCTCCTATGCTGGTATCGCCATCTCTAAGGTCCTCGAGGGACCAGGGTCAGTCCGCTTACACCTGTGGCCCTTTCTTGCCTGTTTCAGGCTGCTCCGGTTCGATTTCGAGTGAAGATCTTCCTATTTCGCCTTAAATCTTTGGATTTCTAAGCCTACTTCTGCATCTCTGTGTTGTTTTTCTCGAAACCCTAATTTTTTCCTTTGAACTTCCCAGATCTGTGCAAGATTTGAGATGGATTGAATCTATTTTACATGAGTTTTACAAAAGATCTTCTGATTCTCGAGTGGCTTTCCATTTTCCTAAACTAGGGTTTCCTGAAAATGTTTTTCTTCAAAATGTTTTGCTAATTTTAGGTATTTAATCTTCTATTTTTATGTGTTTTTGACTGATTTCGAAGAGATTGCTTCAACCCTAACTAGTTTATGCTAAAGCCCTAATTTTCTTATGTTTTTGCTTCGATTCTGAGTCTTTCTGAGCTACTTGTTACATTGTTTGTGTTGTGCTTTGACTTTCATGATTTCCCAATATCTTGTGACTTTTACCTTAGTTCATCTCTACTAGGGTTTCTGAGTCGATCCCTTGGCTAATTTATGTGTGTTTATGAAGCTTTATTTGGCTTACTCGTCTATTTGTGGAAAACTGATATTTTTCCTCTCTTAAATCAGTACTACTTTGGATTTTTGATTTTTGATTTGCCTGGTTAAATTTATGTGTTGATTCTTGATTTAGTCCCTTGTTTACGACTTTGATTATCCTTTTTGCCTTATTGCCTGTAATGTTGCTGATTCTTCACGATTATTTCCTTAATTAAGCTCATGTTTGTTTATCCCGTTACTTAGGTCTGATTTGATTTCCTTTCAATAAGTGAATCCTATCCTTTAACCGTTGAGTAGTTGTCTTTGATTAAAGGAAGACTACGCTGATTTCGTGTGTGATTGATTTTGTAATTTCCCTAATTGCCGAGTTTTAATTTCTTTACCTTACTCTGCTCCGCTCCTAAACTGCTATATATACTCTCCTCTACTCTCAGTTCAAACAGGAACATTGCTTCACCACTACTCTTACACTCTAAAAAGCTCTCTGTTCTTCCTGCTACTTGTGATCTTCATTTGTCTTGCCGGCTATAAGCCAAGGCTAACCATTGCGCAATCCTTGCTCTACATTCTGTGTTCTTTTTCACTAACTGGTATGCCTCTGATTAAATTTTAGAATCCAAACTCTATGTGTTTCATTACTACTTTAGTTCGTCAGTCCTGAGTTAATTTTCTGCTCCTGTTTACTGTTTATCTAGCATGCCTAATGTTGCCTTGTTCAATATGTGATTATCATGTCTCAACTTTACTTGCCTGTTTACTGTTTGTCTAGCATGTCTAAATCTTGTTTTGGTCAGTGTATGGTTAGCATGTCTACATTATGAATGCTTGTGTGGTGTTTTGCCTAGTCTGTTCATTGAGTCCTTTCCTACTCTGCTTTGCTAAGTCATCTGGTCTCTCAAGGTAACTCTAGTTGTGTGTTTGAGATTTATGTGTTCTCAACATCTTTGCTCCATGTCTCAATCACCTACCCTTGTAACTAACTTAGTAATTCTATACATCTGTCCACTTCTATGCTCCACTAAGGTGTATCCCCAATCCCTCTCTCCCTGTGTGAAACCTGCTTGCTAAGTGTTTTTGATTATGGATGTTCTGTGATTTGAGTTTTGATTTCAAGGTGTTTTCATACTTTTCTCAAGCTGTTTTACTACCAAACTAGTACTGGTTTTCAGAAAATCTTATCACCCCCTAAGAGTCCTCTCTATACTGTTTATCATAACCTTTTTAAATTTATGCACTCTCACTTATTCTTAGATTATTAAGTCCTGCCCCTCTGGTGTGTGTACTGCTTAGAGATCCTTGAGATCTCTCTGAACTCTGGCATATCAGGGCTGGCTCTTCCACACGGTACATAATCAGTCCTTATTTGAGAAAGTCTGGGTGTGAGCACTGCCCGGGATCCTTGAGGTCCTTAGGGAACTCTGACACACCTGGACATGAAATTGCTACGAAATATTGGGCATTTGAGATTACTGAAGGCTTGGTACACCAGGATTTGCTTTGGGCCTACTTCAGGCTCCCTATAGCTTAATTTATATGTAATTTTATTCACTCCTAGGTCTGCAACAATTAATTGTAAACGGATATTGGGGTGACTAGTGAAAGGGGAGGGTAGTTATATGGTACTGTGGGTAAAATTGGGTAGAAAACATGCTTCTAGGTCTTACATTGTGTAAATCTGTGTTAGAAATCATGTTCTAGCATTACTATATCTATTTGCATTCAAACCATGCCAAACTTGTGCATTAGACACCATGATATAGGGCATACACGTTTATCGCTTTAGCATATTGCATATCATGTACCATTATTCCAACTTTTGATTTGTGCATAAGTACTATCGCATAGAGATCCTGCCGTTAGGTCAATGATCCCGTTTCAAATAAAAATAGTCATCTCATGTATTCATTAGATACCCTGCATTAGGAACTCTTTTTGCATTTCATTGAACACGCCCATTTAGATTAAATAAATAGTTGGCTATAAAAAGGGTTAAACAGCCCCACACGTAGGCGTCATGTCTTGGGATAAAGATAAACCCCTGTTAAAATCTGTGTCATCTAGAATAGCATGTCTGTAGTTTGAACAATTTCTTAAACTGTTAATCATATCCTGTAGTTGTGATTGCATGCAATCCCACGCCTAGGCAAGCCTTAGGTAATCAGTCTCTATATATATAAACTGGAAGTTGCGTTTGATTATGTTAAAATGCTTAAGCTTAACAGGCTATAAAAATCATTAGGCAAACTGGTTAGGATTCCGCCACTTTCCTTATGCATATCCTGAATCTGTAACATGCATCTAGATATCATGTCCTTAGTATTTCTGAACTTCTTCAAAATTTGTGTTTTAGATGTGCTGTCTGTCTGCCTCTATACATGCGGAGGTAAATATGAGCCTTCTAACTGTTTGTCCCTACTTGCTTATCCTACATGTTATTTGCTTGTCGCCTAGATTTTCACCTTTTCAAACCTTAGGTTTTCTAGAACTGTCCAGATTTAGAGGACTAAATTCCTCCAGGACCATAAGGAAGGGACGGGTAGCAGCACGCTTAGAGGTCGTTAATTAAACTCTCTTATAACCACTAAGAGGAGGGTAATGGGTAGTAAAAGGATATGATGACCTGTGCGCTAATGTCACGTGTAGCCCCTCTCCTTGAGGAGTGATTACCGGGCATTGCATGGGTATGATCCTGTAGGCTAATCAACTTAGGACTTCCCTTTCCCAATTCCCGTATGTGTTTAAATTCTCTAAACTTCCTTTTCTTTACCTATACATGTGTAAGCTATCCAAACCTCTTTTATCTTCACTATTTGAACTTCCTTGACCATATATGCATTTAGATGGGGAAAGCTACTTTATTTGCAAATACTTGCTTACTTGTTATTTGACTAATTCATATAGTTTAAGTTCGGCCGGGACCCACCGTTGTGGACCACGAGGGGTGCCTAACACCTTCCCCTTAAGGTTATTTCGAGCCCTTACCCTAATCTATGGTAATGCAAACTAGTTACATGAGTTAAAATCTCTAGGTACCCTAACGCAGCATAATCCGTTTGGTGGTGACTCTTCAAACACCCAATTCCCAATAGGAAAAGAGTTGTCCCCCATGAATGTCGAAACCCGAACTTCCCCGCGAAAGGAAAAAAAGGGGGCGCCACAATGACCTATGCGCTAGTGCTATGTGTAGCACCCCAACTTGGGGACGATTACCAAGCATTGTACAGAAGTGATCCTGTAGGCTAAAAAACCTAGGACCCCTCTTTACTCCTTGTTTTAAATATAATTTCGATTTGTCTATTTTTCTTTATCTGTTTATAAGACTAATTCACATAATTTGAGTTCGGCCGGGACCCACCGTTGTGGACCGCGAGGGGTGCCTAACACCTTCCCCTCAAGGTTATTTCGAGCCCTTACCCAATCTCTGGTAATGCAAACTGGTTTTATGAGTTACTTGATTTTAGGTGCGTTAAATCCATTAGGTGGCAACTCTTCAAATTCCATACCCAATTCCCAAAAGAAAATGAGTTGTTCCCTATGAATGCCGAAACTCGTACTCCGCGAGGAAGAAGGGGGCACGACAGCCGCGCAACCCGATCCCATCGTACAATAACAATCCACCCTTATTACCTCAATATATCACAATTATTCCTCCTGTCGCGGCGTGCAACCCGATCCCACCAAACAATCACATTTCACCCTTATTCCTTCTCAACATATCACCCTTATTCCTCCTATTGCGGCGTGCAACCCGATCCCACTATATCTGTACCAATCACACAATAAAAGAAAATGAATTTCAAAATTTAGCTCAAAACCCTCCATAATATTTAAACTTCAAACCAAAGCAAACAGAATGCTAAACAATTATGAAACTTCACTCTATTAATACTACACAACGAGACCAACCAAAATCTACCATGAACACCGACAAACCAACTTAAACTAATAATGTAATACAATGAAACTACGGAATAATTAATACCTTCAATAACGAAAACAACATCTAACAAGAAGCAACTAAACATGGAAGCACCAATAAGCATGTAGAAGTTAAGACAGGAAGACAATATATTAGGAATGGGGAAGGGAACAAGCTAAACAAATAATTTGGCGGCGCATAGGTACTCGTCACCTCACCTATACACCACACACATGGATTTTCACATAGCAATTAAGTCAGGGATCCCTAATCCCTCAAGTCAAAGTTAGACACAACACTTACCTCGATCCACAGGCCACTCACTGCTCAATTACCGTTTTCCTCTATATTTCACCTCCAATCCACTCATATCTTATCATAATTAACTTAATGACATCAATTATCGCTAAAGAAATCAATCCTAATGCATAATTATAAGTTTCCCTACATTTCTCCCTAAAAGTCAAAAATCGACCTCGGGCCCGTTTGGTCAAAACTCGAGGTTTGGACCAAAACCCATTCACCCATCCACCCCCGATCCCAAATATATAATTAGTTTCGGAATCCGACCCCAAATCCAGGTCTAAATCCCTAATTTATAAAAAACCCCCAATTCTTCCAAATATCCCTAATTCTACCATGAAAGAACAAGATTTAGGGCTAGAAATCTAATGGGTGTTGATGGAAATTGAAGGAAATGAGTTAAAGAACACAAACCTATGATTTGGTGTTGAAATACCTCTTCAAAATTGCTCCTTGGTCGAGTTCTAACAAAAGGGTTGTGAAATTTTTGAAGAAATCCCGTGCTGGTTCTGTTTTAAAATCACTGAACAGGCCTTGTTCGCGTTCGCGAGAGGCCTGTCGCAATCGCGAAGCTATAGCCCTATTGGCCTACGCATTCACGAGAAACCCTTCGCGTTCGCGAAGGCATACTCCCCCCAAGCCTCCGCGTTCGCGAGCCAAGTGTCGCGTTTGCGATGAGTTATCTTACCCTCCCCAGGTCCCATGTTCTTCGCGTTCGCAAAGGGTAAAACCCCCGCTACTCCGTGTTTGCGATCAGTCCTTCGCGTTCGCGAAGAGGAATTTCCCCCGCCCCCATTTTACCTTTTGCGTTCGCGGTGCTACCTACTCGAACGCGAAGAAGGGCATATCAAAACAGCTGCTGCATTACAATACCAGATATTTTTAAGTCTAAAACATCGCGTAGCCTATCCGAAACTCACCCGAGCCCTCAGAGCTCCAAACCGAACATGCACACAAGTCTTAAAACATCATACGGACTTGCTCGTGCGATCAAATTGCCAAAATAACACCTAGAACTACGAATTTAGCACCAAATTGCATGAAATTTTCAAGAGAGTTTCAAAACTTCTATTTCCTCAACCAAAGGTCTGAATCACGTCATATCAATTTCGTTTCTTACCAAATTTCACAGATAAGGTATAAATATTATAACGGACTTGTACTGGGCTCTGGAACCAAAATAAAGACCCGATACCCACAAGATCAAATATTAACCAAATTTTTAAAACCATTATAATTTCAGTCTTACAATTTTTATCAAAAATTCATTTCTCGGGCTTGGGACCTTGGAATCTGATTCCGGGCATCCGCCCAGGTCCCATATTTTACTACGGACACACCGGGACTGTCAGAACACGGGTCCGGGTCCGTTTACCCAAAATGTTGACCGAAGTAGACAAAAATTAACTTTTTAGGCCAAAAATTATTATTTCATCAATTTTTCACATAAAAGCTTTCTAGATACACGCCCAGACTGCGCACACAAGTTGAGGAGGAATAAAATGAGGTTTTGAAGACCTGGGAACACAGAATCGAGTTCTAAACATAAGATGACCCTTTGGGTCATCACATTCTCCACCTCTAAAACAACCGTTCGTCCTCTAACAAATATAGAAAAGTACTTGAGCCGGCAAAAAGATGGGGATATCTGCTCCGTATATCGGACTCGGACTCCCAGGTAGGTGCCTCAATAGGATTGACCTCTCCACTGCACTTGAACCGAAGGATAACTCTCCGATCTCAACTGACGAACCTGCCGATCTAGAATAGCTACCGGCTCCTCTTCGTAGGCCAAATCCTTGTCCAACTGGACAGTGCTGAAATCTAACACGTGGGATGGATCGCCGTGATACTTTCGAAGCATGGACACATGAAACACTAGATGTACCGCTGATAAACCTGGGGGCATTTAAGTCTGTAGGCCACCTCTCCCACTCGATCAAGAATCTCAAAAGGCCCGATGAACCTAGGGCTTAACTTGCCCTTCTTCCCAAACCGCATCACACTCTTCATGGGTGAAACCCAAAGCAACACTCTCTCTTCGACCATGAATGCCACATCACGAACCTTACGGTCGGCATAACTCTTTCGCCGGGACTGAGCTGCACGAAGTTTATCCCGAATGATCTTAACCTTATCCAAGGTATCCTGCACTAAATCTGTACCCAATAACCGAGCCTCCCCTGATTCAAACCACCCAACCGGCGATCGACACCGTCTACCATATAATGCCTCATAGGGAGCCATCTGGATTCAAAACTGATAACTGTTGTTGTAGGCAAACTCCACTAACAGCAAGAACTGATCCCAAGAACCTCTTAAGTCAATAACCTGAGCATATCCTCTAAGATTTGAATAGTACGCTCGGACTGTCCGTCCGTCTGAGGATGAAATATTGTGCTTAACTCGACCCGCGTACCTAACTCACGCTGTACTGCCCTCCAGAAATGCGAGTTAAACTGCGTGCCTCGATCAGAAATGATAGTCACGGGCACACCATGAAGACGAACGATCTCACAGATATAAATCTCTGCCAACCGCTCCGAAGAATAGGAAACTGCCACAGGAATGAAATGCGCTGACTTGGTCAGCCTATCCATAATAACCCAAATCGCATCGAAGTCCCTCTGAGTCCGTGGGAGACCAACAACGAAATCCATGGTGATACGCTCCCACTTCCACTCAAGAATCTCTATCTGCTGAATCAAACCACAAGGCCTTTGATGCTCGTACTTTACTTGCTGAAAATTCAAACGTCGAGCTACATATGCAACTATATCCTTCTTCATTCTCCTCCACCAGTAATGCTGCCGCAAGTCCTGATACATCTTGGCGGCGCCAGGATGAATAAAATACCGAGACATGTGGTCCTCTTCTAGAATCAACTCACGAAGTCCATCCACATTAGGCACACAAACACGACCCTGCATCCTCAAAACTCCATCATCTCCAACTGTAATCTGCTTGGCATCACCATGCCGCACTGTGTCCCTAAGGACAAGCAAATGAGGGACATCATACTACCGATCCCTGATGCGCTCAAATAAAGAAGACCGAGCAACTATGCAAGCTAAGACACGACTGGGCTCAGAAACATCCAACCTCACGACTTGATTGGCCAAGGCCTGAACATCTAATGCAAAAGCGGTCTCTCACCGACTGGAATGTACGCAAGACTGCCCATACTGGTTGACTTCCTACTCAAAGCATCGGCCACCACATTGGCCTTCCCGGGATGATACAAGATGGTGATATCATAGTCTTTCAACAACTCCAACCACCTTCTATGCCTCAAATTGAGCTCCTTCTGCTTGAACAAATACTGCAAACTCTTATGATCCGTGAACACCTAACACGACACGCCATATAAATAGTGCCTCCAAATCTTCAGCGCGTGAACAATGGCTGCCAATTCTAAGTCATGAACTAGATAATTCTTCCCGTGAACCTTCAGCTGCCGCGAAGCATATGCAATAACCTTGCCACCCTGCATCAATACCGCACCAAGTCCAATACGAGATGTGTCACAATATACTATATAGGGCCCTGAACCTGTGGGCAACACCAACACCGGCGCCGTAGTCAAAGCTGTCTTGAGCTTCTGAAAGCTTGCCTCACACTCGTCCGACCATCTGAACGTGGCACCCTTCTGAGTCAACCTGGTCAATGGGGTTGCAGTAGATGAAACCCCATCCACAAATCGACGGTAATAACCCGCCAAACCCAAAAAACTATGGATCTCTGTGGCTGAAGTAGGTCTAGGCCAATTCTGAACGGCCTCAATCTTCTTAGGATCCACCTGAATGCCCTCTGCTGATACAACGTGACCCAAGAAAGCAACTGAACTCAACCAAAACTCAAATTTCAAAAACTTAGCATACAATTGGCTATCTCTCAGAGTCTAAAGAACAATCCGAAGATGCTGCTCATGCTCCTCCCGACTGCGGGAGTAGATCAAGATATCATCAATAAAAACAGTCACAAAAGAATCCAGATAGGGCTTGAACACCCGTTCATCAAATCGATAAATGTTGCTGGGTAATTTGTCAACCCAAATGACATCACTAGAAACTCATAATGCCCATACTGAGTCCGAAAAGCTGTCTTAGGGACATCGGATGCCCTAATCCTCGACTGAGGGTTGCTAGACCTCAAATCGTTCTTTGAATATACATTGGCACCCCGAAGCTGATTAAATAAGTCATCAATCCTCGACAATGGATTTTTGTTCTTGATGGAGACTTTGTTTAACTACAGATAGTCTATACACATTCTCATAGATCCATCCTTCTCTTCACAAACAACACCGGTGCACCCCAAGGCGAGATACTAGGTCTAATAAAGCCCTTATCAAGCAAATCTTGCAACTGCTCCTTTAATTCTTTCAACTCTGGCGGGGCCATGCAGTACGATAGAATAGAAATGGGCTGAGTGCCCGAAGCCAAATCAATGCAAAAGTCAATATGCCTGTCGAGTGGCATCCCCGGCAGGTTTGCAGGAAATACCTCGGGAAACTCTCGAACAACTGGTACAGAATCCATGGAAGGAGCCTCTGCACTAGAATCACGAACATAAGCCAAATAAGGCAAACACCCCATCTCGACCATACGCCGAGCCTTCATATAAGAGATAACCCTGCTCGTGGAATGAACAGGAGTCCCTCTCCACTCTAATCGAGGCAACCCCGGCAATGCTAAGGTCACGGTCGTGGCATGACAATCCAATATAGCATGATAAGGTGATAGCCAATCCATCCCCAAAATGACATCAAAATCAACCATATCAAGAAGTAGGAGATCTACGTTAGTCTCAAGACCCCCAATAACAACCACACACGAACGCTAGATACGATCTACAACAATAGAATCCCCCACCGGTGTAGACACATACACGGGAGAACTCAAAGAATCACGATGCATAACCAAATATGAAGCAAAATAAGATGACACATAGGAGTATATAGACCCTGGAACAAATAGAACTAAAACATCTCTACCACAAACCAAAACAGTACATGTGATAACAGCATCGGATGATTCAGCCTCAGGCCTGGCTGGGAAAGCATAACATCAAGGATGGGCCCCACCACTCTAAACCATATCCCTGGGATGGCTCCCTATTGGCTGGCCTCCACCTCTAGCGGCCTGGCCTCCACCTCTAACGGCCTGACCTCCACCTCTAGCGGGCTGACCTCTACCTCTGGCTCCCTGGCCCCTACCTTTAGCTGGCTGAGCGGGCGGTGCCGGGATCATGGCACGAGAACCCTGCTGCTGTGATACTGACTAATCTCGGACAGGTCCTCCGGATATGCCCATACTCACCACACTCGAAATATCCATCTTGATACTACGGCTGTGGAAACTGAGACTGACCCTGATGGGCCAACTGACCACCATAATAACTCTTATAAGGAGGTGCTCTGATAGGAGCTGGCAATGCAGTATAAGCTGGTTGCCTTGAAGGAGGCACATAAGGACCACGACTCCCCGAAGGTCCATGGGATGTCTAAAGTGCTGAATGAAACGGCCTGAGAGGATGGACCCTACCAAAAGTACCCTGGCTTCCAGATGAGGCCCCACTGAATCCACCGGAGTGACGAGGCCTCTTGTCAGACCCCTGACCACTCCCCTGAGCTAAAACTATCTCAACTCGTCTAGCCATATTGGCTGCATCCTGGAAAGAAATCTCACTCCCTATCTCCTTAGCCATCTGCAATCTAATAGGTTGAGAAAGTCCCTCAATAAATCTCCTCACCCTTTCTCTCTCTCGGTAGGAAGTATAAGAAGAGCATGACAGGCCAAATCAACAAATCTAGTCTCGTACTGAGTGACGGTCATAGAACCCTGCTGAAGGCGCTCGAACTACATCTGATAGTCCTCTCTCTGAGTGATAGGAAGATACTTCTCCAAAAATAGCTGAGAGAATTGGTCCCAAGTAAGAGCTGGCGACCCAAATGGTCTGGACAAACAAAAATCCCTCCACTATTTCTTGACGGAACTTGACAGACGAAAGGTAGCAATGTCGACCTCATTGGTCTCCACTATCCCCATGTTCAATAATACCTCGTGACAACTGCCCAGATAGTCCTTGGGATCCTATGAAGATGTGCTGCCATAGGTAGTGGTGAAAAGCTTGGTAAACCCCATCCAATCTCCACAAAGCCTCAGAAGACATAGCTGATCCATTGCTGGTCTGTGCTGCAACACCCAGTGGAACTAACCCAACAAGCTGAGCTGTTGGAGTCTAAAACTGAGGAGCCATCTGCTCCTGAGTGTGGGTAGCGGGAGTCTGGGCTCCTCCCCCAGCCTGAGAGACGGCTGGTGCTATAGGAAATATGTCGGCCTGAGCAACACTCTCCATAAGGCCCACTAGACGGACCAAAGCATCCTGAACTACCGGGGTAGCGATGAACCCCTCTGGAACCTGAGTTGGCCCTGCTGGAACGGTCTGGGATGGAGCCTCCTCATCAAACTCTACTTGAGGCTCCGCCGCTGGTGCTGCTGCTCGAGCTATAGGATGAGCCCTGCCCCTGCCTCGGCCTCTAGCACGGCCTCGGCCTCGTCCTCTGCCCCTCGTAGGAGCTACCACTGGGGGCTCTAGCTGCTGCTCGGCTGATGAAGCGGTACGTGTTCTCGCCGTCTGCGAAAGAACAAGAGTTGAAAGTTCAATTAGCATTGAGAGACGGAATCGCATGACATAGAAGAATAGAAGTAAAATTGTTCCTAAATTCTGTAGCCTCTAGGGATAAGCATAGACGTCTCCGTACCGATCCCTCAGACTCTACTAAGCTTGTCCGTGAATTATAAGACCTAGGCAACCTAGTGCTCTGATACAAACTTGTCACTACCCGGATTTCCCACCATCGGGACCGTGATGGCGCCTAACACTGCACTCTCTAGGCAAGCCAATGTTAGAGTTCTATTAACCTTTTTCCGTTACATTTCATAGATAAAACTTTAATAGACTAAATAAAGTAGGAATAAATGGTAAAATACGTAAATAACCTTTGTCAATTCACAATACCAAGCTATTACTACTACTACCCAGAGTCCGGTGTCACAATCCACGAACATACTACGAATTACTACAAATATTGGTCTGAAAGAAATTACTTCTGTCTCGAAAGAAAAGACAATAGAAATGTAGAAACATAGGAGGGGACACAAAGTCTTGTGGACGCCAACAGGAGTACCTTGGGTCTCCTAGATGAAGTATCTGCAACCGATCTCTCGATCAGCCACTACCAGCTCCAAAATCTGCACAGAAAGTGCAGAGTGCAATATCAGTACTACTGACCCCATGTAACGGTAAGTGCCGAGGCTAACCTCGACGAGGTAGTGACGAGGCTAAGGCTGGGCATTTACAGTATAACCTGCATATAATATATAATAAAGCGAAAAGGAAGTACGGGACAAAATGAAACAGTGACTTGCAGTAAAAATGAATATGGAACTCAAATATCTTATCAATACTCAGCTATAACAAATCCTTAAGTGAGTTATAAAACAACAGAATAAATTCACAGCAGAAGAATACATAAACAACAAACTGATGCGGCGCGCATCCCGATCCCACCATATAATTAGTAACAATATGAACATTCACCCTTATTACTCCGTATCAATCCACCCTTATTACTCCTGTTATGACGCGCAACCCGATCCCACCATACAATAACAATCCACCCTTATACTCCTCAACATATCACGATTATTCCTCCTGTCATGGCGCATAACCCGATCCTACCGGACAATCACATTTCACCCTTATTCCTCCTCAATATATCACCCTTATTCCTCCTGTTGCGATGTGCAACCCGATCCCACCATATCTGTACCAATCACACAATAAGAACAAGAATTTCACAATTTAGCTCAAAACCCTCCACAATATTTAAGCCTTAAACCAAAGCAAACAGAAGGCTCTACAATTATGAAACTTCACTCAATTAATACTACACATCGAGACCAACCAAAATATACCACGAAACACCGACAAAACCAACTTTAACCAATAATGTAATATAATGAAACTATGGAATAATTAATACCTTCAATAAAGAAAACAACAACTAACAAGAAGCAATTAAACATGGAAGCACCAATAAGCATGTAGCAGTTAAGACAGGAAGACAATATATTAGGAACGGGGAAGGGAACAGGCTAAACAGATAATTTGTCGGCGCATAGGTACTTGTCATCTCACCTATACGCCACACACATGGATTTGCACATAGCAATTAAGTCGGGGATCCCTAATCCCTCAAGTCAAAGTTAGACACAATACTTACCTCGATCCACATGCCACTCACTGGTCAATTACCGCTTTTCCTCTAGATTCCACCTCCAATCCACTCGTAATTTGTTATAATTAACTTTATAACATCAATTATCGCTAAAGAAATCAATTCCAATGCATAATTATAAGTTTCCCAACATTTCCCCCAAAAAGTCAAAAACCAACCCCGGGCCCGCTTGGTCAAAACTCGAGGTTCGGACCAAAACCCATTCACCCCCGAGCCCAAATATGTAAGTATTTCCGGAATCCGACCCCAAATCGAGGTCTAAATCCCTAATTTACAAAAAAAAACCCAATTCTTCCAAAAATCCCTAATTCTACCATGAAAGAACAAGATCTAGGGCTAAAAATCCAATGGGTGTTGATGGAAATTGAAGGAAATGAGTTAAAGAACACAAACCTATGATTTGGTGTTGAAATCCCTCTTCAAAATGCTGCTAAGTCGAGTTCTAATGAAATGGTCGTGAAATGATTGAAGAAATCCCGTGCTGGTTCTGTTTTAATATCACCGGACAGGCCTTGTCGCATTCGCGAGAGGCCTGTTGCGATCGCGAAGCTATGGCCCTATTGGCCTACACGTTTGCGAGAAACCCTTCGGGTTCACTAGGGCATACTCCCTCCAGCCTCCGCGTTCGTGAGCCAAGTGTCGCATTTGCAATAAGTTATCTTCCCCTCCCCCAGGTCCCATGCTCTTAGCGTTCGCGAAGGGTAAAGCCCCCGCTGCTCCGCATTCGCGATCAGTCCTTCGCGTTCGCGAAGAGGAATTTCCCCCTGCCCCCATTTTACCTTTCATGTTCGCGATGCTACCTATGCGACCGCGAAGAAGGGCATATCAGAACAGCTGCTGCAGCACAATACCAGATTTTCCAAGTCTAAAACATCCCGTAGCCTATCCGAAACTCACCCGAGCCCTAAGGGCTCCAAACCAAACATACACACATGTCTGAAAACATCATACTGACTTACTCGTGCGATCAAATCGCCAAAATAACACCTAGAACTATGAATTTAGCACCAAATTGAATGAAATTTTCAAGAAAGTTCCAAAATTCTATTTCCTCAACCAAAGGTCCGAATCACAGCAAATCAGTTCAGTTTCTCACCAAATTTCACAGATAAGGTATAAATATCATAACAGACCTGTACCAGGCTCCGGAACCAAAATACGAACCCGATACCCATGAGATCAAATATTAACCAAATTCTTAAAACCATTATAATTTCTGTCTTACAATTTTCATCAAAAATTCATTTCTCGGGCTAGGGACATCGGAATATGATTTCGGGCATCCGCCCAGGTCCCATATTTTACTACGGACCCACCGAGACCGTCAGAACACTGGTCCGGGACCGTTTACCCAAAACATTGACCGAAGTCAACAAAAATCAACTTTTTAGGCCAAAAATTATTATTTAATCAATTTTTCCCATAAAAGCTTTCTGGATACATTCCCGGACTGTGCACGCAAATTGAGGAGGAATAAAATGAGGTTTTGAAGACCTCGGAACACAGAATCGAGTTTTAAAACATAAGATGACCCTTTGGGTCATCATAGGAGGAGATCCCTGTTACGGCTGCACCAGTTGGACCAACTCAGACCCCAGTGGGGTTCATTGCTACCCTTGTGCTTTAGGATTCTCTAGTCTTCCTGGTGGTCATTATGGAGAGTGTGGCTCAAGCTAGTGTGTTCCTTATGGCACCACTCGTCTCTTAGGATGGGGGAGAAGCCCAGACTCCTGTTACTCACACTCTAGAGCAGGTGGCTCATAGATATCAAACTCCATCAGTTCCACCAGTTTGAGAAATTCAGTCTGTTATTGCAACATAGTTCGGGAAGGGACCCGTGATGTCAGCCGAGGGGCTGAAGAGGTTGTACAAGTTCACCAAGTTATTTTTCGCACCCTTTGCTGGTACGCCTTATGAGGACCCCAAGGATTTCGTGGATCGTTTCCATGAGGTATTGCGCAACACAAGTATAGTGGAGTCCAATGGAGTTGACTTTGTAATGTTTCAGATGCATGGCTCTAAAAAGAGGTGGTGGCGGGAGTATGTTTGGGGCAGAGCAGCAAGTTCACCTCCTCTCACTTGGGCTAAGTTCTCACAGCTATTCTTGGAGAAGTTCATCCCCTTCACTCAGATAGAGGACTTTCACCGTCAATTTGAGTGCCTCAGGTAGGGTAGCATGACCGTCACTCCGTATGAGACCAAATTCATGAATTTATCTAGCATGAAGTTATCTTGATCCCTACTGAGAGGGAGAGGGTGAGGAGGTTTATAGATAGCCTTACTTACGGCATCGGGCTACAGATATCCAGAGAGATAGAGGATGATATTTCTTTCACTTGGGTTGTGGATATCGCTAGGCGGATCGAGAGGATTCGTTGCTAGGGTACATAGGCGACATCTGAGAAAAGGCCTCATTATTTTGGTGGGTTCAGTAGTGCCTCATCTGGAGGCAGGGGTTCATTTGGTAGAGGACATCCTATCAGGCCGGTTCAGTTAGTGCTTCAGGTATCACATGGTGCTTCAGGCAGACGTGGTTCTTATGGGTCTCGTCCTGAGCAGCTAGCCTACAATAAACCTTGAGCTCCCATCAGTGCACCACCGATTCAGAGCTATCATAGTGGTTATTCGGACCGTCAAGTTCAGTCATAGATTCAACATCCGCATCAGCAGAAAGAGTGTTTTGAGTGTGGATTTATCGTTCATATCAGAATGAATTGTCCTAGACATTAGAGCAATATGCCACAGTTGGGTACTCGTGCCATGATTCCGGCACCGGTTTCTCCATCGCCCGCTTAGCCATCTAGAGGTGAGGGTCAGGCAGCCTGGGATGGTTGTCAGGTCATTAGAGGTGGAGGTCAGTAAGGGAGAGGCTGTCAGAGAGGTGGAGGTTAGATTGGTCGGGTTTAGCCCTGTTTCTATGCATTTCTAGCTAGACCCGAGGAAGAGTCATCTAATGTGGTCATCACAGGTATTGAACCAATTTTCCATAGAAATGCATCATTTTTCTTTGATCCAGGTTTCACTTATTCACATGTGCCATCCTATTTTGCTCCATATTTGCATATGTATTGTGATATCTTTAGTGTTCCTGTATATGTGTCTACGCATGTTGGGGATTCTATTATGGTAGACCATGTCTATCATTCGTTTGTGGTCTATATCAGGTTTTATAAGACCTTCTATTACTTCATATGGTCGATTTTGATGTGATTTTGGGCATAGATTGGTTGTCTTCATATCACGCTATCTTGGATTGTCATGCCAAACCTGTGACACTAGCCATGCCAGGATTTCCTTGATTGGAGTGGAGAGGGACTCCTGGTCACTCAACTAGTAGGGTCATTTCATATGTGAAGGCTCGACATATGGTCGAGAAGGGTTATTTGGCATATTTGGCTTACATCTGTGATACTAGTGCTGAGGTTCCTTTCTGGATTTGTTTCCGATTTTTTGTGAGTTCCTAGAGTGTTTCCTATAGACTTGCTGGGCATGCCACTCGATAGAGATATCAACTTTTGCATTGACTTGGTTCTTGGAACTCGGTCTATTTCTATTCTACCATACCATATGGCCCCAACTGAGTTGAAGGAATTGAAGGAGCAGTTGTAAGATTTTCTAGACAAGGGATTCATTATACCGAGTGTTTCGCCTTGGGGTGCGCCGGTGTTGTTTGTGAAGAAGGGGGACAAATCAATGAGTATCTGCATAGATTATCGATAATTTAACTAGGTCACTATCAAGAATAAATATCTATTGCCGAGGATTGATGACTTATTTGACCAGATTTAAGGTGCCAAGGTGCTTTCCAAGATCAATTTGAGGTGGGGCTACCATCAGGTAAAGATTAGGGCATCAGATGTCCCTAAGATAGCTTTTCGGACACGGTATGGTCACTAGAAGTTCTTGGTGATGTCATTTGGCTTGACTAATGCCCCAACAACCTTTATGGATTTGATTAACCGTGTGTTCAAGCCTTTAACTGGATTCCTTTTATGATCGTCTTTATTGATTATATTTTTGTATACTCCCGAAATCGAGAGGAGCATGAGTAGTACCTACGGATCGTACTTCAGACTCTAAAGGATCGTCAATATATGCCAAGTTTTTGAAATGTGAGTTCTGGTTAGACTAGATTGCCTTTTTGGGGGATGTTGTATCTTTCAAGGGCATCAAGGTGGATCCTAAGAAGATTGAGGCAGTTTAGAACTGGCCTAGGCGTACTTCTAGTATAGAGATTCGGAGCTTCTTGGGTTTGGCAGGTTATTATCGTCAGTTCATGGAGGGGTTTTCATCTATCTCAACCCCATTGACCAAGTTAACCTAGAAGGGTACTCTTTTCAGATGGTCTGATGAGTGTGAGGTGAGCTTTCAGAAGCTCAAGGCTGCATTTACTACAACCCCGGTGTTGGTGTTGCCTACAGGTTCGTGATCTTATACCATGTATTGTGATGCATCGCGTATTGGGCTTGGCGCGTGTTGATGCAGGACGGTAACGTGATTGCCTACTCGTCTCGTCAGTTAAAGGTTCATGAGAAGAATTACCCTGTGCATGATTTGGAGTTGGCAACCATTGTTCACACGCTAAAGATTTGGTGGCACTATCTATACGGCGTTTCATGTGAGGTCTATATCGACTATTGGAGTCTCCAGCTCCTGTTCAAGCAGAAGGACCTTAATTTGTGGCAGCAGAGATGGTTATAGTTACTGAAGGACTATGATATTACCATATTATCTCATCTGGAGAAGGCCAATACAGTGACCGATGCATTGAGTAAGAAGGCAGAGAGCATGGGCAATTTGGCATATTTACGGGTAGTGGAGAAGCCACTAGCCATGGATGTTCACGCCTTGGCCAATCGGTTTGTGAGGGTAGATATTTCAGAGCCTAGCGGGGTTCTTGCATGTGTTATGGCACAATCATCGTTGTTTGCGTGTATCAAGGCTCACCAGTTTGATGATCCTCACTTGTTGGTGTTGAAAGACACGATGCAGCGGGATGGTGCTAAGGAGGTTGTGATTGGAGATGATGATGTCATGCGACTTCAGGGCCGGATTTGTTTTCCAAATATTAATGGGTTGAGAGAGTTGATCCTTGATGAGGCCCACAGTTCGTGCTATTCCATTCACCCAGGTGTCACGCAGATGTACGGTGACTTGAAATAACACTATTGGTGGCAGAAAATGAAGAAACATATTGTTGATTTTGTCTCTTAATGTTTGAATTGGCAATAGGTGAAGCATGATCGTTGGGCACTGATTTGGTTCGTGATACTTTGAAAAAGGTTAAGGTGATTCAGGAGCGGCTTCGTACAGCTCAGTCTATGAAAAAGAGTTATGCGGACCAGAAGGTTCGAGAAGTGGCTTACATGGTGGGTGAGAAAGTTCTTTTCCGAGTGTCTACTATGACGAGCGTGATGCTGTTCGAGAAGAAGGGCAATTTGAGTACGAGATTTATTGTCCCGTTTGAGATCTTGGAGAGAGCTGGGTAGGTTCTTTATAGGCTTTTATTGTCTCTTATCCTAGCAGGCATACATCCGGTATTCCATGTCTCCATGCATCAGAAGTACTGTTAAGATAGATCACATGTTTTGGACTTCAGCATGATGCAACTTGATGAGAATTTGACAAATGAGGAAGAGCGGTGGCCATTCTAGACGTACCGGCAGGTTTGAAAGTTGAGATCCAAGAGTTTTTCTTCTATAAAAATGCAATGAAGAGGACAGGCGATTGAGGAGGCTACGTGGGAGTCCGAGTCTGATATGCGGAGTAGATACCCATACATTTTTACCATTTCAGGTATATTTCTATGTCCGTTCGAGGACGAACGTTTCTTTTAGAGGTGGAGAATGTGACGACCTGATAGGTCGTTTTGAGTAATAGGCTTTATTTCAGTATTTCGAGTCCTCTTATAGCTTCATTTGATGTTATATGACTTGCGTGTGTGGTCCATGTCATTTTTCGAAAAGCTTTTATGTGAAATTTTGAAGAAAATGTGATTTTTGGTTTTAAAAACAACTAGAGTTGACCACGGCAAACGTTCTTGGTAAACAATCTCGGATCGGTGTTTAAATGATTTCGGTATGTTCGTATGATATTTTTGGACTTGTACAAATGTTCGGTCGGGGTCTCGGGAGACCCGAGGGCATTTCGACGTGGTATGTGGAAAGTTAGAAAATGAGTTTTAACTTTGAAAAATCTTGAGTTTTAATGATCGATTCTTTATATTTGATGTTAATTAATATACCTCCTCTTATTTCTGTACATGCATCCTATGTGGGTACTCTTTTTTTTTTTTTTTTTGGTTGGTATATGTTGACTGTATGATATTTAACATTGGTTCAGTTTAATTATCAAAAAAAAAAAAAATGGGTTCAGTTACTTTAAACGAAAGCAATTCGACCAACAAATCACGTTGAGATTTTCGAAACTCATCAACTATTATTGGTTCCTCATCTAATTATAGATATTTTGCCAAAATAACTTGTCCTTACCATGAAGGGACATTCTTCCACCCGATGCAAATCTTCCGAGTCCCAAACAAAAGACTGCAGGCGCCACCTCTCTATGATCATGCACATATATAATATTACTAGCTTCCAAAATTCGAAGGCCTATAAATCAACCACCCAAGAAACCTACGGTATCAAACCAAAACGAGAAAACTAGAAAAATTAACTCGAAGGATTATATATTAACCCAAGTTTTAAACTTCAACCCTAGAGTCTCAATTAATCTCCTAGGGGGGAAAATGTACAAACAAAAAGGAAAAATGAGTGGTTTTCATCAATTCCACGAAGAATGGTATGAACAACTTGGTGAACTTGTCCAACAACTAAAGAAAGCCCCAAGACCTGCAGCTAACCAAGAACAACACGAATTGCACACACAGCTAATCCAAAAATTCACTTCCCATTACTACGAATATTACCGTGTCAAGTCCATAGCAGCAAAAAAGGACATACTCCATATGTTCAGTGCACCATGGTCTAATTCTGTAGAGAGATCTTTATATTGGATTGCTGGTTGGCGACCGACTACAGCTTTCCACATAATTTACACTGAATCCAGCATCCTTTTTGAGTCTCAAATCGTTGATATCCTTCGTGGGTTCGGTAACGGTAACCTTGGGGATCTTTCACCTAATCAGCTTAGTCGGTTCAGTGAGTTTCAGTACGAAATCATCCAGCAAGAAAATGCTATCACTGAACAACTCTCAGATTGGCAGGCAAGCAGCTGGAATTTCTTCTTGTTCTTCTTGTACTTTTATTTTTTTTTTTGGTTTTTTGGTTTCTTACTTTGCAACTGACGGCGTACGAGAATTTTTACAAAAAAGATATATTATGTGTAAAGGGCCATCGCAGTAAAATTAGTTAACATTGAACTTATATTTTTGTGTAAAGAACTTGTATTTTATTATATTATACTACTAGGTAACTTTCTTTATTGTAAGTTAAAATTTCTAAGTACTATTTTTAATGGGAGATCGCTTGTGGTTATATATTTATCCGCATGGGCGGATTTAGGAGGGTGTAAAGGGTTCGAACCCCCTTCGTCGGAAAATTACTACTCTGTATATATAAGGTAAAATTTCTTTTGCTACCTCTATATATTATGCTTTGAATTCCCTTGACACAGCTCAAAAGTATAGTTTAATGGTCAATGGGGTTCAAAATCTTTGTAAGATCATTGTCAAGGCGGTTCAATTCTCACTAGCTATAAAAAAAATTTAACTTTTCTTTTTTGAACCCCTTACCAGAAATTCTGCCTCCACGACTGTTTATCCGGTGATCATATTAGTATAAAAGTTCTTTTACAGTGATAATCTACAATACATATAACACGCTATAATAGATTAAATTAAGTATACCTATAGCATGAAAATGTTTACGCGTCAACAAGACTACAAGTTATTAATTAAATGTTACGTATAATTGTATATTTGCAATTAACATGTAGGATAGTGCAAATGATGTGATTGGAACCATGGGAGACATTGATGGCAAGATGGAAAGGCTGGTGGAGATATTAGAGAAAGCAGATCAAGTGAGGATCAAGACCATTGAGACCTTGCTGCACCTTTTAACGGCACAACAAGCGGTGGAGTTCCTAATTGCAGCGGCGCACTTGCTCTTTGGCATCCGTGGTTGGGGAGTCAATCACGACCGTCAACGAGCAGAAGGATGAGTTTTGATTTGTAGTTTGGTTTTTTCCTTTGTTTCTCTTTGTGTCGGTTTTGGACTCCGATTAATCCAGATCTGGCGTTCGGGCAGTTCGGATTGGATATCTAAATTTCGGTTTAGATTATCGGTTTTCGGATTGACAAAATGACAATCCAAATTCAATTTAAATAAGCTTGATTGGATCAGATTTTTTAAGTTTAGTGTCTGATTAATCGGTTTATGTATTTTGAATTTTCGATTTTGAGCATATAAGTTAGAATTATTTCTTCTTTTTAGTACTCATGTTAAATTACCTGAAAAGTTCCTCACTCTCACTACAATCATCCAAATACAGTATTCAAATAATAAAATTATTATCAAGGAAATACTATAGAGACATTAATAGCGGCGATAAGAAGTAACAATTGTAAAATTATTTCCAAATAGAAAGTATTCTAACGAATATCGATAATGGATTAAATATGTAGTATAAAAATTTTGGATTCTCGGACATCCAAAAATCCAAAGTAACAAATCCAATATCCAATTCGAAATTAAAAAATTTTTAAAAATAAATTCAAAATCCAATCCGTAATTCGAAAATCCAAACCAAAAATCCAAAAAAATTGGAATTCAATTTAAATTTCGGGGTTGTCCAAACTATGTCCCTCTCTCTCCCGGTCGGGAAAATTTCACTTTTGAGAGTGATAACATGCTCTTTAATATCGGTTATTTCATCTTTAATATTCGATTTCGAGTTTTTTTTAAGGAGTGAAGAATTACTTATCTCTCGATCAGTACCTTTGATAGCAGTTTAGTTTGTAGTTTGGTTCGGTGGTTAGTATCATGTGACCAAAGCATTATAATTTAGATCGTAATGTACGAGTTTGAACTCTAAACTCTAATTACTTCAATATTATTATTTCCTGTCATTTTATAAGATTTAATTAACAGATTAATTTGATTTATATGTATGTTAAAGTGAAGTTTAAAGGAGTCTGATAAAATTAGCATAAAAATTGTATAATAATATCAAACATTTTAAAACGTAATAAGACGGAAACATGCCATATGGAGTTATAATCAATAACTAATTAGGAAAATCCATTGAAGATTATGGTGGGCTCATAAAAAAATTTGAACCTTATTAGAAGTCTCCAATATAGGTTCTGAAAATAAGATAAATTTTAGATGAATAATATTTTCAAGTCTTATACAATACGAAATTGAATTTATTAGGAATCCAATGCAACCAATACTAGGAATCTAAATTTATCTCAAATTAATGTAGTGCCAATTGCGAACATGAAATGGAAGATATATAAATAAATTGTCACGAAAAAGTCTTAGAGAAAATAACAATTTAAGCAAAACTTTAGATTATGCAAAGATACCGATCTGCCCTAGGAAAATAAATTGGTTCGCCATTTCCCTAACATTATAAAACTAGTTCAAAATACCGATCTGCCGTTAGGGCCCTCCACCTACTTGGGACTGGAACTGGCTCTTAAACGACATCTGATGCCCCTAGAAGTGAACATTGATGCTGTACAGGTATTGCATCTGCTACATTATGATAATATGCACTATGCTAACTTGATCACTGACTGCAGGTACCTCCTGGGCCTATTGCGTAATGCCATCGTGGAGCACACCTACAGGGACGGTAACGAGGTGGCTGATGGTTTAGTTAAAGCTGGATGCACTATATCAACAACAGCTACACCATTATTTTTTGAGGAACCACCGGATTTTGTTGAAACCTTTTTGCATAACGACCAAACTGGAGTCCCGCGTATAAGGAAGAAACACTGCTTATTGCAACATATGACTGATGAAGACCAGGCTTTTGCCAATCAAAACATACACACTATGTGCATGGATGCTTCCACTAGCCCTTTTGTACTAGATACTCACAAGAGGGCACATGTTGTTTCTACTACTAGTTCCTGCGTTACAAACAACTCTGAAATGGATGCCTTTGCATCTACCTCCCTGTAGCTACGTTAATTATGTTTAATGCAAGTTTATCTTTTTTACCAAAAAAAAAAAAGCTTAATATATCGTCGAGGTAAATACATGTTCGATTCTTAGCTGAGAGAACAGAGAAATGAAATGAGGAAGAAGAGAAATTGAAATTGTATTCTTCTGACTGTCGATCAATACAATGTTGCACTCTTATAGTGCTAAAATCCCTAACTCCACTAACTAACAGTACATTTATAGCTGTCAAAACAGCCACTAATAACTAACTAATTTTAACAAACTCAAAAAACTCCCTTTACTTCTATTGTGTACAATTTGGTGCCCCATATCCCAAGACTTCCCCTCAAGCTCGAGAGTGAAATACAATGAACACTCCTAGCTTGGAAAGAAGAAAACGGTGTTGTGCAACACCAAGTCCTTTTGTCATAATGTCTGACAACTGAAGCTTTGTTGAAATATGATTAGGTGTGAGCAGTCCACTTTTTATCTTTTCCCGGACAAAGTGACAATCAATTTCAATGTGCTTTGTTCGTTCATGAAATATAGGATTTGCTGTAATTTGGAGGGCAGCTTTGCTGTCAGAATAGTGATCAACTGGTTGCTGTAAAGCAACATTCAATTTCTTTAATAGGCCAACTAGCCAAGTAACTTCAGTTGCTACTGCTGCAAGACTCCTATACTCAGCTTCAGCTGAGCTACGACTTATTGTTTGCTGCTTCTTGGACTTCCATGATAGCAAAGACTCCCCCAGTTTTATAACATATCCAGTAATTGACCTTCGTGTATTTTGACATGCTGCCCAATCAAAATCACAGTAGGCAGTGAGATGAGAGATAGGACCCCTATTCAGAATTATACCAAGTCCAGGTGAGCCTTTGATTTATATGTATATTAAGGTGAAGTTTAATGGAGTCTGCTGAAATTAGCATATGTATATATATATATATATATATATATATATATATATATATATATATATATATATAAAGCTGGGAATTGGCAAGGTGATGTGGCACCTTTCAATGCCTAGCAATTGTTTTATCTATTATCTCCTTTTTTTGGCAGTTTTCCTTCACTCTTTTCATTAATTATTAAAAAATACAGAATAAATAAAAGACCAAATAGCTGTTGAAGAAGCTCAACAGTTTCTAACACTCAAAAGTTCTACTAATATTTATACCTAAAAACGTTACGCTTTTTGTAACAACAATTTTCATGGTAGGTATTAACTGGGGAATGAATGATAATTATGAACATTAACAACTATTCTATCAATATTTTTGTATAGGTCGTTGCTCGCATTAGGGAATGGCATTCTTCTAAATATTATTGAAGCAAAAATTGGTCTCACAGTCCAGATGAGCAAGATCTGGATGAGAGCATGACAAATTGTGAGAAATCAAATCTGCGGTAAAGGAGGAGAGATCTGATCAAAATGCTAAAATCAGAGCGGAGATTCACCACTAATTTGGATAAATTTGAAATAACTGCTTTAAATATAGGCAAATCTCCTTTTCTTTCACAGGCAAAGCATCCTAATAATGCTCTAGCATCTCAAAAAATATATTTTTATCATGTACAACATGTACCACCTTCTTCCATATAAAACTCATAACAAAGAAAAGTAGAGTAACCATATAGTCCAAAAATTCAATTGAAAGACTAAAGAGAGGGTAGAATAGCAGAGTACAGAGAGAAAAGATTTTCTTACGAGACACGATATTATACAATCTTATTATTGATCACATGTAACATCACTAAAATTGTTGTGAGGAGAATACACTGGGTGATAAAGAGAAAAAAGAAAGAAATATTAAGGAAATTAAATTAAAAGAATATATCTAATTAGTAGAATAAATATTATCATGCATTTATTGTATTTTACGGCTTTTTTTTTTTTTAGTATGTATTTTACTTGTGAATGAATACTTAAACAAGTGTAAGATCTACAATCCAGAATTACCAAAAAATCTTATTCTATACACGTTGTCGATGCATTAAAAATTTGAAAGAAAAATCTATGAAAGTGTATAAAATAGGCTTCCCATGTTTATTTTAGTTTCTTCTGATTTTAGCCTATGCAATTATTCTTTGTTTATTTTATAATAGAAAAAGAGTAATCTTATACGGCTACATTTCGCTTGATACTGAGGAAGACGTCTCTTGATCAATTCAACTTTGAGAAAGACATATATAATATTATGCTTGATCGTTTTGTGAATATTTCGAATTTATGAAATTTTTGAAAAGATTTTTTTTTTAGGAATATTCCAAAAGTTATAGAAATTTCGAGATGAATTATTCTTTAGTGGTTATAATTAGAATTGAATTGCAAATACCAAATAGAGTAGATCATATTATTACAATTTCTAGATTGTTTATTCATGAAAAAGAAAAAAAGAAGTAAAAGGGGTTCGGAACTTTCTTATATTTTATATAGATTGCTTATTTTCTTGTGTTTAATGTTATTATATGAATAAAATTGGAATTTCTAACATATCGAATTGGTTAGATAAGACACACATAATTAAATTAATTATTTTTAAAAACTTTCAAGAAAAATTAATAATATGCACATTTATATCAAAAAATATTATGTATAAAAATATATGTCCATAATCACACTTATATAAGTAGTAAAAATATAGTCACATATTTATAAAATAAAGATGGAGTTCCAAAAATTATGTCAAAGTTTGGAATTAAAGGAACACTTTTTTCCTTTTCAAAAAAAAAAAAAAAAAAAAAAAAAACGAATGTACGGTAAATCGACAGATCAACGGCTCAAAAGGAACTATCTTTATAAAAATTTAAGTACATTAAAAATATACAATTGAACTTTCGGCTATTTATAGTGTTCATATATTAACATATTAATTTTATTATAACTATGAGGGTTATTTTCCCTAGTTGTATAATAATATCAGACTTTTTAAGACGTTTTACGAAGGAAACGTGCCATATGGAATTATAATCAATAACTATCGAGAAAATCCATTAAAGATTATGGTTACGATTTATTTTTGTATCACAAATAATTTGTTGCAAACAAATTGGCACGTCCAGTGGGACCAGTTCTGCCCTTCATCTCTTCCTCCTGCAAATCGAAATTACAAGCTTCAAAATTTTCTATTGTGATGATCGGGTACTTCAAGTCTCGTCTTCAAGTTTCGC
Organism: Nicotiana attenuata; assembly: GCF_001879085.1. Lineage (NCBI taxonomy): Eukaryota > Viridiplantae > Streptophyta > Magnoliopsida > Solanales > Solanaceae > Nicotiana > Nicotiana attenuata. Next base: position 46,475,357 of record NC_032000.1, on the reverse strand, counting down.
CACGGCTACACCCCGACAAACCTTGAAGTAGGGGGCATTTGTAAACATCGAAATCTTAATGGATCAAGTTAAATCCTAACTTTAAGATACTACAAGACCTCTTGAAATCCTAGGAGTCTGTCAGTGTTGCTTAGAGGCTACTCTACCAAAACCCTAGGTCACTCTTATAAAAAAGGGTTGCATAATCCTTTAAAAAAATATCTCAAAAATAGAGATCATCTCGAAAATCCCATAAACTCACGGGATATTCACAAAGAGATCAAGACGTGGCCGGATAATTCTTGATAATCAAATACTTCAAGAAGATCCACAACATACTTCATGGATATCAAATAAATCCATGAAAGCTCGCACCATCCTACGTTCGAGAAACACGCTTTTCTAGCCCTCGAATCACGGAGATAATTAGGAGAGAAGAATCAAGGGGATAAAAAGAATTGTACCCGCGTCTTTTTATGAATAAAATTATGTTTTTTAATATTTATATTGTGGTTACGATTTATTTTTGTATCAACAAATCCATTAAAGATTATGGTGGACTATATAAAAAATTTCGAACATTAATTAGAAATCTCGAATCTAAATTCTGAAAATAAGATAAATTTTAGATAAAGAATATTTTCAAACCTTATATAATACGAATTTGAACTTATTAGGAATCCAATGCAACTAATGCTAGGAATCTAAATTTATCGCAAATTAATCTAGTGCGAATTGCGAACATGAAATAGAAGATAAATAAATAAATTGTAACGAAACAAGTCTTAGAGAAATTGACAATTCAAGCAAAAACTTTAGATAAAGAATATTTTTAAATCTTATACCCCCACGAATTTTAATTTATTAGGAATTTAATGCGAGTAATGATGCAAATCTAAATTATTGGAATTAATCCAATTCGCATAGTAAACACCAAGTGAAAGATAAACAAAAAAAATTACGGAGAAGGATTAAAATACCCCTCTACTATTTAAAGATAAATATTTAAACCTCTGTTATACTATAGGTTTGCAAGTGCCATAACCTTATAAAACTAGTTCAAAAATGCCAATCTGTCGTTAGGATCCTCCACGTGGCATGCCATCTCATCACAACTATCCCATTTTACCCTCCCTACTTCTTCGACCACCACCTCCCTCTTCATCCAATTACCCCAAACTACCTGTATAGGTCGAAATTTGGACGACCACGACCGCTACTGAGTGTAGCAAAGAATGAGGTCCTTACGATGTAGCGTCCTTCGGTTGTTATGAAGGGTGACAACCAACATCGGTTAGTGAAGGCACGACGCCTGCAATAGTGTTAGCATGATAGAGAACAGTAGGAATATGCTTTTCGAATATTCCTTATGTTGTACCTTTTTTAGGGTAAAAACGAGGGTTGTCCCCTATAAAGGGAAATATAACACTCCGTAGGGAGGAGAGAGTGAATACAAAAAGAACACCTTTGCTTATTACAGAGGAAAAATCCTTACATCATCCTTTGTCTTGGCTAATTGCATTCATTGCTATATTTTCCTACATTTGAAGCTCTCGCATTTATGAATAATCATTTGGTTCCAACATATTAGGAAGCATCATTCATCTTGTTTTACCCTTGTACTACTTAATCTAGATTTTATTATTCTTAGCTGAGATTTACCTCTTCATCTTCATCAATTGATTTAATCAAAAAGATTTTAATATCTTTTGGTCAAACACTACCAACAATTGGGTGTTGACTTAAGACTGATCTCTATGTATCCTATTCCTACACAAGTATGGTGGCAGAGAATTAAACTTTTTCTATACAAATTTGTTTACCCTGGAATCCGGATAACAATTGAATTTATATGGGGTTTTAAGGATCCGTGAACTAAAAGATACAAAAGGTTTGGATTGAGGAAAATAAAAGATAAAGACTCAACAATTGCTGTTAAAGTAAATAATCGCAGAATATAATATTGCTTGGAACAATTGTGCTTGATAGCGTACAAGAATTGAGAGAGATGGTACTGTAGTGTAATGGTTTCCGGTCCCCTCTTTATGGGGTCTTCTCCCCTTTTATACATTCTGATTAAGAGTAAAAATAAGGTAGGTAAATTAATTACATCGTGGATCCTTGTAATTACGCCTTAATGGCCTGAAGTGGTTGAGAAAATCACATTTGGGCGAGATATCCGGCGACGCTTGGTTATCCGTTACGAGTCCGGCTTCCGACCTTGTGTGTTTCTCCATCCGGTGGTGACTCATATCGAGCTCTGCAACGGTCTCGAAATGACTCGACCTCGGTTGTAGACGTGGCCGTCGTTCTACCTTGCATCCAGGTCGGGTTCGATGGCCCCGACTTGCCCCGGACCGGACCCAACCCGGTCGGGCTCAAGCAAAAAAGGGTATCACCCAATACAACATTATACAGTTATAATTCACAATCAAGTACTTACCTTTGTCCATGAGTAAGGATTCAGTTTCATTCTAGGCAAACTCCCATTGTATTCCACTGGCTCAAAAGTTATTGGCCCTACTATATATATTCATAAGCTAAAAAGTTAGTAAGGGAGTAACTAAATGTCTTGTCGAAAGCCAGAAAATTTGGTGATTCAATTCTTGTATACACTATTCTGGGGTGTTTTAAATGATCACAACCCAAAGTCTACCCTTTAGCTTGTAGTGTGAAATCAAGAGCTTTAATTTCTTTGGGGAAAGGAGTTAATCCCACGTATGGTTAATGAATTTTACCCACTATAATTGTTGAGTGTGTGAACAAACTCACACATTGGTAAGTAAAAAGATTGTGAGGCAACACATAAAATTAGGGATCCGTTAATGGTGAGAGGACTTTTGGGAAAAACCGCGTGGGCTTGGTCTAAAGCGGACAATGTCATACAATAAAGATATCTTCGTGGTAGTTGAGCCCGACACCTGGTATCAGAGCTCAGGTTCAACGGGATGAATATGGTGATGGCAGATACTCTGACGATGTGGGTGACACACATGAATCTCGGAAATTGACCCGTGGAATGGTGATAGGCCACGTGAAACTTAGTTCGAGGGGAGATTGTTGAGTGTGTGAACAAAATCCTACATTGCCGGCTAAAAAGATTGGGAGCCTATATATAAGGTGTACGAATCTTTTAATGGTGAGAGACCTTTTGGAAAACGTGCAGGCTTACCTAAAGCACAACCATGTTATTAGGCCGTTTTAGTCCAAGAACAACATAAAGTTAGAAGACTACTTTTTTTGTCATAATAAACTGAACTTATATTACCCACCATGACAGTGAAGTTATCATTTTACAAACTTACCAAATTAATGTTTATCATATATAAATTTAACCATGTAAAATAGTTTAAACTATCCATCAATAGAGCTTAGGGGTCGTTTGGTAGAGTGTATAAAAAAATGTCGAATAGGGTGTATTAGTAATGCTGGTATAAGTTATGCTTGCAATAGTTATGCTAGCATTAGTTATGCTGACATATTTCTTATCCATTATTTGGTTTGATTTATTAAAACATTGCACAATTTCTAAAGGAATTATTTGTTTACAAAAATACCCTCATAATCAGTCCATCACTTCATCTTTTTAAAAGAAACATATGTTGAAGAATGTTTTTATATGTGATCACGCCCAACTCTAGTCCTAAAAAGGATAAGCGGTCGCTGTAAATATAATCCGGTCTAAAAGTCCGGAGTCGAATCCCACAGAGAACTAAGGCTTAGCTATATCTGTTTAATATCACTAAGAAGACAAGTTTGAACAATTTTCTAAATTATAAAGATTGAGATTTATATTTCTAACTAATTAACTAGCAAATACTACAAATCGGTAAAATTATCAACTAACGAGACAAAGGGTTGGAGACTAAATTAAGGAGGTCTAGAGTTATGATTTCCCCAATTATCGGAATCCTTCTAGCTATGTCCCCTACAATTTTGCCAATGTATTCTCTACTGATCGTGAACACTTTAGGTGCCGTAATTCTCTCTCGAGCAACTACAACAATTTACTAGACATATTCTCTCGAACTACGCTAGTTGGCTTTATCTAACCGCTCATTATGACCACGTCAAGGCTTTGTTATTTCTAAACCTGCCTTTAAACCCGCTGTATTGATTTCTCACATACGTTAGGAGTAACGTTGTTCAACAACCACCTAAATATGTATCCTTTCTCAAGCAACACATAATAAATAGGCACAGTCAATCGATGACCATTCAATCAACAACAATAAACACGTAGTTGAACAAGTAGAGAAATCCAACGGCTCAATTATATAAAAACATAGCAAGAATTTATCCTACAAAAGGTTCCATCAAAACCCTAGAAAACGAATTAGCTATTCATAATAGTATGTAAAACTACAATACTAAAAGTCATAACCAACAATAAAAGATAGGAAGAGGAAGGAAAAAGTCGTAGAAGAATTCCCCGCCTTGCTCTTATTGTGTTCTTGCCTCCTTAGGTCGAATCTCCGGTCTCCTTAGCCTCTTTCGGTCTAAATTATGTTAAAAGTGTGTCCAACCTCTCAAAATACCGTTTTTCCATGTATGTATACCAAGTAGGGTCGGGCCCAAACTATTATACCTTCTCCTACACGAAAAAGGATAATTTTTTCACGTCTGGATAGCCGCGGCGCGGTCAACCGCGGTACGAACGCAGTATATGGCAAGTATACTGCCTCAGCCCGCCTCAGGTCCGCGGTCGCGGTTTCGACCGTGTTTTTCACCCTTTTACTTTTGGAATTTGGAAAAACGTAAAACATGAAAGTTGTAGCCCTTTGAGTTAGCTTTCCAACCATATATTTTGGAGCCCAAATGGAGTTCTGAACAAAAATTTATGTATATTTTTCTAGACAGTGCGCAATATACCTACTTGATTCTTTGTTTTGTTGCTCTATCATCCGTTGACCCCCGAATACGATCCCAGCTTAATTCCTTGGGCTTTTACTCAGACTTCAAAGCTCCAAATCACTTAAATCATTCCATAACATCTACATAGCTCGGAATCACTCCTATAAGGCATAAAGCACACAGTTAGTGCAAAACACTAGCGATTAAAGCGCAAACTCAACTAAAGTGCAGTAAATTAGAGTGTAATAATCGACTAAAATACGTAATTATAGCCTATCACCAATATGAAAAAGATTTAAAAAATGGTTTGATTTGTCTACCTATATTGTAGTATAGAACTGAATATTTATTTATAAAACAGAAAATATGTTAAGTATTTATTTATTTACTAGGGATATAATTATATTTCCCACTTTCTTGGATTATTTCAAACTTGAATTAATATAATAGCATTTTTAATCAAGCATAAATTTTGAAGGACGATTTTGTCTTTAACTAACCTAATGCATGCATTAAAACTCATTGCATTGTTATACCATGGTTTCTTATGCATTAGATATGCATAGGATAATATCAAATAGGATGTATAACTAATGCATAGGTTCAAAAATTATATCAAACAAGGTATTATTAATACACAAAGCTAATGCATGCATTAGTTTATCTAATGCACCCTAACAAACGACCCCTTAAACTCTTATGACATACCTATCTCATAGATAAGCCCTAATAAAGCAGAGCAACCAGGACCTCCTGTTATCCAAAGTAGAATAGGGTCTGATTCTGGATTAGACTCCGACTTAATAAAATAGTAGAATAGTTGCACATCTTCTGAATCACCTACTCCAATATACCTGGAAACACAGTTTTAATCTAATTAATATCAAAACTTAAACCATACTAATATATAATGATTCTCACAAAGAAAACTACAAACATGTTGAGGAAACTAAAATACCGTTATTAATTCTAGTTTCTCACCCAGTTTCCAGTTCAAAAGAAAGCGGTCCTTTAAATCCTGGAAGTAACATCACTGGTGGACCAGCTATTGCAAGCTGTGAACATAGCTCTGTTACATGAAGAACTAAAAGCAAATAACTTAGCTCTATTTTTGCCATATTTCTTATCCAATAAAGTTTGCTTAAAGTTAAGTTTTATATA
>NC_032000.1:46468991-46469343 GCF_001879085.1 Nicotiana attenuata | reverse complement strand
TATATATATATATATATATATATATATATATATATATATATATATATATATATATATATATATATATATATATATATAATACAGTGGCGTACGCAGAATTTTTCATAAGCGGTGTCACAATTTTAAACAAGGAACAAATAATAATTCACTATAACAACATAATATCACTACTAGAAATCTAGTAATTAGCGACCAAAAAAACCGACCACTTTGGTCGGTTATGGCCAATTACCGACCAAAATGCGACCAAATACGCTCGAAGGGTATTTTTGTGGAAATTACCAACCAACGTTGGTCGGTAAATTAAATTATAAAAAATATTGCAAAAAAAAAAAAAAAAACCGAACCAAAG
>NC_032000.1:46468031-46468971 GCF_001879085.1 Nicotiana attenuata | reverse complement strand
AAAAAAAAAAAAAAAAAAACCGACCAAAGTTGGTCGGTGTTTTAATTATGTAATCAAAAGATTCACTGTCTGGGAATCGAACCGGGGTGTGTATTGTGGAAGGATACTATTCTACCACTAGACCATTGGTGCATTTTGTTTGAAGATTGTCTCTCCTTTTTTATTTATTTATTTATTTATACTCTTTAATTGTATTTTCGCACGAAAATAACCGACCAAAGTTGGTCAGTTTTATTAAAAAATAAAATTACCGACCAAAGTTGGTCGGTTTTTTAAAATGACCGGCCGAATTTACCAACCAAAGTTGGTCGGTTATTTTAATATTAATTTTTATTTATTTTAATTGCAAAAACCGACCAAAGTTGGTCGGTTTCTTGAAATAAATTTCGCGGGACTCAAAAATAGTTTCCTGCATTTTTGCGCCAAAGAAAACCGACCAAAGTTCGTCGGTTTCGTAAAAAAAAAGTTAAAAATTAAATTATTTTGAAAAACCTTGGTCGGCTTTTGGCCGGTTTTTTTACCGACCAAAGTTTATCGGTTTTTCTTGGTCGGTTTTTGCCGAATTTCTAGTAGCGTATTAAGAAATATATAGTAAAAATCATAAAACATAACTCAAGAATATTACTACATATGAATTTTTATTTTTTAAAATCTATTCAAAACAACCTCATTAAAAATAATACTAAATACTTTTTTATGAATAAAAAGCCTGACCTCAAATTCATTTGTAGGTGAAGCTCAATTAAAGGCTGGACCAAATGAGCTACCCAGCAGTTAATATGAAGTGGTGTCATCACTTTATTAAATAATACTGTTATATTTTTTTTGGATTTTAATTATATATACATATTTAATAAAATTTTCCAACCAAGCGATGTCACATGACACCGTTTGGAACGAGGTGGATCCGCCCCTATATATATATATATATATATATATA
>NC_032000.1:46455189-46468011 GCF_001879085.1 Nicotiana attenuata | reverse complement strand
TATATATATATATATATATATATATATATATATATATATATATATATATATATATATATATGTTGGGTTTTTAAGCTATTAATGCGTAAAATAGGGTGAATGGGAAATGGAGGGAAAATGAAATTTGAGTAATATTTGAGTTTCCCTCCTTGATTGTCCCATATGGGAAGAGGAAAAAGTTTTTGATGGGTATATAAGCAATTGCTCTTCTTCTAGCTCATAAAGAGTTGAGAAGAAGGCAAGCCTCGCGCCGTCGTTGTCGTCGCTCGCTGGGCTTCGGCTTCGGTCAAACGATGTAACAGAAATGTTTGGACCAAATTTATTCGTTAATATTAAATATTAACAGAAATGTTATTAAATATTTGGTTTAATAACAAAATATTAATATTAAAATAAAAATATTAATATTAAATCAAAGTCAGTTATCTAATTTTCAGTTTTCTGTTTTTGTAACAGAAAATTAATGTGACGACCCGGCCGGTCGTCTTAAGAATTAACGCCCTGATCCACTATTAACTGCTTTCCCCAAGTTTATTTCTGCTATTTTGAATTGCCGGGACGTTCGATTTTGAGTTTCGGAGAGTTTTGAGACACTTAGTTCCCAAACGAGAGCTTAAGTGTTGGAAAGTTGACCGTAGTCGGAACAGTGTGAAGACGGCATCAGAATGGAAATCCGAGGGTTCCGTTAGCTCCGTTAGGTGATTTCGGGTTTAGGGGCGTGGTCGGATTGTGTTTTGGAGGTCTGTAGCTAATTTAGGCTTGAAATGCCGAAAGGTCGATTTTTGAAGTTTCCGGTTCGATAGCGAGTTTTTGATCCGAGGGTCGGAATGGAATTCCGAGAGTTGCTGTAGTTTCGTTATGTCATTTGGACGTGTGTGCAAAATTTCAGGTCAATCGAACAAGGTTTGATAGACCTTTTGATCGAAAGCGTATTTTGAGAAATTTGGAGTTCTTAGGCTTGAGTCCATGATTAATTTGAGGTTTCGATGTTGTTTTAGGTGTTTTAAGGATTGCTACAAGTTTGGGGAGTGGTATTAGACTTATTGGTGCCTTTGGTTGAGGTCCCGGGGGGCCTCGGGATGATTTCGGGTGGTTGACAGGGAGTTTTGAGAAATGTTGCAGCTGCTGTATTTTTTTTGCTGCTTCTGGTATTTTCGCATCTGTGGTTTGGGAACCGCAGATGCGGCGCCGCAGATGCGGCTAAGAAGACCGCAGAAGCGGATTTTGGACTTTCCTTTAGGTTCCGCAGATGCGGAAGGAATACCGCAGAAGCGGTGGCGCATCTGCGGAAGGCCAACCGCAGATGCGGTTTCTGGGTCATTTAATGAATGTCGCAGATGCGAGTAGGTACCGCAGAAGCGGGACCGCAAATGCGGGAATCGCTGGGCAGAACCTATGTTTAGTTGCCTTTGCAAAATTGAGCCATTCTTTCACCATTTTCATCCGGGTTTCAAGCTTTTGAGAGAGACTTTTGAGGAAAACAAAGGGGAATTACTTGGAGGTAACATTTTTGACTTCCTAACTCGTTTTTGTGTGATTAAAGACCTAATTAGTGATGAGAAATTTGGGAAAAAGGGGTAATTAGGGATTGAGTTTAAGAGGCCTCTGGTGCTCGTACTTAACCTGCTGGCAATTTAGGCACTTCACAACATACTCAACTATGTCCTTCTTCATCCGCCGCCACCAATAATGCTGCCTCAGGTCGCGATACATCTTCGTAGCACCTAGATGAATAGAATACCGAGAATTGTGTGCCTCCTCTAGAATCCGCTCCCACAAGCCATCGACATTAGGAACACATAGGCGACCCTGGAGTCACAGAAAACCATCCTCACCAATAGTAACCCCCTTGGCACCACCCTACAGTACCGCCTCCCTGAGAACCAACAAGTGCAGATCATCAAACTAACGAGCCTTACTCTGCTCTAATAGTGAAGACTGGGCAACGACGCACTCGGCTGGGCTATGAAATATCAACCTCACAAGTCTGTTAGCCAACAACTGAATGTCCAAAGTTAATGGCCTCTCCTCAGCTGAAATGAATGCCAAGCTACCCGCACTCTCTGCCTTTCAGCTCAAGGCATCCGCAACTACATTCGCCTTTCCTGGATGGTAAAGAATGGTAATATCATAGTTCTTTAGTAACTCAAGCCACCTGCACTGCCTCAAATTGAGATCCCTTTGTTTGAAAAGATACTGCAAGCTGCGATGATCGGTGTAAACCTCACAGGGCTCCCCATAAAGATAATGCCTCAAGATCTTAAGAGCATGAACAATCGCGACCAACTCTAAATAGTGCACAGGGTAATTCTTTTCATGGGTCGTGCACAGGGTAATTCTTTTCATGGGTCTTCAGCTGACGTGAAGCATATGCAATAACTCGCCCCTCCTGTATCAATACACAACCCAAATCGACGTGTAAAGCATCACAATACACAGTATACATCCCTGAACTGAAAGGCAACACTAACACCGGTGTTGAAGTCAATGCTGTCTTAAGCTTCTGAACGATCGCCTCACAATCATCGGACCATCGGAATAGAGCACCCTCTAGGTCAATCTAGTCAAAGGTGGTGCAATAGATGAGAAGCCCTTCACAAACCAGTGATAATAACCTGCTAACCCCAAGAAGTACGTGATCTCGGTCGCTGTGGTAGGATGAGGCTAACTCTGAACTGCCTTGATCTTCTTGGGATCTACCTTAATACCCTCGCCTGATTAAACATCCCCAAGAATGCTACAGAATCTAGCCAAAACTCACACTTGGAGAACTTAGCATATAAGTTCAGTTCTCGCAAGGTCTGAAGAACCACTCTCAAATGCTGCTCGTGTTCCTCCATGCTACGCAAGTAGATCAAGATGTCGCGCCCCCTTTTTCCTCGCGGAGTCCGGGTTTCGACATTTTGGGACAACTCCTTTCCCTTTTGGGATTGGGTAAGAGATTTGAAGAGTCTCCACCTAATGGATTAAGGTGTGTTAGGGCACCTAAAGCAAATAACTCATGAAACCAGTTTACATCACCAGAGATTGGGTAGCTCAAAATCACCTCGAGGGGAAGGTGTTAGGCACCCGTCGAGGTCCACAATGGTAGGTCCGGCCAAACTCAATTAAGAGAATTAGTCTTATGGGAAAATAAACCATTTAGACAAATAGATAATTACTTTAAAACAAGAATTAAAGGGGTCCTGCGTGTTTTAGCCTATAGGATCATTTCCATGCAATACTTGGTAACCTTCCCCAAATTGGGGTGTTACACATAGCATTAGCGCATAGGTCATAATTTCCTTTACTACCCAATTACTATCTTTCAGTTATTACCTAAGCATTCTAGTAGCTTCTAATGCGTACCTTATGCGTGCACTACCCGTCCCTCACCTATAGTCTTGGAGGTGTTTAGGACTTCTATTTTTTGGATGGATTTAGACTTACCTATGCTGCTTAAAAATGAGAAAACTAAGCGACAAACAAAATTCAAATAGGACTGTCACATAAGGAGCAAATAAAGGCTCATGTTAACCTCCACAAATAAACAGTGAAAGCATGCAATTCAAACAGAGTATTTTGTCAATTTAAGACCCTATAGGCAGGAAATCTAGATGAGCATGAACAGAATATAGCATAACAACTTTATTAAAGCGAGCAACAGTACCTATCAGTTTGCCTACTGATTTTTGGTTAATATTCTGAATATGGGCATGTTCCAAGCAGCAGAAAATTCACAGTTTTTCTTTTAGACCCAGAATTCTTAATTACCCTACATGCTTGCCTAAGTGAGGACCAGAGAGAATCCTATAAGCATGGTATCTAAACTGTTAATTAACGATTATAATTTATAAACCAGTTACTGATTTAACAAACAGGTTTTTATTTCTTTAGATCCTATAGACATGCTTTCTAATTTATAGAATCAGTTAGCTCTTATAAACATGATTTCTAGGTGTTTGGACTGTTTTATCTGTTTCCTATAGACATGATATCTAAATTGCAGAAACTGATTTTACTTTTGTTTCCCATAGGCATGATATCTAAGTGGGCAGAGCCGTTAACAGAATGTTATACAAGTTCAGTAATTACACAAAGAAGATCCTATACACATGATCTCTAATGCACATTGAGATTGGAAATATGCATGAAACATGGGTTCTTGATGCAGAATTGATAAACAACCTATTAGCAGGATTTCTAGGATGCCAAGTATGAACTCCAGATTTCAAATGCTGAGACAAGAACCTATAGACATGATTTCTAGGCGAGCAGTAACATTCACACAATAACCTATGAGCAGGAATTCTACCCGAGTTTGAACAAAGATATATAAAAATCCCTCCCCAGCTTTTACTAATAACCTCATATATGTTTTTACAAGGAATATTACGTCATTACAGACCAATATGAATGAATTACACAAAGCTATCCGTTACACTATAGGGAGCCTTAACAGGCCCAACATAAACCTGAGAGCCAGGCCTTCAGCACAACATCTTGAAACAGTAGCATGATCCACAACACCTTAAGCCATGCTTCCACTGTGTCAAAGTTCCCAAAGAGCCTCAAGGACCCCGAGCAATGCTCACACTGGATCCATACATTCAACACAGAATTCATAAGAGATTGGAAACCAACTCCAATGTGTCAGAGTTCAAAGGAGTCTCAGGGACCCTAGGCAGTGCTCACAATGGAGGTGGTAGGAACCTAGATAATTAAGAGTAGAAGTTTGAAAATAACATATGTAAGGGGAAACGGATAGTTTTAGAAAACAGTTTGGTTTTTTAGGAACAAATAGGTTCAAATTACAAGACTACAAACATAACAGAGTCCATATTTAGCAGATTGGTATTAATTCAGACATGGATGATATACCAATATTAAGGCAATCACAACAATGGCAGAAATACTTGGATTACAGACAAAACTGACCACACATATTGGCAATACCTAAACCTGTTTTGAATAGGGAGCATACAACTGAATCCATCAAGGTTTCACATTACTAAAGATTACTTAGTCCATTAATTATCACTAGGTGAGACCATGTAGGTGTATATCAAACAGAAGCATGCTAAAGTTTGAAATAACCAAGCAAACAACATATTAATTTAGAAAGAAGTAAACAGAAATCATGGGCTAGAGCAGAGTAAGTTAACAGCGATTAAGGCATTTTAGTCAGAAAAAATGTAAACATATGGCAAACAGAAGCATATCGAAGCTTGAAGTAAACTAATCATATAATTACATGGAACAGAGCAAGACAACAAGAACTAGGGCATAACAGTTGAGAAAGAGATGGTCAGGAATCATGTACCAAACAGAAGCATGTTGAGGTCTGTGATAAAACTGACTACATAAGCATGTAGAATAGAACAAGATAACAGGAATAAGGGCATACCTGTTAGGGAGAAAGTAAACAAGAAGGTGAAGGCAATTGGAATCCAAGAGTCTAGCCTTGGCTTTCAGCCGACTAGACAATGCAACAAATCAGAGTGATAGAAAGAACTCAAGTTGTGTGAGTGTAAGTGTGTAAGTGTGTGTTTGTAAGCGTAGGTCTCTGAAAGTCAGAATGGTGAAAGAATTATATAGCATACAGTAGAGTAAACAAGTAAGGTAGGAAAATCAAGGGCACACAAATAAGGTATGCAAAATCAATTAACCAGTTAATTAAGGCTAAACATCAATCAATTAAGCGGACTGAATTGAGGTTTAGTAAGGTAAGCAATAAGTCCAGAGACCATTTATAGGTCGGTCACAATAATCAAAGCCCAGAAATCAGGCCGGTAATATAATTAAGAAAAGTAGTACCAATTATGAATCATATATATAAGGAAAGAATAGGTAAAAATCATTCGAAGAAATACCAGTTTTGAAAGAAAATATAACTTCAAAACCTAATTAGGCAAATAAATCAATTAACCACTTTAGTTGAAAGAGCTAAAGTAGACAGTCAAGAACAGTGAGATAAATAGTCGAGTAATTGAGAACCCTAAGCATATCGAAACACAGAGATGAAACTTGAGCAAAGAAATTGGTCTTAACAGTGAAGAAGAAGGCCAGAGTTGCTTTAAATTTTTTTTGCAGAAATCCTTATTAGGAATCAAAACCCTTGCTTTAGGGAAAAGTGAAATCGGTTGATAAAAATAGTAAAAACGGAAAAATCTTAAAGGGAAAATACTAAACAAACTCAAAATACTTCAGATCTAAAGAGATCTGAACTGATTTAGCCAGAAATAGGTAGGTTTGTACAAAAATAAACAGAGGCGAGAAAAATCTGGTTTGAACCAGAGATTTGAAGCCATAAACACGAAGATATTAGTACTCACAAATATAGGAATGGACACAGACGGATTCATCGAGAACATGAGGGGTTTGAGCCAAATCTGGTTCGAATCTCTTTGAGATTCCATCAGGCAATACGGAAATCGTAACACCAGAAGAGATAGGAGGCCAGTTAAGGCTCGAAATCGTAGAAGAAACCCATTGATCGTAGGGATTTGTGACGGCGGGGCTAGGGTTTGAGGGGGGGGGGGTGAGAGATATGCATGAAAATAAATTAAAATAATTACTTAATATAATAAAAATATAAAAGGTCATTTTTGTGTAAAATAAAGTAATTTTGCACACATAGGCTATTATTGCAAAGTTATTGCAATTATAACTTAAAGATGTAAATATGGTTATTCATAAAATAATTAAAGCTTAGTATAAATATAAAATGATAGAATTAAATAATAAAAATATTATAAAATCATTTATGATGCAATTAGTAATTATTTATATAATAAAAATACCAGGGAAATTAATTAAAATCCTTTGCAGAAATTGTGGAGAAATATCAATTGATGCTCATGCATTGTTTTGAAAGTATGTATGCAATTAAAAAAATATATGAGGGATAAATTGGGTATCAACAACAATGAGAAACGAATCAATGTACGGCCTGAACACCCTGTTCATCAAATCCATAAACGTCGCTGGGGCGTTAGTCAAGACAAAGGATATCACTAGAAACTCATAATGGCCATATCTAGTCCGAAAAGCAGTCTTCGAAACATCCGAATCCTAAATCTTCAACTGATGGTACCTCGATCTCAAGTCGATCTTAGAGAACATCCTGGCACCCTGCAATTGGCCAAACAAATCATCAATACGCGGCGACGGGTACTTGTTCTTAATGGTAACTTTGTTCAACTGGCGGTAATCAATGCACATCCGCATAGTCCTATCTTTCTTCTTCACAAATAACACTGGTGCACCCCAAGGCGATACACTTGGTCTGACGATCCCCTTTGCTAGCAACTCCTCAAGCTGTTCCTTCAACTCCTTCGGAGCCTTACGGTATGGTGGGATAGATATAGGCTGGGTGGCTGGAGAAAATTCAATGCAGAAATTGATATCACGATCTAGTGGCACTCCTATAAATATAGAAATTGATATCATGATCTAGTGGCATTCCTGGAAGATCAGAAGGAAACACATCGGGGAACTCCCGGACTACGGGCACTGAATCAATCGTCGAAGCCTCTACAGTAGTATCCCGAACATAAGCTAGACAATCCAAACAACCCTTCTCGACCATGTGTCGAGCCTTCAGAAAAGAGAATACTCGACTAGATGCACTGACAAACGACCCCTTTCACTCCAATCTAGGAAACTCTGGCATCGCCAAGGTAACGGTCTTGGCATGACAATCAAGGATGGTGTGATATGGAGATAACTATTCCATGCCCGGGATGACCTCAAAGTCGGTCATATCAAGCAACAGAAGATCCGCGCTAGTCTCATAATTACAGAATACGATAACTGATAAGTAGGATTTTATCGTGTTTTATGCCCCTACTTGCCTATACTTTGAGTATAATTTGATACAAAATAATCCCAAAATGCTCACAGGTTGTGCTTAATTGTAGGTTTGAGCGACAAAGTGACTGAATTGTCAAAGATCGGCTCAAAACGGAGTGAAACCTGCTCAAGCATCAAAGGCCAAGAAAAGTGAAGGAAAAAGATCCTAGTGCGGACCGCACAAAAGTGCACGCGGCCGCACTAGGAGATTCAGAGAAGTGCTAATTCAGGACTCTCACAAAGCGGCCGCAGTTGGATTTACGCGGCCCGCATTCAGCTCATGCGGCCGCGCCACATTTTCACGCGGTCCGCGTAAAGAGATTCAGAGAGATGAAATTTGGGGACCAAAGCAAGCCACGCGGCCGCGGTCACATTTACGCGGTCCGCGCCAGATCTCATGCGGCAACGCTATACTTTTGCGCGGCCCGCTATCCCCAACTTCAGAGAGCCAATCTTCAAGATTTCAAGAGCCCACGCAGCCGCGCTACCTTTTTGCGCGGCCCGCGCTGACCCCACAGGGGTATTTTTGTCCAAGTTTTTCAGCCACTATAAATAGATCCTTTTTTTCATTTTTAGGTGAAGTTATATACCTAAGGCTGCTGAGTTCGTGAGAACATTGGGTTTAGCCATTTTTGGCATTTTTAACCTCTAATTTTGTATTTCTTCCTTAGTAATCAATTATTATGTTTGCTCTTCATCTATTTCTTTAATTTTTGCATCTAGCATGAGTAGCTAAACTCACTAGCTAGGGTTGTGGCTCAACCCTAGTGTGGGTAATTAATGGGTGTTGCAATCTAAGGCTAGATTGATATTGGGTGTTTGCTATTTGGGTTAATTTTAGGTTTTCATTAAGGATTGGTGGTTGCAAACACTGATTCTAGCTTGGTGGGTTTGACTCTTCTTGAGAAAGAAAGTCAATGACCCCAAAATTGACCCAACAAGAAATTGGGATGGACCCATGAGAAATGATAGTCCCAATTAACGGGTTAAACCTCGAGAGAGTAATTACCCCACTTGAACCCTAGTTGCTTGGTCAAATTAGCCTACCCAATTGGTCTCGAGAGAGTTAATTGGGCAAAATCACTCTCTCTACCGAGAGGTGTGAGAGTGGGTACAATTGAGCAACGGTTATAGAATAAGCCCCAAATAAGTCAATTTACCCTTAGTAGCATCTACCCGTTAATTAGCCACCTAGGTAATGCCACGACCCTAGTGCCTTTCTCTATATTAATTACAACTTAGCAATATCTCCATAGCATAATTTAGCTTCAAATATTAGTCTTAAAGTAGAAGATATAAAAATCAAAACCGAAAATGTTAGAAGAGATAATAGAAGCACAACTACAATTCTAAACTAAGTAGCATAATACAACTCCCTCTCTAGCTTCCCTGTGGAAAAATCGATTCCGATCCACTTTCGGGTAATATTGTTGCGCACACGCTCTATCCTTACCTTAGTGTTTAGTGTTGAGTCGCACGGGCAAGCGATCAATAACGAACTGATTGACCATAGATCAATCCACAACAAACAGAGATCACCACACAGGAGTGCACATATTAAACATGGTAGTGCCCAAGGTATCACAAGAATCTCAGAAATGAAGCAGACATGATGACTGACTATATCTGAATAGGGTATGATTCTGGAATCACATAGAATACTGGAAGCTCTTCCCTCCGCAGGACAGAAATATAACTGTGATCAGCAATCTGAAGCGCCACTACATTTTGGTCTAGCCGAAAAAAAATATAAGACCTAAGCTGGACGCCGATTGGCTAGCCTCCCCACCTAGACGTGACCTGTAACGTTGGTTGGCTCACCCTGCCTGGCCTCCACCTCTAGGACGGCCCACACGCCTGCTCTCTCACTCTGAGGCGTCGGACGAACACTGGTGCTATTAGTCATGGATGAGTGATTCTGCTATATTTCCATGCACCCGAAGTCTGGGACAAAACCTCTTCATGTGGACAGGTCCCGATTGTCGTACGAACCTTCATCAAAACGGTGGATGTTGCCCTGAAGTATGCACCCTTGATGGCCTGAATACACACTGGGGGAAACCTTGACATAGCTGGTGGGAGATAAGAATCTCTGGCATGGCGCTAAAATATGGTTGCACTGGAGCACCCGGGAGGCGCGGTGCTAGATATGTGGGCCTGCTAGGCTGGACCCCCTTCCCAAGCCGGACCTCTGCCCCAGACGGAGCATCAAATGGAATCCTCTAGAATAATGAAACGCTTGTTCTCGCGGCATCTGCTCTGGGCCCTTACTGACAACCCTCAATCCTCCCGAGCTATCTCAGAACTAGCTAGTAAGAAGTCCCCATCTCAAACCTCTCGGGCCATAGGAATGAATACCTGAGTTGCAATCCGAACAAAACCCGTACTCTTTCTGCATCAGTAGGAAGTATCATAATTGCATGGGCCGAGACAACTCAAGAATCTCGCCTCATAAATCGGTTACTTGACAATCTGATCCTGCTGGAGCTGCTCAACTAAGTTGCGAACTCTTTCCCTCTGAGTAGGGTGGAATATTACCTATCCAGAAGGTAGTGGTGAACTGTCCCAAGTCAAGGGAGGAGACTTGCTGGTCTGCTAAGAAGATAAGACTGCCACTTCTACAGGGCCCTTGCCCTCCAACTAGAAAGTAGTAAATCCTCCTCGTGGGTGCTAATATCATCATTGTTATGCAGTATGTCCTGCACCGATCATAAATCCTGCGGTCCTCATGGTCGTCACCTGCGAAGGACAGGAGGCATAGCCTAGTCCATGTATCAAAGCTTCTCCAGCTCGCCGGCCGCAGTGGTCTGGTTCTCAGCATGGCTGCTTGCCACTGTGCTGGTCTCCCCAGGTAGTGCGCACGGGGTTTGAAAACATGACAGCCGCATTGGCCTTAGGAGCCTGAGCTGTAGGGGGTCTGTGCAACCCTTCCGCCGTATTGATGGGGTGCGGGGAGAGCTGGAAATAAAACAGCTTGAGTCATAGTATCATGAACCGTAGCATACGGCCCATGACCTCCTTGAAAGCCCGGTGCCGACACGAAATCTCCGGGCTAGCTTGCTGCAGGCACCTCACCCTGGCTCCTAATAATAGGGATCCTCTACTAGCATCTGCTGGTGCCATAGTGGAGCAGTTTGGGGCATCCTCATACCCTACTTCGGATTTGTGTGCCCCCCAAGCCTCTGCCTCGGCCTATAGAAAACAGGGGGAGGGTCCTCCCGGATCTGGAACAATCCGTTGTGTGCACTCTACCGTTTGTGAGAGAATAATGAGAAAGATACTTTGTCTATAGCATCAACTGCACGATAGGAGATGAGAAAGACTTGTTTTCCTCCCCAAAACACCCTATAGCTCTCGAGATAAGTACGGACGTCTCCGCAACCGATCCGTAAGACTCTATTATGCCTGCCTATAACTTGTGAAGAACCTGACGTGAACCTAGTGCTCGTTGGATACCATGTTTGTCACGACCCAATTATGTTCCTATAGGCGTGATGGCGCCCAATGTTACCTTTAGACAAGCAAACAGGTAAACCAACACATGATTTTCTTTTTAAACAATTTTAGAAATAGTTGAGTTTTAATTTGGTGAATAAATAAGGAAGTGAGGGAATTTATAAAATGAGAGGATAAACAATTTTAAGGAGTAAGTGAATGAGTAGATAAGAAAAAATATATCATGTGTCTACCAGCACAATATCCAAGACCTTGGTTGTCCACAAGTGTATGAGCTACTAATAGAATATATAAAAAAATACACTACTGTCTGAAGTGAAATAGATAGAAAGTAAAGGCAAAAGGAAAAACTTCAGGGTGCTGCAGAACGGGCTCGGGAAGGCAGCTCACGCCAAAGTCTCAGGGTAATCAGGAGTGCGCGCCGGGATGTTACCCAGACTTGCACCTACCTCAGATCCTGTACGGGTTAGTGCAGAAGTTGTGGTGTGTAGTACATAACAACATGTACCTAGTAAATATCTAGATCTAACCTTGAAGATGTAGAGGACGGGGTCGACTTCGACACTTACTAGGGTAACAATAAAAAACATCAGAATTTTATAATCATTGGGCTAAATAATAATAATTAAAAACTCAACACAAGAAATAAATAACAATTCTTTCACGATAGTGAATCCCAAGTAAATTTTCCATCATTTAACCATTTAACCTCTCAAGCCAATAAAACATATCAAACATAATTTGGTCTTTAAGTATTATTACGTACGACTTTGGCTAGTTTGAGGACGTACGGCCCGATCCAAAAAAATATACATATACTATATGCACTCCGAGTCGAACGCGCGAACCATAGAGTGCATTATTAGGCCTGACGAGGTGAACAGACCGCTCCCATGAGATTATGGAATTTACCTCGCTCTTGCGAAAAAACTTGTACGCAGTGAACATTGATTTCTCAAAATTATCATAATATTCTGTCAATACTTTCCAAAATAAGGAATCTAAACTTGGGAAACTTTAAATCTTGAAATCCTCAATCTCAGCTCTATTCAAGGCAATTAATAAGCATAAGCAAATCGGGTGTCAATAAAGCATGATGTAAACCTCAGACTACCCGGACATCAACCATGAAATAGAGCTACGCACTGACTCTCGCACCTAGTGTTGTACGTAGCTCCCCAACAAGTAATTTACAACATACACACTAAGGGGATGAATTCCCTCTTACAAGGTTAGAAAGAGCTTACCTCGGTTCTCAAGTCCAACAAATGTGCTTTAAACCCTCAACTCGGTGTCAAACGACTCAAAACTAATCAAATGTTATTAAATATTCAATATGTGCTCAAAAGTTTCATAATCTTAAACTTTTGAATGATTTACCCAATTCCAATTGAAAAATTTTTCTAAATTCATTCCGGTCCACGTCCCGATTCCGGAATTTTTGAAGAAAGTTGTTATCATAACCTCCACGAACTCAAATATATGATTTTCATAAATTCCAAAAACCATTTTTATCCATCTTATCTCTCTCTT
>NC_032000.1:46450940-46455089 GCF_001879085.1 Nicotiana attenuata | reverse complement strand
TTCCCCCCCCCCCCCCATCCCACAATACTTCGCGCTCAGGGAGGAACAATCTCCTCCCCTATCCCAAACTACTCTTCGCGACCGCAAAGGAGAAAACACCAGAAACTAGTAGAAGCTAAACCAGCATTTCCTTAAGTTCAAAATATCCACAACCTATCCGAAGCTCACCCGAGCCCTCAGGGATTCAAACCAAACATGCATACAAGTCCAAAAATATAATACGAACTTGCTCGCGCGATCAAAACACCAAAATAGCACCTAGAACTATGAATTGGACACCAAAACAAATAATTTTTTTAATGAAACTTAAGAACTTTCATTTTTGACAACCGGACGTTCGAATCACATCAAATCAACTCCGTTTTGTACCAAATTTTGCAGATAAGTCATAAATACAGTAATCAACTTGTACTAAGTTCCGGAACCAAAAATCCAAACCCGGTAGCAAGAAAGTCAAACTTCGGTCCAATTTGAAATTTCTTTAAACCTTTAAACTTCAATTTTTAACAAATTACGATAAATCAAGCTAGGGACTTCCGAATTCGGTTCCGGGCATACGCCCAAGTGTCAAATCACAATACAGACCCACCGGGACCGTCAAAATACAGATCCGAGTCCGTTTGCTCAAAATGTTGACCGAAGTCAACTCAAATGAGTTTCAAAGCATGATTTTTCACATTTTAATAATTTATTCACATAAAAACCTTTCGGAAGAAGACACAGACTGCGCACTCAAATCGAGGAAGGTTAGATGGAGCTATTTGAGGTTTTGAAATATAGAATTAAGGGTTAAAGCTATATAAATGACCTATCGGGTCATCACATTCTCCACCTCTAAAACAAACGTTCGTCCTTGAACGAACGTAGAAAAGTACCTGGACTGGTGAAAAGGCGTGTATATCTACTCTTTATGTCCGACTCGGACTCCCAAGTGGCTGCCTCAATCGGCTAACCTCTCCACTACACTCGAATTGAAGGATAACTCTTAGATCTCAACTGTCGGACCTGCCGGGCAAGAATAGCCACTGGCTCCTCCTCATATGTCAAATCTTTGTCCAATTGGACTGAGCTGAAATCTAACACATGGAGTATATCACCGTGATACTTACGGAGCATAGACACATAGAACACTGGATTAACTGCTGATAAACTAGGGGACAATGCGAGCTTGTAGGCCACCTCACCCACTCTCTCAAGAATCTCAAAGGGTCCGATATACCTAGGGCTCAACTTGCCCTTCTTTCCGAACCTCATCACACCTTTCATAGGTGAAACCCGGAGCAATACCCTCTCTCCAACGATGAATGCAACATCACGAACTCTACAATCAGCATAACTCTTCTGCCTAGATTGAGCTATGTGAAGTCGATCCTGTATAATCTTGACCTGATCTAAAGCATCCCTTAACAAATCTGTACCCAAAAACCGAGCCTCCCCAGCTCCCTCCCTAGTCTGCTTTTCCAACATAGGGTCTCCACTCCCTAGTTGATATTATTTTAGACATAGGGTCTCCACTCTCTAGTCGCTTTTCCAACATAGTGTCTCCACTCCCTAGTTGATTTTATTTTAGACATAGGGTCTCCACTCCCTAGTCTGCTTTTCCAACATAGGACTCCACTCCCTAGTTGATTTTGTTTTAGACATAGGGTCTCCACTCCCTAGTCGCTTTTCCAACATAGGGTCTCCACTCCCTAGTTGATTTTATTTTAGACATAGGGTCTCCACTCCCTAGTCGCTTTTCCAACATAGGGTCTCCACTCCCTAGTTGATTTATTTTAGGCATAGGGTCTCCACTCCCTAGTCTACTTATCCAACATAGGGTCTCCACTCCCTAGTTGATTTTGTTTTAGACATAGGGTCTCCACTCCCTAGTCGCTTTTCCGACATAGGGTCTCCACTCCCTAGTTGAAGTTATTTTAGACATATGGTCTCCACTCCCTAGTCGCTTTTCCAACATAGGGTCTCCACTCTCTAGTTGATTTTATTTTAGACATAGGGTCTCCACTCCCTAGTCGCTTTTCCAACATAGGGTCTCCACTCCCTAGTTGATTTTATTTTAGACATAGGGTCTCCACTCCCTAGTCGCTTTTCCAACATAGGGTCTCCACTCCCTAGTCGCTTTTCCAACATAGGGTCTCCACTCCCTAGTTGATGTTATTTTAGACATAGGGTCTCCACTCCCTAGTCACTTTTCCAACATAGGGTCTCCACTCCCTAGCTGAGTTTATTTTAGACATAGGGTCTCCACTCCCTAGTCGCTTTTCCGACATTGGGTCTCCACTCCCTAGTTGAGTTTATTTTTAGGCATAGGGTCTCCACTCCCTAGTCTGCTTTTCCAACATAGGGTCTCCACTCTCTAGTTGATTTTATTTTAGACATAGGGTCTCCACTCCCTAGTCGCTTTTCCAACATAGGGTCTCTACTCCCTAGTTGATTTTATTTTAGGCATAGGGTCTCGACTCCCTAGTATGCTTTTCCAACATAGGGTCTCCACTCCCTAGTTGAGTTATTTTAGACATAGGGTCTCCACTCTCTAGTCTCTTTTCCAACATAGGGTCTCCACTCCCTAGTCTGCTTTTCCAACATAGGGTCTCCACTCCCTAGTTGAGTTATTTTAGACATAGGGTCTCCACTCTCTAGTCTCTTTTCCAACATAGGGTCTCCACTCCCTAGTTGGAGTTATTTTATACATAGGGTCTCCACTCCCTAGTTGATTTTATTTTAGACATAGGCTCTCCACTCCCTAGTCTGCTTTTCCAACATAGGGTCTCCACTCCCTAGTTTATTTTATTTTAGACATAGGGTCTCCACTCCCTAGTCTATTTTATTTTAGACATAGGGTCTCCACTCCCTAGTCGCTTTTCCAACATAGGGTCTCCACTCCCTAGTTGATTTTATTTTAGGCATAGGGTCTCCACTCCCTAGTATGCTTTTCCAACATAGGGTCTCCACTCTCTAGTTGACTTTATTTTAGACATAGGGTCTCCACTCCCTAGTCGCTTTTCCAACATAGGGTCTCCACTCCCTAGTCGCTTTTCCAACATAGGGTCTCCACTCCCTAGTTGATTTATTTTAGGCATAGGGTCTCCACTCCCTAGTCTGCTTTTCCAACATAGGGTCTCCACTCCCTAGTTGATTTATTTTAGACATAGGGTCTCCACTCCCTAGTCACTTTTCCAACATAGAGTCTCCACTCCCTAGTTGATTTTATTTTAGACATAGGGTCTCCACTCCCTAGTCGCTTTTCCGACATAGGGTCTCCACTCCCTAGTTGAAGTTATTTTAGACATAGGGTCTCCACTCCCTAGTCGCTTTTCCAACATAGGGTCTCCACTCCCTAGTTGATTTTATTTTAGGCATAGGGTCTCGACTCCCTAGTCGCTTTTCTAACATAGGGCCTCCACTACCTAGTTGAAGTTATTTTAGACATAGGGTCTCCACTCCCTAGTCGCTTTTCCAACATAGGGTCTCCACTACCTGGTTGAAGTTATTTTAGACATAGGGTCTCCACTCCCTAGTCGCTTCTCCAACATAGGGTCTCCACTCTCTAGTTGATTTTATTTTAGACATAGGGTCTCTACTCCCTAGTCTGCTTTCAAAACATAGGGTCTCCACTCCCTAGTTGATTTTATTTTAGGCATAGGGTCTCCACTCCCTAGTCTCTTTTCCAACATAGGGTCTCCACTCCTTAGTTGATTTCATTAAAGATGTAGGGCTCCACTCCCTAATCTCTTTTTCCCAAGGATACACAATCCTGATTTTTATTGCTTTCAATAAAGAAATAGTTTAGATTTTTGTTACAAATAACTCACGAAATTTTCCTAGTGAAAACTGGGGAAGAAAATTTCGTTCGTTTGTTTGCTTTGGTGCCTGAACATGTTTTTAACCGTGAGGCACAAGGTTTGAGATGACCAAAAGAAGATGTCTCAACCTAAAAATAAAAGAAAGGAAGAACAAAGAAAAAAGTTGAGCTCAAAGTGCTGAAGCGGAGAAAGGATATGGACTGCTCAAGACATGATTGAAGTCACGAGCTATCGCATATCCCGCCTTGATCCGAAAAGTTGAGGAAGAACGAACTAGACGATTGCAACTAACGAGCATCAAGATTCAGATTAGAGTCTGTAAGAGAATCATCCAAGACTCAAGATC
>NC_032000.1:46404303-46450641 GCF_001879085.1 Nicotiana attenuata | reverse complement strand
TTTTATTTTTAGATTATTGATTTTTCACTTTTAATTTAGGATTAAGTAATTTTTATAATTATTGTAATTAAGTAATTAGTTTAATTTTATAATTTAGATAATTTAGGATTTTTAATTTTAGAGTTTCATTAATTTTTTTTAAAAAAAAGAAAGAAAAGAGAGAAAAAGAAAAAGGAATAAAAAAAAGGGGGTCTTGTTAATTGAAATTGGGCTGATTTTACACCCAATTTAGCCCAAATCCGTTCCCAAACATACCCAAAGTTTAAGCCCAAATCACCAGCCTACCCGGTCCAACACTTCACACCCCAAAACGACCCCGTTTATGTTAATTTGATCACAGCCGTTGGATCTCGGCAATCCAACGGCTCGGAACTGAGGAGTCATTTGGTATAAGACTGTCCGAACAAGACCCCGACCCCCATTCCAACCCCTCTCATTTCATCTCCTACACCTAAACTAAACAAACCCTAGCCGCCCTAGGACCCTTCGCCGGCTCCGCCTTCCTCCGCCGTGGTCCGCCGGCCGAAAATCGCCTCACGGCGGCGGACCACCACCAAACACCACCAATTTAACACCCCAGAACCCCCATCACCTCCTCATTCCATATTCCAATCCGTTCCTTTCAAATCCCTGCCGAGTTGCTCGAATCTTAGATCGTAATCAAGGCCAAAACCCTAAGTGCTCTAAATCGCCTTAAATTAACACCATGCAATCACCGTCTCATCCTCTCTCCAAATATCACCAAAACTCCCTTCGAATCAGCCCCAATCTCTTCGAATTTTGAATCTAAGATTCCAAGAAAAACCCTAATTTCTCTTCTTGGTCAGTATTTAGAGCCTATGAACCCAAACGTCCATTAGTTGGTTGTTCTTGTTAAGAACAACCAGTTAATGGCTGTATAAGTTCATGGTTGTTTCATTCAAGAAGGTTCATCAACTGGCCCGTTCCAAAACAGTCTCATGTCTTTTCTTCTTTCTCTTTTCCTTGTTCTTATTGTCTGTCTCATCTTTGTGTTTTTCTTTCATATAACCAGCAATTAGGTTTTCCCTTATTTTTAATTTCTTTACATGGTCATCTGTTCTGTTTTGTTTTCTTCTGTCGATTAGGTTTAATTTGTAGTTAATTGAGAACTAATCAGTAGTTTAGCGTTCATGAGTTAAGCACTTTGTCACAGCCATTGATTGATCAAATTGTCGTATAGGGTTCATTAATGTTTGTTAGCCTGTTAATTTCTTATTGTTGATTCCATAATATGATGATATTAGTTTGGATCAATAGGTTCGATTCTTACAAAATGGCTCTTTGATTGATTCTGCATTCACGATAGGTGCAACATGTCCCTGTTCTATGCCATTTCTGTTTTCAGTTAAGTGTTAAAAATAATTTAGGTCCAGTTAGAAGTTTAAATTAAATCAGTATTTGTCCATTTGATCTTCCTTGCTTTTAAGTCAAGTTTTTGTCCTTGTTTGCCTTGATTTGCATATCAATAGAAACCTTAGGGACCTAATTGAACTAAAAGAGTTTAGGATAGAATTGAAGCAGGCAGTAATTCAAAGGGTAAAAATGGACTTTCACTTAAGCCAAAATCAGAAATGGTACAGCCGTCCTAGCTGTTACAAAAGATGCTAAAATAGGATAAGAAGGGCAACTGTATTGTACTATTTTCAGACCCTAGGATAAGGAATATTCCCAAAATTATACCCTCCCTAGGCAGCCTATATATGTAGGCTATTCCATTCTGAAAAGGACACACAATCATTAGCATTACACATACAATCATTAGCATTATTCTCTGCATAAAAGTCCTGGAAAACAGATTTTGAGCATCATCTTTACTGCATAAAATTCCTTTTTCCCTGAAAATTTCAGAATTCAGAAAACCTTAGAAAAATTTCCAAAAACTTCTCCCTTTTGTTTACAAGCTAGAAATGGTTTGAAATAGAGAGTTTTCTTGGGTTATTTAGCTGGGGATTTCTGGTTTCAAGTTGCTAGTTTTGGGTCTGAAATTCCGGGATTCATTTGGTTGCTGGCTATTAGATTTCTGCTGCTGCTCCTTTCTTCTTTTGAGTTTTCAACCAGTGTTTCTCATCTTAACACCTGCTGGTTTTTTGGTTGTGGATTATTCAAGGTACTGACTTTATTTCTTCCTTATGTACTAGCTGTCTTTTCTCTAAAATGATATGCTATTGATGAGTTTGTAAGACATGTACCATGAAAGAGTTTTATGTGATGTTTGATTGATGCTATATGAATGAAGTTGAATTATTGTTGAACATAGAAAGGAATCAATACGACTCTTACTGTCTGGTCTATCTGTGTTAGCTAAGTGCTCTATGTTTTAGAACTGATCCTTAATGTTGTTTTATTAAAGCTCTACTATCTTCTTTTCTTTCTTTTAAAGGAATGGTACTTTGTTTCCTTAATGACATTTAAAGTTTTTAGCTAACTCTGAGCCAATACCTGCAGATTTGATCACTAGTTGACCAAATCAACAGGCTCAAAAGCTGAAAGTTGGGATCCTGCTGTTTTAACACAAGAAGAGACCAAACTTTGATGGATAAGTCATGTCCAAAAGAGGCAGAGATTCTTTAGGTTGCTAATTATACTGAAATTTGTAATAGATTAGTTTCTTTTTTTATGTAGTTAGTATATATTTAATAAGTTACAATGTAATGTGTTGATTCTGAAAACCTTCTTATTTCATTTGAAGACTGTAATTAACTAGGTTTTTAAATCTATATACTGGGATTCAAAACAGCTGCATTAGGAGTTTAATTATGTTGTTGTTATATTTTAAATAATAGTGATGCAATGGGCCAGATTATGAGCCCACTCTATAAAGACGACAGGGCTTCTCTTTTGTTTAACAAAGGCTGAATCTGAGGCCCAGATAAAAGCTAAATGAATCTGGGCTTAGGCTGTTGGGACTGGGCCCTAAGCCCAAAATTTGATTCAGTTGTAGGAGTTCTCTTTTATTATAAGTCATAGTGTAAACACATGTTGTTATGTCTTGCAACCCATGTAATTAATTTTCAAATTAGAATTGTTTGATCTTTGAATGCTGTTTTTTTCTTAAAAAGCAAATTGAGATATAATTGTTATAAATGTACAACTATGGCTAAAAATGCAAAGGTAGATAGGCCCAGCTAGTAAACCCCTGCTACTGGGTGCGCCTAATATAAGCCCAATATGGGTCGGACTTGATTTAAGATCAGATATAACGATGGCCCTTGTGATCTTCGCTTCTGGGCCAAATCGTGAGCCCAAATACAGCTTTCAAAAGTTGAATTGTTTAAGTAGCGAGCCATTGCTGGCCCAAAACAACTATTCAAAGCAATTCAAAAGCCTAGCCTTAAGTTAAGAAAATTCTTAGTTTGAACTTCAATCAGGATCCTTAGCCTTATTTAAATAAAAAATGCAACCCCATTTGTTAAAATAAGTTGAAGCGTGCCATGCCAAACAAACCTATAATTCATGGCCCTCATAAAATTGGACCAAGAAGGTTTGAGGTGTGCCATAAATAACTAAATCATCCATGGCCCTCACAAATGTTGCTATTAAAATTGAATCTTCGTAGTTGCTTTAGGTGCGTTATTTAAATAATTCATCATAGCTACGGGTATGATTCCTGTGACGTAGTTGTGATTTTTAATTATTAAAATCTGGGTGTACATTTCATGTGACCCAATTTCAATCTTCAACAATGTTAAATAAAGCGTGTTGCGAACCACGGGTGCATTTCATGTAGCGTGGTTTATGACGTATTTTAAATAGCATTGAATCTTCCTAAAAATAATTAAAAGCGGTTATAAAAGTTAAAAAATGCACAATAGGTTAAAACACGTAGTAAATCAGATAATAGGCCAATTTTAACAGTTTAAGCGACCGTGCTCGAACCACGGAACTCGGGAATGCCTAACACCTTCTCCTGGGTTAACAGAATTCCATATCTAGAATTTCTGGTTTCACAGACTTTTAAATAAAGTCGAAATTTCTTCGATTTGGGATTTTAAAATAAATCGGTGACTTGGGACACCAAATAAACTATTCCAAGTGGCGACTCTAAAAAATAAATAAAATAATCCCATTTCGAATAATGTCACTTAAATTGGAAAAACTCCCTCATACTCCCTCGGGGTGGTAAAAAGGAGGTGTGACATCTGTGACAGACCAAGATAGTACCTGTGATGACAGAATCGGAGGCGACAGCCTCAATACGGGCAGGAAGGGCATAGTATCTGGCCTGGCCTCCCCCTCGAGGGCGACCTCTACCTCCCCGACCTCCACCTCTAGCTGGATGAGCAGGTGGGTTAGTAACTGGCGCTGTGATCATAGCCTGAGAACTCTGCGGGGCGCGTTGCGGCTGAGAAGTCTGTGGAGGTGCAGCCCTCCCAAGTCTAGGGAAATCCCTCACCTCATAGCGTGTGTCACCACACTCAAAACAAGCTCTAGGAGGACGTGGCAGTTGTGATTGACTCGGGCCAGGTCAGCTGGACTGACCACTGGAAGCACCCCGTGCAGGAGGCACACTAGATACTAGAGGTGCATAATAAGGCTCCTGAGGTCTGGGAGGAGTTGGAATACCACTGGCTGCTAGAAGAGCTGAATGAACAGGGCGACTCATGTAACCCCTACCATGACGACCTGCAGCTGGGGCACGGGCACCAGAATAATGGCCCGACTCTCGAGACCTCTTGGCATCCCTCTCCTCTCTATCCCTAGCATGCATACCCTCAATCCTCCTAGCAATGCTCACCACCTGCTGATAAGAAATATCCATCTCCAACTCATAAGCCATGCTAGACCTGATACTAGGAATAAGCCCCTCAATAAATCGGCGGACCTTCTCGCGAAATATAGAAACCAAGGCTGGTGCATGTCTAGCCAAGTCGGTGAAACGGACAGCATACTCCGAGATAGTCTTACCCTGGCGCAAACGCTCAAACTCTGCGCCAGGCGTCCCTGAGACTCTAGGGGACATACTCCCTCGTGAACATATCCGAAAACTAAGCCCAAGTCAGGGAAGCTGCCTCATCTGGACTGTCTAACTCATAAGCACGCCACCATTGATAGGCGACTCCTCGAAGCTGGAAGGTAGTGAAGGAAACCCCACTCGATCCTGATATACCCATAGTACGGAGGATACGGTAGCACTCCTCAAGAAATCCAAGGGCATCATCTGAGGCTAGCTCGCTAAATGTAGGAGGCTGATACTTCTTGAACCTCGCAAGCCTCTTCTTCTCCTCCTCTGAAGCTACTGCCCTCTCCTCGGGCTGAGCTGGGGCTACCGGCTGTACAGGAATAACCTCTGGGATCTGATCAACATGCACTCGCTGATCAGGAGTGCAGGCACCGGGAGTCTGTGCTCCTCCCTCGGCCTGGGATGTAGCTGCAGCAAGGGGAAGCAACCCTGCCTGAGCTAGAGTGGTGTACATAGTCACAAACTGCGCCAGAGTCTCCTGGAGTGCTGGAGTACTAGTAGCAGACGTATCAAGTGTCTGGACTCCGGCTAGAACTGCTGGTGGCACCTCAGTGGCAGCTCGCGCAGGTGATCTGGCAGCACCACGAGCGCGTCCTCGGCCTCTACCCCGGCCCCGGCCTCTGACGGCTCCAGTAGGGGGCGCGGGTGCCTGATCATCTCGGGTAGCACGTGTCCTCACCATCTGTGAGAGAATAGAAGACATAAGTTTAGAATTATGATATCAAAATCTCGCACGACAAGGAAATCAAATGAAGTGGAATTTTCCTAACAGTTACATAGCCTCTCGTAGATAAGTACAGACGTCTCCGTATCGATCCGCGAGACTCTATAAATTGGCTTGTGATTCATGACTCCTATGAACCTACAGCTCCGATACCAACTTGTCACGACCCCGGTTCGCCCTCCTTGAACCATCGTGATGGAACCTAGTCTCTACGACTAGGTAAGCCTAACAATGCGGATAATAAACAAAATTGCGGAAGTAATAATTAAAAATCGAAATAGTGAAATAAAAAGTGTTTAAAATGCCCTCGGCATACACAATATCAACTCTCGAAACTAATAACATTTCCCAAAACCCGGAATCTCATGAAACACAAGCTTTTGAATGTCTACAAGTATCTAACTCCAGAATATCTAACAAAGAAAAGAAATACAGAAGGGCTAATACTTAAAGGAAGAGTAGAAAGGGACTCTTCGGTCTGCGGACGCGACAGATATACCTCGGAGTCTCTACAAGCGTCTCGCCTCAAGCGTGATAAGACTGAGTCGAAGTACCTGGATCTGCGTATGAAAAACATGTGCAGGAAGGGCATGAGTACACCACAGCGGTACTCAGTAAGTGCCAAGCCTAACCTCGGTTGGGTAGTGACGAGGAAGGTCAGGGCTCTACTGAGATTAAATGGAACATAAGGTATAACAGTATAGAATAAGACAGTATAATTGAATGCTTAACAGTAAGAAATAAGACAGGGTAACAAGGATAACAACAACTGAAACAGAGATAAAACAATCACAAAGAATACCACTCTTCACAGAGATAATAACCGGGGATCTCTCAGTATCCCGAGGATCTCTTAGTACCCTCAATATATGCCAGAGATCTCTTGGTACCCCGAGGATCTCTTAGTATCCTCAATATATGCTAGGGATCTTGCGGTATCCCATACTTCAGTCCAAACCAATATATACTTGCAGGGGATCTCCCGGGATGCCGTCCCGTAGTCCCAAAGTAAGCACACAACAGTAACACAAGGAATACTCAATTAAATTCAAATTCACACCAAGATAATATAGGTAATTCTAACCTAACATGCTGCACATAATACAATTAAGACAGTTTGACCAAATAAGCAGTTAAGTCAACTAGACATGCTTCTCTAAGCTAACAGCAGGCTTAAGTTTCAAGTTGTATAAACAGGAAAGGAAAACACAATTAAAGCTACTTTAGTGAAAACATGATTTTTCAACAATTAGCACAAGTACGCACTCGTCACCTCACGTACAAGGCATTTCAATTATCACAATACCAAATCCTAAGGGGAATGTCCCCCACACAAGGTTAGGCAAGCCACTTACCTCGAACCAGCTCAAAATCAACCCGAAACCACGCTCTTGCCACGAGTACTCGACTCCAAATGGCCCGAATCTATTCAATTCAATTGCATAATATAAATAACACTTCAAGTAACTTATTCTACAATTAATTTCTAAAATGACCAAAATGCCCTCCGGGCCCACGACCCGGAATCGGGTAAAATTTACATTTTCAGAATTCTCATACTCTCACGAGTCTAACCATACCAGAATTATTCAAATTCAATGTCAAATACCCAGTCAAAACTCGAATTCTAGGTCTAAGAACTTTCTTCCAATTTTCCCCCAATTTCCATCTCAAATCCGAAATTTAACAATAACACTAACAATAGATTGATGGAATACAACTAGAAAGGACAAGGAATCGTTACCCACTGATTTCCTCTTCAAAAATCCCCCAAAATCGCCCTCTCCCGAGCTCCAAATCAATTTTTCTAACTTTTGAAACTAAACCCTCGAAATCTTATTTTTTTGCCCAGCAAATCCGCTTTTGCGGTCAAGGGACCGAACCTGCGGTCCCGCTTCTGCGGAAAGACAACTGCACCTGCAAAAACTCATTAATTCCCCAAATCCGCACCTACGACCTATTTACCGCATCTGCGGTCACGCAGGTGCGTGGACACTTCCGCACCTAACCTTTCCTCATCTGGCAGCTTCTGCGGCTTAACTACGCATCTGCGGCCTCTCAATCGCAGATGCGGTTATGACAGCAGCCCAAAAACTTCAGCTGCAACTCCAAATTTCAAACTCTTCCGTTAACCACCTGAATTCATCCCGAGGCCCCCGGGACCTCAACCAAAAGCACAGACAAGACATATACCACTATCCAAACTTATAGCAATCCTCAAAATACCTCAAACAACATCAAATCAACCAATTAGCATCGAATTCAAGCCTAAGAACTTCAAAACTCTCAAAAATACGCTTTCGATCAAAAATTCTGTCAAACCTCGTCCGAATGACTAGAAATTTTGCACACACGTCATATTCAACACTACGGAGCTACTCCAACTTCTGGAATTCCATTCCGACCCTCGGATCAAAATCTCACTATCGAACTGGAAACTTCAAAAATTCAACTTTCGGCATTTCAAGCTTAAGTTAGCTATGGACCTCCAAAACACAATCTGAACACGCTCCTAAACCCGAAATCACCCAACGGAGCTAACGGAACCATCGCAATTCCATTCCGAGGCCATCTTCACACAGTTCCGACTACGGTCAAATTTCTAAAACTTAAGCTCTCATTTAGGGACTAAGTGTCCCAAAACTCTACGAAACTCCAAATAATTCCTCCCGGCAACTCACAATAGCAGAAACAAATACGGGGAATGCAGTTAATAGGGGATCAAGGCGTTAATTCTTAAAACGACCGGCCGGATCGTTACACTAGTGCACCTCACGTACAACTGAGACCAGTACCAAAATTTGCACAAAAAATGCTGAGTGTAGTATGAGTACAATCGACTCTATGTCCTCTGTAATTGTCGAGCCTAACCTCGCCGAAGTAGTGACAAGGCTTAGGCAGTCACTTAGAATAGCATGTACGCAGTATAAATAAAGACAAGAAAAAAAATACGGAAACGAATTAAAACATTTAACACATGAAAGTAACTCAGTCTACAAAGAAAACGCAGTAAATGCCAGCAATACAAATCCTTAGCGTCACGTATGAAAGTACCAAAGCCAACACAACACAATAAGGAATAGAAACACATAACTGTTACGGCGTGCAACCCGATCCCACCGTACAACACAATTTTTCCTTATTCTACCATACTAATATCAACAATAATAAATAAATATATGTTGCGGCGCGCAACCCGATCCCACCATATAATCAAAATCAATATCATAATGCACCATATCAATCCACCCTTATTTCACCCGTTGCGGCACACAACCCAATTCCACCATATCAATATAAATTCACCCTTATTTCACCATATTAATACACCCTCATTTCACCAATTACGGTGCGCAACCCGATCCCACCATATGAATATAAATAAATTAATAAGTGTAATTAATTTAACAACTTAAATCACAAGAGCCCTCTACGATTAATGGATATGAAGCACAACTAGAAGGGAAATCTCGTCTCAAATTAAAAATTCACTATGATTAATACTAAGCAGTAAGACATATCAAATAAATGACAATTAAGGGTACAAGTAAGTCATTTAAGGCAAGTAGCAGTGAATCATGGAAGCATGGGGGAATCTAACATTTTTAACACGAGAATAATAAGTGACAAATAGAAATAAAGGCATGGAAAGCATTTAAAGCATTTAACATTTAAGGCATGAAATGAAATAATCAATTAAATGCGGAGAAATGAGGAAACAAGTATTTTGGCGGCTTATATACACTCGTCACCTCGCATATACGCTGCAACACATGAATTTCACATAGCATATAACTCAAGGGTTCCTAATCACCTCAAATCAAGGTTAAACCCAACACTTACCTCACTCTACAATCAACTCAGAGCTCTGCCAGGGCCTTTTCTCTAGAATCTGCCTCCAAACCAATTGTATCTAACCAAAATCGACTTGATAACATCAAATAATGCTAGGTAAATCAATTATATACATAAAGTTAAGATTTTTATATTTTTCCAACAAATTAAAAAAAGTTAACCCAAGCTCGGTTGGTCAAAATACGAGATTCGGATCAAAACTCATTTACCTATTCACGCCCGAGCCTGATTATATAATTTGTTTCGAAATCCGACCCCAATTTGAGGTCTAAATCCTAAATTTGCAAAAAGAAAATCCAATTCTTCCCAAATCCCTAGTTTTCTACCATTAAATAACAAAGATTAAGGCTAGAAATTAATGTGTGATGATGAAAATGGAAGAAAATAAGTTGAAGTACACTAACCTATGAAAGGGTGGTGAAATTTCTCCTCCAAATCGCCTCTAGGCCAAACTCTAATGGAAAGATGGTGAAAAATGGGTAAAATCTTCCCCTGTCCCAAACTACTCTTCCCGATCGCGGGACTTTTTTCACGATCGCGAAGGAGAAAACACTTGAAACCAACAGAAGCTAAACCACCATTTCCTTAAGTTCAAAACTTCCGCAACCTATCTGAAACTCACCCTAGCCCTCGGGGATCAAAACAAAATATGCACACAATTCTAAAAACATAGAACGAATTCGCTCGCGCGATCAAAACACTAAAATAGTACCTAGAACTATGAATCAGACACCAATACGAATGAAATTTTCAATGAAACTTAAGAACTTTCATCTTTAACAACCGGCGTCTGAATCACGTCAAATCAACTCCGTTTTGCACCAAATTTTGTAGACAAGTCATAAATACAGTAATGAACTTGTACCAAGTTCCAGAATAAAAAATTCAGACTTGGTAGCAGCAAAGTCAACTTCGGTCAAATTTGAAGTTTTTTTAAACCTGTAAACTTCATTTATTCAACAAATTACGATAAATCAAGTTACGGACTTCCGAATTCGGTTTCGGGAATACGCAGAGATATTGACTTCTGCAAAAGTTACTAAGCTATTTTTATAACAAAATATTTATTCAACTTTGCCCAAGTATCACATAAAGTCATTATAAGATAACAAAACAAGACATTCTTATATGATGCTTATGCACAATTGCATGTCTTTTTGGTTACAAATGGAAAAAAATAACATAAGCACGTGATTATATGATATTTAAGTACAATCAAATGCCTTTTTTTATTACATATTTAAAATAATTGGTGATTTTGGTACAATAAAATAAAAATTTAATGACCATGTAAAATTTTAAAAACTTTATAATTTGATCTCACAATTAAAAGATTTATTATTCTTCGACATAAAAGTTTTCAAATATGCATATTTCTATTTCTATAACCTTTTATAAATTATTTATTTGCCTTGTAAATTTTCTTGTTTCTAGGCGGCTGAAAATATGTGCAAAAACTTCCCATTTATCAACAATCCGAAAAATAGTAATTGTTGGGAATTGAAATAAAATTACTACTTCAATATGAGTATTTGAGAGGCAAGAACTGTGTTGTCGCCACTCTTTGCTAAAGGGAGTCAATTAACATCCGTTTATTGGAATATAATATTGTATAAATAGGTAATTTATTTTTAATTTATGTATATTATATGTTGAATTTCTTTATCTTCTTCATATGTTTACTTCTTCATATATAGACTCTAATGTATGTTGAGTCTCCTTATTTGATGCTCTAACGTACTATAATAGCTTGCGACTCTTTTTTTTTTTAGATTCGGCTTCTCTCCATTTTCTATTGTCTCCACTTATCCTAGTTCTTAATTACTTGCATGGATGATATATATCTCATTTTTATACTGTTGTTTTTGTGGTCTAGATTTAATTTCCTAATAATACAAGGACTTAATTAGATAAAAGGAAAAATCAAAATCATCATGCCTCCTCTCTCTTCGTTCCCCCAAAACCCCCAATCCGCCGCACCCCTCCCCTCCATTGACCGCTGGTGACTACACCGGGGATCGCCTCGCTCTCCTTATTAATCCTACAGAACAAATTCCAACAACAACCAGTTATGCCATAGCAATCAGCGGACACACAGTTGGTGGAGCAAAAAAATTGATTCGACTGGAACCCAGGCCTTATGAATTTGTGGATGGTAAGTCTAGGGTGGTGTTCACCAAGGAAGAAGACGAATTGCTTGCCGAAAAGTGCCGTCTCACGGTAGTTGGAAGATTTTGACGAACTCGCCCCCAAATTGATAAACTCAGAGATGCGTTCAAGCGGCTTGTGCCGCTAAAAGGATCTTTCAAAATTGGTGTCAAGGACTGGAGACACGTGTTTATTGATTTCACTGATGAGGAAGACTTTAAGAGATTCTATGGAAGGAGATCAATGCCAATTTGCGGCATGCTGATGCGAGTAGAACGTTGGACTCGTGACTTCAAGACTGATTCAGAATCTACATTGACGCTGGTATGGGTGACGTTACCCGACCTCCCATGGCACTACCACGATTGGCCAGCACTGGAGAGGATACTAGATCATATTGGCACGTTGATTGCACTGGACAAGGCGATTCAATGAAGTAGAGGTCGCGTTGATTGATAGCTCGGGCGAGATACACATTTTCACACAAGTGGTGGAATACGAACAAGTACCGAATTACTACTTATTTTGCAAAATGCAAGGTCATTCAGATGCAGTATGTCGAATGCAACAAAATAAGGACTTGCCTAAAAAACCAGTGAGAGAAGGAAAAATGAATGAGAAGTTATAAGAGGAGAGTTAACAGAAAGAGGAAGGGGTGGAGGTTACAAACTCCAAAAAGAATTCTTCTGCAACGAATAGAAGAATTGATCTGAGGAGCAGTCCAAAAAGTTAGCCTCCAAAAAGAGACAAAAGTTCAAGTCTAAGGCCACGTTGCAAAGGCTCGCTGAAGCCAGAGCCAATTGATGGGAGCTTAAATTTTCTGGAATTGACTCTAGAGAAAGAAGGCTCTCCAGATGGGAACCAGAAATCTAAGTTGAACACAGAAATAGAGATTGCGGTTCAAGAGGGGACTCCGAGAATGTACACTAAGCTGGGAACTGTAGTGAGCGGAAGTAATAGGGGACAAAGCATAATGCATCAATCATGCACAATGGAGTATTCAGGGAACCTAGATGAAGAGATGCTACAGTTACAAGACGTAGAAGTTGAGGTCAGATCAGATGATGAGTTCGCTCGAAGACCTCATAGAGCACTGGATTTTAATAAAGAAGATTCTTCACAGAGTATACAAGACAAGATATTAAAGTTTAACCATTTATCTCCCAGAGGAGTACAAGGTGTTGGAGGTGCTAATGCTTCATGGCTCCAAGCAAAGGCACCAAAGACAAACAAAAAGACAACAAAGAACCTTGCCCCTGATATTTCTCATGATTAGTACAATATCATGGAATATTAGGGGCATGAAGGCCCAAAAGGTATCGAAAAGGTTAAAAACTCTCAAATTACAACACAATCTCACTTTTGTTGCATTACAAGAACCAATGACAAAAGCTACTAAGATAAGGAGATTCCAGAATCAGTTGGGAATACAGAATAGTTACTTTAATTGCAACAACAAGATATGGTTCCTTTGGACAAATGATCATGTGGTTAACATATTGGAAGATACGGAACAACATGTGACAATTTCAATCAGCCATCATATGGGCTCTACAAAATTACACTTGACAGTCGTGTATGCAAAATGCAAGGCCTATTTGAGACAACAACTCTGGATAGAATTGAGAGCAATAGCGGACAGAATACAGGGATCATGGGGAGTGGTTGGTGACTTCAATGTGATCACTGACTCAATAGAGAAGAAAGGTGGTAGGCCTTACAGAGTAGAAAAAAGTATTGACTTCTTAGCTTGCATTGATAATTGTGGTTTACAGGACACAGGGTATTATGGAGCAATTTACACAAGGAGTGATAATAGAGGAGCCCCTAACACTATATGGAAGAGGCTTGATAGGCTTCTAATTAATATGGAATGGTCGGATGAATTCTCAGAAACTACTGCGGAGCATCTATCTAGAGTTTGTTCAGACCATGCACCTCTATTGATCAATTTGAAGAAAAGCTTAATTCCTAGACCCAAATACTTTAAATTTCTCGACTTCTGGACTAAACATGATGAGTTTCTGACAGTGGTGCAAGAGGAATGGCTGGAACCAATACAAGGTAATGCTCTATGGATACTACACCAAAAATTGAAGAAGATTACTAAATGGTTGAGTGCTTGGTCGAGACAGGCGTTTGGTGACATTTGTGAAGAACCAAAGAGGCTGGAGAAACAGATGAATGAATTGGAAGCAATGCACGTAGCTGATGCCACACCTTCTCACATAGTAGAATTGAATGAAGCAAAGGCTAAGTATATCCAATATTTAAAGATTCAGGAAGAAGTATTGTGACAGAAAGCAAAGGCACAATGGCTCGAAGAAGGGGATAGAAATACATCATATTTTCATAGTGTCATAAAAGAAAGAAGGAAAAGATTATGCATAAAGAAGATATAAGATGAAGATGGACAGTGGAGGGAAGGTGATAATGAAACTGTAGAAGCAGCCATAAGTCATTTTCAGAAGATTTTTAATCATGGTGAGGCTTCAAATGACTTCTCTACACTAGAATGTGTTACTTCAAAACTAACAGAAGAAGACAATGAGGTGCTCATGGCCATGCCCGCTATAGAGGAAACTAAAGAGAGTGTCTTTTCCATAGATCCCACTAGTGCACCAGGACCCGATGGACTAAATCCCCAATTTTTTCAGAATTGTTGGCCAATAATCGCGGAGGACATACACAATGTTGTGTTGGCTTTCTTCAATGGTGCAAACATCCCCAGATTCTTTTCACATACTTGCTTAGTCATGCTACCCAAGGTTGATTTTCCATGGAATCTGTCCGACCTTAGACCAATCAGCTCATGTAATGTGACAAGTAAAATAATATCAAAGATTTTGAAAATGCCAGACTCGTTCAAGTGCTGCCATAGATAATATCTACAAACCAGTCGAGCTTCATTAGAGGAAGACAGATATCAAAGAATATTATGCTGGCTCAAGAAATCATAAATGGCATTCAGGACTCACAAAAATGGGCAATGTAGTCATAAAGCTTGATATGGCCAAGACATATGATAGAGTTGCTTGGCCATTTTTGTACTAGATGATGAGGAAGTTGGGATTCTCAGAGCAATGTGTTGAATTGATTCACAGACACATTTCATGTAATTGGTACTCAATTATCGTGAATGGTCAAAGACATGGTTTTTTCAAGTCAGGGAATGGATTAAGACAAGGAGATCCAATATCCCCCTCGCTATTTGTTATAAGTGCTGAACTTCAGTCGATATTGTTGAATAAGCCGCATGAAAATAGAGAGTTCATTGGCTTCTCGATGAATAAAAGGGGACCTCAAATTAACCACTTAGCTTTTGCAGATGACGTCATTCTCTTTTCTAGTGGTAAAAAGAGAACTATCAAGTTGGTGATGATTACTTTGGCAGTCTATAAAGATATCTCTGGTCAACTGTTAAACAAGACTAAGAGTTGTTTCTTACTAGTTCCGGATTCTTTAGGAAGGAAGGGTATTAGATTGGCCAGATAGACTGGAACGAAGTAGCAAAAGTTTCCAATTAAATACCTTGGTTGTCTGTTATTTGTGGGTAGGCAAAAAATCGCGTATTACTCAGAAATGATCAGTAAGGCAACTAGCATGATTAGAGGCTGACACTCCAAACTATTCTCTCCAGTGAGAAGGCCATATTGATTAGGAATATTCTTCTTGATCTTCCCGTGCATTTGATTTCAACATTACAACCTCCAAAAGGTTGTTCTAGTTCAGAATGAGAAGTTGCTAGCAAAATTCTTTTGGAGCTCCGCAGATAGGTCATATAGACACCATTGGATTGCCTGGTCTAAGTTATGTTATCCGTACGAAGAAGGGGGCCAACTTCAGAAGGCTACATGATACTTGCAAAGCTTTTTCTGCCACATGGTGGAAACTAAGGTCAAATACTGCAGCAGACACCACCTAGTGATAAAGAAATCGGGTAAAGGGGCATCACATAGCTGGAAGCAATTATGCAAAATAATAGACAAAGTGGAAGAGCACCTGGTATGGTTAGTCGGGAAAGGTGAGATTTCATTTTGGTATGATAATTGGACAGCAGAGGGACCACTATGTAGTCATATACATGAAGGGGTGAGACCTAAAGACATCAAGTTGGAAGTACCCATTAATGGTGGCTGGCATGAAGGAACCACAGGGATTCTATGGTCAAACTCACTCAGAAATGCACTGCAAAATATTGTAGTTGAGATGGACACTGAAAAGCCCGACAGACCAATATGGACACCGGATAGTAGAGGACAATTCTCAGTATCATCATCCTGGGAAATATTTAGATAGAGAAGAAGCATATCTGCGACAGACACAAGGATATGGCATAAGTCAGTTCCTTTCAAGATGGCCTTTCTCACTTGGCGAGCACTACATAATCGATTACCTACGGATGATAGAGTCTCGATGATTGGGATTGCGTTAATTCCTAAATGCGACTGCATAGAGCATTTATTTTGCTCAGGCACATTTGCATTAATAATTTGATATGTTTTTGTGCACCTTTTGGCATTAATTGCAGGAACACTCAACTGTTACAGCTACTATATTCGTGGTAGAACCTGAGATCTATTAATACAGTATCATCGTTCATTACCAAGGTGCTGCCACAAATCATACTATGAGAATTATGGAGGTCCAGATGTGCCAACAAATATGGAGCAGAGCTCCCTTCTATCCAAAGATCTGTAGTGTTGATTGGCTCCAATCTTTCAGGCACAGTAAAGCAAAGGTTTGGACATCTGCAGATGGAGTCAACATGGGTAAAGTTGCAAGATATCATTGACCAACCAATTAACTTCAGAATGGTCAAGATAGTGAGATGGTCTAGACCCCCCATGCCATTTTATAAATTAAATAGTGATGGAAGTTGCATGGAAGGGTCTTGTGGTGCAGGAGG
The DNA here is from genome assembly GCF_001879085.1 of Nicotiana attenuata. Lineage (NCBI taxonomy): Eukaryota > Viridiplantae > Streptophyta > Magnoliopsida > Solanales > Solanaceae > Nicotiana > Nicotiana attenuata. Next base: position 46,434,024 of record NC_032000.1, on the reverse strand, counting down.
GGTGATTAGAGATCATTGCGGAAACTTTATAGTGGCATACTCCTTTTATATGGGTAAAGGCACTAGTAACTGCGCAGAAGGACAGGCCATGCACATTGGATTACAACTGTGCACAGCAAAAGGAATTGATAATATTGAGGTTGAAGCATATTCGAAAGTATTAGTGTCAGCCGTCAATGAAGAATCAAATTCCCCATGGAGGCTACATCAAACGGCTGAGAAAATTAAACAAATGCTGAAGTAACGAGGGATAAAAGCTAGACATTGCTATAGAGAAGCTAACAAAGTCGCAGACAAGTTAGCAACACTCAGCCAGAGTCACAAGCAACAAACAATCTTCTATGACATTGCTGCATTACCTAGGGAATAAGAGGGTTACTTCAACTGGATAAGTTGGAAGCTCTGTTTTAAAAGGCAGAATCGGGACTCGCCCGGGGCTTGCCCCGGGGCGGAGCACTCGTAAAACGCCCCTGGGCTTATGTCTGGGACTTAGTTCCGTGAGACTTACGCCTCGGCCATCGGAAGCCCCGGGGCGGAGCACTCGTAAAACGCCCCTGGGCTTATGTCTGGGACTTAGTTCCGTGAGACTTACGCCTCGGCCATCGGGGCTAAAGCCCGGGACACGCCCAGCGCCCAGCGTACTGTGCTCGCCTAATAGAACTTTATGCAATTGTATGTAATTAACCTTGTAAATCCTCAAATTTTCTTATTAAATCGTTGAGTATTCAAAATTACTTTTCTCTTAATCATAAATCATTAAGTTGAGAGTATTTTATGTCATAATTAAGATAATATTATTATACATTATCCACTAGGACTGTATGATAGTTAATTTTAAGTAAATCTTTCATTTAAAAAGTATTTATTTATTAACTTTTGTTATGTCTTTACTATATTATAATTCATGATCTTTTTATAATTATTTTTCTAAATATTGTTTTTTTTCACGTTTATGAGATACAATACTTATTAATTTAGCTCAGTATTAGCTAGTAACTATTTACAAATAATTAGTTATCACAGTATTGTTGAGTTATGTCACTTTATTAACTTGTTGAAACTTAAAAATAAATGATGCTAGAGAATCATATTGAAATTGTGAATTATGTTTTTATATTAATTTTCTTTCAAATAGAAAGCATATTAAATAAAAGGAGTATTTTAAGAAAAATTATCAAATTATAATATCGAAATTCTTTCAAGATATTACTCCTTAAGAGATGCATATAAAATTTCGTATCGAATACATTACTTTTGATGTTTGAGTTGTAATAACGTTGCAACTACTTTGCATATTATGATATATGTCATACTTTTCGTATTATTCATAGTTGAATTATATTTTATAAATATTTTCAATAGATTATTTGTTATAATTTTGTGANTGTGTTAGTTTTATTCATAATTTTATATGTTAGTTTGTAAATTAAATAATTAATATTTATAATTAAATAATCACATATGGGTTCTTTTTTATTTTATACTATTTAAAAATTTTGAAAATAGTAAAATTTAAAGATCCGTGTGACTTACGTCCATGTCTAAGGGCTTACGCCTCGCCTCGTCAGAAGTAAAACGCCTCGCCTCACGCCCCCGCCTTTTAAAACATTGGTTGGAAGTGGCTTCATTTAGATTTTGGCAGATGAAAGCATCACAAATTCAGTTTGAGCCACCATGATGTATGTTAGTAGCTAGTAATTGTAGTAGGAATCTGTTAGAGAGCTTGAATACAAGTTCAACTACTAAGAAGGGTTACGGTCTTACCCCCCCCCCCCCCCCCTCCCAAGTGTACTTTCTGGCATTTTTACACGGAGGAATGCAATAGTACCGTTTAAATTAAAATTCAAAATAAAAAAAATACAAGGACTTAACCATGTTTATCATAAGGAACAATCTGAATATAATTTGGTGAAAATGGATTGCTTACTCATTCAACGTATTTCTATAGTATTATCTTGCTTGATTTTACTCCATTGAATTAACGTAGAGCCCCATGAATGATGGACTCTGATGGCTAGTTGTAATTGGCGGTTGGATATTCCTCTTGTTTTATCACGATTTGCTTATATTTAGCTTCAAGAGTCCACTAAAATTGTTGTTTTAAATAAGGTCGTAAGCTCGAAATTTCCTCCATGCTTTTTCGATCGAGTTTTTCGATCGAGCTCGTTGAATGAGACTTGTCTGAGCTATTTTTCTTTCCAGTGTGATTTTTGAGTTATTGTATGAGAACGCGATTTACTTAGAATGTACTCGAAGGGTAACTGTTATAAGTTCCCTAGTTTTTTTAAAAAAAAAAGTCAATATGGAAAAAGGAGAAGGGGTGTTTGGGAATTGGGGGGTTGGGTTGGGGGGGGGGGGGGGGCATGTTGTACTAAGTTTTGTGGCGTCTGTTTTCATAAAGTTTTCTAAACACTTGTGGAGTAGTTTTTCAGTTTTTTTCTAAAATTTAAAATAATTTCTGTAATGACATTTGGTTGAAAATTAGTTTTTGTAAATGTATATTCAATTTTCTTCTGCTGAACCAAAATTTGTACGTTGTCTTCTCCCTAACTTATTAATAACACTTTTTCTTTAATTGCTATACCCAAAATTCATTATGGTATTCATGCAATCCATGTAATTACCTTATAAACCAAATATATACATCCTCTATATCTTCACTGACCTGTATTACCAAAATAGCCACTTTTTTTCACACGTAACGGACTCAAATATTTTAAATAGTTTCGTCTCAGATTTTGTTACACCCCAAAATCATCTAAAGAAGAGGAAAAGGGCAAAAATCTTTATTCTTTTTATTTCATTTACTACTCTTGCAACCTTAACCCCTCAAACCCTCAAAATATTTTTGTGTTTTTTAATCTCATTTTGGGCAGGCAAAATTAACCTAAGGTATGTCTTCTTCCTTTTGTAATTATACTTTTCATGTTTATTTGTTTTTCTTTCCAACAAACAAATTCTAATAGATCTAAAACTTAATCTTTCAAAATGTTTATTGCTTTCACATATATTTTTTTTTTTTTGGAAAAATTTTCAAAGAAATTCGCAGCCGCTATCCTTTCACGTCCTTTAATTTTATGGAAACTTACATTGAAATATCGAAGACAAAATTTTCAAGAATCAGATACAATATCAATATAGTGGTTTAATACTTCTCAGACAATCATACTATCAGTTAACAAATAAACTTTAAAATCATACTTTCATTTCCATTTATTTTTGCTAAATCAGATTTCTTCTGAACAATAGTTTAACACAAGTAGAGATCATTAAACTAAGCTGTCGTGTGAAATTTGCAACTATAAACAATGTGATGGAAATTGGAAAGGTTACAAGAAAAATAGATAGTATATTGAAAAAAAGAAGAAGAGAAATATGCAACTTTTTGGAGGTAAAATTTATTAAACATGACTTGAGAAATGATAATAAGCAAAATATCTAAAGAAAATCATGTTGCATAACAAAAGAATTTGGCACTTTGCAAAAAATATACTGAATTTGTAAACTTGATTTAATCAGTAAAATGAGCGAGAAAAATAATATATATACTTTTAGACACATCATATGTACTACGGCAAAGTCAAATAAATTATAACACAAAAAAATACGATATTGTAATAATTTGTTAAAATCTATGTTATTGCAATGCTAACGACTGAGTATTCAAAAGGGGTGATGCAGAATAGTTCATCCTTAATTAGAGTTCTTAGATTTGAGTCGTAAGATATGAAATCTTTAGTAAGGTACACTTTACCTTTTAGCAAATTTAATCGATGCGAATCTAAATTAGTTAGGCTAACTTAAAAACCGATAATTAAACCGAAAAGTAAAGAATATTTTGAAGTGGAAAGGTGGCAAAAGGGTAGAAGAAAAGTTGAGGGACTAACGTCCAAACAAATAAAGCCAGATCTTAGTAGCTCAGCTGGTTGAAACTTTTACCTTATTGACGATTATTCGAATCCCTACTTTGTGGTCCCCTCCCTCATATCCTTTTTCCTTGTCCCTAAATGGCAGCCCGATGCACAAAACATTCCGTATTCACGCACGGTCCGGGGAAGGGTTACGCCCCAAGCAGTGGCGGATTCAGGATTTTAAAGCTATGGATGCTCGCCAGTAAAAACTTCAAAAGAAGAGGAAAAGTGAATTTACTTGTGGGTCTCGCTCAATATTTATCTAAATATTTGTACAATTGCCTATATAAATTTATTAATATGATCAAAGTTAATGGGTGTTTAAGCACCCACAACTCCCTATGTGCATCCGCCACTGACCCCAAGGGGTGTAACGTAGACAGAACCCTAATTCAAGCATTAATGGATGCTTCTACGTCTTGAACCTGTGACTTATATGTCACACAAAAACAACTTTATCATTGTTCCAAGGCTCTCATTTTCCTTTTCCCTATGTAATAAAAAAAGTTTTAATTAAAAAAAAAGGTGGCAAAAGGGTAGAAGAAAAGTTGAGGGACAAAAAGTACAAACAAACAAAGCCAATATTAACAACGTAGGATTCTGAAAACAAACCATAAAAAAGTGGCTTTACATTTGTGTGTACAAATTTATTTCTGAATCTCAAGTGTAACGTATTTCTCGTAGTATGACCTTTCTTGTATCTTAGAAGAGAGAGAAAAAGAAATACAGAAAGAAAGAAAAAAAAGAAAGTATATTCTGCCAGATAAAAAATGAGAAACATAGAAGCTGGCTAAAGAAAAAGTTGAAATATATTGAAAATTTAAACAATATTTTGTAGTAACATAAACTTTTTTCATCGACCCTTTATCTTAAATTCATCTATATTGGGATAAAGGGCGATGTTCTATATCTTTAGCCACTTTATCACATGCAAAACAAACCCAAAAGGTTCGAGTTATATCTTGTTTTTGAAAAGATATTACTATATTTAATTTAATTTGTACGTTGTGCACGTAATTAATTTGTTGTGATAATGTGATTTTTTTTCATTTTTGATTGCAGGGTTTTCATTAATGCAGATAGAACTTGGTTTTTGAATTTCTGAAACTTAAATTGTTAATCCTCTCCATTTTTTTAAATAAAAATGAGAGGAATATCTGATAATGTTCATGGAGTTATATTAGCTATATCATCAAGTATTTTTATTGGATCAAGTTTTATTATTAAGAAGAAAGGCCTTAAAAAAGCTAGTGCAACAGGAACAAGGGCAGGTACACTTTCTTGATCTCCTCATTTGCATAATTCTTTTTAAATATTTTATATTCTTTATGGTATTGTTGGATATATATAAATATTAACTTCATTTTGTCTTACATTGGTACCAAATTGGGTAGTTTTATGTATACCTATGGTTTAGACAATGTTGTACGCCGGATTTTGTGCAACCATTGTCGAGAGTATGTTGTTATTAGTCGAGGGTCTATCAGAAACAGTCTCTCTACCTTACACAAAGTAGGGGTAAGTTTTGTGTACATCCAACCCTCCCCGGACCCCACATTTGAGATCATATTGGGTATGTTGTTGTTGTTGTTGTAGTACTGTCGGCCTATTATCACAACTCGACTTGTACGTAGGTTTTGATTTGGGGCTATAGAGGTTCTAATGCTTTACTTCTTGTCTCAAGTTGATGCTTACTTTACATCTATTTTCAAACAGTGACGGTCTATTGCATATATATGCATGTGTTTGTGTGTGAATTTTTTGGGGAAGCGGTATCAGATGAAACCCCTTATAGAACTGTGTCTCCGCCACGGCCTCCACTGTGTTCAGGAACATGTAATTTGTCCTTGTAGAAATTGGCTCTTTTTCTTGTGTTTCTTACTTACATGCCAGCATGCAAGTCATGTTAATATTTTTTTTTGTTGCTCTATAAAATTCATATAGCTGACCTCAACTTGTTTGGGACTGAGACGTTGTTGTTGTTGTTGTTGTTGCTCTGCGACATTCTAAAACACTGTTATATTGATTTCTAAGTACGGTTAATTTTTGAACAGGTTCAGGAGGCCACTCTTATTTGTTGGAACCAATGTGGTGGGCTGGGATGTTAACTAGTAAGAGACATAACTCAAACTTAAATGTATGTTATTGTTATGCAGTTTTTTCCCCCTTAACCAGGGATCTCTGTCGATATCGAACTTCATATGTTGGCCTGGTGGGTGGCATACCACCCACCACGCCAACGTGTGCAGTTCAAATTCTGAAGTACATGCATAATCTTTGATATATATGTTCATCTATGTAGTAGTGAAAGTATTATCTTAATCCTAAACTTTCATTTGCTTGCAGTGATTATTGGAGAGGGAGCTAACTTTGCTGCTTATGCATATGCCCCGGCAATTCTTGTAACTCCTCTAGGTGCCTTAAGTATAATTGTGAGGTATGTAACCGTGTAGCGATATTGGCGTAGAATTTTACTTGGGGAAAGCTCTTTTTAGTTTCAAAAACTCATGTATAACTTTCCTTTGCAGTGCAGTGTTAGCCCATTTTATTTTAAAGGAAAGACTGCACATATTTGGTATTGTTGGTTGTGTCCTCTGCTTGGTTGGCTCTGTTAGTATTGTGTTACATGCTCCACTCGAAAGGAAAATTGAATCCGTCATGGATGTTTGGTACCTAGCAACAGAACCAGGTAATTTCTCAAATACCATCTCAGCTACATTCTTTCATTTTCTTAACCTTGCATTTCGCCTGCAGAAAAGTTTCGAGTCAGAGTTTTATATGCCAGTGGAAAATATAGTGAGCGTCTAGTACTTTTTATTTTGATTTTGTATAATATTGGTCCGCGATGTGCTTAGATGGAGCGACAGGATTAGTGAGGATTCATATAGCCGATCCTAACTTTCTTGGGATAGTAGCACACTTGTTCTTTTTGCGGAGAAATAGGGAGGCAACTGTTGCCTTACAGGCGTTGGCGTTTCTCTATATGGTGAAATCCTTATAGCTGAAACATTGGTCAAGTTCTGTATATAACAACACACTCTCTTTTTGATTGAAATAATTAATAATAACAGCATAGCAACACTTGCTTTGTTTAGTTAATATCTGCACAATTTATTTGTTTGGACTAACCAAAAGGTTTTTGAGAAGAACAGGATTCATTATATACACATGCGTAGTCGTGGTGCTGGTAATTGTCCTTATTTTCCGGTTTGTGCCTCGTTATGGGCAGAGGTATATGGTCATTTACATCGGAATCTGTTCTCTCACGGGGTCTCTCACGGTCAGTATGTTTTATTTTTACGCGTTTTCACCTGCAGATCATAGTTTCCTTATGTACATTTCATATGCTTATAACTTGACTTTTCTCTTGTTGTTATTCAGGTTATGGGTGTGAAAGCAGTTGGAATCGCGCTTAAGCTTTCATTTGAAGGAAAGAATCAGTTCAAGTATTTCCAAACATGGTTATTTACTGTGTTTGTTACAATCTTTTGCCTTTTACAGCTGAACTATTTGAACAAGGTATTTGTTGGATTCCCTTAAAGTGCAAACTAGAATACTAATTTGTATCTCCAGCTCGCTTCGGTTTTCTTAATAACTTGTTGTTGTTGTTACTTGTTGCCGCTGCTTCTTTGCATCTTTTCTTTAGCTGAAGGTCTATTAGAAACAACCTCTCTGCCCTCCCAGGGTAGAGTTAAGGTCTGTGTACACACTACCCGCCCCAGACCCTACTTGCGGGAATTCACTGGGTTGTTGTTGTTGATTTGTATTTTCAGCCATATTGTACTGAACTTCTCTCATTTTACGTTTGAACGAGCAGCAAATTTTCTGGTTTAATTCACTCCTAAAGAGTTCCATATAAGTGGTAAAACTAATATATATATATACATATATATATATATATGTATATTAGTTTTACCACTTAGATGATTGATTGGAACTAAAAATTGATAGGGAAAAGGAGTCACTAGTTTGTAGTTTCAAGTGTGTATTTTATGTTTTCATATATTATGCATGCATGTGATCAGGAGGTCACGAGTTCGAGCCTATGAAACAGCCTCTTGCAAAAATGCAGGATAAGGCCGCGTACAATAAACCATTGCAGTTCAGCCCTTCCCCGGACCCCGCGCATAGCTGAAGCTTAGTGCACCGAGCTGCCCTTTTATATCTTATGCATACACCTGTTATCTTCATAATGTTAACTATGACTCTGCTATTGTGTTTTGTAGGCACTTGACACATTTAATACAGCAGTGGTTTCTCCTGTATATTATGTCATGTTTACAACACTAACCATTCTTGCCAGCATGATAATGTTTAAGGTAATTCAGTATTCAGTTTTGTGATTCTCTTTTCTGCATTCTTTAGTTTTATCAACTTCCACTTCTTAAAGACAGTGTATTTTCTGCAAGGATTTAACTTATACACTCTGACCGTGTAAAGAATTGTTATACTATCTGTATTTTAACCTGTTGTAAATTGCCAGATCTTTAGATGACTTGATATTGTAAGAGTCCTTTTACACCGTTTGCGTATAGAAGTTAAACTCTTTCCGTAATTTGGACGCCATCTCCTTCATTATAGTTGCAAAGATAATGAAATCGAGTAATTTTAAGGGCAGTAAATGATGTTTTAGAAGAAAAAAAATTCTCTAATTGTGTATAATGGATATGTTTAGAAGATACACTTATGCAAAATAAGAAGTTTATTGTAAATTTTTCCCACTTGGTGGCCAAATTACCAGCCTATCAACTAGCCAAATTGTAAATATGTGCTGTTTTTTCTTGATTGTTTATTCATCTGAATGTTACAATAGCCAAGAGGTCACAGGTTCGAGCCGTGAAAATAGCCTCTTGCAGAAATGCAGAGTAAAGTTGCATACAATACACCCTTGTGGTCCGGTCCTTCCTTGGACCCCGCGCATAGCGGGAGCTTAGCGCACCGGGCTGCCTTTTCTTTTTGTTTTTTGTTACATCTAAAAAGGTTCCAAACTTGACAATTGTTTAATGGGATGCAGGACTGGGATCATCAGAATGCAACACAGATAATAACAGAATTATGTGGCTTTGTAACTATCCTCTCTGGTACTTTTCTCCTTCACAAAACCAAAGACATGGGAAATAGTCCAACAACAAGCAATATTCTCCTTCCAAAAACAACCAAGGACACAGAAAGTAAGCCAACGGGCGAAACCCCGAAACTTACGGATGAGGTATAAAGCAATTTCACAAGGGTTGTGATCAGAGGCGGATACAGGATTTAAACCACTGAATCCATTTTTTGCAATTATGGGTTCAAAACTTCGTATTTGTAGAAATTTTGGTGATACTACACATATATATATTTATGCCGTGTAAAAACTACTGGGTTCAGTTGAACAACATTATGTCCGCCTCGGGTTGTGATCTCTTCTTGCATCATGGAAGATAGAAGCATTTCTTATTGGAGAAAACATTACTAGGGACACTTAGAATTCTGAGGATAAGAGGCATCTATTTGAAGCTGGCAAAGAGAGGCAATGCTTACTCCTTTGTGTTATTTTGACTTCACTAATCATTCTAAGTTTTGATCACATTTGACATGCTTCTTTGATTGTACACTGATATTGTGAGAAGAAAGTTGGATTTGAAATCTTCCTGGTAACTATTTCATTGTGTATATAGTACATGAGTACAATCTGTATACAGTTTTTATTGGTTAAATTGTCTAGGTAGTTGTTATTTTCGATTTTTCTTTTTTTTTTTTTTGGTTTAAGCGCTTGGCACATATGGATTATAAACATAATGCACATTGTAATGTTAGAATATTGGCTATGAGTTCATTAGTTACTTGTGCATATGCCTAGTTACTTGTGCATATGCCTCTACCTTTTGACTAGACGTCTTGAGTTCGAGCCCTGAGAATAAAGAACTTCTCTAAGAAGCGCTTTACCTCTCCCTTGGCGTACCCAACACAAGTTCTAATTAGTCGAGCCAATAAGAATACCGAATGGTTTAAAAAAAACAACTTTTATGCAAATATAGTGCGACTCTTTCTATCAGTTTACCTATACAAAAAATAATGCAGCTTCATTTTAGTTGAAAAGAAAAGGGAAAAAAGAAAAAGAAAATCAACTCTCATAGCCTGAATAAAAATAAAAGAGGTGCAATAGCAATAAAAATTGCTTAATGGATACCTCAGCAAAGCATTGCGTAATTCATTCAATTAGATATTTAAAATTTTTACATGGTCATTAAGATGAAAATTACTAGGGTAGCAAACCAAGAAAACATTTTCATAACCACATTAATTAACCATGGTTGAGTCATAAATAGGAGGGAGAAATATACATTAATTAACCATGATTAAGTGATAAAAGTATATGTCGAAGACACAAGTAATGTTATCCTTGTTCTGGTGTAAATACCACACAATTCCATTTCTTGCATATATGCTTCTGACTCCAAGCAAAAGTTGAGCAAAAGCTTGATTAACAAAATATTATGATAACTACAACAACATCATACCCAGTGTAATCCCACATAGTGAGGTCTGAGAGTAGTGTGTACGCAGACCTTACACCCTCGACTTGGTAAAAATATTATGATAACTCTGCATATGAAAAGGAAGCCAGCAACTATTTGGATACCAGAAAAAGAAGAATGTTATCAGTCCATTTCAATTTCTCTTTGTTTTTTTTTTCTTTCCCTTAGTCGATTTCTAAGTAAAAAGAGTTCTCATCCAAGCACACAATGAACAACATATATACCAGACCTAAACCTATACATAACCAAAGTTTTATGTTTTAAAATAGGGTACATGCCCCAGGTGGTTTTTCTTAACTCCCATCCTCAGAACTGTCAACTCCGACCCCACGGAAAGCACAAACATCCCTGCGAAGAACAGCAATGAGGAGAGGTTAGAAAACGACAACTATGGCTCAATCCTAAGCAAGTTGGAGTTGGCTATGAGAGGTTACAAAACGTAAAACAAAAAAGTGAGTAATACTTTACTAGAGTGATTAGTAAGAGGTCATTCATTATCTTTTTGTTGCAACAATCTCCGAAAAAACTATGAAAATGTGTTGGAGTTTCACAAACAATTAGACTGCAGTATATTTAACAAAAGCTTGGTCCAACACGAATGAGTTACGTACAATGAGGTTGGGAGTTCGAGTCACTAAGATGGGGAAAAGCCACTGCTGGCCCCTGGAGAGGGGGTTAAGGGAGGGGGATTTGCCGTATCAGAAAACTAAATGTACATACCTTTCCACTGTCATTTCCATATCGCTTCTGACTGTTGGAATAAGATGTATCAGTTGACGTGCCAGGTACTTTTGCTGCACCAGTCTGCTTCTCCTCTCGCACTTTGTCAAATATTTGTGTGTAACCTTCTGCTGATGCAGGATCACTCTCATCCCAGTCACCAAATTTAGGAACAGCAGGGCTGTCATCAGACTGCAAATACACTGTGTTATACTCTTCCTATGACTACTCAAAGCAGTATGTGCCTATTTGTAGTTGCCATATACATCGACAATCAAAGAGTACATTAAGATAGATAGATTGGCTTGTGGGATAGTCTAATACATCCCAGAGGCACCCCTTTTTTACGGAGTAGGTTTCCTTACCTTTTTCTTTTTCCTTTTCTTTGGATTTCTTGTCTTTTTTATTTGGAAGTAAGCTTACACATTCTTCCCAAAGTCAGTGGAAAAGTAAAATAGGAAAGTAGTGTAAAATAACCAATCATGAAGGTTTGGAAATGAAGTTCGCCCATCAGAAAGGTAATCAGTAGTCGCCACGAAAAGAAAAAGAGTTGCATCATAAATAATGCCATCATAAAGGAAGACCTTTTATTTTTCCTCGCTACAAGTTCTCTTGGACTAATTCACAACAATTATAGAGAACAGGAATATATTTCATCTGTTTTCTTATGCGAGTTTGGCGAGGGACCTATGTTTATTGCTGCAGAAGTGTCTTAATAATCATAATTGTCCTGGATGTAGACAGCAAGAAAATGACAAAAAGACATACCATGTCATCGCCTTTCGTAACTGATCTCAGACGGGATCTTCCAGGTGTAGAGGGAGCCAGACCTTGACTACCTTCAGATGAAACCTTTCTTTCCCACGACGGAGAGGAAACTGCACCACCTTTGCCTCCAACCCTTCCCTGGGAATGTGGATGCAGCGGAGAGTGCTCAATGCTGCGATCAGGTCCCCCACTTTGCTGAGAGGCCCGCTTAGGTGTAGCACCACCACTTAAGCCGCCATAGCGATGATGAGGTGATTCCATAGGAGTTCTTCTCCCCGTGTTCTCATTGCGCATTGGGGAATCAGTAGGTCTCCTCAGATACTCTTCTCTACTTGGCCGACGTTCATGCCTTGCTGTTGGGATTTCCGCACCCTTCATTGTTTCTGATTCTGACTTGTTGCCTACAGATTTCACACCATATCGTTGTGGAGATGAGTAAGTTGGAGCTTTTTGACCCATAGCGTCTGGGTGCAATGGGGAGTCAATTGATTTCCGCGATTCTACATCATCTCTCCTGGAAAAACGCTCATCTTTTGATCGTACTGCATCTCTTCCATTTTGACCTTTTACTTCTGCCTCAGGATCCTGAGGATCATTTGGATTCATTTTACTGCCTTTCTTACCCTTACTAGCATTCTCAAAATAGGTAGTATAGGCAACATCTTCGTCGTTCTCCCAGTTGCCAAATTTTGGTACTTGTGAGTGCTTCTGCAAGAATATGCAAACCACATTCATGTTGCATTCGAGCTTCTAGGCAAGTGTAGCTTAGAGCCCAACCTCCATTTAATTAGATATGCAAGTAAAAATAAAGAAAAATAGAGAAAGTGTAACACAAAACAAGTCTTTATGACGTGGTAAAATAAACTCAAGTAAAGGTGAGTTTCCTGTATAGAAAAGAACGCCTCTACTTTTCCTGTGGTAAAATAAGCACAAGTAAAGACCTAGAGATGATCACACAGGGTTAATCTGGTTTAGCAGGTGCAATGGAACAAAAATTGTAGAGAAAATGCTCATCTTCCAACATCTAAACATCATCCTTTGGAAAAAAAACAAAAGGAAAAAAATAAAAGAAGATGAGAAGAGTCGAACCAACTAAAGTCCCAAATGCACCCATCCAAAGATATACTAAACTATATGTGATATGAAAAGAATTGATATCAGAACACGGAGAAGAAGTAGAAAATTAATTGTAAAAGGGAACATCATTCCTAGAGCAAAGCAGATAACTTACGTTACGCCATAGTGGAATACTTAGCTTAACATTTATAATATAATGCCACATGGAATCACTCAAGAATTAGGCTTTTATGGAACTTAAGTTTACTCTTTAGCCTCAAGAACTGGCTAGCTTAGGTGCCTTAAACTCAACTGGAAGTATAGGGGATGATCATTTTGACGGTCCTGGTGTTACCAAACATGAGAATTCCCAAGGACTATAAATATGTGATAAAACCCTTAGAACCGATTTGCTTAGTTCAAGGCCACACTTAATCCCCATTTGCCTCAAGAACCAGTACATGGCAAACGGTAGTGTCACAATCATGTCTACAAGAAGTAAACAACTATAATTTGTATGCTGCCTTTTGCCTATTGCCTACTAACTAATCTTAGTACTGAATAGTAAACTGGAGAGACAAAGCAGAAACAACCAAATAAAACAGGCAGGGATGAGATGTTTGCATTCAGAGATAAGCAAGACTACTTGTTTTAACACCACAATGCATGTCAACTTTCAGTATCACTAATACTATCAATTATCTAATAAAAGATGGATAAGAGCTTGAGAAAAGGTCAGTACCGTGCAACACATAAATCTGGTTTTACTTCAGTCTGTACTCTATTTCCATTTGCCAGAGAATCGAAGCAAAATAAGGCTGGCTAATGTTTATGGGTCAACCTAGCCTATAGAGACTCCACGATCCAGCTGACAGAAATCAGTTGAGTGGATAAGAGTCACCCGACTATGTTTCTAAGATGCACAATACACTCTAAATGATTCCACAATGTTTAACAATAGCTTCATGGTAATCACCAAGTGACAATCTGCTTAACAACAGCATTACTTCTCAGACTCGAAGAAAATGCATAAATTGCACTTAGTTCTACAACTTATGAAATTCCAATACTAGCAGCACAGTGAAAAAGCTAAAAGACGGCTTTGCAGTCTTTTACATTCCTCTATCCATTCTCATTACATTTGGTCTCTTTACAAGATTAACAGATCTTTATCTAGTCCCAAAATTCTAGCTCAAGTGCTCAACAATCTAGCTTTAAAAGTACTATTCCGCGAAAATCCAAAACTGAAATGTCCTTCTACAATCACTTTTCTTTAGGGAACATCCACATTACGCGCTTTTAGTAATCCAACTAACGTTAAAAACTCAGACCAACACTGAATTTCTTAGTTGCAGCTTGTTATAATATATGGATCCAGCTTAACAATTCACTTTCCATTTCTATAGCTTGTTTTTAGACCATAAGTTTCAAAATTCTTTCTTTCTTAAATTTCGTGCCCAATCAAACACCATCACATAAATTGGGACTGATGAAGTATTATACATTTTTTTTGGGGTTGGGGGGGGGGGGGGGGGGAAGAAGAACTAATTTTTTTTGTGGATTTCACTAGAACTCAACAAAATACACATAAGCACTTAATTGTACCCATCCATTCACAAAATCAAGTTAGCCTCAACACCAAGAATCAAATCAGGTTCAGCAATTAAATCAAGATTATCTTTTTCAACTCCCAAAACTTCTATAAAATTTATAAAGAAACCATTTTTAGCAAAAGAAACATTCCACAGAATACACAATCATTTCAGCTTAAAATTTATCAAAATGCAAGAGAGAAATAGATCAAGAACTCACAGCCATTATAAAGGGTAAGTACAGCTAAACAGCAGCAGCTTAGAAAAATTCAGCTGAGATGTTAAGATGAAGCTTTCACTGTTGTTTCCAAGATTTTATTTTTCTTTCTTCTTTCTTCTTTCTTCTTCACTGTGGTGCCAGCTCAGAGAGAGAGAGAGAGAGCGCAAATGGGGGGTTGGATGACTGGGTGACTGGCGCCACCAGTGACGTTTGACATCCCACATACTCTTGTCAGATCAAAAAGATATATTTTTAAATTATAAATAGAATATTAATTTCATTTATTATCAAATTATCAATTACTCACTCCGTCCTAATTAATGTGAGTGGTGTTTGAGTCGACATGGAATTTAAAAATAAAGGAATATTATTGGAACTTATAGTTTAAAACAAGTCATATATATTTGTGACTATAAATTATTTTATTAAGTAAAAAGTTTAAAATTAAATTATTTGTATGTAAGGAAGTATGATATTTTTTTTAGGACATTGAAAAAAAAAATACAATGCATAAATTGAGACAGAAGGAGTAATAATTATAAAAAAATTTACCTACAATTATCTAATAAATTATATGATTGTTTCTGTCACTACATGAAACTAAAAATTATTAATTAATAGTCTAGACACACACAAATTATTTCATGAAATTATGTCATATATATAAACATATTGAAAAGAAATTAACTTTTATGTATTAATAATATAAAGAATTTTTTAAGTATATTACTTTTAACTTATGTTACACTACGAAATGTTTACCTCGCTATTTAATGAAAAACAAATGACACGTATTTTCAAGCACATGGTGTAGCCAATCGTGAATTTGTCGGCACTCGACAGTGTAACCAACATGCTACAGTGCACAGCAGTCACATCCTCATCAGTCCTCTTTAATTTTAATTATAATATATGGTTTTTTTGGCTCAGGTTATAATATATGTTGAAGGACTAATAGATTATGGGTTATCGTTTCTCCTAATGTTTTCTCTAGAAGAAAATAATGACCCGTTTCAATTAAGTCATTCCTAAATATTTCAAACTATTTAGGAAATCTTGCCATAGTAATATCAGCAGGAAATCTCTCTCGGCGCACGTTAAGCAAGGTCTGCTAACTTGCACCGGCGGAGATGGCGAGACAGAGGAAGAAGAACCCCATAGCTAAGGAAATGAATGTGGATGAGGAAGATAAGGCAGATGACGAAGATACAAGACTAGTTACACCAGAAACGGGGATTCCCCAAGCTTTAGACTCGGTGCAACTGTTCCATTGGATGAAAGGTATGGGGAGTGCACCAACTGTTCTGCATGGACAAGAGAGGAAGAAATCGGAGGAGCTGGTGGCAATTCAAACACAGGCAGCTCCGATAACTAAGACTCCTGCAGATCCTGCACCAAATGAGACGGAAATGGCGACGGCAGCTAGGAAACTGACTTTCTCGACAAGCATAGGGATCTCAAAACCAACTCTAGTTGCTGTGGTTCAAGGTAATAGATCTATACAACAGGGTTTGAAATTGAACTATTATCCCCCTATTGTTAAGGATGGAAGGAAAATTGTTAGATTGAACCTCATAGAAGTGGAAGAGCAGAAGAGGAAATGGAGGACTAGCTTAATTGGCTATGTCATAGGTGGATCTCCTCAATTTAAAGAGATGTTGAAATTTGTGCATGGAGTTTGGCAATTTGTTTCAACTCCACAGGTACTAATGCATGATGAAGGCTACTTTATTTTCAAATTTGAGAATGATGAGGACAGAGATTTAGTCCTTCAAAATGAACCATACACTTTCAACAATAGACCTATGATTCTGAAAGTATGGGAACCAGACTTCCAAATGTGTAAGGAATCCACAAAAAATATTTCAGTGTGGGTAAACTTCCCTGGGCTACCTATACAATACTGGACAACAAAGAACTTAGGGAGAATTGCAAGCTCAATTGGCAACCCAATTTGCACTGACAAACTAACAGCACAAGAGGCTAGAGTATCCTATGCTCGTATGTTGATTGAAATGGATGTGTCCCATGCACTACCTGAGACAGTGCTGATAGAAACCGCTGAAGGAAAACAAGGGAGCAAAAATTGAGCTATGATTAGCATCCTTCCTTCTGTCAAGAATGTCTCACAATAGGGCATGACACAGGGGAATGTAATGGCCAAACAGAGATGGAAAAGTACAAAGGACCAGATGCTAAAAGGACATATAGGTGGACATAACAAGAGGGGAAAAAGAGTAACCACAAAATGGATTGTGAAGCAAAAGACAACAGAGGAAGCACAAGCTAAAGAGGTCAGAGAAGAGACTAGCAAAGAAGAGCCAATTGCACCACCAATTACCAATACAGAAATAGAGCAGAAGGACAATGGTTTTCAGATAGCAAAGTCAAAAGGAAAACAGGTGCAAAGCCCCAAGGAGAGAAGCTCAATGAGAAAGGGTATGACTGATGAAACTATTGAAGCTATACTACAGAAAAACAGATTTAATGCCCTAAGAATCCAGGAAAGAGAGGATGCTAGTTTGGCATTTAAAGAGGAAACAGTTCCTTTGGCTCACCCCCCATGATTATTAGTTCATGGAATATTAGAGGGCTCAATAAACCCTATAAGCAGAAAGAACTCAAGGCTTTTCTGCTTAAGAATAAAATCACAGTGTTAGGGTGCCTTGAGACCAAAGTGAAAAAATTTAATGAAAGAAAAGTTAGAAGGAGGATTGGAACTGAATGGGAAGTATTCTCAAACTATGCATACGCTCCCAATGGGAGAATATGGGTAATATGGAAGACTCAACAAGTAGATGTTAATATAACTCAGGCTGGAACTCAATTGGTGCACTGTGAGATCAAGGACAGGAATTCAAATTTTAATGCTGGCTGACTTTTGTGTATGGTTATAATACTGTTGCAGAGAGACAAGAAATATGGAATCAACTAAGACAGATAAATAGCACTATGATGGAGGCCTGGCTGATTCTGGGAGATTTCAACACTATGTTATCTGTTAATGACACAATAAATGGTAATCTAGTCCATCAGAGTGAAGTAGTTGATTTCCAAACTTGTGTTGATGATACTAGTTTGGGATTGTTAAACAGAAAAGGATGTAAATGGTCTTGGTGCAACAAAAGAGAGAATACTGATAGAATATACGGCAATACGACTGGGCTTTGGGGAACTCGTACTGGTTCATGAAATATGGCTATATAGAGGCAGTATATGAGAACTATGGGGTCTCAGATCATTCACCCATAGTATTATGTACTGAGATTATCAGAAACCACTTACCAAAGCCATTTAGGCTTCTTAATGTACTTTTGCAGGAAGAAGAATTCAACAAGCTAGTACAAGAGGTGTGGGATCAAAATATAACTGGATATACTATGTATTCAGTTTGGCAAAAACTTCAGAAACTTGGAAACAGGGCAAACGGAATGAATAGAGTCTATAATTCAGTAGACAAAAAGGTTGAAATTCTAAAAGATCAGCTGCAGGAAATTCAGAAGAAGATAGAAAATGATCTGTTCAACAATACCTTGATCCCGGAGGAGAAAGAACTACTGATGTAAAAGAAAAGTGGCAAGGTATACAAGAGAAAGTCTACAGGCAGAAATCTAGGGCAGTGTGGATTGCAGCAGGAGACTCAAACACAAAGTTTTTTCATGGATATTTGAAGGCAAGGCAAGCTAGAAACCGAATTACTACTATCTGTAATGAGCTTGGACAAAAACTGACTGATCCTCTACTAGTTGAACAAGAGTTTACATCCTTCTTTGAAGGTCTCCTAGGAACAAGGGCTTCAGAATTATCCTGTCTTGATGTAAACATAGCTAGAAATGGTCCTTGTTTAGATAGAGAGCAGCAGCTGAACATGATCAAGAGTGTTTCTGATAATGAGATCCTACAAGGGCTAAAGGAGTTACCAAGTGACAAAGCACCTGGCATTGATGGTTTTCCAGTAGAATTCTTTAAGACATACTAGAATATAGTTGGAGAAGAGGTGATAAGGCAGTCAAGGAGTTCTTTGAATCAGGAAAGTTATTTAAGAGTGTATGCAATGCAACCATTACACTAGTACCAAAAGTGGATAGTCCTTCTTTTGTCAAAGAATTCCGGCCTATAGCATGTTGTACCACCATTTATAAACTCATTGCCAGAATTCTCACTTCAAGACTCAAAACAGTGGTGGACTTCATTGTTGGACCAGCTCAATCAGCATTTATAGAAGGGAGAAGTATACTAGACAATGTTATCCTTGCTCATGAATTGGTGAAAGGATATAGCAAAAAAGGGATCTCACCTAGATGCATTATCAAAGTGGATATAAGAAAGGCCTATGATTCTGTTGAATGGTCTTTCTTACAAATGGTGCTGTTGGAGTATGGGATTCCTACTAAGTTGGTGCAGTGGATTATGGAGTGTGTAACTAATGCAAACTATTCTATACTGATCAATGGTGGACTCACAAAAAGATTTCAAGCAAAGAAAGGATTGAGACAAGGGGATCCTATGTCCCCATACTTATTTGTCTTAGTGATGGAATATTTGAGCAGAACTTTGAAGAGTCTCAAGGATATTCCTGATTTCAATTTCCATCCAAGATGTGCAAAAATGAACCTCACTCACATCTGTTTTGCAGATGATCTGATCATGTGTTGCAGAGCTGACAAGACCTTTATCCAACTACTACTAGATAAGTTCAACCATTTTTCAAAGGTGACAGGGCTCATGGCTAACTTAGATAAAAGCTCTATCTATGTAGCTGGAGTCAGCTAGGGATTTAAAGAAATGATATGCTCAGACTTTCAATTCAAGATGGAGTCCTTGCCATTCAAGTACTTGGGAGTGCCTTTATCCTCAAGGAAACTATCTATTCAGCAGTGTATGCCATTAGTAGAGAAGATTACAAACAGAATAAAGTGCTGGACATCAAAGCTCCTATCATACAGTGGCAGACTACAACTGATAAGAAGTGTGTTGTTTGAAATGCAGACATACTGGGGGCAGGTGTTTTTGATACCAAAGAAGATCATACAACTAGTGAACTCTGTCTGTAGAATTTTCCTATGGACAGGAAGTTATAGTCCTTCAAGAGAGCTTTGATTTCCTGGGACAGAATATGCATGCCTGTATCAACCGGAGGTTTAAATGTTATAAACTTTGAATGGTGGAATAAAGCAGCACTGTGTAAGCTAATGTGGGTAGTCCACTCAAAGAAGGATGCTCTTTGGATCAAATGGATTCACTCAGTGTATATAAAGAAGAAGGATTTCAATAGTATGCAGACTCCTAATCAAGCTTGCTGGCTGGTAAGGAAAATATTTGATATTAGAGACTGGTACACAAACATTGAATCCTTTGCAAATATAAACAAGTTTTGCAGAAGAGAAAAATTCAGTATTCAGAAGATGTACACTCTATCAAGACCTCAGTATCCAAAGGTTGGGTGGAAAGCCTTACTATTGGGTACAAGCATCCCTAGGCACAACTTTATACTATGGCTAGCTCTAAATCACAGACTTAATACTGTGGATAGATTAGCAGCATGGGGCATACCGGCCGACCTTGGATGTGTCCTATGTAAGAATGGGCAAAATGAAACTATGGCTCACTTGTACTTTGAATGTCAATACTCAAGAAGCATATGGGACATTCTGCTTAATTGGATAGGAGAGAAACATCAGATTGGTTCATGGGAAGAGGAAGTCAAATGGCTGAGTGCAAGAACAAAAAACAGTCGAGCCTATGGTAGTATTCTGGCATTTCTGTTTGCAGCACTAATATACCATACTTGGATAGAAAGGAACATGCGTAGATTCCAAGGAAAAGAGACTGATGTGAAGAAGATGATACAAGACATTGTCCTTCAATTATACATCAAAGGACAGCAGAAGGCAAAATGAAAGAAGTACTTAGAAAGAATGAATAGCTTTCCTCTATGAAGTTTAGTCTAGTAGAGGAACTATTAAGTCTGTAAATGTTCTTTTTGATACAATATTTTGATGTTTTCTTTGAGTCTAACTCTTTAGTCCAAAAGAGTTAGAGGTGCTGCAAAAATATCATTACTGGTTAAATAAAATTTGATATTTAACCAAAAAAAAAACTATTTTCTTGTGAGACGTTTCAAAAGTGCCATAAGACTAGAAAATAGAATCTAGAACCAGAAGAATAGAAGCTAATAGAAAAAAAAAACTTTTTTTTACCTGGTAGTTTATGGAATGTCAGAAAGGTAGGATCAGTCAATCCAACATTTTATAATCCGTTATTTAATGCCAGTAAACAGCTGCTAGTTACTTTAGGTAAGAATCTAATGTTAAATAAATATGTCAGTGTTAGTAAACTTTGGTGACATACAAGAAATTTGAAATTCAGATGTATAACTAAGGGGTCAATTGGTTGGGAAACAAGTTATCTCATGATTAATTATTTCGGGATTAGTTACCCCACCCTCCCAAAGGATAAAAAAAACTCTTACAATTCCGGAATAACTAATCCCAAAATTATATACCACAATTTTATCCCAACCAAACATGGGATAAACTCATCTCATATTTAATTCCGAGATTAATCATCCCTTATCTCTCATATTAAACGAGCGCTTTTGATTAACCAACACAAGCAAAGCAACTTAGCACTACAATGACTAATACAACTCGTTGCAAATATTAACCGAGTATTCACTCTGCCATCTCCTGACATAAGTGAAGGAAAAGGGAACTCATTGATGCAATACAATAGAGAATTTCTGTAATATGTAGCTTCAAGTAGAGGACAAAAAAATGAATACATATTCTAGTTGCCATAAGAAGAAAACAGAAAATAAACAAAGAAAAAAGAAACATCAAATGAATTGCTTTAGAAACTCAGTAGCAACAAGTCTCCCTCGGGTGTTCACTGATAGTTTGAGTTCACTGATCTCCTTATCGATATCCTACAATTTCAAGCAGAGATTCATAAAACTCTTTGAATTAAATATCAATAAGTTACGTAAGTGATTGATGCAGAGGTTTTACTGCTACTTTATCCTTGGAAGGGTGGGAGTTAATAAGTGTACCTCCATGAATTGCACTATGAAATCAATAAGCTTCTGCTTCTGCATCTCTTCACAATGATAATTTGTAATGAGAAAACTAATGTCGTAGCCCTGAAACATAATGCGCCCAACAGAAATCGGATGACTAAAACTTGGTCAAGAAACAAGTTGTTTACCTTTTCTAATAAAGAAACAAATCATTCACATACACCTAAAAAAGTTCATTCAACCATTTGTGAAACATGTCAAATATTCTCAACCTATGTCCAACAGGTAGCCTTTTAGACTAGGTAGATGCTTTATTTTATTCAGGAAAAACTTGACCATACTCCAAAGATGCTTCTTCCAAGATACTGCTACTCTCCATCTAGGTCTAATACATGAATACACATCAAGACTAAAGAAATTTTTATGTCTCAACCGAGTCTGAGAAGCAATCACATAAATGTTGTAAACAAATAAGAAGGCGTCCCATAAAGCAGCTAATGTGCCAAAATCTCTTAGTATTGTACTCAATCAACATCTTCCCATCCTTTTGCGGGTTGAGCAACTGACATTTCGTAAGTGAGTTTATAGTTTAACCCCAGCCTGCATAAGGAAAATGGCTAAATAGGGGTATTAGACATTTGCTTTCACAACCCCTCCCCCAACACAAGTAAAGGAAAGTAAATAAAGAAGGCCTTTGTCAACATGTTGAGGGTGAGAAATAGAAGTAATCAGTCCCAAAGTATTGCATAGAAGCAAGTCCAGACCCCAGAAAGCTTAACTATGATTTCAGACTTTACAATTACCTTCCATATTCAGTAATAGCTCCGTCCCCAAGTTGCCACCATGTTACCATTGGTGGAATAGGTCAATAATAACATTACAAGGAAAATTTGTACTAATAACTAGAGATATTCAAACTATGAGCAAATGGTGAGTAAATGCAGAAGAGAGCAAACGGAAAAAAAAGGACGGGAAATAAATTGGACGTTCAAGTTCCGTCAAACATAACTACAAAATTAGCATACAGAATTACAGAACATGCCAAAGCATGGAATCAGATACAAGGAGTTAAAAGAAAACCTAATCCAGGATATAAGAGGATATAAGATACTGTTACCATTTTCATGAGAAGAGGGGAGATACAAACCTGAACCGGCTTTCTCCTTAACACCTGAAACGCTTCTGCTCTCATAGATAAAAATCTAAGGAACTTCTTTGTTAGTATATTTTCAAGTTCATCTGACTGTTTCACCTGCAGCATTAATCACACATGAGGAGCTTAAACTTTTTTTCAAGTGATCTTCAAAATCCAGAATCCTATAATTCCTTGTGAAGTCTACTTAATTCCGGAACTAATACAGTTTCTAACCCAGTCCAGCACAATCAGTAGTTTAGCTAAGAATTCCAAAATGTTAGGTGGATCCATTTAAAAAGGCATTGCAAGCTGCATGCAGATGTCAGGCTATATGAAGCTCTTGGAGGAACATGGTCTTGCAATAAATTGATAGGCAAATCCAAATTTTGATTTACCATCTTGTTGGAATACAACACACTAATGATTAGACACGTATTCCATTCTGTAGCATATGGAACTAGAAAGAAAGATCTGGACTGCTAATGAATACTTGGCAAATGGCCTTTCGCATAGACAAGATGGTTCAAGGTATCATTAATGTACTCTACTCTATAAGAACAAAAGCATAAATATGGCATATGCACAGTTTTAGGCAGCATGCACCATTGTTTGTAGCTCCTTATATAGGAATATAAGAATCAATACATGTGAATAGCAAAGCAAACCAACCTTTAGACTTATGCGCAAGGAATTAATAGATGTTTCAATCAAGCACCTTTCAGCCTCATTTCTACAAATCAAAACCTATGAAATGGTACATGGGAAAAATTAAATAGATTGATATAAGACATGCAGCTATTAAAAATTCTTTGGCACATGGATATCAAGTATAGACAGAAGACCACATTAGAAGTTAAATAAAGAACATGTACTGCTAGTGTTGGACGTAAATGAATAATCTTTACTCAGAGACTTACAAAGTCATGCTAAATTAAATCATTATGGCAGAAAACAGCAATCAATAACAAAGAAGCATACAAACCAACCATTGAGGGTGCACAACAGAAAGGAAAACTAAAATTTATTCCTATATACCTAAAGGAGGACAGAGCCAGGTCTCTCTTGGTCTTTCTCAAACTTAAAAACTGACATGGCCCACCAGTCTTGTTAACAGATTTAGCAGTATCATAACACCAAATGAATCAGAATGCAACAATGAAGGGTTCTGTTACATTAAAAAAAAATTGCACCTGATTATTGATTATTTCTTCCTAGTCATGGAGAACATGTTTACCATCAAGACATAAAGGAACATAACTTTTCTCTAACAGCAAATATAATGAATTAATGTTGCAACTTGCATCAGTGCTACTAGACCTAATTTATGACTAGCTAGAGTTCCCAACCAACTTGGACAACTTGTTACTATCTTTAAAGTGACTCCTAGACAACATGTTGGCATCTAAGAAAGACAATTCGGGAACATGCTTTGAACAACTAGCTAACCACGTGAGAGAAATTTATAAAAAATTTAAAGCGAGAACTCTCTAAGCATTTCAAAAATTTCACGAATAACACCATCATACTTTCAAAAACCTTGACTGCAGTTACTACCGAGCCATAAAAACATGTAGTTTAGGCGTGCAAGGATTGTACAAAAAACATATTGTCAAACCACGGGATCACGAAAATCTATTGTACGCAGCAGAGATCTTCAAAAATCGTATAAAAGTTAAGAATATCAAACAGTTCTTACAGGATTAAGAAGAAGTTCTGGGCTTGTCCTGGAAAACATACAAAATGAAAAAACATTAACATTTTAGCACACATGTTTGGCAGGTAAATGAATGACATTTGGAAGAGAGATGAAACATCACATTGTCTACATAACGAAACAGCAGTTCAGTAGAATATCAAAATTCTGCTTTTTGGTAGAATATCAAAATTCTGCTTTTTGGTAGAATATCAAAATTCTGCTGAAAAAATTATATGTTCATGTAAGTCAAATATTTTGTTTAGGATTCTAGCCATATTATAGGTGAAGAGAATATGTATGGGGTTCTTCTGGATTCAATACGCCTACTGCAAATCCATTTCTTGAAGCACCCAAGAGACAGATATGGAATTTAACCAGCATCATTAAGTAACTTTGAGTAACTGCAGCATGAAGCCATACTTTAGTTCAACCTCTGGTTTGTTATGCCTCTCTACTTCTTGGCATGGGAAATTCTGCAACCACCATGTCGAAAAGAGATTATCTAAGATAGATATAGAGTAACTAAGACATCATATTTGCTGAGAAAATGGTCCAAGGGGCTTAAAAGTACTAACAGCTTTGCACTTTTATATTAAACCATGGCGGAAATCAAAAACTTTTTGAGAAGGGTCAAAATATGCCAAATTCAACAAATTGATTGGCTCAAAAAATTACATATGTGGCCTGAAATAACATACTACAACTGCTACGACAACTACCCTCAATCCCAAGCTAGTTGGCGGAACATATAACAATACAATGGGAATGCAGAATGCAGAGCTCAGAATAATTTTTCTTCGGGGATGGGGGTGGGAGTGGAAGGACTGCTAGTGGCACGTGGACTCTCTAATACAAGCATATATAATGAACACCGAGAAACTAAAACTTATAAGTGTAAATAAAACGTCCTAGCAGAGCAGAAACACTCAACTTGCCTCCCAATCACCCAAACTACCACATGATAATGCTTGTAATCGTCTCAAGCTAACAACTTTCATTCATATCTCATTGCACGAACCTCAATAGTCAATACATCTCAGGCCAACAACATGCAAGTCAAACACATTAACTAAAAGGACTCAACTATGAATTTAGTATTCTAACTTTTAAAAAAAAAATTCAAAACATTTACAAAGCTGCAAAAAATTCTTATGATAGTTAAAAATGCTACATTACCTGAAGACACATAGCTGCTTCGAGCGTGTTTCTTATGCATGTTAAATACAATCGTAACGAATTTGCCTGCAAATTAATCAAAAAACAATAACCACTCTGCATTTTGCACAACGTAACCACACACACACACACAGAGAGAAAAATCCTGGATCTAAATCCATTGAGCTAGTAAATAACATGAATTAATTGAAACGCAGCTCAATTCTCTACAAATAAATACACATTTACTCCAGAAAGTAGAATTGATTTGAAGAATGTTAATTTGATCAAATCCCTAAAATAGACAGTATATTTCGAATTTTACCCCTTTTTTTTCTCGAAATGAAGTACTTACCATTAAAACTGTTTCGCTTGGTTTTCACTTTAAATCGAAAACAGTACAAGCCGATCGATCGATGTTTCTAGCTGAGTTTTGCTTATACTACTGCTAATTTTGTTGAGCTTTGTTTTGTGTACACGTTGAGTAAAGACTGCTAAAATGCGCCGGCATCGAAGAAGTAAAGCGAAAAGGAAAAAAAGAAGTCCGACCTACCGGATTCGAACCAGTGACCTAAGGATTAGCTGTGGGCTTTTATTGCCCGACTACAGTCCTCCGCTCTACCAACTGAGCTAAGGTCGGTTTGCTGATTTCTTTTACGTCTATTTGTATTATGATTGATTAGGAATTAATAGGTTCAATAAATCAAAACTATGGATAAGCTTATTGACACATTTAACTTTAGAAGGCGATTAAGGTTAAATTGGATCATTATTAGCATAGAAGAATAAGTAGACAAAATAACAAGTAATTGATTACTAAATTGTCTTATCCTTGTTAAGTTAAGAGAGGCAAGAGAATAAAAACGATATTCCAGTTGAGAAGATGTGATTGTATTTTATTATGATCAAACTTTAACATCAGTTGTTAGTTGTTACTGAGGCAAAGTCATATGAGAATATACATATTAAATCTGGCCCCGAAAAAAAAAGGTAGAGATCAAACATATGTTATCAATACCATATAATTGTTGAAGTTCATTCGAACATTGATCGAGAGATTTGGAATTAATATGTTGAGTAAATTAAGACTATCAATGCGCTTATTGATTTTACTAATTCTGAATCGAAGAGATTAGGAATTTAAAAGTTTGAATAACTTTTTTAAAGTTTAATTAGTGAATTGAATATTGACAAAAGTCTCTAAAGGTGTTAAAACAACATAAAAACTCTTGTTAACAAATCTTTTTTTTTTTTTAGGAAACAGGAAATATATATATATATATATATATATATATATATAGGAACATCCAGTACATAGTCGACATAACTTGCATCTCGGAGGATGCATTGATTTCCTAATCTTGCTAGCAGATTACAAGCTTCATTACATAGAAGTTTTTCATGGGAAGTAGATTCAAGTCTATCACTTTCCACAAAATCTATTACATCAAAAGGTGGTACAACAAAAACTTTTTTACTGCACTTCACTGCTTTACTTCTTCCTGCCACTCCAAGAGCTTGGTTGTCCCTTTCTAGTACCCCTTTTGCTAGCTGATGGGAAATCCTATTCCCCTGTCTGAAAGTGTGCTGGAGAGTAACCCTCTGCCGGTGCATTAAGGACCTGCAATCATTAACAGTTTTGTTAAATAATTTATTACCGACTTGTATTGTCTGGATAACCTCTGAGCAATCTGTCTCAATCTCAAGTGGGAAGAGATTCCAATCCTTTGCTGTTGTTAGACCTTCTCTTAGAGCTTTTAATTCAGCTGGTAGTGAGTCATTTGCATGTGATAGTTTAGCAAGACCAATCACCCAGCTGCCTGTTGCATTCCTAAAAACACCACCTAAACCACAATTTTTGTTATAGCTATGAAAACTGGCATCCACATTCAGTTTGTACCACCCCTTAGGGGGTTTGAACCAGTTGATTTTTATAAGACATTTGGGAGGATTAATAGAGAATTTTTCTGTGAATAGTTCAAATTCCACTGCCCTTTGCAAGATTTGGGAGCCTCTAATTTGGTTGGCAGTGTTATTGATGGTATTGTTGTTTCTATTAATCCAGATATGCCAAATGATGAAGGGAAAGAAGTTGTTCCAGTTTATAAGGTCATGTTTGATAGGAGAGTTGAAGTCCCTTATTTGGAGAAGCCAGTGTTTCCCACTTTTGTTGACAAGTTGGTTCACTTAAAGGTTGCTCCAGAGGTTACTAACAGCTCTACAGTCAAGGAAGATATGTTCTATTGACTCTTCAATAGGGATTTTGTAGATTGGACAGTTAGGGTCAATGTTTAGTCCAATCTGTGAAAGGTATTTTCTGCAAGGGATTCGATTATGAAGGCATTGCCATAGGAAAAATCTGATTTTATTGGGGTAGTCCAATTTCCAAATCCACTCAAAATCGGAGTTAGTGTTAGTAGGAGATTCTAGTAGTGTATAACAAGAGGTGGTAGTAAAGACTCCTTTAATGGTGAGAGACCAAATAGGTAAGTCAATTGCCGGGCTCTTTTGGCGGATTTTTGTTTTTGAGATGGTAGCTAACAAATCCGTAGGGGGAGAGAAGGTTAAACGGTTTAAGTTCCAATTAGTACCATCAAAGATATCTCTAAATTTTGGTGGAGAAGTCTTAGCTGAAGGAGGACCTGTAACTAGGTCCCTTAGGTTACCAATATTTGGTATCCAATTGGCCTCCCATAGATTAAGATTGGAATGGATGTGGGGGGACCATATGATGTCCTTGGAGCAGATGTCCCACCCTCTGCAAATGCTTTTCTAAAGGAAGGAGGATCTATTCGCAGAGGAGTTGTTGCAATAGTAGGGGATGATAAGCTTTGCCCAAGGAGTTAGAGCATTTGTAAGGAGTCTCCAACTTAAACTAGCCAGAATACAAAGGTTTTTATTGAGGGCATTATGGATCCCTAATCCACCATATTTTTTGGGTTGGCATATAGTGGTCCAATTTACCAAGTGAAGTTTCCTTTTCTCTACAGTACTACCCCATATAAATTCCCTTTGGACTTTATCAATCTCTTTTAGAGTTTTTCTGGGGAGGAGGGTGTATTGCATGTAATGGTTTGGGATGGAATTAAGGCATGATGTCGCAAGGGTTGTTCTTCCTACCAAGCTAAAGAACTTTATTTTCCAGGATGCAAGTTTGGTTCTCATCTTGTCAATGAGGAATTGGTAATCCCTAGGTTTTGGGCTATAGTGAAGGATAGGGAAACCAAGGTATGTGCCAAAACTGTTACTCCTCTTAATACCTAATGAAGTGGTAATGTCACTGATGATTGAGTGATTGCAATTTTTTTTAAAAAGAATCTTTGACTTAGTAGTGTTGATGCTTTGACCTGATAGAGAGCAAAATTGGTCAAACCCATTTTTATGGCCTGACAAGATTTAGCATTGGCTCTAGCCATTAGAGAAAGGTCGTCAGCAAATAATAAGTGGGAAATTTTTGGACATTTATAACCTAGGGATATGGGGTCCCAATTTTTGATGTCCACTTGGTATTCTATATATCTGGTAAGCATTTCTAGGCAGAGGATAAAGATGTAGGGGGAGATGGGGTCGCCTTGTCTAATACCTCTACTTGGTTGAAAGTAATTCGTAACAGCTCCGTTGACTAAAATTGCTATTTTACTGGTAGAGATGCAATTCAGCAATAATTTAGAGAATTTTGGAGAAAAATTAAAGAAACCCAGGGTGTGACGAATAAAAGACCATTCAAGACAATCAAAAGCCTTTTCCAAGTCAATTTTCATAATCATAAAACTTTGAAATCATTTCCTGGATGATGATAGCATTATCAGATGCTCTTCTGTTTTTCATAAAGCTAGCCTGATACGGGCTGATCAGTTGATCTAGGAAAGGTTTAAGACGATTGGCTAGAATCTTGGTGATTATTTTATAGATAGTGTTGCACAAGCCAA
>NC_032000.1:46362672-46404297 GCF_001879085.1 Nicotiana attenuata | reverse complement strand
GGGGGGGGGGGGTATCTAGATGATCTAGGTTAATCATATTACAACTGGAATGAGTATTTAGGGGGTTAGTCCAGGTAGACTGAGTATGAAAAGAGGTAAATGTAGAGATAAAGTAATTTTGAACATGAGACAAAATAAGATTATGGTCATTTATCCAGTTACCAGCTTCATCTTTGAAGAAAGTTATTTTGTTTCTTCTTTTTCTATTGGTGGCAGAGACGTGGAAGAATTTTGTATTGGTGTCTCCATCATTAAGCCACATTATCCTGGACCTAAGTTTCCAGTAGTCTTCTTCTATTTTTAGAATATCATTGAACTCATGTTGAAGATCTAATTCTAATTTTTTAAGGAAAGAGCTAGTAGTATAGCTATTTGAAGATTGGATGTCTTTTAGTCTAGCTAAGAGTTTTCTTTTCCTTCCCATGATATTGCCAAAAGTACTGTCCTTCCAAGATTTAACCTTGTTAATAAAGTTGAAGCTAGACTTAAAGTAGTCACTATCATTCCAATTATTTTTAACAATAGATTGAAATTCCAGATGTTTGCACCAAAAGGTTTCTAACCTAAAAGGGACCTTATAAGGAGACCTATTCCTTGGAATTAATTTTACAAGGATAGGATTATGGTCAGAGTGGGTTCTAGGCAAATGGATAATAGAGCTTTTAGGAAATAGTTCAATCCATTCCTCATCTCCGTAGACTTTATCAAGTCTTTCTAAAATAAGACTCTTCTTGTTATGTCTATTATTGGTCCAAGTGTATTTGCTTCCTTTGAAGCCTAGATCTACTAGATTGCACTTATTAATTTTGGACCAAATGTACCTAGCTCTACTATCTTTGATGGGTTTGCCGCCAAATTTCTCACTAGCGGCTAAAATGTCGTTGAAGTCACCACCTACTAACCAAGGTCCTCTATAAGTATTACTAATATTTTCTAGGTGATCCCACATGATATTTCTATAATGGATATTAGTAATAGCATAGATAGAAGTAAAAAGCCAAGGTTTACGTATAGGATGTACCTCTATGGTTGCATGGATCTCCTGACCTCTTCTAACAGCATTTTGAACGTTGATTATGTCATCCCTCCACATCATAACCATACCACCTGACTGCCCCTCCGATGGAACTTCTATCATCTCAGTGAATCCAAATTCATTAAGCATGGTTGCATGGTTGCCCATCCTTGTTTCCAACAAAGTTACCAAACACGGCCTATGGGTGTCAAGCATCTCCCTAAAATTTCTCCTGAAATTATCATTGTTTCCTCCCCGTATATTCCATATTATGAAATTAGTGGGTTGATTCATGGCTAAATTTGAGTCAGTGTTGATCATCTCCCCATTTTCCCTTATCCCCCCTGCTTGGACAGGGTTTCCCCTCATGGATGGAACTAGAATCATTGCTTTGTTGCCCACAGTTGGGTCGTGTGGAGGACGAATATCCATCGAGCATTTGTATAGGGCCAACGGGCAGCTAAGAACATGCCTCTTCTCGTGCCTGTCCGTGAAGAGAAATTTTTTTATTCCGTCTAGGTTTGGGAGTTCTAGGGTTGGCCCTAAGTGAAGGTTTAGGGGAACGTCGTCCTCCTCCATCACTGCCTCCACTGGCCCTGGTATGGGGTCGTCTTGTTGATGGGGTGGGGGTACTGGTGGTGGTGGGAGGGGGGGGTACCATCCCTTGGTTTCCTAGATTGACATCCCAAGGGAGAAAGATGGGGGTAGGTGGGTATACATCTCCATTGGAAAGAATGGGAGACCCAATGGTGCATTTTGAGGGTTTATGGGGTTGAACTGGGGTGGCATGTTCCATTGCTCTCTCATCGTTTGAGCCATTTGAGGGTTCATTGATGGAGCCATAGGATGAATGATGTTGTTGAGCCATACTTGGTTGAGATAATTGTTCATTGCCAATCTCATTCCCTCCGTGATAAGTTGAGCTAGATACTGCGTATTGTGCAAGATCACAATGGCCTCTTGACCGTTGATCGGGACTGTGAACGAGAGTGCATGGCCCATGAGACCTAGCTCCATCCAACTTGTGGGTTGATAATCTTGGGCTTGGGGTGGTTGAGCGTAAATAATCTGGAGTTGTTCGTAGGGATGGAGGGGGGAATGTTTTCCATATTGAGAGGATGTCGTTGTCTTAGGATTTGGATTAGTCGAGTTCTTTTTCTTAGGGTTGAAGGAACTCTTGGCATCTTGGATAATGGGAGTTGTATTTATTATACTGGAAGTTGGCGTGGGATTTTGGGTAGGAGAAGGGGTTAACCGATTGGGGGAGGGAATGATGATTGCTTCGTTTTTGTTTATGGCTTTTGGTTGCCCTAGGTCATGATTTATAGAACACTTAATGGTTTTGTTTGGATTTCCTATGGGAATGTCCATTTGGCTACTTGCTTCTATAGCCATTGCCATTTGGCCAACATGCATGGAGGGAAGGGATCTTGTCATATCTTAAGGAGGGATTTTGGGTAGATTCTTTAGATAACAAAAGATTTTGGGGAGATTTCGGATTGGGGGGGGGGGGGTGGTTTGGGTGCGTAGGGATAGGATTAGAGGTAGGGGTAGAATCGTCCATGTTAGAGCCTATTTGCATGGCATTGGTTTTAACTAAAGAGTTGGTATTATAAGGTGCCACGGTGGAGTCTTGCATGCAAGTATCTTGTGTGTCAAGATCCAAGTCATTATTTAATTGATTAAATTTATTTTCACAAATAAAATTGACATTGTCCTTAGTGGTTTTTGGCAAAACCGTTTGTCTCTCATTTAATTGGCGGTTTTCCTCGTGAGAGTTTGTTTGATCAGTAGCCATGTCTGGGTGGGTATTAACAGGAGGAATTTGATTACTATAAGGATAATTTTTAGTCTTATATTGGACAGTTTGAGTAACCAAAACTTACCTGTTTTTACATTGAATAAGTTAACCGGAATACCTGGACCTTGGTTGCCTTTTACTTGGATGTTGGGCAGTTGGTTTGGATTTCTTTTGCCTTGATTCTTCTTCTTGTTGAAGGAAACTATTTTCCATTCAGAGTCAATGGCATCTTTTGTAGCTTCTTGTTGATGTTCTTGTCCTGCATGGTGAGGATCCAAGCTTTGCATTTTGATATAGGTGCATTGTCTTAGTGTGTGACCAAAGCGACCACAATTTTTGCAAAGAAAATCCTCCCCTTCATAGAGTATATCCTGTTTATGATTTCCAACAAATAGGAAGGGTTGAACAGGGATTTCCAAAGAGATTTCAACACAAATCCTTGCATATCGACCTCTTAGGGTTGTTGAGGTGCATGTGTCAATTTTCAGTAGGCGTCCTATTGCATTGCCAATTTTTGCTAGGATTTGACCATCATAGAATTCCGTTGGTAATTGGGGCAGCCTTAACCAAACTGCTGAGGTAGTTAATTTTTCATTTCTAGCCACAAAGTTTGGTTTCCATTTGGAGATAGAAAGGAAATGGCCATTAATGAACCATGGCCCTAGGTGAATAGCTTTATCCATATTTTCTTTCTTTGTGAATTTGATGATGTAGTAGTCCTCACCAAGGTCAATTAAAGAGAAGTCTTCCGTTGGTTTCCATAGATCTTGGATCTTCCTCTTTAGGTAATGGTGTAGCATACGTTTTCCTACTAACTTGATTATAATGGAGTATTTTCATGGTTCATAGATACGTTATCTATCATCTAACGAAAGGGTGATTTGTATTGCGTCACCTAGAGTAGTCCCTGGATCATGCATTCCTTTCTTGTCTTCCAATATCTTTGTTGAGTCGAGCATATCATCATGATCTATGGAAGGAGTGAAAACTGTTAGGTTAGATTCCAATAGTTTATCTTTGAAGGATGTTGGTCTTTCCAGATTATTTGATGAGGGAAGGTGGTGGATTAAATCCGGTGGTTTTGGAGGAATAGTATCTTGTTTCTTAAGGGGTTGGGAATGCATTAGAGAAAAGTTGGAGTTTCTCACTCTCCAATAAGAGAGTGTTGCCAGCAATTATGGGTTTTTTTGTTAACAAAAGTCACAAGATATTTGTATTTTTCCTTTATAAAAGTTGAATTAAGGAAAAGTAAGTTGTTGAATAGCCTCCCATAGTCTCAAAAGTTCGATTTTAATTTTAAAACTAATTACTTTAAACATGCATATTTATGAATTTATTCAACATGAATTGAAATCAATTAGTTCTCAAGTTCAAACTTCAGGACATGAGAAATTTCAAATTAGCAGCTCGCTCTCAGAACACTAAAATTCAGGATACTTAGTCCTCCTGAAGTTTGGATGAATTGGGTAATCTTTAAATACATTGTAAATTGCGAATATATTTTAAATAACGGGTTTAAAAGTGGCTATTGATACACTTCGCCGTTACCTCCTTTTAGGAGTTTAATTCAAAATCAAACGAAATACATCCAACCATGAACCTGACATTTATCATACATATTTCCGTCGTTTCCAAATTCCAAGGACATCAAGTTTCAAAATGACCATAATCCTTCAACTTATAGATTAAAAAAAAGTTCAAAAGGGAACATCCATCTATCGACCTCATAGTAGCTTTTACAGTTTCCGTTTATATAACTAAAGTACCTTGAATAAACAAAGGGAGAAGAGTTGGACGAAGCATTCTTTTTACTATTCGCTTGATCTAATGTATTTTAAGATTAGAGGACTCCAAAGAAGGGATTTTTAATTGCATTGTTCAACTCAGTTCCAGCAGTATTAAGCACTGCCATGTCCACCTTTTCTCTTGGCAGGTACAAGAATTCACCCCCTTCAATTTTCTCAAATCCACAGTGCTCAAGAAACTCAATGCCTCCTTGCAGCTTGCCGATTCTATCCTGTTAGTCAAAAGATGTGGATGTGTTAGTTCTATGAGTCTATGAATCTACTTGGCTGAGATGATCGAACGTATCAGATTAAAGGATTCTAAATATTGTTACAAGAATCGTAAGATTTATATGAATCAACGTGGCTGAGATAATATATTGTATCTAACTATAACTATCTGAATGTAGAGTTGCAACAATCATCAGTTTTATGAGCTCTAGACCACCTTCTTCAGCCTGGGACTAAGAACTAGGTGGCAAAAGGTATACAACCTTACCACCCCGGTCGCCCAGAAACTAAAAAAATGAAAGAAATAGGGGAGAATTTTTTTTCCTTTTTTAATAAGTAGGGGAGAAAGAAATTGGGAATTGCTATACTCTTGGCACGAATAATTGGAGGTGAGGGTCCTAAATTATGCTGCATTTTGGCAAATAAAAAATAATCAACTACGCATATAATAAAGTACATGAACCTCACCCCACCTCCTAATTTCAGAAATTGAATGAAGTCAACCCACTAACAAGGTTATAAAAGAAAGGATTAGAGGAGCTTTCTCTTATAAAGGAGTGGAGTCATCAATTCAGAAGTAACTAAAGAGCAACAATAGAGGCATAACTATTTCCTTAATGACATTTCACCTGAAAAGCAGCATTGCTAAGTCTGATTTTGCGATATTTCTCCTCATTGGGATTTGTTGCGACATTCTTTGCATAAGTTAGCAGTGTGTTGAAAGCGGTCTTGACTTTGGTCTCATCATCCTGGACCATAAGAGGAAAACGAACAAAGAATCAGTTCACCAACAATGAAGTTAGAATGACATCTCATTCAATATCTAAAACCCACCAAAGGAATGTAGAATGTCATTCATAGGCTACTCAGTTCCTAGGGAGAGTTTGTTGATTACCTTTCAAAAGAAAAAGCTTCCTAATGTAATGCACTATAAGAAAAGAAAGAAAAAAGAAGGATCCAATCTTTCCTTGTATTTAAAATTCATTATCTTATTTCTTGATGAAAAGAATAATTTAACCTGAACAGCCAATAATAACTCTGATGTTCTTTGCTTTCTACACTTTTGAGTTTGAAACAGGGGGTGGAAGAGCATGTAAGCTCACTTTGTTTTTTAAATAAAGGTAGGCTGGTACACCTTTAACCACCTCTCAGTTCCAAAGCTCAAACCTGCAAGAAAGTACTCTAGCCTAGGGACCGCAAAAACAACTGAATGATTACCTTGTGGGTCTGTTTAAGTGTTCTCAGGCACTCCCTCATCCGCTCTGCCTTTGTAGCTGGTCTGACAGGCAATGTGATCTACCAAAAATACATCCAATGAAGTTTTTGAGTTGGACAAGTTATGTCCATATGGGACAAAACCATAAAAAGAGTTGCTATTGCATAAATAAACACCTTTTTTTCCTCCACAACAGGTGTAGAAGGTTTGGGGGGAGCAGGATCTTCTGCTGGCAAACCCAGTTTCCTTCTTCTTTCGGCCTGTGAAAGTAAACACAATTGTTTCAACATGACAAAGACGGCAGCAGCAGGTAAGTAAGTTGAGGATTGCACTTAAGTGATACAGATGGTCAGGTATAATTTGGAGCAGGTAATTATGTTGTGAGGATTGCACAAAGTTGTCAATTTGCTTAGACATGTGTTTTGGCTGAAGTAGAAATAGCCAGGACCTTATGATTTCACATTATATTTTAACAGCCCTTAACCTGGTCAAACCTTAATCACAGGTCCCAGCAGTGTTTAAAGATGCAAAATGATGCACATCTCATCCAGAGTACACCAATAAGAAGCTGACAGCAATTATCAACATAAGTTACTACTTCACCCTCTGAATGCCAGTAGAATATCAATGGGATACTTAGTAGTTGGCAGAAAAAGCTCTCTACACTAAGAATGTTTATAGAAATATCAACAGGAACAGACAAGCCCATTCCCCTAGAGCCACCGGCACTAAGAATTTTATGACTGCAATTATTCAAACTTCTAAACGTTCTAGGCTGCCAAGCAAAGAGTAGGTGGCAAGATATATATTAGCAAATACTGTTTTTAAGTGTAACCAAATACATTGACAGAAACGTGTTTTATACATTAATAAACTGACAAGTTCCATCAAGCAAGCTAGATGTAGAAGGGCTGAATAAACAGTTTCATGACAGATTGGAGTTTCGACCTTATCTTCTTCCAGTTTCTGACGAATTTTCTCCCTAGCTCGTTGTTCTTCCGCTTTTTCGGCCTTGCGCAATGCTATTATACTATAATACATCAAAGTGAAAAATTTCAATTATATGAGCAGACATCACTGGGAGTAAAAACAGAAAGAGTGCCAAAGTTCAATCAATGCTTACCGTTTTCTTTCATTCTCTTCTTCCATCCGTTTTGCTTCCAGGAGTTCCTTACCAATTCTAATTCTTTCCTGAAGCAGAAGACAAAACGATTTTATTGACCTATTTAACCAGACTGATCACCGGTTTCAGAACGTAATTCAGCAATAAGTTTCAATTGACCTCCACTCACGCAAATTAACGTCGAAATCTAAATCAAGAGTTACCTTTTCTCTCTCTCTTTCCCTTTGTCTCTCTTCCTCTTCTTTCTTCTTACGAGCACGCTCCCTAGAAGTCATTGAAATATTAGATGCATACTGTAAGCTAAAAGAAGCATTAAAAACTACTCTGATTCACAACGAACAAAACAAATGAAATAGACATATCTCAGAAATTAAGCACATACAAGTCCCAAAACTGTGTCCAGCTACTCAAAAAATGCAGAGAACAATTTACCAGCAAGAATTTACCTCAACTCTTCTTGTTTCTTCTTTATTTCCTCTGGAGTAAGAGAAGGCTTTGGAGCCTCAGCTTTCTTGGCACTGGCAGGTACCTAGGTAAATTTTAATAATCATTGCATTATCGAAGCAGGATAAGTTTGAACATAGAATTAAAAAATAGAACAAACACTAATGATTTCATTGACAAACTTTTTTTTTATAAAGTAATAAATTTGCCTCTCTACCTGCACAAGGTAGGGGTAAGGTCTGCGTACACACTACCCTCCCCAAACCCCACTATGTGAGATTATACTGGGTATGTTGTTGTAAAGTAATAAATTTCATTTAAAAGGGGCAAAGCGTACCCTTATACAAGGAGTATACCAAGAAAATAGGAAATCTCACAACAGAACATGGTTTTCCACAAATGACACGCAGTCTTCTAGGGGTGTGCATTCGAATCGGTTTATCGATAAATCGAATCGATTATTTGTTATCGAAATCGAAATCGAAATCGAAAAAATCGAAACCTTATTGAAACGATAACGATAAGCACATGTACAAATCGATAATCGATAAGTAATTATCGATAAGGGTCAAAATCGAATCGATAAATCGAATGCACACCCCTAGACTGTAGACACTTGTTAAATGAGTAATTACCTATTTGTGTAGATTAATATAACATACAGAATGTATATATATTCCGCTACTATTTTGAAAGCGGCTATACAGTATTATTTTCCCTAATCTATACCCTTTCCTTTACCCTAAGTCCCTTACCCTATTATTTCCTCTACCACATTTAAGGAATGATCATATTTAAAGATCAAGGGAATGAAGTTCAAATTAATGGAAAACAGAATTAGCCGTGATGATGTGTTTTGTTTTGTTTTGTTTTTTTATACCGTTGGAGTGTTGGTGGCATACATTTGGTCCCTTACTTTAGTTTTGTTGCATGTGCTTGTTGACACAATTCTTATATTATAAATGGTGTTCGTCTTATTTTAGCTTCTTTTTGTCCATATTAGTTAGGCGCGTTTATAGCGATATACTTTCCGTGGAATCCCGCAAATTTTCTTATTGGTGTAATCGATAACCGAATCGATAAGCCCCCGAAATCGATAAATCGAAATCGAAAAAATCGAAACCTTATTGAAACGATAACGATAAGCATATGTACAAATCGATAATCGATAAGTAATTATCGATAAGGGTCAAAATCGAATCGATAAATCGAATGCACACCCCTACAGTCTTCTATACAAATAGACTCTTAAGAGAGTCTTCTGTAGAAATGTTTATAGGTTGCAGCAAAGATGCAACAAACATTTGTTTCACTGGAACACCAAGAAAAGCATTGGCCTTCTCATAATAGAGAAAAAGGGAAAAAAAGATTCAGAGGCTAAAGTGTTTTCTTTTGGTGTAAAAACTTCTCTGGGTGTTACCTAATAATCAGCAAAGTGCAAACTACTCTTTTAAATTTTCCTAGGCCTGGTTGAGCATGAATTGGACCATCCTCCAAGCTGTAATGCCCTAGCTGGCCTCATACCCTTATAATACTATGAACTAAGGTCTCTTTTAACATGTTCCACAGGCACTCAGCCACAGAATTCACATCACTGAGTACAACTTCATGTTAATAGATCATAAATGCCACATAAATACATCTTTATGGATCTCACGAGCTAACAGCAATCACAATAGAATTAGAAAGTGAATTAAGCAAATAAATGCAGGAATCCGAAATTTCCATACCAGTGGTGTTTCATCTATGTCTGGGTCACTTTCATGCTCTACAACCCAATTTACAGCAGCCTCCAAGCTGGCATTGCCTGGGAAGAGTATCCAAAATTCACAGGCATGCACAATTAGAGATGCCTTGATTTATATAAATGAAACAGAGAGGATACACACACAGACAACAAAGTGGTCAACAGCAGACACACGGAATTGGGAGATTGACTAAACAAGGAAATGTTGAAAAAGTAAGCTTTAAAGAAGTATTGATAGAGGATATAGGAATTGAAGAAGGGTATGAAAATACATATTCCATTCAAGGAAGACACTCCATGGACTACACATTAATCATTTGATAAGGACCGCACACTAATCTTATGCCAGTTGTGCAGTTGGTATTTAATTCAGTACTGAAGCTTTATGATTCACATACTGGCCAGTCAAGAAGTGCAAGAGAAGTTCTCTATCACACTCTGAAACGCTGAAATTATCACTTGCATTCCAAGGTTTAATTTTTTCAGACTGCCAAACACCGGTGGAAGGAAAACAAAAGGAGCAAATTAAAAGGATAAAACTTAAAGAGATAATGCCACAAATTAAAAACACATTTACAACAAGTGAGAAAGACCTATCCACAGATCTTCCGGGGGGGGGGGGGGCGAGGGAGAGGAAGAGCAGGCCAGGTTCATTCATGTTCATAATATGCATTCTTTCTTTCTGCTAGAGCTATCCACATGAATTCATGCATGATTTGTTTTTTGGAAATGTGACCTTTTCTTTGAATTCATCTTTGAATAGATAATGATGAAGATTCTACAAAAGTACTCACCAGAAAAGTGGAGTGCACGGATAGCCCTAGCTTTGGGAAATCCCATTGCCTCGAGTTCATCCATGTTCATAATATGCATTCTTTCTTTCTGCTAGAGCTATCCACATGAATTCATGCATGATTTGTTTTTTGGAAATGTGACCTTTTCTTTGAATTCATCTTTGAATAGATGTAGAAACAATCATAACGATGAAGATTCTACAAAAGTACTCACCAGAAAAGTGGAGTGCACGGATAGCCCTAGCTTTGGGAAATCCCATTGCCTCGAGTTCTGATAGCACATTTTGGTCTACTTCAGGAACAACCATTTCTAGAAAAAAGGAGCACATTAGCACACGTGTACCCATGTATAAAACAAACAAAAATAAGGAACTACTCAGATGCTTGTGCCTCATTTGACCGAATATTTAGGTGCAATCTTTGTGTTTCATAGTCTTCTCAATTAGAGTTGGATGATAAGCACCCTTATTAATTAACAAAAACAAAAAAGAAGAGTTGGATGATAAGCACCTTCAAATTGCAAATTCTAGATGTACATAAAGAGCTTGGTTGATGAATAAAAGCGTTAAACAAATGAGAACACCCCTCTATCCCAACTTGTCTAGATGTTGTAATTTCTCCCAAAAGTTCATGGTACTTCTATCCCCTTGGTTCTCTATATTGACAGAGAGTATTTTCTTCCTCTAAGCTAACTCATAAGATGAAGCCGCTGAAAAAAGAACATTCTTTTCAAAGGGAAGTGGTAATTTCAGTAAATAATCTTAATTCCGTCATACGTATTTCACGGAAAGAAATAACCCTCTCCTAAATCCTCCATGAACTATTTAAAGTAAATACATCATTTAAGTTCTACTACAAATAGCTTTCCCCATAAACAATTAAAAGAGGAAAAGAAACGCCTTTACTTTGCTCATAAGCCTCACCCAATTAGGAAATCTCATAAGTAATAAATAAAGTTATCTAACAACAACATTGTAACTTAAAAGACCAAAAAACTCAACCACAATGAATTACTATCTTCATGCTTACCATTACCACTGTCATCACCACCCTCTGCCATGTCTTCATCATCATCAGCCTTTGCCTTTGGCGACTCCAAGCTGATTGGCTTCACTGCCTCTGCTGTCATGTCCGTAAACTCTGTGTGCCCAGTTCTCTTGGTGTGGAGATCACTCTCCTTCATAAATCAAAAACCCCCAAATTCACAAAAATCTTCATTGTCAAGCTACAATAACAGCTAAATCATCACTACAGCAGAAATAAACTGTTCATATTCCGATCAGAAGTTTTAAGCGTATTCAGCTGAGTATTTCGATTTTCGGCAAACTATCTCCACACAAATTCACATGACTAGCAATATAATATACCACTGCGCACACAGATGGATCCAAACTTTTAGTTTTTTCTTTTTATAACCAAGTACTCCACCGTTTCAGCTTCAAAACTTGGTGGTAAATGATTTTGCTCCTCTATCCTTCTCCACTTAACTATCAGTTTTGGTTCACCGATGTTGAACCACCCACAAAAGGATGTAGTGCTTCAGTTACGTGGTCATCTGAACCAATATCTTTGGCTCAAACCCTCTACATGTGTTAAAGAAATTCACTAAATAAATACAAATAATAGATTTTGAACCCAATAAATCAGATGAGTAGTGGTTAAATTCAGAACTCAAACCCATAATATTCAAATCCTGAATCCTACTTCGGTACTACCTTTACCGTTGAATCAAAGCCCTTTGAGCCATGGGCGTATCCGATCTTAGCGCAGCTAACACTCACTACCCTTTTGACTAAAACCATGTACAACTAATTGAAATTATTTGTCAAGTATATATCTTTCTCTCTATATATATATATATGTATATATGGGATTATACTGGGTGGTTACATATGGGATTATACTGGGTGGTTGTTGTTGTTGTTGTTGTTGTATAATATATATATATATATATATATATATATGTTTTCCTTCATATTAACCTTGTAACCATGTCACAAAGGACTAATGGGCGGAGTGGTACTTCTAGGAGCGGATGCTCAAAGTAAAGTATGGGTTCGGCCCAACCTAATAACTTTAGTGCAGACCATATATATATATATATATATATATATATATATATATATATATATATATATATATATATATATTAGCCTTGTAACCATGTCACAAAGGAGTAATGGGCGGAGTGGTACTTCCAGGAGCGGATGCGCAAAGTAAAGTATGGGTTCAGCCCAACCTAATAGCTTTAGTGCAGACCATATACCTTTTTCTTAAGGACGATGGTGTTCGGGCTTGCATATCTCAATTATTCCACTGGCCATGTTCTAACCCTATATATGTGTAAAGAAATCTACTAAATATGTACAAATATTAAATTTCAAACCCAGTAACTCAAATCATGAATGAGTTCAGGTGCATTCCGCACCCATAAAGTTTAAATCATGGGTCGGCCTCTAGTCATACTTCACAAATACAACAATTATTCCTCAATCTCAAACTAGATAGGATCCATCAATTAGCTAAATAAATCATTAAAAACCTGTTCATAGCTTAATATAATCAATAAAGAGGAATAAAAGGGCAAACAAAATTTACCGTTTTGGAGCGGCAAGGCTTGCCACAAGCGGTGCAGACGAGATTAAGGACGGCTTCAGTGGACTCACTGAAGTTGGCATGGGAAGTAACTTCGGCGTGTTCTTGTGCTTCTTCTACGGATTTGAAGAGAGTTCCACAATCACCACACTTCAGTGATACACCTGACATTGCAACTGCTAATTGAATTGAATTGAACTGAATTGGAATTTGATAAAAACGAGATCTTTTGCTTGTTAGGTGAGGAAAGGTTTACTCTATTTTTTGGTTTTTATGTGATGTGAAGAATTGGGTTTGGGTAAATTTGTTTTGGATTGGGAGAAAGTAAAAACGCCGCTTTGTTTTCCAAAATTGTAACTACTAATTGAGCAGAGGGTTATAGGGTCTCGGGTTCGAACGAGGGAGACGGAGAATTTTCACTAGATAGTGTGTTTTTTAAAACAATACTATACGACTTGAATTTGAATTATTGGGGGAAAAAAGAATAATTTTGAATATCAAAAGCATAAAGAATTTTGTGTTGTCCTTGTTTGTAATAATAGCTCTAGTACATGAGTTAGCGTTATTTATATATTTTCGTATTCTTTGATTTTTGTGATTACTTGTCATTGTTTTCGTTCCGGCCTTCTGATTGCAATACTGAGTTTTAGTTTTGTATCTTTGTATTTTTGCTTTAGTTTTCTAATTGACGTGCTTGCCGCTACCCTTTCTTTTATCTTTTCTAAGGCGATGATCTTCCGGAAACAG
This sequence comes from Nicotiana attenuata, assembly GCF_001879085.1. Classification (NCBI taxonomy): domain Eukaryota; kingdom Viridiplantae; phylum Streptophyta; class Magnoliopsida; order Solanales; family Solanaceae; genus Nicotiana; species Nicotiana attenuata. Next base: position 46,390,800 of record NC_032000.1, on the reverse strand, counting down.
CTTCTCTACCTTTTTGAAGGTAGGGTAATGTGTGGGTACATACTAACATCCCCAGACCCCACTTGTAGGATTACAGTGAGTCTGTTGTTGTTGTTGACGTCGTCGTCTCAAACTTGTGGATTTGTAGTTACAAAATTGCTAATGTTGTATTTGTGTCAATACAACTGATCATCGGTATCATTTTGATTCAAGGACAAATTATACATGATTAGAATACTTAGTGGGCGTTTGGACATAAGACTTGTAAAATTATGGAAGTGAAAATGGTATTTGAAAATTAGAGTTGTGTTTGGACATGAATATAATTTTGGGTTGTTTTTGAATTTTTGTGAGTGATTTGAGTTAAAATTTTGAAAAATAGTTTTTTGGAGTTTTTAAAATTTTCGAACAATTCCAAAATTTATCTTCAAGTGAAAATTGAAAATTTTATGGTCAAACAAAAATTTTTAAAAAAAAAAAGTGAAAAAATTTCAAAAAAAAATATGAAAAAAAATTCATGGTCAAACGGGCTCTTAATTTCCCTTTTAAGTTGAGTCCTTTAAATATTCACGTATTCGTGCATAGATAACTACTTTAATCCCAATCAATTGGTAGCTTACAGCTAATCATTTGCTTCCACTGCAATATGTCTTAGCTAAAACATTGATTTCTAGAGATTTTATGTTTTTGTTTATCCGTAAAACGGTACAGTTGAATTTATATGCGGTTTTTATACAATTGAATTAATTTGATCATGAAATAATAAGATAATTGAAGAGATATCCAATACTTAGCCTTGAGATGGAGACGAAATAGCAGAAACACAGTGGTTCCGGGCATAGAAATAACGAAATAGAAAGGCAAGAAGATAAAATTGTATTAAGCTTTGGATAGAGTGTAGTATAAGTTTGCTAGAAAATTCCTCCTCTTTTACAATGATAACTAAGTTCATTATTTATAGCTAAGTCTAGGGAAGGAGGTCCTATGATCGTACCTCTCTTTAATGTCAATTATGAGGAACACTGATGAAGATGTAACGGTGAGCATAAATGCTAAATTCCTTGTAACGGGCAATCGTATTTAATGCCATGGAATATTCCTTATTAAATGCTACTGGGTGAGGAGTATTGATTATATCCTTATGAGCGTTATTCTCCTCGGTGACAGACGGAACAGTTGCCTTCGGTCTTGGACATTCCCCCCGTCTTAGGTTCCACGTGTCCCTTTTTTGGATGGCCACGTGGCATAGCGTATTTTACCCTATACAGATAGTCCCCCTGCTTTCTGGTGACATAACTTTGTGTTACCGGAAAGTTGGTAGAAATATTCTTTTGGCGGGAATTACTATAACTTCCTCTGAAGGCTTCTGACGACTGATTAGACGCACGTCTCTCCGCATTTAATGCCCTGAACACGCGTCATCCCACGACTCAGCATAGCTTTTGCCGATTTTGAGGTAATCATGGCCATGAATTTAGCCAACAAAACTTGTGCTTATACGCATCAACTTTCTCCCTTATACTCCATAATTATCCAAGTTTCCCTTATTCGACTTGCATCATGCTCTTCATCTTTTCTCTAATTCTCTTCAAGCAAAAACCTTTTCCTTCTTCCGTACAATGGCTTCTCCCTCGAAACGTACCAGTTCTTCAAACTCTACTCCTCCAATAGTGGGATCTATCATCCCTAGAAGTCTTGTTACTACAAAAGACTTTGAAGAGAAATTTCCTACTGCTAACCCTCTTACATGGGCTGTCAGTAGGTATCCTTCTTCAATCTGTCCTTCTAGCATTCCTACTATGAAGGACAACTGCCGCTGCCATGATTTGGATATTGTTGCTCTTGATCTATCGGAGCGAGTGACCCTACCCAAGGACGATTTTACATACTTTTACATGTATCCTTTTACTTTGGGTGTGTTTTCTTTGAACGGAAAGCTTGACTCTGTTATTGCAGAGTTTTGTTTCCGCTACCAGGTATGTTTAGCACAAGTAAGTTCTTCTGTGAGGAGGATGATTGCCTGTCTTCGGCGTTTGTGCCAGGAAATGGGAGAGGAGTTATCTTTAGCTCATGTGATGAATCTCTATTCTCCCAAGATCTTCCACGGGGGAATGATAAACCTCTGCAAACGTGGCCACCATGCTCTGTTATCTAGCACGGATGACGACAACGACCGTGGGTGGATGGAATGGTTCGTTTCAGTTGCCACCAACGATATCATTCCGGCAATGGCTTCATCCTTTCCGGAAGCGTGGAACCGCACTCGTAAGCTTTTTGTTTCATATTTAGTTGATTAGGGATTCTTCCATATCTATATTGATCCTTCATTCTACGCTTGTTTCAGCAATTCGATGAGTTCCACCTATGGTTGAAGGCTTGGGCCAGTGGGTTCAAAAGATCTTAGACGCCACTACGCCCGGGACCTATATGTGGAAAGAGTTCCATCAAATACGGGTGGAAGGCCAAAAATCATGGTAATTTAGACTAACCTTGTTTCAACTTTTTATGTGAGGAAATTGATTGATCCTTTCTATCTTTTTCTTGAAATCAGGTCTACCCGTGGGCTCTGTTGCTGTCCCCGAGGAGGACGTCTTGGATGATCCTGCAGATGTGACGAGGCTGCTTCAGGAGGCGCTTACTCGAACAGGTGTCTTCGGGCCTGCTTCGGGCACAGGTGTTTTACTAAGGAGTCCCCGGGCGGAGAACAAGTGACCAAAAAGAAGGCATTCTTCCGTGGTCGGGGAAAAGAATAAGAGGGCGAAGACTATTGCCCCCGAGTCGTCTCCGGAAGTTGTGATCACCAGCCCTCCTCCCGGGCCGTTCATAGACACTGTGATGATCGACAATGATGGAGAAGCTAGTGATGATGGAGCTTCTCTACATAGAAGGCGACGTTCATCATCAACTCAACGGAATGCTCAATTTGTTGAGTTAGTTACACCAACCGAGGATAATGCCTCGGCACTTTGGGGAGCGTTTGATTTAGTAGAAAATGCCAACTCCCGTTTTCAGGCCCCAATTGTCGTGCCCGATGCTGCGGGGCTGAGTACCGAGTCCCTGCCATCTTTGGTTGGCGAGCATCCAACAACCAACACTGCATTTGATGCAGCTGCTTCTCATTCTTCAACTCTATCAGCTTCATTTCCATCTTCACCAACACCAGCAACTGCTACATCATTTCCATATTCATCTACTCTTCCACCAGCAACTGCTACATCATCTCCATCGGCCGCATCTGACCATGAAGAAGGTGTCCCTCTTCCCCAATTCATGGGATCTTGGAGCAAAATTATGCTGCCCCTTCTGAAGATCCATAAAAGAGGAGGAATGTTACTCTTTCGGTCTCTACTGGATGCAACTTTCTATCCCAACCGGTGGAGCTTACTAATTTTCTGAAGCCTTTGGCTTCAGAGAAAGATTGGGAAAAGATTCGGGCACTCTCGGGAGAGTGTTTATTGAACAACGCCATGCACAATGCCGCAGCGGTACGTTCCTTTCTTCCTTTGTTATTTCTTCTATTTTTGTATGAACGTATTCTGAGGTTTACCTTTCTTGCTTTGTAGGTCAACTTTCTTACTTCCGAGGGCCTTTAGAGGTTGATTCGTGAGAATGAAGAGATTACTTCTGCACAGGATCAGCTTTTGGCAGAGCGGGAGCAAAGTGCTGCTCGCCTCTCAAAACTGGAAGCCAAGGCCACTAAGGCCATTGTATTGGAAGCTCGTTTGCAGCAAAGCGAGTAAGAGGTGGAAACCCTTAGCCAAGAGATCGCCCCGCTGAGGGTTCAATTTGAAGAAGCTAAAGCTAAATGGGTTTAAGTCCATAACGTCGTTCTTGCTGCATCAGATTGTGAGACTGCCTCCACTGAAAGATTGAATAATTTGGAGGCAGTCTTGAATTCCAAAACTGAAGAGTTTGCTGCTGTAGGGGTGAAATATGCCCAGTTGGAGGAGAAGTACAGGAAAACTATCGAGCATAATAGGCTCTTTAGTTCAACTGTCTATGACCTTGATGTTAGCCTCAAATCTGTTCGATCCGCCCGGGAAAGCCTTTCTGCTGAGGTAACCCGACTCAAAGAAGAACTTACACGTCGAGAGGCTTCCCCCGTTGTTGAGAAAACTTATGCTATATACAACGAGGAGAAAAACCTAGGAAGAGGCCAAAGCTGGTATCATCGATTTTGATGCCGAAATTGCTAAGGCTTGTGAGCTTGAGTTAGCTCCTAAAAGTTGACTCCCAACGTGGTCTGATGCTTCTAGTTCTTCTGGTTCTGGTTCCGAGTTCTTGGGAACTAAAGAAGAATCGGAGGATGATGATGCTGAAGGACAAACTGGTGATGACCAAAATGTTGAGTCATCGGTGGATCCACTTACTTCTCCCAGGGGCGCAGACACTTCTCTTCCTCTTAGTTCTAGAGATACTGCAGTTTAGTTTTTTTTTTCAATTCTTGTATCTGTGCCATTTTGGCATGTCATTATAAATAAAAACATGTTTTTGCTCAAGTATTGTTTGAGTCTTTCTTCTATTTGAATATTCATGAAGTCTCTAATCATCGCATTTTCTTCCTTTGTTTAAGATTTTCCGCAAGTTATTCAGTTTGCGTCTTATTATGTGAAGCCTTGGGTGTATTTTCCCCGAAAGCGTTTTGGCTCTGGGCATCAACCCTTTTTCGTGAGGGCTTTAATAAGTATTTGCGCAAGTTTACTTTTTGCGTCCTTTCGTATATGACTTTGGGTGTATTTTTCCCCGAAGGCATTTCGACTCCGGGCATAAATTCTTCCGAAACCAACCCTTTATTGTGAGGGTTTTGATAAGAGAGGGCCCTCTAATATTTACGGTGCTCTTGAAGAGGACATCTCCTGTTCATTACGACACTTGCATTTGAAGTACTTGTTTAACTTTCAAATGACAAAGTTAATTCATCGTTCAGACAAGAAACAAGATATAAACAAGATGATTTCATTTCATTTTATTCCTTCTATTTTCAAAAAGTACATAAGCATTTGTAATGCTGAAAAGAAATTGCCATTACTTGTGGCTAGTTTGTACAACTTGTTTCTACGGGGCTGTCCCCACAGTCCCTAGTCCCGATGATACAGTTATGTTTCCGATTTTTTGTTTTCCGGTCGACGTGGCAGTCATTGTTGCCGTATCCTCATATTGTTCCCCCCAGTGTTCGAATGCATAGAATGCGAATTGGAACACTGGAAGTCTTGCACCTTCGAGGATCCCATTAATGAATTGCTAGACAATCTTATGCTCGTTAACAAACTTTGCTTCCCCTTAGGAATTTACGCTATCGAGCAAAAGACTATCTAACAATCCTTTAATAGGTTGCACTTGTGAACGGTCGGATAACCTTTCTCCAATAGCAAACTTGATTCCCCTGTGGGAATTTTGCTATAGAGCCAAATACTATCTAACCGTCCCGGAGTGGATCTTTGCTTGTCTGCCTTGTTATTAAAAGTCTTATTGTTGCTGTTGAAGCTTTCTTCGGTGTATGCTCTCTGTTGCTGCCTCGTTAAAAACCTGTGCAGATAACATCATACGTATAAGATAACAACAAATAAAAGCTAAACATGTACTATTGGGAGGGGGACATGCTAAAGGGGATACAAGGTACGAGAAATACAACAGAAATGATAACCAGAATAGTCAATATGCCTTTAGCCAATAAGAACAATTAAGCACAATGAAGAAAATTGCACGGCATCACACTTCGTGCTTTTACTCTCAACCTCACAATGAAATAATGATGCTGCACAACATCACCCTTCGTGCTTTTACTCTCACTTTCATTATAAATCAATTGATACGGCACGGCATCACCCTTCGTGCATTAACTCTCATAACATGGCACGACATCACTCTTCGTGCATTAACACTCACAATATGGTACGACATCACCCGTCGTGCGTTAACACTCTACCTTACCATATAACAATGAACAAGTAACAACAAGGAGATAGAATAACAAGAACAAGCCTTACTTCAACAATGGTTTCACAATACCAAATTCGACTTTAGAAACAATACTCAATTATCACAAAAGCCCATAAACACGGTAAGAATGATCAATTTAACAAGTAACTAGTCTAACCATGGATAACATGATCAAAGCAAGCAATTATTACAAGGAACAAGTCCCACCCGCATGCTTTAGCCCGACAACAACGCATAAGTACGTCACCTAACATATACGTTGTACCCAACATCTAAACATGTAGCAAATAGACAAACAAGTCATAATCCCTCAAGTCAAGGTTAACCACGACACCTACCTCGCTCCAAGGATCAATTCAAGGCTCAACCACAGCTTTGCCTTTCAAACAAGCCTCCGAACATAGAATCTAGTAAATTACCAACCAAACGATTCAAATTAAGCCTTAGGAGATACCCACGATTGCAAAGGATTCAATTCAGGTCATTATTAAAAAAGTCAACAAAAGTCAACTCTAGGCCCGCTTGGTCCAAACCCGAAATTCCGACCAAAACCCGATTACCCATTCACCCTGAGCCCGGTTATGTAGTTTGTTTTGGAATCCGACCTCAATTTGAGGTCTAAATCCCAATTTTACAAAAATCCCTAATTCTACCCAAATCCCCAATTTCCACCATGAAAATCACTAGATTTTAGGTTAAAAAGTTATGAAATGTAATGAATGATTGAAAGAAAATAGGTTAGAAACACTAACCAATATATTGGGGAAGAGGAGTTCTTTGAAAAACGCCTCTAGTGTTTTCTAGTTTTGAAAATTTGAAGAACGAACAAAAATCCCGTCTAACTCAAGTTTTACACAGTTGCAGATGTCGCATTTGCGATCGGGGTTTCGCAATTGCAAACCCCCGCAAATGCGAAGAACACCTCGCAACCTCTGCTTTCATCGCATTTGCGATGGATTGTTTGAAAATGCGAACTCTGGCCTCCCCGCAATTGCGACCTCTTGATAAAAAATGCGAACTCTTGCTGACCCAGGTACTCTTCGCAAATGCGGAGTATTTGCTCGTAATTGCGAGCTTGGCAGGATTTGGGATGTTTGAAAATGGGAACACTGATCTCGCAATTGCGTGATCAAAGACCAATTACCAGAAATGGCAGAACATCAGCTGAGTTCTAAGTCTAAAACACTCAATAGCCTATCCTTAACTCACCCGAGCCCTCAGGGCTCTAAACCAAATATGCACACAAGTCTAAAAACATAATACAAACTTGCTCGCGCGATCAAATAAATAACACCTAGAACTACGAATTAGAAACCAAATCAAATGAAATTTTCAAGAAAACTCTTGAACTTCTATTTTCACAACCGGACGTCTGAATCACGTCAAACCAACTTCGTTTCTCACCAAATTTGACAGACAAGTCATAAATATAGTAATGGACCTATACGGGGTTCCGGAACCAAAATACGAACCCGATATCAATAAAGTCAAACATTGGTCAAACTTTTAAAGTTATTAAACCTTTAAACTTTCAAATTTCAACAAAGTGCGATAACTCGGGCCAGGGACTTCCGAATTCGATTCCATGCATACGCCCAAGTCCCAAATCACGATACGGACCCACTGGGACCGTCAAAATACGAATCCGAGTCTATTCGCTCAAAACATTGACCGAAGTCAACTGAAAATGGATTTTTAGGCAAAACTTTCATATTTTTCTCAGTTTTTAACATAAAAGCTTTACGAAAAAACACTCAGACTGTGCACACAAATCGAAGAGGGATAAGATGAGGTATTTAAGGCTTCAAAACACAGAATTAGGTTCTAAAATATAAGATGACCTTTCGGGTCATCATATTTTCCACCTCTAAAATAATTGTTCATCCTCGAACGGCATAAAAAAGTACTTGGGCTGGTGAAAAGGAGTGGATATCTTCTCCGCATGTCCGACTCGGACTCTCAAGTAGTTTTCTCGATGGGCTGACCTCTCCACTGCACTTGAACTGAAGGATAACTATTCGACCTCAACCGACGAACCTGCCAGGCTAGAATAGCCACTGACTCCTCCTCATAAGTCAAATCCTTGTCCAAATGGACAGAGCTAAAATCTACACGTGGGACGGATCGCCGTGATACTTTTGGAGCATGGACACATGGAATACAGGATGAACTGCTGATAAGCTATGTGGCAATGCGAGCTTGTAAGCTACCTCACCCACTCTCTGAAGAATCTTAAAAGGCTCGATATACCTAGGTCTCAACTTGCCCTTATTTCTGAACCTCATCACACCTTTCATGGGCGAAACCCGGAGCAATACCCGATCTCCGACCATGAATACAACATCACGAACTCTACTGTCGGCATAACTATTCTACCTTGACTGAGTTGTGCGAAGTCGATCCTGAATAATCTTGACCATCCAAGGCATCCTGTACCAAATCTATACCCAATAACTGAGCCTCCCCCAGCTCGAGCCATCCAACTGGTGATCAGCGCCGTATACCGCATAATGCCTCACACGGAGCCATCTGAATGCTCGACTGGTAGCTGTTATTGTAGGGAAACTCCACAATTGGCAAGAACTGATCCCAAGAGCCTCCGAAATCTATAACACCAGCGCGGAGCATATCCTCTAATATCTAAATAGTGCGCTCGAACTGTCCGTCCGTCTGAGGATGATGTGCTCAACTCAACCTGCGTGCCTAACTCACGCTGTATTGCCCTCCAGAAGTGCGAGGTGAATTGCGTACCTCGATTAGAAATGATAGACACGGGCACACTGTGAAGATGAACAATCTCACGGATGTAAATCTCAGCCAACTACTCTGAAGAATAGGTAACTGCCACAAGAATGAAATATGCTGACTTGGTCAGCCTGTACACAACGACCCAAACTGCATTGAACTTCCTCTGAGTCCGTGGGAGTCCAACAATGAAATTCATAGAGATACGCTCCCACTTCTACTCAGGAATATCTAACTTCTGAAGCAAACCACCAGGTGTCTGATGCTCATACTTTACCTGCTGACAATATAGACACCGACCTACATATGCAACTATATCCTTATTCATCCTCCTCCACCAATAATGCTGCCGCAAGTCTTGATACATCTTGGCGGCGCCCAGAATAGAATACCGGGAACTGTGGGCCTCCTCAAGAATCAACTCACGAAGTCCATCTACATTAGGCACAGAAGCACGACCTTGCATCTTCAAAACTCCATCATCTCTAATAGTAACCTGCTTGGCATCACCGTGCCGCACTATGTCCCTAAGGACAAGCAAATGAGGGTCATCATACTGCCGCTCCCTGATGCGCTCAAACAAGAAAGACCGAGCGACTGTACAAGTTAGAACACGACTGGGCTCAGAAACATCCAACCACACGAACTGATTGGCCAGGGCTTGAATATCTAATGCAAGAGGTTTCTCACTGACTGGAATGTACACAAGGCTATCCATACTCACTGACTTCCTAGTCAAGGCATCGGCCACCACATTGGCCTTCCCGGGATGATACAAAATGGTGATATCATAGTCTTTCAATAGTTCCAACAACCTCCCCAGCCTCAAATTGAGCTCCTTCTGTTTCAACAAATACTATAAGATCTGATGATCCGTGAATACCTCACACGAGACGCCGCAAAGATTGTGCCTCCAAATCTTCGGCGCATGAACGATGGCTGCCAACTCTAAGTCATGAACAGGGTAATTCTTCTCATGAACCTTCAACTGCCGCGACGCATATGCAATCACCCTGCCATCCTACATCAATACCGCATCAAGTCCAATACGAGATGCTTCACAATATACCGTGTAAGATCCTGAACCTGTGGGCAACACCAACACTGGCGCCGTAGTCAAAGCAGTCTTGAGCTTCTAAAAGCTCGCCCCACACTCATCCGACCATCTGAACGGGGTACCTTTCTGGGTCAACCTGGTCAACGGGGCTGCTATAGATGAGAACCCCTCCACAAACCGACGATAATAACCCGCCAATCCCAAGAAACTCTGGATTTCTGTAGCTGAAGTGGGTCTAGGCCAGTTCTGAACTGCCTCAATCTTCTTAGGATCCACCTAAATGCCCTCTGCTGATACAACGTGCCCCAAGAAAGCGACTGAGTCCAACCAAAACTCACATTTTGAAAACTTAGCATATAACTAACTGTCTCTAAGAGTTTGAAGTACGATCTGAAGATGCTGCTCATGCTCTTCTTGACTACGGGAGTAGATAAATATATCATCAATAAACACAATCACAAAGGAATCCAGATAGGGTTTGAACACTGGTTCATCAAATCCATAAATGATGCTGGGGCATTTGTAAGCCCAAATGACATCACCAGAAACTCATAATGCCTATATCGAGTACGGAAAGCTGTCTTAGGGACATCGGATTCCCTAATCCTCAACTGATGGTAGCCAAACCTCAAATCAATCTTTGAAAACACCTTGTCAACCTGAAGCTGATCAAATAAGCCATCAATCCTCGGCAATGGATACTTGTTCTTGATGGTGACCTTGTTCAACTGCCGATAATCTATGCACATCCTCATTGATCCATCTTTCTTCTTCACAAATAACACGGGCGCACCCCGGGGCGAGACACTTGGTCTAATTAAGCCCTTATCAAGAAAATCTTGCAACTGCTCCTTCAATTCTTTCAACTCTGGTGGGGCCATACGATAAGGCAGAATAAAAATGGGCTGAGTGCCAAGAGCCAAATCAATATAGAAGTCAATATCCCTGTCGGGTGGCATCCCGGCAAGTTTGCAGGAAACACCTCTGGAAACTCACGAACAACTGGTTCGAATCCATGGAAGGAACCTTCGCACAAGAATCGCGGATATAAGCCAAATAAGCTATACACCCCTTCTCGACCATATGACGAGCCTTCACATAAGAGATAAACCCGCTGGTAGAATGGCCAAGGGTCCCTTTACACTCTAATCGAGGCAACCTCGGCAAGGCTAAGGTAACCGTCTTGGCGTGACAATCTAATATAGAATGATAAGGTGACAACCAATCCAATCCACCCAAGATGACATCAAAATCTATCATATCGAGAAGTAGAAGATCTACACTAGTCTCAAGACTCCCAATGGTGACCACGCACGAACGATAAACACGATCTACAATAATATCATCTCCTATGAGTGTGGACATATACACATGAGCACTCAAAGAATCACGAGGCACAACCAAATATGAAGCAAAATAGGATTACACGTAGGAATAAGTAGAACCCGAATCAAATAGAACTGAAGCATCTCTACTGCAAACTGAAATAGTACCTGTGATAACAACGTCAGATGACTCAGCCTCAGGACTGGCAGGTAAAGCATAACATTGAGGATGGGCCCTACCACTCTAAACTACATCTCTAGGACGGGCCCTAGCTGGTTGGCCTCCACCTCTAGCGGCCTGACCTCCCACCTTTAATGGCCTGACCTCCACCTTTAGCTATCTGACCCCTACCTCTAGCTGGCTGGGCGGGTGGTGAAGCACCCGATGCCGGGACCATGGCACGAGAACCCTGATGCTCTAAATTGCTCAATGCCCGAAGGCAAAATCTAGCAATATGCCTCGGATCACCACAAGTATAACAAGACCTCGACTACTGTGACTGCTGACCCTGAAACTAACCCTGTCGACCTGAGTAATCACCCTGAAAACTCTGGAGCGGAGGTGCACTAATAGAAGCTGGTGGTGCACTGTAGGCTAGCTAGTCGGAATAAGGTATATGAGGGCCACGACCACCTGAAGCACCGTGGGATACCTGGAGTGCTGAATGAAATGGCATGGGAGGATGGCCTCTACCAAAAGTACCCTTGCCTCCAGACGAGGCACCACTAAATCCACCGGAATGATGAGGCCTCTTGTAAGACCCCTTACCTCCCTCTTGTGCAAGAACCATCTCGACTCGCCTGGCGACATTGGTAGCCGTCTGAAAAGAAATCTGACTCCCGGTCTCCTAGGCCGAGCAAGTCCCTTAATAAACCTCCCTGCCCTCTCTCTCTCGGTAGGAAGCAGAAGAATAGCATGACGGTCCAGATCCACAAAACGGGTCTCATAGTGAGTGATAGACATACTGCACTACTGAAGACACTCAAACTGCCAGCAATAATCCTCACTCAGGGTGACAGGAAGGAACTTCTCAAGAAATATCTGAGAGAACTGGTCCCAAGTAAGAGCAGGCGACCCAGCTGGTCTGGTCGATACAAAATCCTTCCACAATCTCTTGGCGGAACCTATCATCTAAAACACAACAAAATCGATCCCATTGGTCTCAACTATCCCAATGTTCCGCAGCACCTCATGGCAGTGGTCAAGATAATCCTGTGGGTCCTCAGAAGGTGCACCACTGAAGTGAACTAGAAAGAGCTTGGTGAACTTGTCCAATTTTAATAAGCCCTCAGAAGACATAGCTGATCCATCACCGGCCTATGCTGCAACAACCGACTGAACTACCCCAACTAGCTGGGCTGCTGGAGTCTGATACCGCAGAGCCATCTACTCTGGAGTGTGAGTAGCGGGAGTCTATGCTCTTCCTCCGGCCTGAGAGACGGCTGGTGCCATAGGAAATGCACCAGCCTGGGCCACACTCTCCATAAGGCCCACTAAACGGACTAGAGCGTCCTGAAGCACTAGGGTGGCGATGAACCCCTTCGGGACCTTAGCTGGTCCAACAGGCACTGTCTGGGCTAGAACCTCCTCATCAAACTCCACCTGAGGCTCAACTGTTGGTGCTGTTGCTTGAGCTCTGGGCTGAGCTCTGCCCCTGCCTCGGCCTCTAGCACGACCTCGGCCTCGACCTCTGCCCCCCCATGAGCTGCCATTAGGGGCTCTGGCTGCTGCTCAGCTAAAGATGCAATACGTGTTCTCGCCATCAGCGAGAGAACAAGAGTAGCAGAGTTCAATTAGCAATGAGAGAACAAAAGCGCACAACAGAGAAGAATAGAAGTGAAATTTGTTCCTAAACTTCATAGCCTCTAGAAGATAAGTACAGACGTCTCTGTACCGATCTTCCAGACTCTACTAAGCCTGCTCGTAAATTGTGAGACCTAGGCAACCTAGTGCTCTGATATCAACTTGTCATGACCTAGAATTCACACCTTCGGGACCGTGATGGCGCCTAACATTTCACTTGCTAGGCAAGCCAATGTTAGAGAACTGTTAAGCCAAATTTTTATTCAATTTCAATAAATAAAGTCAATTAAGCCAAAATGAAATAAAACTGAGTGCAGAATAACATAAATTCCCATAATATCTACTACAATCCAGATATGCAATCATAACTCCCGAGCTTCTAGAATTTTCTACAAACAGAGTCTGAAAGAAATACAACTGTTTTGAACGAAAGGAAATAGTAAAATAGGGGAAATGGAAGGAGACTTCAAGGTCTGCAGATGCCAGCAGATCTACCTCGAGTCTCCAATGAGCAAGTCCGAGCTGCTGCGCCTCACGAAGAGCTGGGGCCAGTACCAAAGTCTGCACAAGAAGTGCAGAGTGTAGTATGAGTACAACCAACCCCATGTACTCCGTAAATGTCGAGCCTAACCTCGACAAAGTAGTGACGGGGATATGACAAGACACCCACATAATAAACCTGTGCAGATTACAGTATACGTACAAGATAAAAACAAATAAAAGCTAAACATGTACTATTGGGAGGGGGACATGCTAAAGGGGATACAGGGTACGAGAAATACAGCGGAAATGATAACCAGGACAGTCAATATGCCTTTAGCTAGTAAGAACAATTAAGCACAATGAAGAAAATTGCACGGCATCACCCTTCGTGCTTTTACTCTCAACCTCACAATAAAACAATGATACTGCACGACATCACCCTTTGTGCTTTTGCTCTCACTTTCAATATAAATCAATAGATACGGCACGACATCACACTTCATGCATTAACTCTCATAACATGGCACGCTATCACCTTTCGTGCACTAACACTCACAATATGGCACAGCATCACCCTTCGTGCATTAACACTCTCCCTTACCATATAACAATGAACAAGTAACAACAGGGAGATAGAATAACAAGAACAAGCCTTACTTCAACAATGGTTCCACAATACCAACCTCGACTTTAGAAACAGGACTCAATTATCACAAAAGCCCATAAACACGGTAAGATTGATCAATTTAACAAGTAACTAGTATAAACATGAATAACATGATCAAAGTAAGCAATAATTACACGGAACAAGTCCTACCCGCATGCTTTAGCCCGACAACAATGCATAAGTACTCGTCACCTCACATATACGTTGTATCCAACATCTAAACATGTATCAAATAGACAAACAAGTCCTAATCCCTCCAATGATCAATTCAAGGCTCAACCATAACTTTGCCTTTCAAACAAGCCTCCGGACCATTAGAGTCTAGCAAATTACCATCCAAACGATTCAAATTAAGCCTTAGGAACTACCCACGATTGCAAAGGATTCAATTTAGCTCATTATTAGAAAAACTCAATTTAAGTCAACTCCCGGGCCCGCTTGGTCCAAACCCGAAATTCGGATGAAAATCCGATTACCCATCGACTCCCGAGCAGGTTATGTAATTTATTTTGGAATCCGACCTCAATTTGAGGTCTAAATCCCAATTTTACAAAAATACCTAATTCTACCCAAACCCCCAATTTTAACCATGAAATCACTAGATTTTAGGTTAAAAACTTATGAAATGTAATGAAAGATTAAAAGAAAATAGGTTAGAATCACTTACCAATGGATTGGGGAAGAGGAGTTCTTTGAAAAATCGCCTCTAGGGTTTTCTAGTTTTGAAAATTTGAATCCCGTCTAGCTCAAGTTTTACACAATTGCAGATGCCGCATTTGCGACCAAGGGTTCGCAATTGCGAACCCCCGCAAAAGCAAAGAACACCTCGCAAATGCAAAGTCTGTGCACCTCTGCTTTCATCGCATTTGTGATGGATTGTTCGCAAATGCGAACTCTGGCCTCCCCGCAATTACGACCTCTTGATCGCAAATGCGAACTCTTGCTGACCCAGGTACTCTTCACAAATGCGAAGTATTTGCTCGCAATTGCAAGCCTAGAAGGATTTGGGATGTTCGTAAATGCGCACACTGATCTCGCAATTGCGAGATCAGAGACCAGTTACCAGAAATTGCAGAACACCAGTTGAGTTCTAAGTCTAAACCACTTCGTAACCTATCCGAAACTCACCCGAGCCCTCGGGGCTCTAAACCAAATATGCACACAAGTCTAAAAACATCATACGAACTTGCTTGCGCGAACAAATCGCCAAAATAACACCTAGAACTACGAATTGGACACCAAATCAAATGAAATTTTCAAGAAAACTCATGAACTTCTATTTTCACAACCAGACGTTCGAATCACGTCAAACCAACACCGTTTCTCACCAAATTTGACAGACAAGTCATAAATATAGTAATGGACCTATACCGGGTTCCGAAACCAAAATACGGATCCGATATCAATAAATTCAAAGATTAGTCAAACTTTCAATGTTATTAAGCCTTTAAACATTTAAATTTCAATAAAGTGCGATAACTCGGGCTAGGGACTTTTGAATTCGATTCCGAGCATACGCCTAAGTCCCGAATCACGATACGGACCCACCAGGACCGTCAAAATATGAATCTGGTTCTGTTTGCTCAAAAATTGACCGAAGTCAACTCAAAAGGATTTTACGGCAAAAATTTTCTCAGTTTTTAACATAAAAGCTTTCCGGAAAAATACCTAGACTACGCACGCAAATCGAGGATGGCTAAGATAAGGTATTTAAGGCTTCGAAACATATAATTAGGTTCTAAAATATAAGATGACCTATCGGGTCATCACAGGCAGTGGGAACGAATCTTTCGGGCACGCCTTATTAAGATTTTTATAATCTACACACATGCAGAATTTGTTGTTCTTCTTAGGAACTACTACATAAGATAGCCAACAGGGATACATTTATCTCTCGGACTAACCTGATGTTAAGTAAGCAAGTTACCTCCTCTTTGACGAATTTATTCCTGATTTTCGCAATAGGGCGTTTCTTTTGTCTTACCGTAGGTATGTTGGGGTCCATACTTAACATATGTACAACTACCTCCATCGGGATACCTGTCATATCTGCACGCGACCATGCAAAACAATCGGCATTAGATTTAAGAAATTTAATAAATCCATACCTGAGTTCGGGGTGCAGTCCTGTCCCTAAGTGGAATTTCTTTTCTAGGAATTCTTCGAATAGTGCAACTTGCTCAAACTCTTCCATTGTAGACTTCGTTCCATCTGTCTCTTATGCAACCTGGAATTACCTCGGCACCTGATAATATTTCGATGTTTCTGCCCCCGGGCCAACTTCATCTAGTTCTGGAGAAGGCGCCGATTCCTGTAGTTGCTATGCCGGTGTCCCTTTCCTTTGCTACTGGAGACTGAGATTGCATTCATATCCCTTGCCGCCAGTTGGTCACCCCTTATCTGTTTAACCCCATCGGGCATTGGAAACTTCAGTAATTGATGATATATTGATGGTACAACTTTTATCTCATGCAACCATGGTCTTCCCAAAATAATGTTATATCACATATCACCGTCTACCACTTCGAAGAGGGTTGTTTTCATTACCCCTTCAACATTTGTGGAAAGCAAAATCTCTCCTCGGATTGTCATGCTCGCGAGGTTGAATCCGACGAGGAGTTTTGTGGCCGGTATAATGCTTCAGTGAGTTTAGATTTCTCCAATACTCTCCATTATATGATGTTAGCCGGACTTCCTGGATTCACTAGAACACATTTAATTTTAAAATCTAGCACATTTAAAAATATTACGAGTGCGTCATTGTGTGGTAGCAGCAATCCGTATGTGTCCTCCTCCGTGAAAGTGATATCGTCTTCGGCGACTTCTTGGAGCCTCTTGCTATAGGTTATTGATACTTTCATCTTTTTTGCTGCCGAGAAGGTGACTCCGTTGATTTCGTTCCCTCCGAAGATCATGTTGATCGTTTGGTGCGGGGGATCTTATCCTGCTTTCGAGGGTTACGCATTGTCCCGGTTACGACCATAATTGTTCTTAGCTCGGTCACTTAAGAATTCTTTGAGATGACCATTCTTTAACAATGTTACCACTTCTTACCGGAGATGTCGGCAGTCCCAGTTCGATAGCCATTCGTCCCGTAGTATTCGCACCACAAGTTGGGATCTCTCTGGAAGGGATCAGATCTCATTGGTTTCAGGAACCGTGCTTCTTTGATGTTTCTCATGGCTGACACCAACTCTACTACGTTGACATTGAAATTGTATTCTGATAGCTTGGGGTAGGAAGGATCCCGTGACCCTGACGCTTCTTTTTCCTGCAGTTATCTATTATTCTGACTGTGATCAGTCCTTTTGTCGATGGCAAACCTGTCCGCTTTCTCAAAGCCTCTTCCGCAGCCTTCGATCCATTCGTAGGGTAAAAACTGGCCCCTCGAAGGTCGTCTGTCTGTGTCGAAATCGTCTTTTGATTTTTCTCTATTCTTCTCCCGTCCTTTGGTTGACGATGGAAAGCAAACCTGATCATCTTCGATCCTTATCTTTGATTCATACCGGTTGTGGACATCCGCCCAAGTCTTTTCTTGAAACTCGAGCAGGCTTTCCTTCAATTTTCGAGAGGCATATGAACTTCTCAGATTCAGTCCTTTGGCGAATGTTTCAGCCGCCCATTCATCCGGGACAATTGGGAGCAGCATTCTCTCTTTTAGGAATTGGGCAAAGAACTCTCGTAACAACCCGGATTCTCCTTGCGTAATCCTGAATATGTCGGCCTTTCGTGCCTGTAATTTTTTGACCTCGGCATGAGCCTTGCTAAAAGAATCTGCGAGCATCTCAAAGGAGTCTATGGAATCCTCGGGTAACAGCGAATATCACGTCAAGGCTCCCCTGGTGAGAGTCTTTCCGAATTTTTTCAGCAAAACATATTCAATTTCGTGATGAGCTAAATCATTTCCCTTTACCGCCGTTGTGTAGGTGGTAATATGCTCCTGAGGATCTGACGTTCCGTCATGCTTTGGTACATCAGGCATTTTGAACCGCTTCAGAATTAGTTCTGGTGATGCGTTTGATTTGTTTGGCAACTGAGTATATGTCTTTGAGTCTGGTTTTTTCAGCACCGGTGGTGCGCCCGGGATTTGGTCCATGCGGGCGTTTACTTCCCTCATAAATCATAAGAGTCCATTTTTGAAGGGATCATTTTCGTAATTGGGATCGGATCTGCTCCTCCCAGCCCCATCAGAGCCAACTTCGCCCCTCGGGGTGTTGTTGTCGACCCTCTACGTTGTTTGACCCGCGGGAGCGCCGAGAGGAACTGGCTCTCGTCTATTCGCATTATTTGAAGCCCTCGATAGCGCTTGCTTCAACTCCGTCATAACTTTATCCTGACGCGTGAAATGGTCTAGAATGATCACTTGTTGCTCTTGCAAGACCTTTACCGCGTCAACGACGTGTTCCTCCTCGGCGTCATCGGGAGTTGTCTCCCAAACATGTCGAAGATATTGCCTGTCATGCACTGGTCTGGTGTCGTTCCCTTCGTAATGGGTGTCACTGATTGAGTCTTCGAAATGAGGTTGATCCCCTCGAATCTCAGGATTGTGCGTGTTGTTTATAACAGCGTTATTTTCCATTTCTTATGATTTTTTCTAAGACAAAATAATCAAAACATGTTAGTAAAAAAGGCAACGATCAATTTAATTGCACGGATGTCTAGGCCCCACGATGGGCACCAAATTGTTTACCCGTAAATTGGTACAGTTGAATTTATATGTGGTTTCTAGACAAGTGAATTAATTTGATCCGGAAATAATAAGATAATTGAAGAGATATGCAATACTTATCCTTGAGATGAAGACGAAATAGAAAAAACACAGTGGTTTCGGGCACAAATATAACGAAATAGAAAGGCAAGAAGATAAAATTGTATTAAGCTTTGGATAAAGTATAGTATAAGCTTGCCAGAAAATTCCTCCTCTTTTACAATGATAGCTGAACTCATTATTTATAGCTACGTCTAGGGAAGGAGATCCTAGGATCGTGCCTCTCTTTAATGTCAGTTATGTGGGCCATTGATGAAGATGTAACGGTGAGCATAAATGCCAAATTACTTGTAACGGGCAATCCTATTTAATTCCATGGAATATTTCCTATTAAATGCTACCGGGTGAGGAGTATTTATTACATCCTTATGAGCGTTATTCTCCCCGGTGACAGATGGAACAGTTGCCTTCAGTCTTGAACATTCCCCCGTCTTAGGTTCCACGTGTCCCTTTTTTGGACGATCACGTGGCATAGCGTATTTTACCCTATGCAGTTTTTTAGACTATTTTCCTTCGTGTGATTTTATGCGTAAAAGAAGGTTTAGATCAAGTTAACTTATGTATGAGGCATTTGCACAAATGGCCTTTTGAGATCAGTATTTAACGAATGTCCTAAAACTGCCATATGGTGCAAATAATCTCTTATGTATACAAAAAACAAGGTCGGCATAAAATTTGTCCAAAAACCAAGTGTGAAATTTCTTTGGATGTCATTTGGAAGAGACGTTTAACTTTTTTCATTGTTTAAGGAATTGAAGCAAGCTTGTTTGAAACACACACTTCTTCGAAGCGCAAGGTATCACTCATGAAATGATAATTAATTCCTTGTTTTACATTGTTTCATTGCTTTAAGCAGCAAAGCGATATTTTAATTTTGATGACACTAGTCTTTAAAATCCCAAAATAAAGCTTTCAATTTGTTACTAAACTGCACTAAGTTAAGTCTTTATTCTAGGACCAAGATTGCCTACAAATGTTAAAAAATATGAAGGAAGAGAAGCATCAAATGCCCTAGAACTAAGCTTGCCATTGTCCAAAACTTGGGAGAAGTTGCTTTAGAATCTTGAGAGTTGGGAATGTCCGATCCATTACCGTACACGGCGTTTATATTTGTTGGTGGTGGTGGATACATAACTGGGATGGTTGAGATTCCTCCACTTGTATTGTTGCGTCCTCCCGCTTCGGGAGGAATCAGCCCACCAGCAGCCCTAATCAAAATTTACAATCCAAGGCATTGAGCTTGAGATATATACAAGGAGATAGCAAATTAATATGATGGCAAACATATTTGACAAGACTATATGGACAATCACATCCATAGAAATTAAAATTCAAGTCTAAATAACGACAATATTCTGAACATTTTAACTTCTTTTACGCTAGCTAACAGTTTAAACGAAAATTTGTTTATACTTTCAGATTACCTAAAGAGTTGTTATGCACAGGTAAACCGTTCATAATAAGTTGGACTAGCAACATGATGAAAAGTCAGACAGGAATTACATAATGTTATAACAAGTTAAATTACACTTGTTTTTACGGTGTTAGTGTATATAAATTAAACCATATTATAAATAAGAACAAGAATTAAAAAGAAAGACAACCCAAGAACAGCAGGAACATCATCAATACAATCCCAGTCATGCAGCACTATATAAAAAGGAAGAAAGAAAAAAGTTTGCTCATGCTGTTCTACTTTTTTAAAAAGAAAAGTAGCATTATTTAGGGAGTTAATGGAAGAAAAAGCACTTTTTTCCTATTGTCTTCTTTGTTAATATTTATAAGTAGAAAGGGAATGAATGAACAAGTCTTTCGAATTTAGCGGTCTATCCTATGGATCAGAGGCGAATTCAAAATTTAAATTTTATGAGTTAAACTTTTAAGATTTTCAGCATTGAACTTATTATACTGAGAAGAAAAGGTGATAGGAAATATAAAAACAACACAATAAAAAGATGGAAAATAAATGAGAAATAAAGCAAGTTTAATTAAAACAACATACCTTGGTGAAGCTGGGTAAACACAAGATCCATAGCCTAAGAAAATACAGAATAAATCACAACTCAGCCCACTAATGCCTCTGTTCTAGCTATTTGGTATAGAGTTTAACTTTTATATAATATATAGCAAGAGAATTTTTATTGTATCAAATTACCTAAAAATAACAACATAAATAATATTTATTCGTACTCGGTATTTACATACATCAATGAAATAATGAAATCTTTAGCAAAAAATTTTAATTAAAGTGACGATACAATCACTTAACTATGGTTAATTAAATACATTCATTTGTTTGCTGTAAATACCGAATGCGAATAAGTTTTTACCCTGTTCATAATAGGTGGAACTGGTTATATGAGAAAAGGCAGATAATTAACCAATTATCACATATCAAATTATACTGAAAGTGTAAAATTATTTTCACTATTGGTGCATATGAATTAAACTAAGAGCCCGTTTGGATTGACTTATTTTAAGTGCTTTTAAGCCAAAATAGCTTTTAAGTCATTTTATAGTGTTTGGATAAAGTAAAAAAGTGCTTTTAAGCACTTGTTTTTAAGCTAAAATGACAAAAATAAGCCAAAAGCCAAAAGCTAGAATTCCTAATTTATGACTTTTGGCTTAAAAGTCACTTACAACAAGCCCATCCAAACGGGCTCTAAATCCTTGTGCACAAGAGATAAAACAACAACAAACTCAGTATATATATTCCACAGGTGGGGTCTAAGAAGGGCAATATGTACGCAGACCATATATAATTACCCCTATCTTGTGAAGATAGAGAGAATGTTTTCGATAGACCCTCGGCTAAAGAAAAGATAAAAAAGGAAGCAGTGACTACAACAAGATACGATGATAAGGAAACCGAAACGTAGTAGAACAACATGTAGTAATAAAGATCTAAGTATAAGAAAATACGAGTGCATAAGAGATGGAGAAAGAGATTACTTGGGTCAGTTTTGGCAATAGTAGCAGTGCCAGAAAATTCACAAGAGCCAGGAGCTTCATTCTTCCTTTGATAGAAACTATTATAAGCATAAGAAGCATGATTTTGAATAGTATTTGGGAGATAACAAAGGCCAGAAGATTGAATAGGTACACAATCAGCACCATAGCTACAAGCATAATCTAAACCTCTTTGCAAAGCTTGTGCACTTGCATCACTTCTAACTACACACCATGTTGCTTCTATAGTTGTAACAATAATAATATTTAAGGTGCAAAATATGACCACATGTATGGATATTTGTGGTGATTCCATGAACTTATATACAGGGTTTAGGGTTTAGGGTTTAGGGTCGATAAAATAAGTGTTTCAGATCTAGAGATAAGAGTTAGATATACATTTCAGAATCCGTACTCTTAACTTAATACTTTAAATTCTGAATTTGTTGTCAGTGTATGTTTTGAGAGTTGGGAATAAGGAGTATTAGAGATTTGGTAAAGAAAGAAAGAGAGGGAAAAAGGAGAGGAATGATTTACAATTGTGGACAAAGAAGACTGAGAATTAAGTGGAATGGAGATATATATATATATATATTGTGTTCTTTATTTATTTTCTTTGCCTGTTTATGTAATTTTCTTTTTTTCTTTTATGGGTGTTGTGCTCTGTGTCATCTTTTTCTTTTTATCTTTTCAAATTTGCTTTTCTGCGTTGGGAGTTTGAACTTTAGGAGCTTTTACTTTCCAATCAGATTACACACATATTACTAAAGTAATATGATAGATTTATATATTATAAAAAGTAAATATGGCATGATATTGTAAAAGTTTATACTGCCTTGCCTATAAGCTAAACTCTTATTATATATTGTAAACATAGAACGTACAATCAAATTTCTTTATAACAATATTAATATATTGTATTAATAGTGTATTACTTTTAGAATACGGGATTGTAGATGAATAAGTTATCCCGGGATTATAATATGAAAATTAAATATTGATGGAATTATTTAGTGAATATAATTTAAAAGAATTAACCCAAATAGTTTATTGGCAGATGTTTGGTTCATTGGACTACAAATGGAATATACAGAGTATATATAAATATGAGTTTGTTATATACTAAATAAGTTGGGATAAACTTTTATTTCTAATTTTAACTTTGGATTGTTTAAAAGACTTTGGGAAAGAACCTTAAAGAATAATGTCTTTGTTATTTTAGTGTTTATTCCAGGATTAATTAATCCCGAAATTATTACCCTTTATTCACATGTCAAACGACCACTAAGTTTAATGACTATTTACATCCCGTTGACGCATTTCACCTTTACTTTCCGACCACATGTCATACCAATACAATAATAAAAGTAGTAGAATATTTTTATCAGAACAACATATTAAGTCATACCTAATTTGGGCCGAAATATTGTCTCCAAGACTTTTAACGACTTTCACTAGGATTTTGAAAGCAGAACCAATCAAGTTGTTAAACTTGTTCTTTAATGAAGTCAAAAATATTTAAAACATGTCGAAATAAGACAAAATTGATTTAAATACCTAATACATTAGAAACAATGAAATAAACGAATTTCGACACGTAATATAAATATATACATATGAAAAATCATCAAAAATGTAATAAATATGAAATTCTGAACCCATAATTGCAAAAGTAGATTGGGTTCCATGGTAAGAAGCTAAAGTTTGAACCCGTCTGCAGCAGTTGGTATTTAACAATCAGCGATATTCCTGTTGGAGCTTCTTCAAATGCTAATAATACTGAATTCAAGGCCGGCAATATAGTCCTTTGTTAGTTGTTACATGGCAAGGCTTCAGAAGCCAACCAAAGTGCGGCCAAAGCATGTTTCAAAATGAACAAGGCTCAAAAGAATGGTGTATGTACAAGCAAAAGTACTCTCTTGAAAAGCTCTTGTCGATACTTTCTCAATCTGAAAGCAACATGTCCAACTCCGGATTCTCAGATATGTCAGTGTCATAGTCATTACTTGTTACCTTAGACGAAGTTTCAAGTCGAGAGCTACTATGCGAAATCTCTACTGTAGCATTATCTACTTTCTCGCATATGCATGAAGATGGATTTTCATGAAACACACCCCAGCTTGGCCCTACCTCCTTTGGCTCCCCCATGAAACCTCTCTGATATTTACCAACTCTATATACAAATTCCTTCTCTGTCATGTAATTTCTGTTTAAAAACAAGCGATATAGTTTCCTACCATTCGGGCGAATGGTAGGCTTATGACCAAAATATCTCCTGTATCCAAAAGAAAAAAAAGCATATTAGTCAGCCTCCATATACCTATTAAAGGGCAGCCCGGTGCACTAAGCTCCTGATATGTGCGGGGTCTGGGGAAGGGCCGGACCACAGAGGTCTATTGTACGCAGCCTTACCCTACATTTCTGCAATATGTTGTTTTCACGGCTTGAACCCGTGAGCTCATTGAAATACCTATCGCACAACAAAATTGAAATAGCAGAAAGGGAAGCAGCAGACCTTCGCCCTGCTAAAATTTTCGCCATGTTTCCATGGTTGTTGGTGACAAATACATCACTTTCATCACAAACTATGAAGTCAAGAGCGGCCATTCTAGATGAAAACGCAGAAAATGGTTCTAACTCATCCTTGGTGGCAAGGGTGTCCTTTGTGTAGAAGTTTGGAAAAAGGGCTTTCAATGGAGTCAATGTCTCTTCTCCTCCGTATATTTCACCGGACGCCACATATATATGAACATCTTCGGCATATCCAATTGATCTCAGCATTAAGCCAACTTCTTCAGGAGTTAGAGGGCATCTTCCATGCCTCCTTGCCTTATCTGGGTCACTGTCCTGAAAGTATATTGGACATAGAGTTCACATATCACATTGTATGAAAGTAGGGCTAAAAATTGGCCCGTAGCGTAAAAACATGTTCTTTACACTGCAAACTGTATGTATCTGTTTGTGTGTATATAAAGGACAAGGATGACTAAAATCAGTGTACTACCCCAGACTATGTTGCATAGCCGCACCACACGTCAAAAACAGGCTTAACGCTATACAAGGGGCTAACGCGTAATGGCTTTCTTTCGTAGAGGCTTGCTTCTTCAAGTTCAAGTCCCGCTTGCTGCTTTTCCTTTTGATAGGAGTCGGTGGTTGCAGCTTGCTCGCAGTCCACTTAATGAGCTTTCACTGCCCGGCCCCTATCTCTAATCTTAAGTAAAGTGAAGTCAAATCAACGAAGTAAACAGCCCAACCTCTTCGTTTGAAGCTTTGACAGGAAGCTTCTACTCGTTGAAGCTTTGTTTCCCTTAATTCCAAAATATAACAATCCCGTTGTGTTGGACTCTTCTCTTTCTGATAGGTAGTTCCCTCGTTGTACACAATTGAAAACCTGAACCAAAAGTGCCTTTTTCTTTCTTTCTGATAAAGAAAGATATGAACCTAAAATTGCAGCCCGGGCATAGGTTCAACAGTAAAGAAAGTAGAGCCCGGGATGTGTGGCAAGCGCACATCACAAGCTCGAACCGTGCTGGTATTTAAGTGGAAGGAAGGTAGAGGGACAGGCACATATCCCCCACGTTTCTAACTTGTTTGCAAACCAGAGATGGGGCTAACTACAGAGGATTTAAACAATCCAAGAAGAGAAAGAACCAAAATTCAGATATAGATCGACAAAACTTTAGTGCATAAATGGAACAAAATGAAACAGTCAAATATTAGAAGCTCACAGTTACAACGATTATGATTGGATGCTGATACACAGGTACTTACATGTAAAGTTTTCCACTTCTTCCGTATCTTCCCCAGTTCTCTCCTCTCCTTATCTCCCCCTCCATAGTAGCATCCTGAGAATGCAAGCATATCGGATTCAAACCTGTTAATGGAAGTATATGCACCATCAGCACACTATTTCTTCTTCTAATATTAGTTAAAACATCCATCAAAAGTTAACATGTCAGCAGTATAAGAGAATAAAGCAAGGAGAAAATAAATTGCCATAATTAAATGAAATGGTGTTTGTTATCAACATCCCTAGCCACAATTTTCATGTAAGATAAACTGTTCCGACAAAGTCAATCATAACTTATACCCAAGAATGTATATACTATAATCTTGGCTATGTAAACTATTTAACTTCCTGAAGAGGCATTAGACAAATTAAGTAGCAGAAGTCTGAGCACAACACTTATAGTAAACATTAGGAAATCAAACAGGACAAAGGGAAAGTGGGAAAAAAAAGGAAGAAAACTATAACATTAACAAGGATCAAATACTAACTGTATGTGATCATGAATGAGAAAAATAAATAGAAGACTAACCTTAAGTGAAGAGCAATAAAATGATTGCTCTTCATCCTCATTCGCTGGATCAATTTCTCACCCATTCTAAGTATAGGGTCAGCAAATTTCAATGCATGATAATTAACTCTGCATCTAAGCTTTTGCAAATCTGTATCCAGCTTATTTGCAAGTCGATAGTCAAACTTGGTGATCTGTACAGCCTGTTACAAGAAGCAAATGCTATACAGGTCTAGAAATATCAACATTCAAACATATCTTATATACAGCATAGAGATATCCGTATCCAGGATGATTTATACAGTTGAGGAATGAATTTCCTAATTTGGCTGTGCATCTAGGTCTGAAAACCAAATTTCGAAAACTAAATTGAAGATGAGTAAACCTGATTCAAGTTGAGTTGTTAACAGACCAGTTAACCTGATTCAACTAAGCAACAATAATCTTCTCAACCTCTACCCTACAGAGATATAAAGAATAAAAGTGGATATTTGGAAACGATTTTGTATTCTTTTATTCTTAGTTCTTTATTACTTTGTTATGTCACTAGCTTCCATTACTTATTATATTACTGATGTGATTACTGTTCTTGTATTCTTTTATTCTTAGTTCTTTATTACTTTGTTATGTTACTCTCTTCCATTACTTATTATATTACTGTTGTTATTACTTGTTGCTTTATTCTTACCGTTTCTTTAGTCGAGGGTCTATCGGAAACAGCCTCTCTGCCTTTATAGGATAAGGGGTAAAGCTGCGTACACACTACCCTCCCCAGACCTCATGTATGGGATTAAACTGGGTTTGTTGTTGTTGTTGTAGTTGTATTTGGAAACGATTGTCTTTTAATGGGAAGTTTTCTCATGCATCTAGTAGTATTCTCACTTGACGATGAGCTTATACTCGCATCCAAGCTAAATCATATTCCACCAAATGTTCCAACATATTTTACTATCACATGAATCAGTGATTGATATTCAGAAGTGTCTTAGTAAAGATTATGCGTATGGATGATATTTGTATTGAAGTTGAGAAAAGAGTATTTGAAGTTAATGTATCGATATACTCACATGTTTCTTGTTAAGTACAGGCAATACACGATTTATATAGCAACGGTCAGTGCACTTTCTAGGAACTCGCATTCGATAAGGTGACCAGATCTGTCCTCTTCTGAGTGGGAGTTCCTTTACAATTGATACATCTTTTGCTAGATATTTTATAAACCAATCAACATCGAAAATATCAGAGAAGCCGCTGCAAGGAAAAGGCATAGTTCACTTTGTAGTTACTTGTATGATCACCAGCCCCAAAATATAACCATTATGCAAAGGAAAAGTAAAAATATCATTTTTCAGCTACTCACCTAGAGTCTTTCCAATAAGAACTCTTGTCCAGCTTCGGAACAACAAGAGTAGCATTTAAAATGCGAGCAGCAACAACAGCATCAGTTATCTGCCATTGAGGTGAGAGAGCTTAAACTGTTAATTACAGAACCATTCTCATTCCATGTAATCATTGTTGTTCGATGTGAGAAGGAAGTTAAACTATGCAGTAGTTAATGGCAGGAATACTATACAAACTGTTACACATTACAAAAGGCATACACATGTGTCATTTTTCAAGGAAATATTATCTCTCTTTCGGGTGAAAATAGAAGAGCCAATTGTTCACAATGTACAAATATTTCCAACCATAGACTCATAAGTTATGGTTTATACAATTCCTCTACGATGAGTTTGATAAACAGCAATCAGATTTCTTATTGAAAGCCAGTGCAAAGCACGTTTGCTTACCCCAGTTCTTTGTTGGTTAAGACCTCCACTTGTTACAATTGACAAGTAACGATTTGGATGAGTGATGTCCTGTGCTTCTGCAAATTTTACAATGACTTTAATTGAGAAATCGCAGAGTAAAATGAGATTACCAAAAATACAATATGGATTAGCTTCTTCCAAAAGCTAAAGCAATACAACAACAGCCTAAATTCCACTAATTGAAAGAGGAATGGAGTTTTACGCACTTAGAAATTTGTTACTAGCATTGCTGCAACCATAAAAGAACTTGGAATTTCTGGAACTCCAGATATCCCGATCGGATACTCCTTCTGATCTGGCCT
>NC_032000.1:46350172-46360172 GCF_001879085.1 Nicotiana attenuata | reverse complement strand
TAAGTAATTGAAACTAAGAAATTGTGTTTTTGTTGTTGTTTTCAAATATTGTAAAAGGCCTAGGGCTATGACCTTCACCTAGGTGTTTGCCTAACGGGTTGTAAACTTTAAACCTTGTTTTGTTGGTCGGGGTGTATTATAGCTATCAACACTCAATTACCCACTCAATACTTCTCGGTAAGAGAGTGATTTTGCCTAATTTGGCTTTCTCAAGTCCAAATGGGTATTGAACAAAACAGTAGATAAAATGCTCAAGTCGGATTTTACTATCTCTAGGTTCAACCCTTTAATTGGGACTATCAATCTCTTGATTTCATCCCAAATTCTTGTCAGCCAAGTTTTCCTAGACGAAGTCTCTCTTTCTCAAGTAGAGATCAAGTCAAATAGGCATGAACTAATGTTTGCAACCATTAATATTCTACTATAAAAAGCAAGAACAAAGCTAAATAATCAACACCCAACCATAAGCAAGCCATAAATTAAACACCCATTAGGTTTACACACTAGGGTTGGGTCACAACCCTAGATAAAAATCTAGCTACTCATAATGGGTAATGAAGAAAACAAGGAAGAAAAGATGATAAAACTCATATTCAAAGATTAAAAGATGAAAATCCAATGTTAAATCATTAAAACAAGCTAAAGTTGCCTAAAGCAGTAAGTAAAAATGGCTACAGGAGTTCCAATATTCAAAACTTGACCTAATTTCGTGAAAGAAGTCTATTTATATACAGCTAAAATTTTCGGACAAAATTGCCCTTTCGGAGGTTCTGCGACCGCATAATTCTATGTGCGGTCCGCACTTTTCTTCAGCTCTTGATAGGATTGGATTCTGCGGCCACACAATTCTGGATTGTGGCCGCATCTATTGAATTTTGCGGTCCGCATAATTCTGGGTGCGGCTGCACATTTGATTTTTGCGGCCGCACAATTATAGTGCGGTCCGCAGTTCTTGTTGGGCTTGAATTTGGAACTTTCTGAACTTTGACTTCTGCGGTCGCACAGTTATTGTGCGGTATGCACTTTACATTGAAGCTCTATTGATTCTTCTTCATATTATGCGGCCGCAGATAGAATTTTGCGGTCCGCACTTAAGCGTGGGTGCTTGATTTTTTGTCTTTGTTCAAAAAGCACTCCTTCTTGAGTTGGATTTTATCGTAATGGCTCATTTTTCAATACTCCTGCAAGTAATCATATTTCACCAGTTTTCGGGAATACAATTAAACACTTTCGGAATAAAACGAAAGCAAAAAGGCGCTAATAAGTAGTCAAAATCCCCACTTATCAACTCCCCCAAACTTAAGCTTCTTCTTGTCCTCAAGCAATTAAAGTAATTCCCACCTCCACAAGTTGAGAGCTATTCCAGCTAATCTAAGGTGCATCGAACACATATTAAGTGAGACCAACAATTACCCACAACAC
Organism: Nicotiana attenuata; assembly: GCF_001879085.1. Classification (NCBI taxonomy): domain Eukaryota; kingdom Viridiplantae; phylum Streptophyta; class Magnoliopsida; order Solanales; family Solanaceae; genus Nicotiana; species Nicotiana attenuata. Next base: position 46,358,750 of record NC_032000.1, on the reverse strand, counting down.
TTATGAATTATCAACAAAGCAATGATTTGAAGTTTACGCACCAATAGTTCTAATGTGACACTTGAGCATCAAAAGTTGACTTTATTCATCAAGGAAGCTCGCTCTTTCATATAGGTCACTGTGGATCCCAAACTCCTCCTCCTCTACTCTCCGTTAGCATACCTCACTTAAGAATGTAGCACTCAATTCAAGGATTTGTGAAAAGTTTGCTCATCTCTCTCAAAATAATGTCACAAGTACGACTCTAAGTACCATATGCTTGCCCCTCATGTAAATCACCACTAATGCAAGTTCACTCGGCTAGAAATCATGTAGGGATTTTTCGGAATGTAATGAAGGCTTTTGGACTATGGTAGGAAAGGTTGGAATAGAACGGGTTCATCTTTCCTTAAGCACTCTATTTTCTCTTTTTTGCTCATATTTTTCCGACTCTTTGAAGCATTTTCTTTTTCCTTAGGGGAACTAGAGAGACTTAACATCACTCTTTCTTGTTCATGATGTTCATTTTCTCCTTCTTTGTTTTCTCCATGCTTTGCATCATTGCTTTTCTTTGAATTCCTTCTAACTCTTCAACTTATTCACTTTCTTTTTGTATTTTTCTTTTGTTCTTTCTTTCTTTTTCTTTGCCTTTCCTTTTCTTCATTTATTTTCTCCTTTTTGTGCCTTGATACCACTTTCAAACTCCTCGTCTCTCCCCCAAACTTATGTTTTAGCCAATTGTTTCTCTAAAGTATTAAGAAAATCTCAGGTGCCAAGAGAGGGTCACTACAAAATGGGTAAAGGCTTGTAACGTGATTATCAAATGAGAAAGGTCTTAGGCTCAAATGGGTTGACTAGGGATAGCAACATTGGTGGGACATGGAAAATTTCAAGCGGGTCAAGGAGAGCCTACAATCACGTCTCAAGCTAAGCAAAACTTAGAATTTCGCCTAAAAATACATTCGGGGCGAGTTCTAGATCATTCGCACGGGTACTTGGACTTGCAACAAAACATCTCACTTCTCACACACCTGGATTGTTAAAGAGGATAGAGTCGAGGGCCCACAACAACCATATTCAAGATTAAAAATCACTAATGGTTCAACTAAACCACTCGATGATTGCTTAAGTCAACACAAGAGTCAAAAGGTCAATAACTAGAGCTATTTCTTTCCAAGAACTTGTTTTTAATCATAAGCACGTAGTTAAGTATGTTGGTACCAAGTGAAGCATGCTCGACTCTTCTAGTTCAACTCAATTAGGTCCTCTTATTCATTATTACTACTATTCTTACTAAAACATCAAAAACAAACTCAATAAGGTTGTCACACCATCCATTGTTGGGAAGAGTCACCCGGTTCATGCAAAAACCACCTTTGGAAAGAACCGTGACATTAAGAAAATTAAAGGCTTATTAAAAAAGAAGATATATAAGTACATAAGACGTTATTAGACTAAACATCGACTACTAAGAAAACAAAATAAAGAAGCTATAGAGTAAACTACTGAAAGCATAAATGAATATACAAACAAAGAAAAGGAAAGAGAATATATACATCAATAGAGAGAGAGAAGAATAGGTACATAAATAAAAAGGAAAAGAAAATTTTATCAAGTTATTACAGGCCAAATGTCATCAAATCAAAATAAACTCCACCCCCCAAATAAGAATANAAGTTATTAACTAGGCCCAAAATCGTACATCCAAAATCCAAAATAAACTACCAAGACCCCCCCCCACCCCCCCCCCCCAAAAAACTAAGAATAAGCATTGTCCCCAATGCTTAACAAAATGAAAATCAAGGAAGGAAAGAGTATAGAAGACTCATTATATGGTCTCAATGTCCATAGCAGCATCACCACCCTCAGGCTCCTCCAACTGTATCTCATCGTCCTCTGCTCGGGGAGTAGCTGGGTTGGTGAACATCTGAAGCACCGCCTCAGCAGTGTGGGCAGCAAGGTCTGGCTCCTTAGACTGGCCAGCTGGTGCCTCTGGTGCTGATGGTGCTGTTGGGTCTGCTGGTGCTGCTGGAGCTGACTCCATCAGCAAATCAAGTGGGAGATCCCCAGCTGCTGCTATCTTGGTCACCTCGCGTCTCAACTTGTCAAATAACTTCTTCAAAACGTTGGATTTCCTCATCTTCTTCACTTGCTTCCCAAGATCCTCAATTGTTGTTCCATGTGCCACCAAGGTATCCATGATGGTCTTCTGGTTTTCCAGAATCTTCTTCAAAGTCTCCTCCACTGTCAGAGGAATCTGGGGAGCTGCGGTAGATGTCTGGGCTGCAACAACACTAGATAGGTCAGACATCTTTGTGGTAGCTATCTGCATCCAGTTGTTGAGACTCGCTGGTGTCTGGGAGACTCGTAGCGTTGTAAGTGGATAAGTAGAAGATGAAGGCACTGGTGCTGATGGCTCGGCAGATGGAGGTGGAGGTACGACAGTTGTACTGTTGAAAGGCCCGGCTGTTGTGGAAGGTATGGCTGCTGAAGCTGTAGCTACCACCGAAGGCTCATCAGACTGGCCCACGGTAGTAGTTGGCTGACCCTTGTTCTTTGGGTTACTCGGGTCCTTCAAAGAGTACCATGTAAAGGGCTGCTTCGCCCAAACCTTTGTATCAAACGGCTTTGACTTCAATCTTGTATCCATGAGATACTCTGTGATAGTGTTTGGATACAGGTAGGAACTCTCACCCTGCCTACCAACCAAAGATATGTTGGCCGACATAATGGTACCCACATTGATTAGGTACCTGGCCATGATGGAGGCAACTAAGACTGCCCGTGGGATTGGGAGAATATTTTCATTCCGGCTTGGGTCTATCCGACTGCATACAAGTGTTTGCCAACCCTTGGCTTCAAAGTTGAGGGTGTTCCACTGAATGGAACCCCTGCTGTGATCCATGGCGGTGGTGGTCCTGGAGTTGCTAAAATCTCGGCTAGCCAAGGGCGAGCCGCACCACCCATTCGAAACTTCTCCAGATATTGTACTGGCTACACATCCTTGAGCTCTAAGTATGTGTTCAGGGAGGTTTGATCAAATCAAACTTTCAAGTTCCTCATCTTCGTCACCGTAGTCCCCTTCTTGATATGCACCACATTGGCGTAGAATTCCCAGACTAAATGCTCATTGGCATCCACCACGCTTTGAGTGAACCATGTCCACCCTTTTCTCTCTCAGAACTATCTTGCCACATTGGGGTTGTATCTATCCAAATATTTCAAATCAAATTTACACTCTAAGAGTGAGCAATATTTGAGTCCACCACTCTCGGAACCTGTTGAAAGCAGTCAGGCTCACAAATCTGTCTTCCCAGACTTTTTTTTCTTCGACCTCTCAAGGCCGGCAACTTGGGTATCTCCCCTTCGACCGTGAACCGGTATATCATCATCATCAGTAATTGTAACTGGTGCAGCGGGGGCATGTGGGGAAGAGGGCTCTGAACCTTGGCTGTCATCTTCCGAACCCTTAGAAGAGCTAGCTGAGGAGGAAGGCTCATCTCTGAGTTGGAGTCTCCCCGGGAACTGTCTTGGCTGTGACTGTGCATCGGACTGTTCTTGTACTGATTGCCTTCTGATGCATCCCTAGACGAGACATATGAGCTGGACTCATCAGGCTCCAGGGTTCTCCCAGCTGTAGCTTTCTTTGCTATTGCTCTTTGCACTACGAGTGGCATGTTACCCCTGCCTCGGCCTCGGGAGGGTTCACCTCTCCCTTTGGATGTATCACCTCTTCCACGGGATCTAACCATTGTCTGCAATACATAGCAACATGATTCAGTTAAGTTCAATACTCATAGTATAAGGCAGTTGCAGGAAAAACCAGATGCAGGTAAAGAAGTGCGGTCGCATATGGGAAAGTGCGGATCACACAATTCTGAAGTGCAGCCGCGGTGGTGTTTTTGCGGTCCGCACAATTTCAAGTGCGACCGCACAATTTTGAGTAAGGCCGCACAATTCCATCTTCAAACATGCAACTCTCTGATAATAGAGAATTGGTCGATCTACGGCCGCACACACTTTTCTGTGGTTGCAGTTCAACTTCTGCGGACCACACAATTTTGAGTGTGGTCCGCACAATCAATTCATATCAAATGCCTTAAACGAAGGATCTGCGGACCGCATAATTTCTCGTGCGGCTGCACAACTCAAACGAATCGGCAATAATACTTAGGGTTCCTAACTTTAGCACAAATTGGGCATGGTAATACCAACTAATCATGATACATAGTTTTTCCATCCCCCATTTATCAAGTAAGAAGTCACCCACACTAGATTAAGCTCACAGGATGATGAATTTTACATAGGTCTAAGAAAGAAAAAAAACTTAAAATAATTATGCACAAATTTAAGAAAATTGAAAAGATTTAAAGATGAATTGAGCATACCGGTGATGAAATGATGTTAAGGAAGAATTAAGATGATGAAATTGAGTGACAGGTGCGTGAAACAGATGAGTGCACTGCGCTCTTCTTTGTGTTAAGTTTTCAGAGTTCGCAAAGTTTGAACAAGAGCATGAAGCCTTCTATTTATACTTAACACAATTTGTCAAGGGTTACAGAGATGAGTGCGGTCCGCACAACTTCATGTGCGGCCGCACTCCTTTACATGATACCATTTTACCCTTCGATGATTGTGCGATCCGCATATTTTTTAGTGCGACCGCAGAATGTTTGTGCTAACCGCACAATTCCTTGTGTGGCCACACTTTGGCCTTTTTTCTGACAGATAAGCTTCAGAGAGTGTGCAATTTTAGCTTCCCAGTTGTGTGGTCCGCACAAGATTTGTGCGGCCGCAGATTCCACTCTGTTGTGGCACTCACTTTGTGTTGTCCGCACATTTTCCACACTTAGCCATTTTTCTGAGCACATTCCCTACAAAGCACACTCATTCCTACAACACACTTCAAAATTAGTTAGCACAAAACAAGACCTATCTAAAGAAGAAGGAAAAGAAAAATACTTATGGGTTGCCTCCCAAGAAGCACCTGATTTAACGTCGCGGAACGACTCTGTTGGCCCAAGAACAGGTGAAGTTTTGAAGAATGACAAATAAACTCAGTCATGGACCAGGTCCATCTTGTGAAGCATAGTCATGATCAACCTATACATGTGAGATGCACGTGAAGGAGATAAGTCCTACTGATCAAGCAGCAATATCTCCTGATCTGATCGAAAAGGTTGCATATTGGATAAGGGGAGAAGTCTTCTTATATGAAGAGAACACAATCCGGATAAAGATAGTGCTGTAGTTTGAGATCTTCAAGGACTCAACTACGATAGAAGATCAGTAATTGAGTCCCAATCAAACTCTGATTACTAACCTATTAAAAGATAGTGATTGTTCTCTTTTACAAGGATTGCACGTACGCAGAAGTTAAACTAAATTGAGAGCAAAAGAGCAAGGCGATTTTGCAAGCAATTTTTGTAAGATTTGAGTGTGCACTCCTGAAGCTACTTGAACGAGATAGAAGAATCAGTTCCATTGTGTGTTTCTTTTATTCTAGTTCAATTGTAGTAGGTGGTTTAAAATTGTACCTTTCAGCTTTCATAGAAGCAATTGTATTAGGTGCCTTGAGTGTTCAAGTTATAAGCTAACTTGAAGTTGTCGCAACAGTTGAGGCTGTGTGCCACAACGGTATTAGAGTTAATCCTTAGGTTTACAAAGAGTTTTGTAAATGCTGTTTTGGCTCAGTGATTTTAGTGGAAGTCTGGGAAAATCCTACTGAGTAGTAGGTCGTGGTTTTTTTACCTTTTGAGCCAGGTGTTTTCCACGTAGAAATCTCTGTGTTCTTTACTTTCAGTATTTATTATTCCGCAAAAAGTAGTAGTTGGAACACCTAGAAGAACCAGGTTCTTCTATAGAGTAGTTAAGCGAAAATTGGGTACCACACAAATCACCTCCCCTTTTGTGTGGCATTGACGCTTAAAACATCATTTGGTATCAGAGCGGGTTATCCTTGAAGAGGCTAACACCTTAGGAAAAGATCAAGATGAGTGCACCACTTGGGAACTGGGAAGGGCAATCCACTGCTAGGCCTCCACTCTTCAATGGTCAGTACTATTCATGGTGGAAGAACAGGATGAGAGATCATATCATAGGAGAGGACTATGAACTCTGGGATATAGTCACTGATGGTCCTTTGGCAACTACAAAGAAGAATGAGGAAGGAGTTGATGTGCCAAAGACAAGAGCTGACTGCACTGCTGAAGATTTGAAGAAATGGGAGAAGAATGCCAAGGCCAAGAAATGGTTGTGTGTGGACTAGGTCCAAATGAGTACAGTAGAATTCAAAGCTGTACCACTGCTAAGGAAATCTGGGACACTTTGCAAGTGGCTCATGAAGGAACACCTCAAGTGAAGAGGTCCAGAGGAACACTGCTGTATTCTCAATATGAGAATTTCACCATGAAGGAAGGAGAAACCATCAAAGAGATGTATACAAGGTTCACCACACTGACAAATGAACTTAAGTCTCTTGGAAGGATTATCCTTGAAGAAGACAAAGTTGAGAAGATTTTAACAAAGGTTCTGCTAGTCTCTTGGGAAAGCAAAATCACTGCTATTCAGGAATCAAAGAATATTGCTACCCTTAAGCTGGATAAACTAATTGGAAACCTTACTGCCTATGAACTGAGAAGGCAAACCATGAAAATGGATGCACCCAAGAAGGAAAGAAGTCTGGCTCTTAGAATTGCTAAAGGTTCAGATCTGGAGGATGAGGAAATGGCTATGATCACAAGAGATTTTTCAAAAAGTACCTGATGAGAGGAAAGGGTTCTTCTAGAGGTACAACCTTCAACAAACCAAGGGCTCCTGAGAAACAGACCAATGAGGGTTGCTACAAATGTGGTAAGACTGATCACATGATCAAGAATTGTCCTCAATAGGAAATTGAGTGGAAGAAGGAAAGGGCTGAACGAAGGAACAGAAAGAAGGAGCAGGTTCAACCAAAAAGGAACAAAGGTTCAACAAAGGCTATGGCTGCTGCCTGGGGAGAAACATCAAATGAGGACTCAGAAGATGAAGCTGGAGATGAACAAGCACTTATGGCCATCGGAGAATCAGATGATGAACAAGAGGTAAGTATTCTTCATCTCAAAGACAAGATTAAATTCCTGTCTAAAGAAAGGTTGTCTGAGCTACTGCTAGACTTCATTGATGAGTCTGAGATAATTAACAATGAGAAGGAAGAACTGTCTAGGGAATGTGTGATCTTAAAAGCCAAGTGCAAAAATCTAGAGTCTAGGGCTAATGAGAGTGAAAGTAAAAATGCTGAGTTGAAGAACCAGGTTCTTGAACTTGACACTAGTGTCATAGAACTTAGGTCTGAGAACTTAAAACTGAAATCAGGAACAGGAAAGAAGAAAGCTGATCACACACATCTCACACTAGAAGAAAACTTAGGAAAAATGAAGGATGAGTTGTACAGGAAGGATGAGCAGATAAGAGTATTAAAAGAAGATCTAGGGAAAGTAAAACATGAACTAGACAGAACTTGCAAATGGAACAAGGCTTCTGATGCACTCTCCCGGCTACAAGAACATCACAGTAGCAACAAAAGAGGACTTGGCTATGGGACTCAAGCACCTAAGTGGGATCGTAAAAGCAAGTACCTCATTCTTCTTGAGAACAAAATCTGCACACACTGTGGCAAGACTGGCCACTACAAAAATGAATGTAATGCAAGAGAAAAGGCCAGTCAAAAGAATAAAGCTTTTGTTCAAGAAAAAAATAGGCTGCCTGGATGGGCTAGAAGGAATCTGATTTATCCCTTTGCCTATAGAAAGGGACCCAAACTAGTTTGGGTTCCTAAGACTAACCCCTGATTTCTTTTTGAGAGTCCAAGTGAAGGGAAGTAGTCAAATATGGTACATGGATAATGGCTGCTCAAAACATATGACTGGAAGCAAGAACCAGTTCCTTTCACTTGAGGACCTAAAGGGAGGTAATGTCTCCTTTGTGTCAATGCCCCCTTTCTCTCGCGAAATCGGGTTTATGACTGTGAGCACGTGATTTTTGCCCTATATGAATTATTCCCAAAAATTCAAACAAAATGATTTCTTTCATTATTTTGCAATTTTGTGACATTTTATGTTAATTGTTTGCATTTTATTTGTGCATTTTAATTCATATGAAAATATAAAAAATACACTTGACATTTGTTTAGGATTTAATTTCATATTTTAGGATTAATTAGTAGTTAACGGAAAAATAAAGAAAATAACAAAAATGGTCTTTTGCATTTTTAAGTTTTAATTTGTCTTAATTTGTGTTTAATTAGAAATTAGGGTACTTGGAAAGTAGAAAATATAATTTTTTAGTGTCAATTTGGTTTTTGAGTTTTGATTTAGCATTTCAAAAAATCAGAAAAATAAATAAAAGAAAAGAGAAAACAATTTTAAAAATGAAGAGAAGAGGGAAATTGGGCAATTGATTTAAATACCCAGCCTAAACCGGATCACCAGGCCCAAGTGCAAAGACCCATCTAGTCCCAAGCCCAATCTAACCCTCACCCGGCCCAGCTTCGCCCATAATCCAAACGACCCCGTCCCTAACCCCAAACGACCCCGTTTCCGATAACCCCTTTGACTCTGGG
>NC_032000.1:46307484-46350125 GCF_001879085.1 Nicotiana attenuata | reverse complement strand
ATATTTAAGTGTCCAAATCAACCCCACCCCCCTCAGAACCTCCCAGAGCCCGTCTCTCTCACCCACACTCACCTCTTTCAGAGAACAGCCCCCTCCGCCCTAAGCCACCGCCGCTGCCCGCCGGAAATCGCCTCACGGCGGCGGCCGGCCACCAAACCACCCCAAATTCTCACCACAACCTCCTCTTCGCCGCCGCATCCTCAATACACAATTATTTTCCCTCGAATCCCACTCAATCCCCTCAAATCGTGGAAACCCTAGCGCCGTCCAAATTTTCTCCGGCAGCGGCGCCTACCCCAATCCCACCCAAATCAACACCAAACAACCACCACACCCTCCCTTTCCCAAATCCCAAGCCAGTTCCCTTCGTATGAGGCCAGAACTTGTCGAATTTCAAAATTAGGGTTCGAGTTTTAGGAGCCAAATTGGATGTTATGCATGCAAGTTCAGTCCTCCGCATTTCTCTGAGTGTCCGGAGTCTGTTTCATCTCAGAGTGGTGTTAGTCATCTCAGAGTGGTGTTATCCGTGTGTTCTTACCAAAGAATAGGCGAGTTACACTATTTTGAGGTTGAATCAGAATCGTTCGATGTTTTCGAGTCTAAATCAGTAAGTTTTCTTATTCTTGTTTTGTTTATTTTTATATATTTGAACTGTTCTTCCGTTTGAAATTAAACCCAGTTTTCCTCTTTAATTTGTTCTTCTCATTTTGACTGTTAGGTTTTACCTTTGTTCATACTACATGATTCTGTTTTCTTTTAGTTTTTTCTGTTTGACTGATAAGTGATAATAGTAGCTTTTAATTCTTATTTCTAGTAGTTAATACAAGCTTGAAAATTTGAGTGTTGGATTTGCATTCCAATTTTGGGGTTTTGTTTGAATGTCGTTTGGTTGTTGCTGAATAATCCAAAGCCCTTGAAATTAGCCATGGTCAGCAATGACCAAGTTAAAGGGGTTGGTATAGTTGGGTTGGGTTTAGTCTAACCTAGGTTAATAATTTTAGGTAATATTTACGGGTAATCAAGGGCATATTGGGTATTTTCAATTAAGGAATCTTTGGCAACTTAAATCAGAAGCCCCTAGAAGCACCTAGAAGGGGTTCTACTCGTAATTTCAAAATTATAATGGTGTGACTTGGGTAACAAGTCAATAAATAAGGGATTTTTAAGCTAAAAAAGGGGGACTAAAGTGAAAAGTAAAACTTGCAAGGGCTGCCCTAGGCGTTGGCCTATAAAAGGCATCATTTCTTGCCTTAGAAGACAAGTTTGGAAGCTCTGAAAATTTCCTCCACTTTCACAAGCCTTCATTAGCTCCAATCTGAATTTCAAATTCAAACTTCTCTAGAAAAATCCAAAAAAAACAAACGAAAATACAGTAGAAAATCAAAAAAAAAACACTGTTACATAGCATTTTCTAGGTTAATTTTGAGTTCTATGCATTAATTCTCATCCCTTCTAATTGCTGAAGTTTTCAAAGGGTTTCTAGTTCAATTTCGAGTAAATTTGAGGTCAAACAAGTGTGTTTTTGGTTGATTTGTGGTTGTGGATTCCCTGTTACTCCTTCCTGGGTATTGCGGTTTAATTTGAGTTGACATTGGCCCTATATTTGCTGGTGTGAGCTTTGATTTACTGAACTGCTGCTGACCTCTCTCTTCCTCTTGTTACTTTGCACTTCCAGGTACAAATTCGAATCATGTTTTGATGAAGCTGTGAAAAGAAAATGATGAAATACTCATCCATTTGTTTCCTGGGAGATGTGTGTTTGAATCGTCATAGTTGAATAAACAATAGTTGGCCTGTATTTGTTTGAGTACACTCTTAATTTGTATTTTTTTTAGTTCTCTAGAATTTGTTATAATTTGTATAACTGGACTGATTGAGAGACTGTCAAACTAGCGAGTATTCATTAGCCATATGGTAAATTAGTTTCGCTTTGAGTAGATGTAGTTTTGAAATCAGAAGATAGTTGAAACAGGAAAAGGATTTTGGGATTTATGATCCTTGTTTGTTTTAATAACTGGATAGAAAAGCAACGCGTAGGCCCCGTCCATGTTTAATCTAAGCAGGATAAACGTTTAGTAATAAATCATGTGTTTAGTAATGATAGTTTTGAGTTAAGTTTGGGACTGATGTTCATATTGTCATATGCTAATTCAAATCATGAATCAAAAGCAGTTAAGGTGTAGTTGTCTCAAAAAATGCTACAATCACTTTGAAAATGGCTCATAAGTCTTGTTAATTGGTAAATTGTTCAAAGGCTCAGTTCTGTTAAATTTCATAATTGGTTTAGAGTTGGACTATGGCTGATATATGGCACGCTGTGGGTTCAAATCGATAAGCATCACCATTTTTGTTTTAATTACTTTAGTTAACCCATTAACGATAATCCCTGTCTAATTGACATTACATTCTGCTTAGATTATTAATTCCTCTAATTGCATTTCATTGTTATCATGGTGCTGGTTTGATGGTGGTTTGAAGCATTACAGCCCGCCGGGGCCTGTTTTCTGTTTACACCAGGCCCAAATAATTCCCTTCCTAGGGGCTGACATCTGGGCCTGTTTGCGGCGATTGGTTGTAGTCATGCCCGTTTGGTCCATTAATTCGAATTTGGCTTAGGGGTTTCAATCCATAGTTTTACATAATGTAATTTTGGGCTTTCGAGTTAGGTAGCTGGTTCAAACTAAGAGGTTCCTCCCTTTTGTTTGAATCCGGACTTGAACTTGAGGCCGAATGTCACAATATTAATCAACCAGGGCCCTTTTAGAGACAATATTAAGTAGAAAATTGTAGTTGCTTTAGGTTTGCCTTTTAAATAATAAATGAGACGAGCCTCGCCAAACAAATGCACAAACTGCGGGGCCCTCATTAAATGCTTATACCAAAATACTTAGAATTCGGGACGTGCCATTTAGTGAATCTTCATGGCCTCCCGCAAAGATAATAACACGCTAGCCACTTTAGGCGCGCTTTTTAATAAATTTACCTCCTTAAATACGGGTGTGCATTTCATGCAACCCAAATCCAAATCCCAAAATATTGAATAAGAATGTGTCGAGGATCCGGGTGCATTTCATGTGACGTGATCCAAAAATACGTTCTTAAACGACGTTCACTTTCCTTAAAATTGACTAAAAGCGGTAAATAATTCTAAAATCGCACTATAGGTTTTAACATGTATAAAAATCAGATTTTAGCCAAATATAGCAGTTGAGCGACCGTGCTAGAACCACGAAACTCGGGAGTGCCTAACCCCTTCTCCCGAGTTAACAGAATTCTTACCCGGATTTCTGGTTCGCGACTGTTAATACAGAGTCAAACCCTTTCCTCGATTCGGGATTCAAACCGGTGACTTGGGACACAATAAATCTCCCAAGTGGCGACTCTGAACTTCTTAAATAAATGAATCCCGTTTCGATTGTCCTTTAATTGAAAAAACTCCTTGTATTATACCCTTCCGGGGTGTAGTAGCGAAAAAGAGGTGTGACACAAAGCAAGGCATAAGTAAGGGCTCATGAAGAGCAATAGGTGATAAGAATAGCAAAGCAGGTTGAGGGTAATCAAAAAAAATTCAAATGGCACAAACAGATAACATGCATGCATTGAAATTCATAATTGAAGCAGATTTGGATAGTGAAAACCAAAGGGGTACAGGATAATGCTAAGGCAAACATGAATATGAATAGAGGCAAACAATAGGATATTGATTCAGAGGGGCCTAAATGACATGAACATAAGCAAAAGAGAATAGAATTGCAAGAGTCTCATTACTCTCCAGTTTGCAGAATTAACGAGCTAATAAGGTATAAATTAAGTGTCAGCAACTTGCTTTTCACTAATAAGGAGAGAGTAGTAGAAATCCAAAAATCCTTTGTGTAAGAGTTTCCAAGGGTCTTAGATGAGCCGCGAGCAGCGCTCACACTAAGAGAGGTCTAATAGTCAGATTCTGGTGGCCTTGGCTTTTAACCGGCCAAAAGTATAATCTTAGAATAGTTTAGAGTGAGTGATATTGAGAAAGAAGTAGAGGAGATGGAAAATCTCAAACCTTAGAGGGGAAACGGGGAAGGGGGTTTATATAAAGATCGATTTGAATAAACAAATATGGGAATTAATAAATTAAATATAAATAAAGCAAGAAAATATCTCATGCAAATCAGAATTAATAGAGGAGATGGAAAATCTCAAACCCTAGTTGGGTTCAACCGTCTGAAAATCGAACAAAAGGTGCAAATAGTTCCTTGTTGAGCATATATGGACGGAATACAGTCCAAAACCAAAAGATTCGTGTCATCCCAGTCCAATCATTGAAGTGGTACTTGCCAAAGCTAGGCAAATACTTAAGTAATACCATAAAAGTACAACCAGTAATTGGAGAATGCGAATAAGGTAAGTAGAACGTAGATTGATTCCATTTCTATGTCGGAACAAGAGAGAAATTAGGCAGCAGCTACGAGGGTTTGCGGAAGAGAGAAGAATATTCGAGAGAGTATAGAGGCGGCTCAGAGGGAAAATGACGAATGGGGTTAGGGTGAGGGGTTATAAGGAGATGGGACTAGTTTATTATGGGTCGTTGATCATTCGAGATCAACGTCCAAGGTCAAAAGAGAAGCGTGGCAGGTTAATTGGAATGGGTTGCAACCAGATTTAATAAAGAGTTGTTTGGTTTGGGCTAAAAGATTGGGCTAAATCTCTTGTCCCTTGATTTTGGTCCGGAATTAGCTCAATATTGGGCTATAGTTTAAACACATGAAATTTATTAAAAAAATAATTTGTAAAAAATGATTTAATAAATAATAAAAAAATGTTATTTATGCAGTAAAATACTTGAAAATAATTTCTTAACATTATAAAAATATAAAAATGCTATTTTAGCATAAATAATGTAATAAATGCAATTATGTATAGTATATAGGCTAGTATTGTAAATAGTATAGATAAAATGGGAAAAATGCAAATATAATTGATAACATATTATTAAAAATGTATAAGGGTATAAAATGATAATTTGGATGATTTAACTATCCCAAAAAAATTTAATGGGATAATTAATTAGTATTTAGACAAATTACATGCGAAAAAATAGTTTTAAAGCATTAAAAATTATTGAAGATTATAGAAAATGCTTATAAAATTGGGTAATAATGCAAAATGATATGTTGAAAATATATGGAATATAATATAAAATATGAGGGCAAAATTGGGTATGAACAACTGCCCCTCTTTACTTGAGAATGATGAAAGAATTGTCGAATAGAGAAAATGATGTCCAATTTTGTCTGAAATGAGCGAGGATGTTGTGTTTGAAAAATTGGGGCTGAACCTTGGTTCTTGAGTTACCTACATATCCGTGGTGTTACGAGAATCAGGTGGTGTGTAGTGCTGGATCCAACGGCGAACGAAACCAATGGAGTTGTTATACGAATGAACGTACATTTCGAAAGGATCTTTTTGGATAGGATAGTGTCGTAAGTAATGCATAATTCCAGACGGGGATATGAATGCGAATTTGGACGTTACAGATATTCAAAATAAGTGTTTGGACGGTTACAGAATAAAGAGTAATCAATTGCTGATCATCGGTTAAGTTTGAGATAATCAAAGGATGTGAGCATTATGAAAGGAAGTCGGAGTGAGAATTGCTCCTGTTTGTAGAACGGTTACCTCTTGAGTTACCTGCAAAACTTTAAACAAAATGCATATGAATAGAAGTAGTTATTGTAGAAATTTAAACATGATACAAATTCCCTTTGGACTATGCGAGTATTCTTTCGGACGATGAGGATGATGTTCTTTGACCATGACATATTGGGCCATGAAACGTATGATAAGGGATTCGCAGGCCATGAAATGGTATCATCGGGCCATGAGGATGGTGCCTCTGGGCTATGACTCTTTCGAATAATGATATGCCGTTTCAAGAGATCCTCAGGCCATGGCGTGATGTCTTCGGGCTATGAGAATGATACCTTCAGACTATGACGCCTTCGGACAATATGGAGATGTTTCAGCCCATGAAATGCAAAGATGCGGCGACATCGATCATTTGATAGAGGGAATATGTGATGCTCAGTCATATGCGAGAGCGATACAAGGCAGTGCTTAGCTTATGCCAGTGATGGAGACAATGCTTGATCTCATACGATATAATGAGCGCAGTGTTTAACCCTTTGTAGAGAAAGTCCGCGTTTAGCCTTATGCACTAATGGAGGCAGTGCTTAGCCTCATGCAATATAATGGAGACAGTGCTTAGACTCATGCAAAGAAATGAGGGCAGTGCTTAGCCCTAAGCTAAGAAATAAGGACAGTGCTTAGCCTTATGCATAGAAAGGCAGCGTTTAGCCTTGTGCAAAGTACATGAGACAGTGCTTAGTCTCATGCAAGGAAATGAGGGAAGTGCTTAGCCCTATGCAAAGAAATGAGGGATGTTCTTAGGCTCATGTAAAGTATGGGTGGCGATGCTTAGTCTCATGCAAGGGAAGGCAGTGTTTAGCCTTGTGCAATGATGGAGGTAGTGCTTAGCCTCAAGCTTTGTACGGGAGACAATGCTTAGTCTCATGCAAGGAAGGTAGTTTTTAGCCTTATGCGATAATAAAGGAAGTGCTCTCATGCAAAGTACAATGATTAAATATGAGGAAGCAAAGTGGTTCCTAGCTTGACGCGTTTGTGCTCGGCGACTTCTACCAGTGTGAAGATAGTGGTCTTGTTGCATAATTGTGGACGTGATTGTTATGTCCGTTATGCTTGCATCCAAAGAAAAATCATGAGTTTTGGGGGAAAGGTCGGTTCGTGCCTTTGATTCCTCATTTCGCCTTTACTACTTGTCTTGATTCCTTGTTTGAGTCACCCTGGGTAACATCTGGCTGTTACAATAATGAAATTTTCGAAAATATGCATTTGGGATAAATTATTTGTAAGAAATGCAATTGTTCAAAATATGTAATGATGTATAAAACAAATAATTTTGTTGAACAATAGACTGTGAAACGCTTTGAGACATTGCGACCTTCTCAACTAAAAATTCTGCCCCAGTTTAAAAGTAGACTCCCAGTGATACACTTCTCGACGATCCTTGACATAATGGGATTGACGAGAACTCGAAACTTTCCCCAACTCCTAACCGTAGAGGGGAATCAAGATTTTTTTATGATATGAGTGAACCCACGGGGATGCCTATGTATTCCCTCTTATACAGGAATCAGGTCAAGCGTAGTTCATATTACGACAAAAGAAAGTGCAAGTGTAACCTCAAACATAATATCTTTTAACGGCGTTCGAATTGATAGGTTTTTGACATATTTCTCCTTCCATCTTTGCTAGTATGATTACTTCTCATGTCAGTACTTGGTGAACCATGTAATGGCCTTGCCAGTTATATGAGAATTTTCCTTTTACCTCGTCCTGGTGCGGGAAGATCCGTGTCATCACCAATTGCCCCGGTGTGAATTGTCTCGATCTAACCATCTTGTTGAAAACCCTAACCAATCTATTCTGGTAGAGTTGACTATGACACACTGCACTCATCCTCTAACCGTCAATGAGATCAAGTTGCTCATACCGGCTCTTTATCCATTCTGCATCACTGAGTTTGGCCTCCTGTATGATTCTTAGGGAAAGAGTCTCCACCTCGGCGGGTAGAACAACTTTAGTACCGTAGACCAGTAGATATGGGGTTGCCCCAGTTGATGTGTGGACTATGGTGCGGTAGCCGAGCATAGCAAATGGTAGCTTCTTATGCCATTGCTTGTAGTTATCCACAATCCTCCTTAATATTTTCTTGATTTTCTTGTTGGCGGCTTCCACGTCTAGTTTCGTTTGTGGCCTATATGTTGTAGATTCCCAGTGCTTGATTCTGAATGTTTCATACATGGCTTTCATCAAATCACTGTTGAGATTGGCATCATTGTCGGCAATGATTAGCTTAAGCACTCTGAATCGACAAACAATACGATCCCGAACGAAATATGCTACGACCTGCTTAGTCACAACTTTATAGGAAGCGACTTCGACCCAGTTTGTGAAGTAATCTATAGCCACTATAATGAATCTATGTCCAGGTGAAGTAGCGGGTTCAATCAGCCCAATGACATCCATGACCCAGGTAGAGAAAGGCCAGGGTGAACTCATTGCATTGAGTTTGTCGGGTGGCACCCATATCATATATGGGTGTACTTGGCATTGGTGGCATTTTTGAACATATTTGATGCAATTTGTCTGTATAGTCATCCAGAAGTACCCTGCCCTTTATATCTTCTTGTCCAGAATGAACCCGTTCATGTGAGGTTCGCATGTCCCTGCGTGTATTTCCTCGAGCAATCTAGATGCCTCTATGGCATCAACACATCATAGAAATTCCAAGTCAGGAGTCCTGCTATACAGAATTCCTCTACTCTCAAAGAAATGGTTGGCCAATCTTCGAAGCATACGCTTCTAAGTGTGCGTAGCATTTTCTGGGTATTCTTCTTTCTCTAAATACTCCTTGATATCGTGAAATCATGGATTTCCGTCGAACTCTTCTTCAACATGAGCACAATACGTTGGCTGCTTATGAATCTATATCGGGATAGGATCTATAAAATACTTGTCTGTATGCGTATCACGGAAGACAAGGTAACCAGTGCATCTGCGAACTTGTTATGAATTCTCGAAAGATGTTTGAATTCTATCTTTGTGAACCTCTTGATCAAATCTTGCACACAATGCAGGTATGGCAATATTTTAGTGTTCTTGGTAGCTCATTTTTCGAGTACTTAATGTACCATCAGATCTGAATCTTTGACTACCAGCAACTCCTGAATATTCATGCTGATGGCCAATCTGAGCCCCAAGATGCAAGCCTCGATTCTGCCATATTATTGGTGCATGGGAACCTGTGCTTTTTGGATACCGATAATGTTGACCGGTTTCTGATACCAAAATAGCTCTGATGCCCACTCCATTGATGTTTGCGGCTCTGTCGAAAAAAATCCTCCAACTATCATATGTTTCGACAATATCTTCTCCTAGAAACGTCACTTTCTCGTCGGGAAAATACGTCTTCAACGATTTGTATTCTCCATCTACAGGGTTCTGTGCCAGGTGATCGGCCGATGCTTGCCCCTTGACCACCTTCCGTGTTACATAGACGATGTCGAACTCACTTAGCAATATCTGCCACTTTGCTAGCTTACCTGTAGGCATGGGTTTTTGAAATATGTATTTCAGCGGTCCATCCTCGATATGAGATATATGGTTTATGTGCAAATTTTTGGGCTATCCAATCAAGGCACAACAGGTGCATTCCAACAAAGCGTACCAGGCTTCGTAAGGTGTGAACTTCTTACTCAGAAAATATATCGCCTGCTCCTTTCTCCTAGTTTCATCATATGTCCCTAGGATGCAACCAAAAGCTCCATCCAACACGGATAGGTGTAGCAATAGAGGTCTCCCGGGCTCTGGTGGGACTGGGCGGCTAAGACGAGTACTCCTTAATTTTATGGAAAGCCTTTTGACACTCTTCCGTCCAGCTCGTCGCAGCATCTTTCCTCAATAGTGTGAAGATCGGTTCACATATTACTATTGACTATGCTATAAAATGGATAATATAATTGAGGCATCCCAGAAAACTCATCACATCCTTCTAGTTTTTTGTTAGTGACAAGTCCTGAATAGCTTTGATTTTTGATGGTTCTAGCTCAATACCGTGGCGACTAACGATGAAACCCAACAACTTCCCATCAAGGACTCCGAAAGCACATTTTGCATACTCGTGGAAGGTTTTTGTTGGCTTCTTCTTGAGGTTCTGGATATAGAAAATGCCTGGCACATTCTCTGTGTCTAACCTGAATCTATCCATGAAATCAGATGCCATGCTCACCCAGTTTGCCAACTTCTTCGGATTTTGGCTAATATACTAAGATGACGCATCACCTGTAAGACTCCGCATGAACAGTTTCATGCAGATTTGCTCATTCTCGCCCACCCCTACAAGCTTGTCGCAGTAGGTTCTTAAATGCACCTTAGGATTATCGATGCCATCAAATATCTCAAACTTAAGAGGTTTGTACCCTCTGGAAGTTCCACATCTTCTCTATACACAAGTCTTCGTAGTTTAAACCTTCAATGCCCTTCCTACCTTCGACACTCCGGATTCAACCTGTTAGTTTCTTTAGGTCCTCCGCCATGTTTCGGATGACCAGGTCCTTCTCGGTTAGTTCAGGTATATATAGGGTTTGTTTCAGGGTGTGTGGTAGGGTCTCCGCATATATCGGGTTGCCTTTATGCGTTCCTAGGACTTGGGTATGTGGGTGATCATTGATTGAGGTTTTAGGGGGGTTGACGGTAAGTTGTGGTGCGTTTTGAGAAGTATGATAAGTGGTGGTTTGAGAATACCGGGTAGGGTGATTGTGGTATTGTTGAGGGGTTTGTACTGGTGGAGGGTTAAGGTTTTGAGGGGGTACGGGATTGTGATACTGGTGCGTTGCGGGAGGATTTTGTGGAGCTATGGGTGGTGGATTTTGGGCTTGGTTGTTCTGCGGTGGTGTTTGATTCTGGGTAGTGGTGTTCCGATGGTTGACGTTAGGAACATTTAGAGTGAGGGAGAGGTTTGCGAGATTTCAGACCTGCTCAAGCTCCCCTTGTAGCTCCAAGATTTTCTGTTCCAACCGTAGGACCAACTCATTTTGTCCCGGTGTACTTTTTCCGTTTGAGGTTTCAACATTTTCTGCCATGGTAGCATTGTCTTTTTGATTACCACTTAGATTATCCATCTTCCCTTTACCTTTGCCTTTGCTTTTCGGGTCGCTGGGTGGAGGAGGAGGTGGAGTACCTCTGAATTTTGTGTGGTATGCTGATGATGCCAGAATGCACAAACCAATCTTTGGGAATGGTTGTAATCAAAAGAAAGAAAAACAAAATGTAACCAAGTCAGTAAGACAAAGTAAAAGAGTGTTTGCAATATTTAAGCAAGTTTCACGTTAGGTCATGCAATAATTCGCGTCCTAATTAGGGGACCTCATTGTGCCCGCGGTAGGCCTAAGTGATATATGGACTTGGAGAAAATTCATGCCAACATTGCCTCATTCCATTAATGCAAAAATGGGCCAAATCGATCTTTTAATATATCGAAATAATAATTATAAAGTCACTAATGGCACCAAGCCTTATTACAGTGAAATCTAACGAAATAAATCTAGAAAGCAGTAAAGAAACATTATGTCCTACTCTATTTGGTCCCAGAAAGACCTCCATGCTTGGCCCTTTTCACTCCATCAATCACACTTCCCAGGTCGCGCATGTCGAGTAGTAAGTAAGTCATTGCCAGCTTCCCTTCTTCATCATTGTCCATACCTTGAAAATCCCAAAAGCCTCTTTCTCATCTTCCCCTCTATCTCCATCAATCCTTGCTCTAGATTCTCCAACCTCTCTGCCGACTTATTTGCAATCTCCTTCCACTACTTGATCGCCTCCATATCCACCTTATGTTATTCCAGATGCTTGGCTTCAGATTTGAACATTCTTTTATGTAGCCTCTTTTACTTAACATGTGCCTCAGCCACCTCATCTATGATCCTATCTTTCATATTGACCCCAGGTTTGACGTCCCCGGTTATGTCGTCTTCCAATCATGAGAAATAGTAGTACATGTGACCGGTATGATACCTATCTGGTTCAATAGTCTCTCCCTCCACGATGATATTTTGATTCCACATATGTTGGGCTTTGAATTTGAATAGGATAACATCTCCTTTGAAATCTGCTTTATACTGAACCATGTTGGAAAACCAAGATATGGCTTGTTTCCTCCTAGATTGTCTTATTACCCTTATAGGAGCGTAAGGCTAGATTCCTCGCAACCCAATCAGTACCAGGTGGGTAGTTCTTTTTGACATGATGATGAACTCGCTACTAGGGAAGCACTTGAACATCCAATGCACTTGCTTGTCTGTGAGATTACTAAAGAAACACACCCAACCTTTGCAAACCTTTCTGGAATGAATGTCATCTTCTTTGGATAGTGACTAGCTATGTAGTCATAGCGGCCTGCGTAAAAGCTCCAGGCGATAATCCCTCCTCTGAAAGTGTTCTAGCAGTCGAACTTGTAGTAGGATATTACAAACCTTGAAATGTCTGAACCCATGCTTGCACCGATCTAGAGCATAGTACATCTGGGCTAAGATCATAGGGATGATAGAGTATTTCTGCCCCTCAATACCCTCCATCACGGTCCTGGCGACCATTTCTATGCGAGTGTGAATTCTCCCTCCTTGCATCGGAAAGATCAGCCAACCCTAGAAATAGACATTGAAGACATAGACCCGGCGGTGTACCCATTCCAAAGAGGTAATGGCTAGCTCCTCGTGATACAGGCGATATGATTTACTGTACCTATATCTCTGATATAGAAATTCCAAGGGGATGTATGATTTCTTCAGGCAGACCACTTCGGCGTTCTTCTTAAAATCCAGCATTTTTAAAAAACCATAGGATAGTCCAGTAAACCAGGACTATCCTATGGTAACTTGGCGAAAACCCCCATTTCTTCCAGAAGAAGAGTCATTTCTATATTATCAAATCGGAAACCAACTCTCTTTTCATCACAAAACATGGTGACTACCTCAATTAATTCCCTGTTGGGTCGAATATTCAGCAAAGATGGCAAGTTACCTAGTACTTTCCTCACGTTATTTCTTTCGCATGGTGCAAATTCATTCCACCAGTCAATTAGCAGAGGTGGGATATTTTGGACCATACAAAACCTGTTGATTTCTTGTTTCATTTTCTGCAAACAAATAAATGTTAGCCTTTTTCCCCTCCAGATTCGACTATTTACGCATTAACAGTCAACATGTTGACACGTTTTCTCCAAGCAATGCACATAATATGATGGTGTCCTTTGGAATTATGAAAATCTCTTTGGACCTTTATCAAGGTTTATCTAAGTGGGTTGATGCGTCAATGACGTCTCAATCCATACTAGGTTTAGCATGGTGCATGTAAATTTCAAATGAGAGTGTGGTTTCTAGAACGCCCTGGACCGGTACTCTCAAGTGGACTACTGCACCGCTAATCGACTAGTTTACCGCTAATAAGCCTTTTCGGTTTAAAAGGTTTTTTTTTAAGAAAGCGCTGACACTCATCAAGTGCCACTATGTTAATAATAAGCGTGAGTGGAGTATGATGTTGAAAGCATGTTTTGTGCAAGAATAGTAACAGGTTGCCAGATATTGTCATGATGAAAGTACATAAAAACAATAAATAATATGATAAAGATGAACAAGAGAAAGAAAAGAAAAAAAGGAAAGACAAAAGAGAGAAGTCAGTTTAACACATGAAAATGTGCAACAACATAATTAAATGAAGCAGATATGGAGATAGGAACGGGAGATACATGATTTAGCGGTCTTAAACAAGGTAAAGGAAATAGGGAGGGGTGTACATATCATAGCATTTTGAGCAAATAAGGGAAATAGGGAGGGGATGTTTATGTCATAGCAGTTTAAGAAAATAAGGGAAGTAGGGAGGGGATGTACATGTCATCAAATAACCCAGTAATCCACGTAAGCGAAAACTTCATTATATGGTAAATGCCTAAGTATATCCCCAGCAGAGTCGCCATGCTGTTGCGCCCCGTTCTCTCACGAAAGCGTGTTTCGACGTATGAAAACTCTTTTAAATTGGTAATAAAACGTAAGAGTCGCCACCTAAAGATATTAAGGTGATTTAGGGAACCTATTTGCAAATAACTCTGTTTTAACTAGTCCGTGTTACCAAATATCGGGAAAGGGCTCAAATTACATCGAAGAAAAAATATTAGGCACTCTTCGAGGTCCACAATTATGGATCCCAGCCGAAATTATGCTATGGGATTATTGGATTATAATTGTCCTATGTGATAGGGTAAGTGAAGGAAGAAAGAGAATTAAGGTTTCAACTACGATATCAGACAAATGTAAAGAAGATTCTGCAAAAAAAGAATCAAATTATATTAGTGAATGATTAGTACAAATTATTAGATGTTACAAAATACAAAAGGGTGTGGATTACAAATATATAAAGGGGGGGGGGGAGAGAGATCCTAAGTTTTTTAGCCTAAAGGATCACCCGTGCAACATAAATAATACTTTGCAACTCCCATAGGGTAGGGGTTGCTCATAGTATTCAGCGGGCAGAAAGTATCATCTCCTGCTACCCAATTACCATGTTACCTAAAGCGCTCTAGTTTGATTATAAATTGTGTCTTATGCGTGCACTACCCGTCACATGCCTATGGTCCAGGAGGCTTTGGACCTACTACTTGGGTGGTTCTAGACTTTACTTAGGGTGCTCAAAAATGAGAAAACTAGGTGCACATTCATAACAAGTAGGACTACACATAAAGACAATAAATGGCTCAAGTTAGCCTCAACACATAAGCAATAAAAGCATGCAGGGAAATTTCATATTATGCAAAAGGCAATTTCAGAATCAAGGTATATTCAAGTCGTTAAATTCTATAGACATGGCTTCTGTGTGGCCGCACAGTTTTAAGAAAATCTTGTAGGCAGTGCTGCTATTCAGGCTAGCGAGATTACAGATTACAAGCATTATAAGAACCTATAGACATGATCTCTACATGATTTGCACCATGAGGTAGTGAAGCCATTTCGGAATTACTCATGTTTGATCCTGTTGACATGCTTTCTAGGTGAGTAGCGATATATTATGGGCAGATTCTCTAATAGTTGGTATTTGGATGTAGATTTATCATGCTTATTCCTATAGACATGTTATCTAGGTGGGCCGTGTAATAAGAACAACATAAATAGTCGATTAGTTAACCAATTAAAGCCCTATAGACATGGTATCTAGATGAGTATTAGCAAAGGCATATGTTAGTGTGATCCTATAGGCATGCTATTTAATAATCACATTGCAATTGCACAATTGAACAAATAGTTATTGATGTTTGATTCCTATAGGCATGTCATCTAATAACGCATATAAATAGACATGTGAACAAGTAAAGCATTTACTCAAACATATTCTGATAATGTGCGGGCATTAGACAGGCTGAGCGAGTGAATTGTTGAGTTCCTATAGGCATGATTTCTACTAATGTATAGAAATAAAGCATGTCGAAAAAAGTAGCAAACAAAGCATGTAGACCCTATATGCATGCTCTCTACCCATTCATACGACAATTCAAGTATACATGTTCCCCCATTCCACTAATTTCCCAACTATTTTGTTTACAGATTATTAAAGGCTTGAAATAATGAATATATGTACAAATATTACACACCGAACGACTGCAGGTCCAAGAGCATGCCCAAATGAAAATAACCCAGTACTTCCTAGGCCTTCAACAGGCTCACTTTCATGTGAATAGCAGACCCAGATTCAAACACACCTCAGAATTGGAGATATATACATTGCATAGCCCAAGGCAACACATGAAATCATACTAGGCCCAGATAGAGGACTCCTTCACCCAGCAACTGCAGATTAATCACTCAACCACACAAGTTAACAAAATACAGACGGTAACGCAATTAACAGTTCTGAAATCTATCAACAATAATACCTCAGAGGGACAAGATAACTAAAGAAGAATATTGACACATGCATTTAGAAGCTATATGATCAAGACACTAAAGAACCAACAAGATTCAGTCGTAACATGGCAAGTTTGACATAGAAACAAACATAAGTTCATGGTTGAGAAATTATTCAACAAAGGATAGAGTGTAGCATGCTGAACATAGTCACACATTAGGAGGACTTAAGAGGCATGTCTATTGAGTTAACACAGTGAACACACACATATGTCGAGTTTTCAGAAATCATGTTTAGGGTAAGGCATGATCCAGAACTAGACTAAAAATGGACTTTAGATCTAGGAACTCTAATCATAGGAGTCTGATAGAGTCATAGTTAGGGAAATAGCCATTTTCTCATGAGATCCTAACGCACCTAACAAACAGGCTAGTAGGCATGATATGCGACAGTCAACAAGAAGCCTAACATGCTGAGTGTAATACAAGGATTCCAAGGTCTAAAGAATTAATGGTAGGCAGACTTATCCACTTAAGATTAAAAGAAACAGGAAGACACCAGGGCTTATGCTAGTTAACTATGCATGAAAGAAGAAGCTAAGTATATTGAAATTTATTTAGAAGTTTTAGGCAGTACTAAAGAGCGAAAGATTGAACAAACACAACATCAGAGAGCAACGTGATTGGCTAAAACACTGAGACTGTAATTGGCACATAAGGCTCATGTAAGCATAAAGCAGGGAAAATAGTATGAGATACATGAAGGATTCATCAGAAAGAAATTCACTCAAGCAAGTTCTAAGCAGGAGATAATCCCCTTAAGAATACAAGAATACAAGGCAAGTCATGAGAAAGCGCTCATGAAGAGCGATAGGTGATCAGAATAGCAGAGCAGGCTGAAGGTAATCAGAAATAAATTTAAATCGCACACATATAACAAGCATGCATTGAAAGTCAGAATTCAAGCAGGTTTAGATACTGAAAAGCACAGGGGTACAGGATAATGCTAAGGCAAACATGAATACGAACAGAGGCAAACAATAGCATATTGATTAAGAAAGGCTTGAATGACATGAACACAAGCAAAAGGAAATAGAATTGCAAGAGTCTTATTACTCACCAGCTTGCAAAATTAACAAGCTGATAAGGTAGAAATTAAGTCTTAGCAGCTTGCTTATCAGTAACAAGGAGAGAATAGAAGAAACCCCAAAATTCTCAGTGTGTTAGAGTTCCCAATGGTCTTAGATGAAACTGAGCAGTGCTCTCACTAAGAAAGGTCTAATAGTCGGATTCCGATGGTCTTGGCTTTCAGTCGACCAAGAGTATAATCTTAGAATAGTTTAGAGCGAGTGGGATTGAGAAAGTAGTAGCTAAGTCAGGGTTCTAAAATATGAGTAATGAGACCTAAATCCCGACTTTTCTAAGTTTTATCCAGTTGCAGATGTCACATTTGCGACACATCTTCTCGCAAATATGGCAACTGACAACCTAAGAGGAAGTCGCAATTGCGACAATGACTTCACATTTGCGAAGCCTGTCCTCATTGCAAATGCGACGCAATAGTCGAAAATGCTATCCTGCCCCAATCCTGATTGTCCTCACAATTGCGACACCTGAGCCTCCCCTGCCATGTTCGCAATTGCGAAGCTGGTGCTCGCAATTGTGACATCCGAGCACCAATATACTAGATTATCTGTATTCAGTCCAAAACGTTTTGAATCACGTCCGAAACTCATCTGAGCCATCGCGCCCCAAACCAAACATCCACACAAGTTTAAAAATATTATCAAAACTCGCTTGCGCGATCAAAACATGAAAATAACATCTAGAACTATGGATCAGACACCAAAATGCATAAATTTCAAAATAAAGTTCAATGACATCTAGAATTGCAGCTAATCATCCGAATCCTATAAAATTAACTCCAATTGATACCAAATTTTGCCAACAAGTTCTAAATAGAATAACGGACCTATTTCAAGTCCCGAAACCAAGTCGAACCCGATAGCCAAAAGTTAACATAAGGGCAAACTTCTTAACCTCAAATTGCCAATTTTTAGGCAAAACAACACAAATAACCTACAGAGTTTCAAATTCGATTTCGGGCATACGCCCAAGTCCAAAATCATGATATGAAACTATCGGAGCCATCAAAATATCGTTCGGGGATCGTTTTTCATAAAAGTCAAATATTGGTCAACATAATCAATGTAGGCTTCTAAGACAAGAGCGAGAGGGTCCAATTCAACCAAAAATCTTTTCGGAATGAAACTAATCAACCTCGTAAGTCATAAAATCATAAACACACGTGTGTGAAGCGTCAAATAGAGAAACGAGACTCAAATATATAAAACTAACGGTCGGGTCGTTGCAGAACATCAAACTCTACTTATTTTGTTTGGTGGAAACAAGAGGACCTCGATTGACTATGTTCCAAAGTTTATAGTCTTGCGCTATTAGAAAATCCTCCATTCTTTCCTTTCACCAACTATAATATGAGTTATTAAATTATGGTTGCATAGTGGTAGACTATCCTTCATTTATTCTGGGTGGTATACTTATATATTAGGATTTCTCAAAGTGTAAGCCAGATCAAGGAAAACGTGCTCTGGTGCCAATTATTATTATTATTTTGTGTGCCTACTAGGATTTGCTTAAGTCTTTTATTGTTTACTTAATGTCTTTAAGTGTAGTAAAATTCTCTAGTGTGAATAAGTAAAACACACACAATTTAATGTTAAAAATCACATTGCTCAAAAGGTGCAAAAATCATAACCTATCTCATAGGATTTTACTCTAAACTCCATTAGAACAAATGGGCCATGATAATTCAGATTACAAATCTTGCAATTTAAACCTAGCACAACTCGAGACTCTAATAGTCCCACGGCTGTCTCGCACTTGCAAGTCACTTTGACTTGTAAATGTGAAAATAAAATAACCAAAACGAATGTGCTTTTCAATTAAAGATAATATTACAAATCACTATACTAATACAAAAGAATTAGACCCACTCAAGCTATATGCACAATTGCAAAGGACCAGGTATTTCTGTCTTGTTCTTCACACACTTGCCGAGTGAACTGGAATATAATTAAACAATTCAATAGTATTACTTGTTCATAGTACTGCACGAGCTCTCAATGTCTGTTAGAGCGTTTCTTTCAAGACAAAGGAAAATAATATATATACTCATACGTTAGTCAATCAGATGACTCTAGCGACAACGAATTTTAGACTTCTAAATACGGAAGAACTCTAATTCCGCATGAGGATCTTTCTAAGATATACACGCTGTCAAGTGTCCCTGATATCGTAAAAGATATTAGCACAATATTCTTAAATATCTCAGTTAATCAAATATATATATATGATGGAGATCTTTTCAAAAATATCGCACAGTAGTATCTTTATTCTTTTACTGCAAGTTACAACAGTCTAAGGAGTTACCCATTTAACTTGTGAGATCAGGGTTCTTAGCATGTGCATTGTACTTTGTTGATCATCAAAACACATACTAAAATACACCAATTCGACCGTATTTTTTCATCCATTGTTGCCCCATCTTCATTCTCAAAGTTCCAAAGCTTTCATCTGCTGATTTCATACCTGGCCATCTAGAAAATTTCAAACTTTTGCAATTTTATTGTTCGTTTATTTATTATGATTTTTTTTGTGGGTTTATTTCATCTAAAGCTTGAAGTTTGAAGTGAATCCATGTCTCAAAAAAATTTATTTTTTCGTAATGGAATGAATATTTGTTCTTGTAGATTTCAAGTTGAAGTGAAAGTATCATGTACACCAAGGTCGGCGCTTTTATGGGTGTAAAATTGACAAAGTAAGTGTACCATTTTCGAATTTCATTTTCAATGTTCTCATTTTCTTGTGTAAATAAGAAGGGGACTTAATTTTACCCAAATACGGTCGGATTAAGGTATTCTAGTATTGACTTTTTTGACATGGATGAAAAAACCAGTTGGCAACATTTAATTGGATATTTATTACACCTCAAATTTATGTATATACACGCGCTATATTTTTTGCACTGGTTTCAACTTTTGTATTAAAGTGGAACATAAAAAAATAGAGTTGGAGGGCCAAAATGGAGCAAGATTAAGATAAAGTGCCAAAATGAAATATAGTGCCAAGTTGAATGGGCTGTATATGTATTTGACCGAAATTTAGAGCTCCTTGCTATCTTAGGCGAGGTTAGATGTTGACAGGAGGTGCAGAGGAGGGCCTTGATCAAAATAGTATTCCATTTAGGGTTTAAGTTCTGTACAAGCTTTGTAACAAGTAGTTACACAATCAAGTCACTTTAAAAACAACAATTACAAGTAACCTTTCATAATTAGTACTGACTGGTTGTTTGGAAATATGGGCTAAGTCACCTGCAGGCTGGTATTATAAAATGTTAAATTACACTTAATAATATAAAAAATTTATTTTGTGCATATAACTTAAATATCGTTGTCCACGCTACACCACTACAAAAATCAAAATTATTGCGGCGATTAAATTATGGCGATTCAACATAACCGACGCAATATAGATCATAATACGGCAGCGTTCCAAACGCCATTAGGGCATATGTTAAAGTGACCGTTCTTTTTCAAATTACGGCGGTTCGAAATTGCCACTAATTCCCACAATTTTTAATAATTTTTTTTATTTAGAACTCCCCGGCTAAAAGGTTAAATATAAAACATAATTTTAATAGCAACATATTTAGAACTCCCCGATTAGACGCTATTCTCTCTCTCTCTCTCTCTCTAAAAAAAACGATTCCCCCAAATCATTTAAGGTCATATCGTTCAACGATTCTCCCAATTCCTTTAGCTTTTTGTAAGGAGATTAGACTTCAACTCGTTTAGATGTGGTATTGTGTATGTATTTCAATGATATAGCTTAAAGCACTGATGTAGCTTAAATTGTTTAAGGTCATATTAGTTTAAAACACTGATCTTAGCCATGAATTTCATTGATTTAGCTTTTCATTTTGCTGATTTAGCCATTGATTTCACTGATTTAAGGCATTCCTGTGTGTGTATTGGATGAAGATAAGTTTAAATCACTAATTTTCGCTGTGGATTCACTGGTTTTTCTGTCACTTTCACCGTTTTGGCAGTCAATTTTACTGATTCGACCGTCGATTTCATTGGTTTAGCTATCGATTTATCTTTTCTATTTGCTAGGGTTCATGCATGTTTGAGAGTTTATTGATTTCCTCAATTTCTGCTAATGGTTTTATTTCTTATCTTTATTAGTTTTTAGTCTATTTTTTTGTTCTTTTTCTGTTCAATTGTTCTGAATGTAGTCAAATACATGCACTTATTTTTTATATTCGTATTTGTTGTTCAGTATAATACTAACCTAAATTATTATATATGCGCTTGATAGGTAGCTGAAGCTATTGGGATCGACGTCGACAATGAACAATTTGATAGGCATGTGATGTTTGGTGATAAATTATGAAAAGTGCATATTTTTTAGTATATTTGCATATTAATTTTTGTGTGTGTCGCGGGAGATCACATGATTTTCGAAGTGAAATATACTCATTACGTGTTTCTTATGTGTAGGAACGAGTTTGGATGCTAAATGATCAAAAGATGACAATTCGACACAAAAAGAAGAAATTAAAGGAGTGGGAGCTCGTCTATTCTCGTGCGTGGCACGAAGTCGGACGCGAAAAAGGAGAAAAGTTAAGGCCCAAAACAGTCAAGCGAAGCAAAGGCACGGAGCGCTTCGCAAAATGGAAGAATCTCAAAAGTTGGATTCGCGTCAAAGTCCGCGTCTGGACGCGAAGGCAGACGCGGATCCGCGTCAAAGTCCGCGTCTAGACGCGAAGGCAGATTCGGATTCCAGCTCTCCCATCAGATGTTGGATTGAAGAATTCCGCCCCTCATCAACCCTAAGTCATATAAATACATCCTAAAACACCACTTTGAAGAAGGGGAAACACTTTTAACATAATTTATACCTAAGGAGGCGGGGAGGACATTTTTTGAGAGGAAAACACAAGCACAGAGCCGCCGTGGAGGCCGGGTTTCATCTTTTCTTCCACCAAACTTAGTAATTTTTATGTTTCTTTGTATGATTTGTTGTTTTGCTACCATGTCTATGTGGAGCTAAACTTCACGTTCTAGGGTTGTGGTTCTTTCATGACTATTGTTACTCGGGTAGTGATTTTGATTTCTTAGTTTATTATATTGGGTTATTTATTCAATCCTGCACTTAATTATTTGATTGTTTGATCACCAATTGAATACTATCTACGAATCTAGAGTTGAACTCGAAAGTGGGAATTCTAGATTGCATATAGGATTGAGTAGAGCAAGTTCTTGAACCTGGGCATCGGGGAACGGATTCGCGGTTAGGATAGACATATACCTAATTGCCTTGCTTGGTTAATTTACAGGAATTATAAATGCATTCTTGTTGATTCTAACTCCATAGACATATAGGCGTTAGGTTAGCTTGAATAGGCAAGTAAGAACTGGACAGATTCTTATGAGCAATATTAACCCTGTCAACCAATAAACTAGATAAATTAGTTAGTCAATTCAATTGAAGAATACAATAGGAATGTTAGATAGCCCATAACCCTAGATCGTTTTCATTACATTGATAATATAAAAATCTGTTCTTCCTCTATTCAAAGTTCATTATTTGCTTTTATTATTTTAATTAGTTTAGAATCAAATACTTCTAGGTTTAATTCTTGTTTATATAATTAGGATAATCTAATTTAGTTAATAGTTAATCACAAGTCCTCGTGGGATCGACATCCGACATTTAGTCACTTTATTACTTGACGATCGCGTATATTTGCGTGTGCGTTTGGCCGCAACAAGTTTTTGGCGCCGTTGTCGGGGACTTAGAAATTAACTATTCTACTAGATTGGATTTTTACTTTTTGCCTATTCAAGTTTTTATTTTTTTATTTTTAACTTAGTTTAATATTTTATTATCTTTGTTGACATGGCATCTTGGAATGAGAATTGGTCAAAATTGTGGAGGACCACACTTGTGGAAAAATTGTGCACTCAATTTGATGTGTGGAATTTTTGTAATATGTGTGGTGGTCAAGGTGACCATTGGGATGGTTGTCCTAATTCTTATTATCTTTCTCGGAATTCTTATTATAATGTTTCTAATAATGTTTATGAGTTTGATAGGAGCAAGGAAGTGGAGGATATGGAAAGCATGGCTCATATTATGGACATGATGAGGCATGTAGTCGAGCTACAAGATGAAAATCGAAACGCTGCACAAAGAATTAGTGCAGCAATCATAAGAATGAAGGCCGGGGCGGAGGAAATGGCTGAAGAGAGCGAGTTCCCACTAGAAAATAATTTTGAAGAAGCAGATATAGTGAGCCAATCTTGGCTAGAGGAACAAGCTCAACTTATAAAATCTCATGAGTTTCTTCGTGATAGTCTTTCAAATATGACAGAACAACTAATAGAAGCAAGAACTGAGCTCAGGCAAGAGATAGACCAATTTGGCTCAGATATCCATGACTTGCATGCTCAATTGATTAAAAAGGTTGAGGCATCTGATGTCCTACAACCAATTTTTGTGGATACTGGCCAGCTTGTGGAGCTGAAAGAGGAATTCCAACTATTCGACCAAAATATTATTAATTATGCCAAGGTTGACGAAGAGCTCAAAATTGAGGATGTCAAAAATAATGCAATTTTGGAGTTGGAGCGTATTGGACCTCATTCTAAACACTTTTCAACATTATGTTTGGTTGGTGACATGGAAATTGATCCATTCGAGCATATGGAGGAGTCAATAGATGAGGAACAAAGTGTTTATATTCTGAAATTTGCCACACCAAGGAGACAAAATGACATTCCTCACTTAAAGGCCAAGAAGTGCAAGATGCGATACCTACTACTTGGGTTCTTTATTTTCACACCACCGCCTCATGAACGTGACAGAAAATTTGATGCAAAATTGGGGGCGCAATTTATATCCTCAAAGTGGAAGGAAAAGTGATCAAAGTGTTGGCGTCGTGCTGCGACGTTAAATCAAGCGCTTGTTGGGAGGCAACCCAATTTTATTTTTTATTTTTTCTTTTGTTTATTTTTTTATTGTGTTATTTCTTTTGTAGTATTATTTTTGTGTTTTGTAGGAGTACGAGCATGGAATCAAAGCCAAGAGGCATGGGCAAAAGCGAGCAGGTGGTTGAAACTAAGTGTGAGGTACCCGCACAAGGGATCATACCAGGGAGAAGTCTGAGTATCTCGTGAGCTGCTAATTCTTCGGCCTTTGGCCTACCAGGGAGTCTCTTTTACCCTCTTGTTATTTTTAGTGTGCATTGAGGACATTGCATAATTTTAAGTGTGGGGTGAGGAGATTGTCTGGGTGATTTTCTGTGCTATGTTAGCTTAGTTATAGTACTCGTTCTTAGTGTAGTAATTTTTTTTTTTTAAAAATGACTAAAAAACGAAAAAAAAATTTTTTTGAAAGATTTGGACTTTTCCCGACGATGGATCTCCTAGACAGTTTTCTTGAGGGATTAAAGTCTAAACAAAAAATCCAAAAATATGT
Source organism: Nicotiana attenuata (assembly GCF_001879085.1). Taxonomy (NCBI): domain Eukaryota; kingdom Viridiplantae; phylum Streptophyta; class Magnoliopsida; order Solanales; family Solanaceae; genus Nicotiana; species Nicotiana attenuata. The sequence continues at coordinate 46,326,051 of NC_032000.1, read as the reverse complement.
CTTTTATTTTCTTTAGGTAGTAATAATCCCCCGTGGTTTTTCTTTGTGCCTCGGTTCTTTTTCATGGGATGTAGTTTGAACCGGGTAGTAGTATTTTTTATTTTTAATTTTAGAGTAGATTAGAATTTAGGGAATAAATGGAGGAAGAATGATGAACCTAGGCGCCCTTGACTTGTTTGATAGTAGCATATTTAGGCTTTGGCATGTGTAGTATCTTCCCTATGATTTGAAATAATTGATGATGCCTTGCTTAGTTGGATAGCATGTCTTGTGATGCCTATGTCTCGTTTTCTTACTTATGTTCACTTTGTGCTTCATGCTTAATATCTCGTGGCTCCGTGAATACTTGCATTTGTTTGAGAGTTAGAATGAAACCGTTCTTAGTGAGTCATGTGCCATGTGTGGTGAGGTTTTTGTATAGTCTATGTATTGTACTTGTGTCTAGAACTTGCCCGGTTTGTGAGTCGAAGCGAAATTTTAGGTGATTCTCGATTTGAAAAATGATTTTAGGCTTTCTTTGATCTTTTTGAGCTTAATTGCTTACCACAAATAAAATTTATCCCTAGTCAACCCTTTTGAGCCTATAGACTTTTATTTGGCACCCACATTACAAGCCTATACCCTTTTTATTCTTAATTGACATTGTTTTGATCCCTTTTCCTCTTAAAGCACTTTAATTGTGAGATGAGCGCTAAAGGAAGTAAGAAGGAACTAAGTGTGGGGTGGCTTTTGAGTGGAACCAATAAAAGGAAGAAAGGTGCACTTGTTTTTTAAAATAATACACCACTAGCAAAATTGAAAAAAAGAATAATATGGAAGGAAAAAAAGAAAAAGATAGAGATGAATACATTGTTGTCTTGTTCCTGCTAGTGGGTATGAATTATTGTAGTGCTTAAAGAAGAAGGGAGCATTTTTGGGGTGATATTCTTTGTGAAAGTGAAGTGGATTGAAGAATTTATGCTTAAAAGTTGATTATGTGGTGTGTTAAAGTGCTTAGGAGGGTTAGTCACTATTCCTAAATATATCCTACCCGTCCCTTAGCCCACATTACAACCATAAAAAAGACCTAATTGATTTTAGATCGAGCGAGCCTACATTTATTTTTTAGTAGAGATTTACATTAAGGGCAAGCCTATGGTACCAATTACATGCATGTGACTTCTTTTGTGAGAGTGAGTGATTTTCATTGATATATGTGAGCATGAGATTCGAATGTGTGGATTGATTTTACTCTCTTTGCTTTTGTTGTGAGGGCACATGGTTACACGAGGGATAGGTAACATTATTAGCTCTCTCTATGATTTTGGGTGTTCAAGTCACGAGTACATTGTGACATTGAGTCGTTTTGTGAGGCTAGGATTGTTATAAGCATGTTCTCTTTGTTTGAATATTTTTGAAGTTGGCATAAGAAAAAGGGAAGTGTATGTGATATCATATGCTAATGTTTAATTGTTGCTATCAACCATGGTCATTGGTGTAGTGTGCCTCAATTGTGTAAAAACAAAGTGCACAAGGATAGTGTGAATTGTAAGTTGACTCGAGGACGAGCAACGTTTAAGTGTGGGGTAGTGATGTTTGGTGATAAATGATGAAAAATGCATATTTTTTAGTATATTTGCATATTAATTTTTGTGTGTGTCGCGGGAAATTACATGATTTTCGAAGTGAAATATACTCATTATATGTTTCTTATGTGTAGGAACAAGTTTGGATGCCAAATGATCAAAAGATGACAATTCGACACAAAAAGAAGAAATTAAAGGAGTGGGAGCTCGTCTATTCTCGTGCGTGGCACGAAGTCGGACGCGAAAAAGGAGAAAAGTTAAGGCACAAAACAGCGAAACGAAGCAAAGGCACGGAGCGCTTCGCGAAATGGAAGAATCTCAAAAGTTGGATCCGCGTCAAAGTCCGCGTCTAGACGCGAAGGCAGACGCAGATCCGCGTCAAAGTCCGCGTCTACATGCGAAGGCAGACGCGGATTCCAGCTCTGCCATCCGAAGTTGGATTGAAGAATTCCGCCCCTCATCAACCCTAAGTCATATAAATACATCCTAAAACACCACTTTGAAGAAGGGGACACACTTTTAACTTAATTTAGACCTAAGGAGGCGGGGAGGACGTTTTTTGAGAGGAAAACACAAGCACAGAGCCGCCGTGGAGGCCGAGTTTCATCTTTTCTTCCACCAAACTTAGTAATTTTTATGTTTCTTTGTATGATTTGTTGTTTTGCTACCATGTCTATGTGAAGCTAAACTTCACGTTCTAGGGTTGTGGTTCTTTCATGATTATTGTTACTCGGGTAGTGATTTTGATTTCTTAGTTTATTATATTGGTTTATTTATTCAATCCTGCACTTATTTATTTGATTGCTTGATCACCAATTGAATACTATCTACGAATCTAGAGTTGAACTCGAATGTGGGAATTCTAGATTGCATATAGGATTGAGTAGAGCAAGTTCTTGAACCTGGGCGTCGGGGAACGGATTTGCGGTTAGGATAGACATATACCTAATTGCCTTGCTTGGTTAATTTACAGGAATTATAAATGCGTTCTTGTTGATTCTAACTCCATAGACATATAGGCGTTAGGTTAGCTTGAATAGGCAAGTAAGAACTCGACAGATTCTTATGAGCAATATTAACCCTGTCAACCAATAAACTAGATAAATTATTTAGTCAATTCAATTAAAGAATACAATAGGAATGTTAGATAGCCCATAACCCTAGATTGTTTTCATTACATTGCTAATGAAGAATACAATTGAAGAATACAATAGGAAAGTGAAGTGGATTGAAGAATTTATGCTTAAAAGTTGATTATGTGGTGTGTTAAAGTGCTTAGGAGGGTTAGTCACTATTCCTAAATATTTCCTACCCGTCCCTTAGCCCACATTACAACCATGAAAAAGACCTAATTGATTTTAGATCGAGCGAGCCTACATTTATTTTTTAGTAGAGATTTACATTAAGGGCAAGCCTATGATACCAATTACATGCATGTGACTTCTTTTGTGAGAGTGAGTGATTTTCTTTGATATATGTGAGCATGAGATTCGAATGTGTGGATTGATTTTACTCTCTTTGTTTTTGTTGTGAGGGCACATGGTTACATGAGGGATAGGTAACATTATTAGCTCTCTCTATGATTTTGGGTGTTCAAGCCACGAGTACATTGAGACATTGAGTCGGTTTGTGAGGCTAGGATTGTTATGAGCATGTTGTCTTTGTTTGAATATTTTTGAAGTTGACATAAGAAAAAGGGAAGTGTATGTGATTGCATATGCTAATGTTTAATTGTTGCTACCAACCATGGTCATTGGTGTAGTGTGCCTCAATTGTGTAAAAATAAAGTGCACAAGGATAGTGTGAATTATTAGTTGACTCGAGGACGAGCAACGTTTAAGTGTGGGGTAGTGATGTTTGGTGATAAATGATGAAAAGTGCATATTTTTTTAGTATATTTGCATATTAATTTTTGTGTGTGTCGCGGGAGATTACATGATTTTCGAAGTGAAATATACTCATTATATGTTTCTTATGTGTAGGAACGAGTTTGGATGCTAAATGATCAAAAGATGACAATTCGACACAAAAAGAAGAAATTAAAGGAGTGGGAGCTCGTCTATTCTCGTGCGTGGCACGAAGTCGGAAGCGAAAAAGGAGAAAAGTTAAGGCACAAAACAGCGAAGCGAAGCAAAGGCACGGAGTGCTTCGCGAAATGGAAGAATCTCAAAAGTTGGATCCGCGTCAAAGTCCGTGTCTAGACGCGAAGGCAGACGCGGATCCGCGTCAAAGTCCGCGTCTTGACGCGAAGGCAGACGCAGATTCCAGCTCTCCCATTCGAAGTTGGATTGAAGAATTCCGCCCCTCATCAACCCTAAGTCATATAAATACATCCTAAAATACCACTTTGAAGAAGGGGACACACTTTTAACATAATTTAGACCTAAGGAGGCGGGGAGGACGTTTTTTGAGAGGAAAACACAAGCACAGAGCCGCCGTGGAGGCCGTGTTCTTCCACCAAACATAGTAATTTTTATGTTTCTTTGTATGATTTGTTGTTTTGCTACCATGTCTATGTGGAGCTAAACTTCACGTTCTAGGGTTGTGGTTCTTTCATGACTATTGTTACTCGGGTAGTGATTTTGATTTCTTAGTTTATTATATTGGTTTATTTATTCAATCCTGCACTTAATTATTTAATTGCTTGATCACCAATTGAATACTATCTACGAATCTAGAGTTGAACTCGAAAGTGGGAATTCTAGATTGCATATAGGATTGAGTAAAGCAAGTTCTTGAACCTGGGCATCGGGGAACGGATTCGCGGTTAGGATAGACATATACCTAATTGCCTTGCTTGGTTAATTTACAGGAATTATAAATGCGTTCTTGTTGATTCTAACTCCATAGACATATAGGCGTTAGGTTCGCTTGAATAGGCAAGTAAGAACTCGACAGATTCTTATGAGCAATATTAACCCTGTCAACCAATAAACTAGATAAATTAGTTAGTCAATTCAATTGAAGAGTACAATAGGAATGTTAGATAGCCCATAACCCTAGATCGTTTTCATTACATTGATAATATAAAAATCTGCTCTTCCTCTATTCAAAGTTTATTATTTGTTTTTTTTATTTTAATTAGTTTAGAATCAAATACTTCTAGGTTTAATTCTTGTTTAGATAATTAGGATAATCTAATTTAGTTAATAGTTAATCACAAGTCCTCGTGGGATCGACATCCGACTTTTAGTCACTTTATTACTTGACGACCGCGTATACTTGCGTGTGCGTTTGGCCGCAACAACATGCATCATTCTTGTACTGTATTATAATTATCTAGGCTGCTCTTCAGTTGTCAATTCAGTTTGATTATAAAATTCAGAAGGGTTGTGATTCTAGTGAATAAACATGTATCTTTTAACTGTGATGTTATAATGTTTTATTAGAAGGCCATCGCACCATGCATGATGTCATAACAAGGAAATGTCTATTTATTCTTTCTGTTACATTCATCAGATATAGACAATGTAATTCAGAACATCGTTTGGAAAATCACAGTTAGGTACTCATTTGCGACTGATAGTTGGTAGCAGAAGATATTCCTGATTTAGTTAGCTTTTTCCTTTCACTAAACACTCTAAATTGGTTAAAGATTTAACTTTTGTCTGTTTTTATGTCAATTAAATGATTAGTTAATGGTTGTTGTAGATTTGATGATTGATTGTGTTGTTGCTTTACTTTTGGCGGAAGCGAATCTGCAATTTTGGAAGCCGCCGTTATAACCGCCGCTATACGTATAATAGTCCGCCGCAATTACCGTGTTTTTTGTTGTGCACGTTCACCCCTCGAGCTAAAGATATATATGGAGACATGATTAAAGTCTCGGCGAAGGGTAGTAAGCAGCAGTGTTAAGTCTTCCTTTTGTAACTGTGGCTTAAACATTATAAGGAGATGTGGAGAGAAGAGACAGATCACAAGGACACTCCACACTTTGTGCCAATAATTGGTGATCTTAGATGTACAATGTCCTTAGAATAGTTATGGCTGAGATTGAAGCTCAACTGACTCTGTAGTACACGACGTGCTGCTTATTTAGCGCGATATGGATCTTGTTAATGTCCTATTAGATTGGATGGTAATACTAAACTAGGAACAACATATTCTGCTACCATGAGATGACCGTCGTTAAGTCGCAGTTGACATAATATTAAAAAGCACATACGTAGCGATATTATAGTAATAATTGACACGTGTGTTGCCGGTGTTGATAATTTTAAATTTTTTTTGTAGGAGTATCAAGTTCTGCCCTTGAAAATATAACTCACCCAATTTAAGAATTTCTATAGTATAAGTTAGTATCAGACTCAGCCCTTGAAAAAATAACTCGTCCAACTCACCTACTTGGACGGACCGAGCTGGCCATACATATAATATTAATTGGCGGGTCAATGTGGAAAACATCTAGGTAAGCCTGCTTAAAATATATGGTTAATTTGGATATAATAAAATGTATACGGTGAAATCAGGTGCCCCGATTTTGTGGGCTCGAAGGTTCATATCAAGGAACAGAAGGCTCGCGTCGAGGAATAGACTTATTATGGACCGAGTTCGAGCCTGAGGACGGAGTACGAGGCTGGAAGAACTAAGTGTTCGAGGAACATCGAAGCCTAATATAACCAGCCTCAAGATAGTGCCTTTAAGGATTTGTAACAGCATGAGCAAGATTCTTGCCACGTCCCCAAGATCGTGGCGTAAATCCCGGAATAGATTTGTACGAATCCGTACTAGGCGGTTAGACAGTTGTCCCAATAATTTTTTTTACAGTAAATAGAAATTTACCTTAGTTAGGTCCCCCTATTATATAAAGGGGACCCCAACCATTTGTAAACAATCATCAATCATTTGGCTAAAAATATACTCTCTTACTTTCTCGCTCATTGTTCATCAGAATTGTCTTTTAACTTTATTATTCTTGCTTTACTGTTCTTGATTCACCTCGAGGTCACCTTGGCTCGAGGTCGGGACTGGCTTACATACTGGTTTGATTCTACTTACTTTCTTCATTTACACGCTAGTTTTCATGGTTATTAATTAGTATTGAACTAAATCACATATCTTTAAAATCATAAATTAAATTTAATTGTTACTCGTATTTTCGAGGTAAACAATTTGGCGTCCACCGTGGGGCTAAAGATAATAGTGATTATTTCAGTACTAATTCTGATAACACTCGTTATTTTCACACTTGTTCTTGTTAAGAATTTTTGTTTTTAGGATAAAACATGTCAAACTCGCAAAACGCACCCATACACAGTGATGAGGGTCTTGGATTTCATGGGGAAAACAACAATGTAGGGGTCGGTGTACCACCAATTAACCCTGTAGAAGTACCAAATGGGAAATCAGTCGATGTTAGTTCGCACATTGCTTTGGATGCAAATTTTGAACAGACCCCGGAGGAAGTGTACGCAGGGAAGCCCGATCTGATGGCCAAGGAACACAAGGTCTGGGAGATGGGGAAGTCAGCCTCCAAGTAATATTTGAGATGCTGCAAGCTCAACAGGTTGCTATCGCCCAGCTTCAGAGTTAGCACAGAACACCAAGTATAGTCGAACCAGAAAACACTCGACGTACTGAGCCGATACCGCAAAGATCAAATGGTAATGGCTTGGGGTTTGATCCCCCAATTATGAGGATGCTCGAGGAACTCACCAAGAGAATCGAGTCCGGGGAGAAGAAGATTGAGGATAATGAATAGAAAGTTGACTTATAACTCCCGTGTTGATCAAATACCAGGGGCACCCTCGGTCTTGAAAGGTTCAGATGCCAAAAAGTTCATACGAAAGCTATTCCCTCAGAGTGCGGCTCCGAAGCCCATTCCTAAAAGGTTTTGCATGTCCGATATACCTAAATACAACGTGACAACCGACCCTAATGAACATATTACCTCATACACTTGCGGGATTAAAGGAAACAACTTGAATGATGATGAGATCGAATCAGTATTGTTGAAAAAATTTGGGGAAACTTTGTCGAAAGGAGCCATGATTTTGTACCACAACTTGCCCCCGAACTCTATAGATTCATTTTCTATGTTAGCAGACGCCTTCGTGAAAGCACATGCCGGGGCCATAAAGGTGGCGACAAGGAAATCAGATGTTTTTAAGATAAGACAGAGGAATGACGAAATGCTAAGGGAGTTCGTGTCCCGGTTTCAAATGGAGCGAATGGAATTACCACCGGTCTCGGATGATTGGTCAGTATAGGCTTTTAGGCTGAATGAGCAGAGTTCGATCGTGTCACGATAATTAAAGCAGAATCCGATCGAGTACCCAGCCGTGATGTGGTCAGACGTACATAATCGTTACCAATTTAAGATCAGGGTCGAGGACGACCATTTGGGAGCCCCCTCGAGTTCGGTTCATCCGAATAGATTGGCAGCGAAGCCCTTGAGAGATACGGACAGGGAATCGAGATCAAACAAGGAACGGTATCAGCCATATGTCGATCGAAGAAACAATGGTTCGGGGCGTAACGCTCCTCGAAATGATCGAGGTAAAAACTCTCGAGGACTCATGAGTAAGAATGGTTTTGACAGACATACCGACCCCAAAGCACCTCGATTGTCGGAGTATAATTTTAGTGTAGATGCAGGGATCGTGTCAACTATTGGAAGAATCAACGAGACCAGGTGGAACAGGCCTATACAAACCGATCCTTCTCAAAGGAATCCAAACTTAATGTGTAAGTATCATGGCACACATGGCCATAAAACCGAAGATTGCAGGCTGCTGAGGGAGGAGGTAGCTCGATTGTTCAACGAGGGCCATCTTCGAGAATTTCTTAGTGATCGAGCTAAGAACCACTTCAGGGAAAGAGATGAAAACAGAAAAAATGAGCAGGAAGAACCACAACACATAATTCATATGATCGTTGGCGGTGTCGATGTTCCACAAAAGCCTATATTCAAACGCACCAAGGTGTCGATCACCAGAGAAAAATAGACTCGAAGTTATGTGCCCGAGGGCATCCTAGCATTCAATGACGAGGAAGCGAAAGGCATATCTTAGCCGCACAATGACGCCTTGGTAATTTTTATTTTATTAAATGAAATTCAAGTTAAACTTATTTTAGTGGATCCAGGTAGCTCAGCAAACATAATCACATCGAGGGTCGTAGAGCAGCTCGGCCTTCAGGATCAAATTGTACGAGCATCCCGAGTCCTAAATGGCTTCAGCATGGCAAGAGGAACAACCAAGGGGGAGATAATCCTACCAGTGAACGTGGCCGGGACCATACAAGATACAAAATTCCATGTCATCGAAGGCGACATGAGGTATAATGCACTTCTCGGGAGACCATGGATACACAACATGAGGGCAGTACCTTCAACCCTTCATCAGATGATGAAATTCCCAAAAGTGGATGGTGTGAAAACTGTTTACGGGGAACAACACGCTGCATTAGAGATGTTTGCAGTCGAAGAGGTGATACCAGTACTAGCGCCTTCGACCTCAAAAAAGTCAAGCACCAAAGATAAGCAGACGACTAAATAGCAATCATCGCCCCCAGCCTCGACCGAATCGGAGCAGCAGGTAACCGCAGACGAAGAAGAGGATCTCCTTACTCCTCGTACTTTCGTCGTTCCCGAAGAGTCCAATACACCAAATCAATGGCCGAGGAACTCGAGCAGGTCATATTGATCGAATACATGCCTGAGAGAAAGGTATATCTGGGTACGGGGTTAACCCCCGAACACAGGAATAAACTCATTCAATTTTTTATCGATAATATGGATTGTTTTGCTTGGTCCCATTTAGACAAGATGGGGATCCCACTGAAATAACAACACACCGGCTAAGCCTCGATCCCAGGTTCAAACCAGTAAAGCAAAAAAGGAGGCCCCAGTCCGAGGTGAAGCATGCATTCATAAAGGATGAGGTAACCGAACTTCTTAAAATAGGGTCTATTCGGGAGGTAAAATACCCCGAATGGTTAGCCAATGTAGTTTTAGTTCCTAAAAAGGGAAACAAACTTAGAATGTACGTAGATTATAAGGATTTAAACAAAGCATGCCCTAAAGACTCTTTTCCATTGCCTAACATCGATTGCGTGATTGATGCCACGGCCGGCCACGAGATACTAACCTTTCTCGACGCCTACTCGGGGTATAATCAAATTTAGATGAACCCGGAAGACCACAAAAAAACCTCATTTATCACTATGTTTGGAACATACTGTTACAATGCAATGGCCTTCGGGCAAAAAAATGCTGGAGCAACATACCAACGCTAAGTTAACAGAATGTTCGAGGAACAGATAGGTAAATCAATGGAAGTTTACATTGACGATATGTTGGTTAAGTTTCTGCGTGCAGAGGACCATTTAAATCACTTGCGGGAAACATTCAAAATCCTGAGGAAGTACAACATGAAGCTCAACCCAGCGAAATGTGCCTTCGGGGTCAGTTCGGGCAAGTTCCTCGAACTTGTGGTATCAAATCGAGGGATCGAAATCAACCCCAACAAAATCAAGGCCATCGAGGATATCACTTTCGTAGATAGTGTGAAAGCTGTACAAACGTTAACAGGACGAATTGCCGCCTTGGGTCGATTTATTTCGAGGTCATCGGATCGAAGCCATAGATTCTTTTAATTGCTCAAAAACAAAAAGGATTTCGCGTGGACCCCGGAATGACAACAAGCATTGGAAGATTTAAAGCGATATTTATCGATTCCACCTTTGCTTCAGACTCCGAAGGTAGACGAAAAGCTTTACTTGTATTTGGCAGTGTCCGAGATAGCGGTAAGTGGGGTGCTGGTTCGAGAAGAGCAAGGTACGAAATTCCTTATTCATTATGTAAGTCGAACTTCCGGCTGGCATGGGCCGTCATACTTTGCAGGTACGATATCGAATATCTACCCCGAACGGCCATCAATTCTCAAATCTTAGCTGACTTCGTGGCCGATTTAACGCTGACCCTCCTACCCGAAGTGGAGAAAGAACTTCTGCTAAAATCGGGTACAACATCAGGGGTATGGACCGTTTTCACGGACGGAGCCTCGAATGTGAAAGGGTCCAGGCTTGGCATTGTTTTGAAGCCACGAACAGGTAGTAGTATTAGAGAATCTATCAAAACTTTTAGGTTGACTAATAACGAGGCCGAGTATAACGCCATGATTGCAGGTCTCGAGCTAGCTAAAAGCTTGGGAGTAGAAGTCATTGAAGAAAATGCGATTCTCTGTTGGTAGTGAACCAAGTAAACAAAAATTTTGAAGTTCGAGAGGATAGGATGCGAAGATACTTGGATAAACTACAGGTAACCCTGCATCGCTTCAAGTAATGGACCCTAGATCATGTGCCTCGAGAGCAAAACAGCGAGGCCGATGCACTTGCCAACTTGGGGTCATCAGTAGAAGAAGATGATATTGTTCCGGGGGATGTTGTCCAATTATCGAGGTCAGTGGTCGAACAGGGTCATGCCGAGATAAATTCTACGAGTTTGACTTGGGATTGGAGGAATAAGTACATCGATTATTTGAAAAATGGAAAGCTCCCATCGTGTAATAAAGAGTCAAGGGCTCTATGAACCAAGGCTGCTAGGTTCACATTGGATGAAGATGGGACATTGTCCAGGAGGACATTCGATTGACCAATGGCGAATGTTTAGGGCCTGGGGATACCGATTATGTTCGAGAAATCCACGAAGGCACTTGTGGGAATCACTTCGGCGCCGAGTCATTGATTCTCAAAATTATTATAGCAGGGTATTACTGGGATAGCATGGACAAAGACACTAAGGAGTTTGTTAAAAAGTATGGTAAAAGTCAAAGGTTCGCTCCAATGATTCACCAGCCCGGAGAGAAACTACACTCAGTCCTATCCCCGTGGCCTTTCATGACTGACTACTTTCCTAAATGGGTGGAAGCACAGGCCTTCGAGAAGGTCAGAGAAAAAGAAGTTATTGAATCGTCTGGGACCACATCATATGTCGATTTGGGATACCTGCGGAGATCGTATGTGACAATGGAAAGCAATTCTTCGGGAGCAAGGTAACGGAGTTCCCCGAAGCATACAAAATAAAGAGGATAGTATCAACACCGTACCACCCAACCGAGAACGGACATGCCGAGTCAACAAACATAACTATCATTCAAAACCTAAAAATAAAGGTTGGACGATGCACAAGGAAAATGGAGAGAAGTTGTACCCGAGGTCCTATAGGCATATCAAACGACATTGCAGTCCAGCACGGGGGCTACTCCGTTCTCATTAGTATATGGCTCCGAGGCCTTAATCCCTGTCGAGGTCGGAGAACCCAGCGCCAGGTTTTGACTTGCATCGGAGGAGTCAAATCACGAGGCTACGAATACTAGGCTCAAGCTATTATATGAAAAACGAGAAGCTGCACTTGTTCGGATGGCGGCGCAAAAACAAAGAATAGAAAGATATTATAATAGAAGGACTAACCTTCGACACTTCGGAATTGGGGATTTAGTTCTACGGAAGGTCACCCTCAATAATCGTGACCTGAATAAAGGGAAACTGGGCCCGAACAGGGAAGGACCGCACCGAGTCATCGGAGTTGTCGGTAAAGGATCTTACAAACTTGGCACGATGGGAGGCAAACAACTGCCGAACATTTGGAATGTATCACTACCCAAACGATACTACTGCCAAAGTATGACTTTATCCTTTTGTCCATTCAAATTTAAAGCTAACCCATTATAGGTGTTCAATCGAATACTTTGAGGGCACCTTTTTACACGAAGACCTGAGGTTTTAAAGCACGCGTTGCACTCTTTTCCCTTAGATCGGATTTTGTCCCAAATGGGTTTTACCGGCGAGGTTTTTAACGAGGCAACAACTATGTGCTACCTAAGAAGAACTGAATAGTATCAAAGGCTTCTTTTCAATCAACCTCGAATACTGGGGGGCATCACCTTCGGAGATGATATTTTCGAGGAAATGCTTCACGCCAAAGAGGACCTCGATAGGAAAACTTTGTAATGGGTCAAACGGTGAGATGAACTGTGTCCATGTAGAATACTCGAGCCCCGACGGCAAAACATGTACGCATGTATCAATTATTCAAAGAAACATTCTTTCTATATCAAAACACTTTGTGTCCCAAAGAAATTTGCTACTATACAAACATCATACTTGTAATCTTGCGAGAAACGGCTCAAGGGCCAAAGCATGAATACACCTCGAATACTCGGGGACTATCATCGTCAGTCAACACATTTGAGTCATCCAAACTCGAATTCATAAGACCTCAAAGAGGCATCCCATCGACATAAAGGCCAAGGCCATCATACTCGGGGACTAACCTTTCGAACAAGTTCGAAAGATTATCGGGAAATAAGTCCAAGAGGATGCCTGAAGGCTACGACCATATTAAAGGCTACGGCCATATTAAAAGTTACGTCCATATTAAAGACTACGGTCATATAAAAGGTTACGGACGAAATAATGCGGCTCGGAGACGTCCGACTTCCGCCATAAGTTAAAGGCCTTCAAATACATTGAAAATTTGGTTAAATTAGGCAACTCTCGGCAAATGCAAATAAAAAAGGGCTTCGATAAAATCAGCCCTCGAACAATTTAAAGGCTTTGAAAACATTAGACTTTAAAAATCCTCAAGAGGTATTAAATAATCGTAACACAAACGGATTGCAAATGGGGTTCCGATTGATCGAACCCTCGAAAAACCCAACGGGTACAAAAACACATGCTAAGGCATAAAGTAATTTTCACTAAGTCTTTTAGCCGAAAAGAGGGAAAAATTATAGCCGTCTTAGAGGCCCAATTGGCCCAATTTAAAGAGCCTAAGGGCCGACATAAAAGAGCCTAAGGGCTAATATAAAATAGCATAAGGGTCGAAGCATGTAGAGTTCGAGACCTTGCTCTCATTCGACTCAAATTCAAGAGTCCCGTCATCCCGAGCTCACATCAAATCAACTTAAGCATAGCTCGAGGATTAACAAAAGAGCCTGAGAGGTATATATTATAAGTCTAGAGATCACCCATTGATCACTAAAAACCTAAGGGTTTGTTCTATTCTAAGTCCGAGCCAGTGCTCATTTGATCATTGAAGTCGTAACATCAAAATTTTTCACAAAATGAAGACAAAGCAGAATTCAATACAAATCGGAGATGAAGCAAAGGGAATTATTTATATTTTTAAAGGGTATTTACAATGCCCATAAAGGGTCTTATACAAAAAACAAGAACAAAAAGAACCTAATCTACTTCGGGAGCTACACCCTCGGGAACCACATCCTTAGGAGCCGTATCCTCGGAAGCTGCACCCTCGGGAGCCACATCTTTGATAGCTGCATCTTCGGGATCCTCCTCCTCGGGGACTCCATCTTCATCTCCCCCGCTCTCCGAACCACTAACAACATCTTCATCATCGGAGGAGATGAGAAACCTGGCATCGGTTTCCAGCGCCTTTGCTTGGGCTATCTCTTTAGTAAGGTCGAGCCCTTGGGCATGGATTTCTTTGAGGGTCTCTCTCCGGGATTGGCACTTGGCCAAATAGTTACTCCATTTTTCCCGGTTAGAGTCCTCCCTTAGCTCTGCTTGAACAACCTCATCATCCCTTAAGTACACGACGATAGTTTTATCAGCCGCGGCCTTCGCCCTCTCCACTTCGGCTCTGGCTTCAGCAACTTCGGCCCTGGTTTCGGCAAGTTTGGACTCGAGTTCCCTGATCTTCTTGCCTTGGGCCAGATTTTTTACTTTAATACCTCGGAGCTGAGTCTCAACCGAGGCCAGTTGGGCTAGAGCTGCCTCTTTATCAACAGCAAGCCGATCCATGTTCTCCATCCATCGATTGCAGTCAGCTATAACCTGATCGACCTCTCCCCGGAGCTGCCCGATCACCTCTAACTTTTGCTGCAGCATAGACATTGAAGTGTTAGCCTCCACAGTATGGACAAGAAGACCATACTCTTTCAAAATCACGGTCACCTGCTTGTCTAGCTAGGCCTCGTTTTTGCGAGCTTTGGCCAAATCAGCCCGGAGGTCCTTGAGCTCTTTCTCCTTTTGGCTACAAAGGAGCCTCAGGGCCTTCTCCTCATCCAAAGACTTGATGAGCTCCATCTCAAATTGGTTCAGCTTGGCCCTGAACTTGATGATGGTCTACACAAATACAAAGAGAAATCAGTCAAGAGAAGGGAGAAGAAAAAATTACAACAAATAAAAGTTAGTCTTTACCTGAGAGAAGAGACGATGAGCCTCTTCGAAGAGGGTGAATGCGTCATTAAGGTCGGAGGCATCATCGACCCTAGTGAAACAATCCTGAAAAGGATCTTCTTCGAGGACCTTGCTCGGGTCGGGCGTTCGCACAGCTCGAGCGTTCTTTTTCGCCTCCTCAGATTAAGATGGTTGAGAAGGGGAGTGACCTATTGTCACGTCCCCGAGCTCCTCACTCGGGGCGCTCTGATTAGCTTCGGGTTTCTCGAAACTTGTCCCCTCCTGTGTACTTGTTAAAGGCGGGGGAATGATCTCGACCTCAGGGGACTCAAGGGCTTTGCCCGAGTCTTTCATCGGAGTTCCCTCACCACGGGGCAAGGTCTCTAGTTCGGCGGGCTTGGCGGCCTTGACCAGTTTCGTAGTTCGGGGCACCAGCGCCGACTCTTCGCCCTCGTTTTCTTCATCGTCCAGAAATTGGAGGACCGAATCTACATCTAAATGAATAAGTTTCCTCCTTGGCTTCCGAGTAGGGGTCCTCTCATCTTGGGAATCTTTGGGCTCCGAAGCCCTTTTTCTTTTGTTGTCTTTCCCCGATTTTGGAACCGGGGACTCGTTCTCTTCCCTGGGCGGGGCTGGCCTCATTTCAAAGACATCTTCAATACCTGCGTAGATAAGCGTAAGTATGGAAAACATCTCCTGTAAAAGGAAAGCATCAGAAAACCAGGGAGAAGAACTAACCGTGGTGCTTGGCCTCCCATTTTCCCCTCGATAAGTCATGCCATTTGCGCTCATCATACGAGGAGGTTGCAGCTAATCTTCGAACCCAGTCCTCGAGGTCGGGGATCACATGGGGAATCCAAGCAACAACGGCAAAAAAGGTAAAGGCATTACGAAACTCGAAAGCGGAATCTGAGAGGGTACTTGGAAAAGCACTTCACTTACGTTTGAAGTTCTATTTCTCCGGGAATGGCATTTTTTCCCTAGGGATAACGTCTGAGGTCCTCACTCTGACGAACTGTCTCATCCAGCCTCGGTCTTTATCCTCGTCATTACTAGCAAAGAAAGATTTTTTTGATAGACATTGAAGCTTGATCAGCCCTCGAAATAGCTGAGGCCGATACAGCCAAATGAGATGGTTGAGAGTAGACACTAATCCCTCGGCCTTGCTGGAAAAGAAGCGCGTCATAATCACGATGCACCAAAAGGAGGGATGGACCTGGCTGAGAGTAACCTCGTACCTTTTGCAAAAGTCAATCACTACTAGATCAAGGGGACACAGTGTGAAGGAATAAGTGTAAACACTTAAGAACCCCTCCACGTGAGTGGTGATGCTCTCCTCGGGGTCGGGGAACTGTACCACGACCTCGTCTCCCCAGCCACAGTCCTTCTTCATGGCTTTGAGATGCTTCTTTGATATCGAACTAATGTATCGAGATACATGTTCGCATCGCCCTGGGATCTTCGGGGGATTTTCAATGCTGAAATCTTTCTTTATCACACAAGGGGCGGTAATGATCTCGTGAAGGACCGGCGCCACAAGTTTGGCCGGCCGGGAAGAGAAAGAAGAAGCCTTCTGTTTTCGAGGAACTGTTTTAGAGGTTTTTGCAATGATTTTACGTTAAAAGATGCGGAAGGTGGCAAAGCTTGGCATTTTCCGGCATTAAAGGGCGGCGGAAGAAGGTGGTGAAAGAAAGAGATGAAGAGAAGAAGGGATCAGAGAGAATGCAATGAAGAAGTAAAGTTCTTAATTCAAAAAGGGAGTCCCGTAGTTATAGATAAGCGGCAGCGGTTCGGCGGCACTAGTGGCCGACCATTACTGGCATGCATTTAATGTTTTGGGGAAGCAAACCGATGGGACGCTTCGGTCACATCGAGCGCCTACGTCACGGGAATGGCATCATCATTGGATACTCCGAAAAGACGAGGTTCAAATCGTTTCTTATCATTTTACTCTAAGAAACGCGGGGACTATCTCTATACGGTGAAATTAGGTGCCCCGATTTTGTGGGCTCGAAAGTTCATATCGAGTACCAGAAAGCTCGCGTCGAGGAATGGACTCATTATGGACCGAGTTCGAGCCTGAGGACGGAGTACGAGGCTCGAAGAAATAAGTTTTCGCGGAACCTCGGAGCCTAATATAACCAGCCTCGAGATAGTGCCGTTAAGGATTTGTAATAGCATTAGCAAGATTCCTGCCGGAATAGATTTGTACGAATCCGTACTAGGCGATTAGACAACTATCCCAATAAGATTCTTTACTGTAAATAGAAATGTACCTTATGTAGGGTTCCCCTATTATATAAAGGAGACCCCAATCATTTGTAAACGATTATCAATCATTTGGCAAAGAATATACTCTCTTACTTTCTCGCTCATTGTTCATCGGAATTGTCTTTTAACTTTATTATTCTTGCTTTACTGTTCTTGATTCACCTCGAGGTCACCTTGGCTCGAGGTCGGGACTGGCTTACATACTGGTTTTGATTCTAATTACTTCCCTAATTTACACACTAGTTTTCTTGGTTAATAATTACTATTGTACTAAATCACATATCTTTAAAACCATAAATTAAATTTAATTGTTACTTGTATTTTCGAGGTAAACAGAAAACTTTCTAAAAATTGTATAACATAACTTCTTTTTTAATTTTGTATGTGTTGGCCATGAGGAAGGAAAAAAGTCTTATTAGTTTGGTTTGCTAATGAAACAAATTTGAACAAACAACAAAATAAAAAATGTATTAGAATTGAGCGAATAAGGTTATGACAAAGCAAATTTTGAGTGAGTTATGACCCATTTTATTCATTCGTTCATATTTTTTTTAGCCACGCGCAAATTTAGCCTATTTCATTCATTTGACACTCCTAAATCTTTGTAAAGCATGATATTGCTGAACTCTGCATATGTCAAATATGCAAAAAAAAAAAAATCAAGTTTTGGACAGAGGATGGGAGTTATATAGGTTAGGTTAATGATTATTGTAATAGTTTAATTATGATGATCCTTCTAATATTCTAATTATATAAAGAACACATCTGGTCGATTTGTATAGGGTCAAATTTGACCATCAGCGTCTCTACGCCAGTGGTACGCCCAGTGAGTGTACGCCGACTAACGTAGCGGGTACGACTCGAACGTGGGGACAAAAGCGACATCGTTTAGGACTAAGTGTCTTCACTAGGGAGACGTTACCTATTTTTGTAACTTTTTGATTATTTCGAGGAAGGTCTCTTATTATATAAGGGAGACCTTCACATTGTAAAGAGGAGGATTCTGGAATAATACAACTCTCTCATTTTCTGACTTTCTCTCTCTATCTCTGCCTCAAACGAACATATTCTCTTGAGTTCATATTATCACTTTGCAATACTNTAGTCGGAAAGCTTAAATATGAAAATCTGTGAAAAATGATAAAATTTTGCTAATAAATGAATTAATTTGACTTCGGTCAATGTTTTGGGTAAACAGACCCGGACCCGTAAATTGACGATCCCGGATGGTCCGTAAGAAAATAAGAGACTTGGGCGTAATAGACCCGGAATCGAATTCCGAGGTCCTAAGGCCGAGAAATGAATTTTTAAAGAAAATTGTTTCTGAAATTGTTTAAAGTATTTTGAAATGAAATTTGATTAGAACATGATGGTATCGGGCCCGTATATTGGTTTCGGCGCCCTGTACAGGTCGTATATATGATTTAAGATTTTTCTGTAGAATTTGGTGAAAAATTGGATGTCATTTGACGTGATTCGGACCTAAATTGCAAAAGTTGATGTTTTATGAAGTTTGAGTAAAAATTCTTTGATTCTGAGGTTTTAATTCGTTGTTATTTGAGGTTTATTTTGGTCGTATTTTTGT
>NC_032000.1:46301935-46305813 GCF_001879085.1 Nicotiana attenuata | reverse complement strand
TAGGTTATAAACTTTGCGTATCGCCTATACAGATGTTAAAGAATCATGATCGATGACGGAAGTGGCGCCTGTATATCCACCCAAGGGTCCTCGTACAAATGGGACTCGAGGATAGGGTAATACCGCGCTGCATAACACTAACTGGTTTTAACAATGCAGTGGAACGGACATCTGGAGAAATAGCACTGCCCGTCTTAGCAGGCGGAGTCACGCTGGAAACAACTTTCCACGTGATGAACCAAGAAACGGCGTACAACATCATCATAGGACGCCCGTAGATACACGCCATGCGAGCGGTCCCTTCAAGCCTTTACCAAGTGATCAAATTCCCTACCCCATGGGGAATATTCAGTATTCGAGGCGAGCCACGCACCGCACAAGAATGCTACAAAATAGCCCAAGACTGCGCCCACACCCAACAGCTAAAGGGGGCGAGCGCGGAGGCATAGCAATTAGCCGTGTCGGGGACTAAGGTCAACCCGACAACGGACGCCATCAAAGACCCCGACGACGTGGAGGCCTATAAAGCGACGGTCGAAGATCTCAACCCAGTTCAATTGGACGAAACCAATCTTACGAAGAAAGCCTATATCGGGCACGGTCTCGCCAACCCAAGTAAGTATCGTGACTTCTTAACTAACCATGAAGATTTGTTCATCTTTTCCCATTCAGATATGCCGGATCCCGCGAGACATCGCTACCCACAAGCTGAATGTCGATCCACTACATCCGCCCGTGCGACAGATGAGGAGAAAATTCAATGCCGCTATCAACGAAGCGGTCAGTGCGGAAGTAGACAAGTTACTCGCCAACGGCTCCATCAGGGAATCAAAATACCCCAGTGGGTCGCCAATGTCGTCATGGTCAAAAAGAAAAACGGGAAGTGGAGAATGTGTGTGGATTTCACTGATTTGAACAAAGCATGCCCTAAGGATTCATTCGCATTACCCCACATCGACCAACTGATCGACGCCACTGCAGGACACGAACTACTGAGCTTCCTAGACGCCTACTCCGGCTACAATCAGATCATGATGGCCGAGGAGGACCAAGAGAAGACAACCTTCATCACCCACCAAGGGACTTACTGCTACAAGGTAATGCCCTTCGGGCTCAAAAATGCAGGGGCTACGTACCAGAGGCTGGTCACCAAAATGTTCAAAGAGCAGCTCGGCAAGACTATGGAAGTCTATATCGACGACATGCTGGTAAAGTCGACAAGAAAAAAGGACCACATCGACCATCTAAAAGAAGCCTTCGAGATATTGAGGAGGTACAGAATGAAACTGAACCCCGAGAAATGCGCCTTCGGCGTGGCCTCAGGAAAATTCTTAGGGTTTCTCGTATCACAACGAGGAATCGAAGTCAATCCAGATCAGATCAAGGCGATAGATGCAATTCCCGAGATATTGAAAAGCAAAAAGCAGGTGCAAAAACTGACGGGGCGAATAGCCGCCTTGTCTAGGTTCATCTCAAGATCCTCCGACAGATGCCATAAGTTTTTCAATGTGCTAAGAAAGGACAATGGGTTACAGTGGAATGAGGAATGCGTCGAGGCCTTAAGAAAATTGAAAGCGTACCTATCTTCGCCGCCACTGCTGGCCAAAGCAAATCCAGGAGAGCCCCTGCTGGTATACTTGGCCGTATCCGAGGTCGCCGTCAGCGCAGTCCTAGTTCGCGAAAACGAAGGTACGCAATCTCCTATTTACTATATTAGAAAAACCTTAGTGGACGCCGAAACATGGTATCCACACCTTGAAAAATTAGCTTTGGCATTGGTCGTAGCTTCACGGAAGCTCCGACCCTATTTCCAATGCCACCCCATAAAAGTAGTGACAACCTTCCCCTTGAGAAGTATCCTACATAAGCCTGAGTTATCAGGCAGACTCGCCAGATGGGCCATAGAGCTCAGTGAGCACGATATCTCATATCATCCCAGAAACGCCATCAAGTGGCAAGTACTTGCCGACTTCATAGCCGATTTCAGCGCAGAGATACTACCAGAGGCAGAACTAGAGACACGCCGTGCCCCCTCCAACGCCGACCTATGGACTCTTTACACTGATGGCGCCGCTAATGCCTCAGGATCTAGACTGGGACTCATTCTCGAGGTCCCCATGGGCGAAACAATTCGCCAGTCCATACGATGCCCCGAGATGACTAACAACGAAGCCGAGTACGAGGCTGTTATTGCAGGTTTGAAACTAGCCATCAAGTATGGAGCTCGACGACTCGTTCTCCATTGCGACTCTCAACTCGTGGTGAACCAGGTCTCCGGGACTTACCAAATCAAGGAGTAGAGGTTACAAAAATACCGGTCAAAAATTCACAGGTTAATAACCGAGTTCGACGAGTGCCGCCTCGAACAAGTTCCGAGAGCACGGAACGTTGAAGCAGACGGCCTAGCAAAACTGGCCGCAGCCACTAAGAACTTCAACAAAGAAAGCGTGGTCACCCTCCTCCATTCAGCCATTGATCACACTGAGGTACTCTCTTTAAACTTGACTTGGGACTGGCGCAACCAGTTTGTATCCTATCTGTAGGATGGAACAGTCCCACTCGACAAAAAAGAAGCCAAGAAGCTCTGCGTACAGGCCGCCCGGTATTGCCTGATAAACCAAGAGCTCTACAAAAGGACGTTTGGCGGACCCCTAGCCAAATGTCTAGGGCCGCAACAAACGCGACCAGTGCTCGAAGAAGTACACGAAGGTCATTGCGGCGCCCATACAGGTAACCGCGCCCTCGTGCGCTGCATAATACGAGCTGGCTATTATTGGCCCACTATGAAGAAAGACGCAGCGGAATATGTTCGCCGATGCGAACAATGCCAGAGTATGCCCCCATGATACACCAACCAGGAGAACCACTTCACTCGGTCACTTCCCTATGGCCCTTCATCAAATGGGGAATGGACATAGTCGGTCCCCTACCAGCGGGACGAGGAAAGGTACGATTTCTGTTAGTTTTAACTGACCATTTTTCCAAGTGGGTGGAAGCAGGAGCGTACGCCCAAATACGCGAACAAGAAGTCATCGCCTTCATATGGAAGAATATCATCTGCCGTTTCGGCATCCCCAAGGAAATCAGCTGCGACAACGGACGGCAATTCATCAGCCAGAAGACAATAGAATTCTTCGACAAATGGCGTATCAAGCGGATACTATCCACGCCATATCACCCCGCCGCCAACGGCCAAGCAGAGTCTTCCAATAAAACACTACTGAACATACTAAAGAAGAAACTCGAGGAAGCCAAAGGGCTATGGCCCAAGCTACTACCGGAAGTGTTATGGGCACACCGAACCACGCCCAAATCCTCCACAGGGGAAACGCCGTACTCACTGGTCTACGGAACCGACGCGGTCATACCGGTCGAAGTCGGCGAACCAAGCTTAAGGTATTCACATACCAGCGGAGCTGAGAACGACGTAAACAGACTTCAAGACCTCGACGAGGCAGAGGAAAGAAGAGAAATGGCCCACATAAGAATGGTGGCTCAGAAACAACAAGTCAAAAGATACTACAACAAGAGAGCAAAATAAGACCACTCAAAATGGGGGACTATGTCCTTAGAGCCAAAACATTGGCATCAGAGGACCCAACCGAAGGAAAACTGGGCAACAACTGGGACGGACCCTACAAAATCACAGCGGTAGCAAGTAAAGGAGCATTTCAATTAGAAATAATGGAAGGAAAAACGCTCCAAAACAATTGGAACGTCGCCCACCTCAAGTATTTCCATTTCTGAAAGGCGTCTGCCGAGTCGCACTCTTTTTCCCTCGCCCGGGTTTTGTCCCAATTGGGTTTTCTCGGGGAGGTTTTTAACGAGGCGACAGAGGGGAAACCTGGAGATATTTGAGAAACAAGTTTATCATACCA
>NC_032000.1:46281983-46301835 GCF_001879085.1 Nicotiana attenuata | reverse complement strand
AATAAATCTTGAACAAGTATGGCTCGTCCAATTAGAAGTCCAAACTATCCGTTTGAGCTTCCTTCCTTTGGTTAGAAGCCACGTAGTCTCAAGACGAGTATGGTTATATGCTCCTAGTTTACATTGTAGGAAATTAGCAATGTTCCGAGACACATATCGGCATAATGCCTCACACCATTGTGACAACAGAAGTGTTTGTTCATCGGGGAATGTATCATTGATCCCCAAAGCCATCACACAACCTTCCTTCTCCCTCCAAGCGGGACAATCACATTCCGCTCACCTTGGTTTCCTCACTACCTTTCCAGGCCACTTATCTTCTCAAATCAACGTCTTGAAGAAGTATCACACTCTCCATACGCATCAAACCTTAGCCTATGCACATCTCTCTTACATGAGTGCTCAGTTAATCCTAAGGGATTTTATGCATGGATTGAAAATAATTCATTTTGAGTCGTGCTCATCTCAACAATTTCATTAAGTGATTTAAATTCACACTAGATAATTTGAAACCTGAAAGAGATGAGGGAAAATGGCACAATCTCTCTTGTTCAATTGGTCTCAATTTATAACAAAAGCCGGTATTTGGCGGATACGCCTTTCAGCACTTGCATAAAGAAGAATTTTTAAAAACTGTACGTGCACACCGTTAAAAATGACTCAGGGTGGCCGTTCTTTGCAAAAACAGCCTTCGCGCCCTTTTGGGGAATATTCGGCTTATTTTAAATAAGAATGGCGGCACCGACTTATTCTATGCGAAACGAAATTATAAAAAAAATTTTGCATTTTGGCTAGTTTTGCAAAGGGGATGGTTGGACCAACGAGGGTTGCCTACGTACTCATATCCGGTGAGAATCAAAACAAGCGTAGTTCCGGCGCAAAATAAGTCTAACTATTTGAAACAAGACTCTTTTTTGTTTTTGTTGGCAAATACACTATTTCTGAAAGCAAAATTTTTTTTTATTTTCTTTTCAGTGGCAAATAAAATAAACTAATTTGAAAATAAAACTCTTTTTGTTTTCTTTTCCACAAAAAAAACACTTTGCTTTTCTTTTTTTTCTTTCATATTTGAAACATCCGGAGGAATTTGGCACTAATTGGACATTGTTTTTCTATATAGGTAATAACTCTCTATCAAACTGCTCCGCATTATTTTCTCACTTCTTTTTCTCTTTTTGTTTTTCCAATTTTTCCCAAAATTATTAACAAGCCGTGTCAGCATTGGCGAGTCCAACAAATAAAGCACAAGTAGGATGCATCAGGATGGTCCATTATTTCGGGTACACCTGTCCTATGACGACCCAACCCCTGTGTTGAGTCCCCTAAAGTCAAACATGCACGTGATGCAAATAAGCGTTCTCTTAGGGACCTCCGGCATGAAAGTCAAGTTCTTCTAGGTTCAAAACCTGGGTACGTGTTCTAGACTGTGTACCCGAGCAGAAACTCGAGTCGAGGAGGGGCTACGTACCGGGAACCAAAAGGCCATCTGGCTTAGTAACTTGTCCGGCCTCTTTCTTATTTCAGGGTATTTGATACTAACAGAATAAGGAGTCTCCACCAGTGAGGCACATCCCCGGAGGTGAGAAGAGAAGGGTTTCGCCATAGTTTAATATACAATCCAGATAATATCAAAGCCGGTAAAAAGCAACATTTTGCACATTTTAGCATGA
The DNA here is from genome assembly GCF_001879085.1 of Nicotiana attenuata. Taxonomy (NCBI): domain Eukaryota; kingdom Viridiplantae; phylum Streptophyta; class Magnoliopsida; order Solanales; family Solanaceae; genus Nicotiana; species Nicotiana attenuata. The sequence continues at coordinate 46,300,165 of NC_032000.1, read as the reverse complement.
AACATGTAGAAAATCAGATAACGCAAATACAACAAATATATCTAAGGCTCGATTCTGAACCCTGAACCAGAGATTCTAGGTTCTTTTCCCCAGCAGAGTCGCCAGAACTGTCACACCTCCTTTTTTACGCTACACCTGTGAGGGTGTAAGGAAGTTTTCCAATTAAAGGACAGTCGGAACGGGATTTATTATTAACATTCAGAGTCGCCACTTGGAGATTAATGGTGTCCCAAGTCACCGGTTGAATCCCGATCCGAGGAAATTTATGACTCTGTTAACAGTCCGCGAACCAGAACTCCGAGTAAGGAATTCTGTTAACCCGGGAGAAGTGTATTAGGGCATTCCCGGGTTCCGTGGTTCTAGCACGTCGCTCAACTGTTGTATTTGCTTTTATTCTGATTTTAAAACATATCTTAACCTATTGTGCCTTTTATTTTAACCACTTTTATTTTATTTTTAATAAGAATTTGCAACGTCGTGAAAATGCGTCTCGAAACCGCGTCGCACCAGTGCGCCCCGTGATTGTTACAACATTTCGACTTCGTTGAGATTTGGATTTGGGTCACATAAATGTGCCCCGTATTTAGGAAGGTAAAATTATTAAGAAGCGCGCCTAAAGTGGCTAGCGTCTATTAACCTGTGGGGAAGCCATGAAAATTCGCTAAATGGCATGTCCCGAGTTTCTAAATATTTTTTATATAATCTTTAATGAGGGCCCCACAATTTATATGTTTTGATTTGGCGAGGCTCGTCTCATTTATTTTAAGGCCAACCTAAAAGCAAACTACGATTCTCTACTTAATTTCGTCTCTAAAATAAAAGGAAAAAGTCCTAAATTAATTTATCATTGACTTAGATATGCCTTCGGGCCCAAAGACAAACCCGGCCATGTGAGTTAAATTTCAGTCCATAAGCAAAATCCAGTCAAACATGGACCCTGGCCAGCGGAGATGTGGTCAATTTAAACAAACTACTAAGCCTTGCAATTTATAATCCAGAATCAAGGATATGCTGTCCAGGGCCCAACGCTTGGGGCCCGCTATTAGAAAAACTGGCCCAGGGTGTGATTAGGCACATTCAAGTGTAGCTGATAAGCATGGCTCCCAAATCAAGAGCCCACGCAAGAGACAGCGAATTGCGCCTGGATGCAAATCCAACCGTCCCAGCCCCATCAACTAATTAGGCAATTATTTAGGCTTTGCTTGAGATTCAACGGTAGTACAATCTAATTGCTATTTCACAGCTAAAAATAAACCAAGTCTCATGTTCCCCTGATTAACAGAATTGAAGTAACACGGAAACAGGGGTTAATTTGTTAAACACTACTAACAAAGGAAGCTACCTCACATTATCCTATGCTATACTAACAACACATTGAATCGATTTAAACATCACTAACTAACTGAGCCACCTTAACAGTCTATGAAATTCATATACAAGTTCAATATACTGAGTCAAACAGTCCAAATTTTAACATATCACGTGCACTGAAATTACACCATTACATAGTTCAAAAACTAACCACATCCATAAACATTCACCATGGAGCACAGCCTTGAATCACACTTCATTTCATTTCAATGGAAGAGTACATCACTTGTGAGGTCAAATGCGTGTACGTAAACTAAACAACAACAGCAGATTATGTTCACGCATGTTAATATACAAGCTTCCACATCACTTGAAGGCCTAAAGAATATACCTGGAAATTAGAACAGAAATGAGGAAGAAGGAAGTCAGCTAAAGCAGTAACGAACAGCAGGACCCAAATTCAAAGCAGACTAGATCACTCTCAAATACCAAAATACCACAGCAGACCCAGGAATGACTAGCAGCAGATTAAACAACCAAAAGCAAGATAGAAAACCAGATATGATTGGATCAAAATACACTCGAAATCAACCAAAAAGTCCCTGAACTTGAACCAAACAAGGTCTAGAAGATACTCAAACCATTTTTTAACCTTCTGTTGCACTGAAACTTGATCTACAAATGAAATTCAAACTTGATCTAAGAGAGTCCCAATAGAGCAGTATATTATTTTTTTTGGATTTTTCTACTGTTTTTGTTTTTGGTTTTTGAATTTTTTTTTGAATTTCAGACTTCAGATCTGTAAACACTTTGGGGGGGGGGGGGGGTGAATTTTTAGGCCTCCAAACTTGTGAATCAAGGCAAATGAATACCTATTTATAGGTGAACTTAGGGTCCAATTTCAGATTTTCCTTTTACCCCTTAGTCCCTATTCTAATTCTGTTTTCTACCCTTTATTTTCTGACTTGTTACACAAGTAACTACACCTATTCTATTGAAATCTATACTATAGTCCATCCTAGAAGGTTCTATACCCATTACAATTCCTATTCTACCCTTACTTTACTTCAACAATTACCAATCTTAATGAAACTACCCTTTTCCATGCCTAAACTAACCTTTGAATCCCCTGAAATTACTGACTAAGTTAAACCAGTCCATTAACTATAACCAAGCAATCTATTTCTGGGGCTAATCAAACTAGACAAATTAGCTAATCAAGAGGTTAGAACAATTAAAATCAAACTGCAGTAAACAATTATGAGTCGACTAACTAAAATCAGACCACTTAAAACGTATATGACTACTGGGAACAATGTCGACATGAAGAACAAAACTTAAACTAGATCCTGAACATGGAATTACTAATGCAAGTACTGAATCAAACTAAACTAAACTAATTAATTACCACTAACCACTTATAACAGTAAAAGATCAAATACTGGAGAAAAAATTGAAATCAAAGTGCCCTAAAGAATTAAAGACTATCCAAACAGATTTAAACAAGAGCATACTGAACAAAATCAAAACAGAATCGAACAACACTTACTAATCTTGAGCATTCGACTGATTATGGGGCGAACTCTGACCAGCTAACGTTGTTTGAATCCTCCGGGATTCTTGACACGTAACATCCCTAATCGTGTGTTTTTCAAAAGAAAACACGTGATTAGGGAAATTACAGTCTAAAATCCCTAAGATTTCTGAGTTAGAGTTCTGCCGGACTTTGGGATAAAATTTGTAATGTTCCGGGCAGATTCGAGACAAGTGGCTATGGGGGTTGGGTAGAAGAGACTCAGATGAACCCAGGGTGTCAATTTGGGACTATTTGGCATACTTTGGGTCTTGGCCGGAAAATATTCAAATTGAGATTTGACCAATTTAAGGCAGATTCGAGAAAAACTAACCCGGGATTTGGCTAGGGAAAGGGGAAAGGGACCTAGGGTGTTAATTTGGGGTGGTTTGGAAGGAGTTGGGTCATGGCCGGAAAAGTTTAGATTTGATATTCGACGAGATTGGCTATGATTCGAGGGGAGCTGAGGGCATGGTTGGAAAGAGGGGAGAACAGTGGTTCTAGGGTGTAATTTTGGTGGTCATCGGAGCATCGCCGCCCGCGGCGGCGATTTCCGGCCGGCGGCGCTAGGGCGGAAGACGGTGGCGGACGGTGGGGTGTCGGTGGCGTTACAGGGAGTACGAGGAAGATGGATTGTGTTTTTGTTTTTTTGTATAATTTTCGGACAGTTTTATTTAAATTTGAGGATCAATCGTGGCCATTGGATTTGGGGGAACGGACGGTCATGATTAAACGACGTCAAAACGACGTCGTTTTGAATATGGGGAAACTGGACCGGGCAGGGCGTTTGGGCCAGTGGCTTGGGCTGGGTGAAGTCAATTAAATGGCCCAATTAGGCATTATTGAGGCAGCCCCTTTTAATTGCTTTTGTTTTCATTTTTATTTCTTTTATTTATTTTTTGTATTATTTTTCTGATTTTATAAAAAATGCAAAAATTAAAATGAAACCTAATTTATTTCCAAAATTAAGCTAATTAAACCCTATTTAAAATAAACTCAAGACAAATTCAACAACTAACAATTAAAAAATGCAAAAATGGACTATTTTTGTTATTTTCTTTAAATTTTGTTCTAAAAACAACTTAACCACTAAATAATCCTTAAATATGAAATTAGATCCTAAATGCAAATGTCAGGCATATTTTTTATATTTTTCATATGAAATAAAAATGCACAAATAAGAATGCAAACAGTTAACAGAAAATAACACAAAATTCACAAAAGTGTAAAATAATGAAAGAGAAATTATTTTGTATAAATTTTTTGGGAATAATTCATATATAGAGCAAAAATCACGTGCTCACACCGAATTTCATTGGTTCTTTTCCAAGACTAGAATACCTTAATCTTAAGGGTGCTAACTTCTCAGGTGAAATTCCTCACATTCTTGGAAACCTTACCCGTTTGCAGATTCTTGACCTTAGCCTGAACTCCCGTCTAGTAGTGAAGAACCTTGAGTGGCTTCCTCATCTTGCTTTTTTACGCAACCTTGACCTTTCTTTGGTTCATATTGAAACAGTCAATTGGTTACAACAAATAATTAAGTCCCCTTCTTTAGAACACTTGAATTTGGAACACTGCAACGTCCCCGAGCCAATCATATCAACATCTCATCTCTCATCCAATGTCTCTTCCCGTTTACTTTCCAGCCTCAACCTTGCTGATACTGGGCTTTCCTCTTCTGCATTTCGGTGGTTGTTCAACTTGAGTACGAGATTTACTTCGATAGATCTCTCTTCTAACCATTTAGCAGGTCGCATCCCTGAAGCCTTTGGGTATATGCAACATCTTGAGTTCATTGACCTTGCTACAAATATTCTAGAAGGTGGATTGCCCAAATCTTTTGGCAACTTAGAGTCACTTAAGAGCCCTTGATTTATCAACTAATAACTTGAACCAACCACTTCCTGAATTATTTCTGAGCTTATATGGTAAAGCAGAAAAATCACTTGAAGAATTGCATTTATCTAACAATCATCTTTGTGGTTCATTGCCTGACATCACCAGATTTTCATCCTTAAAAAGTTTGTACCTGCGAGAGAATCAACTGTATGGATCTTTCGTAGAAAGCTATGGGCAGACTTCAAAGATCGAATTCCTTGATTTATCTTTGAATCAAATAACAGGACCTTTTCCAAACTTAACAGCATTTTCAGCATTAAGAGAGTTGCATTTGAACAATAACCAATTCAAAGGGAGGTTACCCCAAAGTATAGGACGACTTTCAAAGCTTGAGATGTTGAGGGTCGAATCAAATTTCATGGAAGGTCCAATCACAGAGTCACATCTTTCAAACCTTTCCAGCTTAAGAGTGTTGGACTTGTCATATAACTCCGTCTCTTTTCAGTTGGGACTTAATTGGCTTCCACCTTTTGAATTAGATGTTATAAGTCTCTCCCATTGTAAAATAGGGACTCATTTCCCACAGTGGCTACGAACTCAGAAGAATTACTCACATCTTGATATCTCTTTCGCTGGTATATCAGGAGTAGCACCTAACTGGTTTTGGGATCTTTCTCCTGAAATGATGCACTTTAGTATTTCCAATAACCAAATAAGTGGAGAGGTCCCTGATTTATCTTCCAAGTTTGTAAAGGAAACTAATTACCCAACGATGGATTTTAGTTCGAATAATTTCTCAGGTTTAGTGCCATCATTCTCTTCCAACTTGGAATCATTGAACCTTTCCAAAAACAAGTTTGTCGGATCAATTTCTTTCCTGTGCAAAATAGCCAACGCTTTGTTCCGCACCATTGACCTCTCAAACAACCTACTTTCAGGAGAACTTCACAATTGTTTGATGGGTTTTGAAGAACTAGCCATTCTTAATTTAGCTAACAACAATCTATATGGTAAAATTCCCAACTCCATTGGTTCTTTGTTGGAAATCCAATCTCTACAGTTGCGGAACAACAATTTTACTGGTGATCTGCCTACCTCTTTGAAGAACTGCGGAATATTGCAAATCTTGGACGTAGGAGGAAATAAGCTAAGTGGAGAAATACCATTATGGATTGGCTCACACTTAACATTCTTGGTTGTCTTAAGTTTGAGACTCAACAAGTTCAATGGAAGCATACCTCAAAATTTGTGTCATCTGAATAAAATCCATATTTTGGATCTTTCTCAGAACAGCTTATCAGGAGAAATCCCACGTTGTCTCAACAATATCACATCTTTGCTTCAGAATAATAATAGTTGAAACTTAAGCATTCTTTTTGAATTAGGTGGAGACACTTACAATGGCTATTCTTATTATGAAGAATACTTGGGGATGCACTAGTTCAATGGAAAAGCAGTGAATCGGTGTACAATAAGACTCTCGGGTTGTTGAAGATCATCGATTTTTCTAAAAACAAGTTAGCTAGAAAAGTTCCTGAAGAAATCGCGCAACTGGATGAAGTGCTTTCACTAAACCTCTCGAGAAATAATATAACAGTAAATGTAATAGAAGGAATTGGGAAGATGGAAAAGTTAGAGTCCCTTGATTTGTCTAAGAATCAGCTCACTGGTCGAATTTCTACAAGTCTTGCTCAACTACATTTCCTAAGTGTCTTAGACTTGTCGAGTAACAACTTGTCGGGGAAAATTCCTTCAAGCACTCAATTGCAGAGTTTTGATCCTTCAGCATATGAAGGAAACAATGAACTTTGTGGCCCACCACTTGTAGAATGTCCTGAAGATAGAGATACTCGAAGCCCTGGTGTTGATCATAGCAAAATCAACAATCTTGATGAAGATGACAAGATTCTGTCATCTGGGTTTTATATGTGTGTGGCAAGTGGCTTCAGTCTTGGATTTTGGGGAGTAATATTCACTATAATCCTCAACCAATCATTTAGAGATGCTTACTTTCAGAAGTTGACAAATTTTGCAATTTGGATCTCTGCAACAATAGTAATGCTTCTCCGCAGATTGAAGGTGCTCTGGAGTTGGCGAACATCTACGTTGCACTGACTCTCCAAAATGTTGCCGCGCCCGTGTCAGACCCTCCAAAAATACACTGCTTTTGGAGGATCCGACACGCACCTGGCAACATTTTTGGAGAGTCCGAGCAACATAGGCGAACAACAAGTACTCTTTCTTTGACTTCTTTTTTTGTATTATCTCATTAGTCCTTAATATATTTACTAGTCTATTTTGATTTGATTATTGATTAGGTTTTTCTCCTCAATCATTTACAGCTTTTGTTGCAGCTGATCAGTTGTTCTTCAGGCCAGGTTCTTTGTATCAGAAAACCTGTACTAACGGATTAATTTTCCACAATCTTTTATAAGCATATATTAGGTGTCTTATCTTTTTTAGTAATTTTGAGCCTCTCTATTAGTCTAGCTTCCATCATAACAGAACTACATTTCTGTCAATTTACCAATGGTTGTATGTATTTTCTCAAATATTACGTTACTACTAATCACTCTGGAAATTTAATAGAACTCTTTTGTTCACAATGTTGTTTAGAAGCAAGTATATCCATTCATAATTTCTGTTCTATTTATGCAACAGTAGAGTCTTGCTTAGTAAGCCAATCAATAATGATATCTATATCTACTATAGACTCCTTAAAGAGCAGTCCGGTGCACAAAGTAACCCGCGTTCACCCAAGGTCCGGGAATGGCCGCACCCCAAGGGGTGATGTAGGCTGCCTACCCTGATGCAAGCATCAGTGGCTGATTCCACGGCTCGAACTCGTGACCTATAGGTCACACGAAGACAACTTAACCGTTGCTCCAAGGAGATCATATAGCAAGTGTCTAAGCAGTTAAAATTTACTCGAACTGAACCAGTTCAAGAACTTAGCACAATCATAACAGTGAAGAGGAATAATTTGAGTTGATACAAACTTAATCCTTAATTAGATGTCATAAAGTTGAAAGCCAATTTAAATTTTCTCAGCAAATCTAAGGAAACACACATATACATGGTAGATTATTCAGTCTATTGAGCAGAATACTAATTAAATTTCCCAAAAACACATCTTAGTTAGACAACTATTATGAATGTTTCGAAGTAGTCCAATGTGTTGAGTGTTCAATTAACTCTTTGCTAAACCCATTGTTTCCTTAATCCTAATTTTATATGACTTCTTAAATAGTCGAAAAGTCAAGCAACAAGTTATTATTTGTCACCATTTTCTCAAGCTTGCTTTATTAAATTTTCTTCCTTTTAAAAGTACTACTAGTTCATAATTTGTCAACAATTTAGATTATTTTTAAATATCTGAATTTTATTTGAAAACTTTGAGCAGGTATGAATTAAATTTTTTTGAATCTCATACTCAAAATGTCACCATTTATTTTAAATGGACAATAATTTTCCAGGCCGCTCATGAATTTAAGCAAGGGAAACTTACACAAATGTCCCAAATAAATCTCAACTTACCAACCTCTAGCCATTAGTCATAAACTTACCAAAACTAGCCAACAAAAATTGAAAAACCAAATAATAGGGTTCTTTCTCTCAAAGAATCACATGCAAAAATCACCTTCCATAATTTTAAGCGTGATTAGCAACATTAGATATAAGACGGAAAGTAAATTTCATGGACGGGGTAGCAAATAAGGTGATGAAATATAAAAATCTATATAATATTCCAAAAATCTAAACAAAATAGGAACTTTTTCAATGGGTATAATTGAAATTCATTGAAAATATATAGATAAGTCAATATACAAAATTTGAGGAAGATTGGAGGTGATTTGGACTGGTTTTGTATCAAAATTCGTAATTAAATCGAGTTCAAAAAAGTCTTCTGCGACACACGTATCAAACATGTATCACGCATGTATCACACACACAGGTATACATGGATATACATGTGATACACAATTGATACATATGTGATACACAAATGATTCACAGTCTGATACACATATCATTTTTTTTCATGTTCAGCTTTTACTTCGAATTTTCAATTCAAACCACCTCAAAACTTCACCAAATCATCCCAAAACTGAGATTCAAGCTCCTTAAGTTGTGCCCAATCTATTCTAATAACACCCACTCAAAACAAAGCAAAAATTTGATATTTTTTGCTACAAATAGCTAATTGGCTAATATTAGTAATATTTTATCAATTGGCCAAATCTTGTAATGAGCTACTTATAAATGGACATAGCTGGTAATTTTCCTTTAAGCAATAGATATAAACTGTAAATTTGTAACATTTTGGTACATAGAATTCAACTGCATCTAAGATGGAAAGGTTGGGCTCAGAGGCGGCTCAACAACACTTGGGGTCTAAAGCCAAAGTTTAAATCGAAGGCCATTAAATAATAATTTTAATAGTTATTTTTATTTAAAACCTATTTTTTAACTTTTTGAGATGCAAAATTGTTAAGTAATTTTTTATAATTGATTTCTTCTAATAGATTAGTGAATGTTCATCTAAAAAACACTCCTCTATAGTTTCCAATTTAGCTTTTCTATTGTTTGCGAAAAAATTATCAAGATCTCTTTTTTGAGATTGTATATTTCAACTCCTCTCTTTTTTTTTGGTGGGTGGGTGGGTGGGGGGGGGTGATAACAAGATTTATATTTTTTAGTTGTCATATTTAAATTCTAATAAATATTTAAAAAATATACCTATGAAGTAAAAATAACAAATATAAGATAAAAAAGATACTAAAAAGTTAGAAAGAAAGACCATGATTCAAGAAGTTTGAAGACATAATTCTAAATTTTGTAATGTTGCTTCAAATATTTCCCGCAAGCTTTAAACGTGAGAAAGAACAGAAAATGAGACACTATGTATTATAAGGAAAGTACATTTTAACTATGTTTTTATATAAGCAATATAAATTATCGGAAGTTTTGAACAACAAATAATTGATCTTAGAAAAAGTAAGAAAGAATATAAAACAAAGTATGTAAATTGATGGAAAAGGTGAAATGAAAGATCGTAGTTCTTGCATCAACCAAGAAAGAGAGTGTAAAGTTTTAACACGTTTCAAATAAAAAAAAGTAAAAAATGGAATAATAATTTTCCCAATCAAATACATTCCTCATTTGTATGCAAGTGATTTATATAGTTATTCGTATTTCCCTACTTTTTAAGTCAAACGATCACTTATTATCATAGCTAAAATGTTGGCTTTCCATTTATATGAATTTTTTCTTCTTCTAAATACTACTCAATATTTTTCAATAAATAAATAAATATAAGCCCATTATCATAGAAAATGTGCCCCCCCAAATTTGGGTCAAAATAGCACGGTATAGCCAGTTTTCGGACTGGTCATTCAAAAATAGCCAGCGTTTACTAAGTCAATGAAAAATAGCCACTATTTTGCTGCAACATAGACCGGTCCAGCATAATATACTGGAGTCCGGTGCACCTGTGTATGAACTCCAGCATATTATGCTGCACCGGTATACTTTGCTGGCTCCAGTATAATATATTGGAGACTGGAGCACCGGTGCTCCAAACTCCAGTATATTATGCTGGAGTTCTAGTGTACTTATGCTGGAACTCCATCATATTATGCTGGAGTTCCAGCATACTTATCCTGGAACTCCAGTATAATATGCTGGAGTTCAAGTATACTTATGCTGGAACTCCAGCATAATATACTGGCGTATTTTTCGGGGTTTTGAACAGTATTTTCGCTCAGATTTATCTTTACATGAAAAGTGGCTAAATTTCGATTACTTTTGAAACTGAGCTATTTTTGAACGACCAGTTGTAAATCTGGCTATTTTTAAATTTCGGGGCCAACAACTTTAGTTGCTTTATGGTTAAGCCGGCACTTGTTGGGCTTATTCAGATTAATCGAGCCAATAATTTTTTTTAATATGGGATGATTTAAAGTGAAAATAGCACGGGCTAACCATTTTTCGGACCGATAATTAAAAAATGGGAAAAGGGTCTGATATATCCCTCTACTACTGAAAATTATTTAGAATTATCCTCCGTTATACTATTGGCTCAAAAGAACACCTACCGTCTTACTATTGGAACACATATATCCCTAACTTGACGGACTGGACACGTGGCACCTATCCAAGGCTGTTGGTCAATCCGATCTTAAATTAAAAGTGACCCGCCCCATTACCCGGTATCCATGACCCAAGACTGAAAAAGTACTTTCTTTCTCTCTCTCTCTACCTTTTCTCTACTTTTTTTTTTTGTCCCCATTTTGTTCCATTGTTGAGAAAATAGGTGTTATAGCAAATTCAACCGCTCTTAATTTTCTAAAGTTCTTTTTTCTTTGATTTTGCTTAATAGTTTGAACTAACTTTGTAACTTTTCATCTGGGTGTTCGCTATTTTCTTTTCAACTGGATTTCGTCTTTTAATCTTGATCTATAGAGTTTCTTGTGGATTTTCTTTCACATGCTGCATAGTAGGTTTCATGGGAGGTGCAACTATTGTAATTGGTCTTCAACAATTAAAGGGTCTCATAGGAATTTAATTATTTTACTCAAAAACTGATGAAGCTTGATTGGAAAATTACCCCCAGCGACTCTTCCTTTTCTTGCGTCATCTAAATTTTTTTTCTCAAAGAACTGCAACAACCAAATATTTCCAGCAACTATTTCACTCCGATTCGGACAGAATCCATTGCCAACGAGTCAAACCTTCGGCCGATGACGAACTTGAGGATTGACCACTCATTGTCGTATTATTTTCTGATGGAAGCATGGCTGACGTCGTACCAATCTTCGTTGAAAGGGTAAATACCTTTTCATCAAATTCTTAGAAATATCACTAGAAATTCCATATCCCTTTTGAAAACCCAAATCCTTATATCTTCCAGAACTTTCTTTATTATGGTGAGACCATGGAGAGCGGCTGTGGTACTGCAAAAACCTAATTTTGCTAGGAAGAACGGAACTTCTATTTTAGGAGTTCAAATTCAATTAAATTAAAAGAGGGTCGGGTTATGGGTACTAGATAATGGGGCGGGTCACTTTTAATTTAAGATTGGATTGACCAACAGACTTGGATGGGTGCCACGTGTCCAGTCCGTCAAGTTAGGGATATATGTGTTCCAATAATAAGACGGTAAGTGTTCTTTTGAGCCAATAGTATAACGGAGGATAATTTAAACAATTTTCAATAGTAGAGGGATATATTACACCCTTTTCTGTTAAAAAATAGACAGTGTTTGCAAATTCATTGAAAAATAACCATTATTTTGCTGCAACACGGAAAGTTCCATCATAATATACTGGAGATTGGTACACCTGTGTATGAATTTTCAGAATATTATGCTGGAACTCCAACACAAAGAAAGTTCCAGCATAATATACGGGAGATAGGAGATAGGAGTACATGTGTATGAACTTCCAGCATATTATTCTGGAACTCCAACACACGGAAAGTTCCAGCATAATGCATTAGAGATTGGAGCACCTGCGTATGAACTTCCAACATATTATGCTGGAATTTCAGTATATTATGCTGGAAGTACCTATGTAAAAAATTTTAACACTAGTATATTATGCTGGAATATTTTTCGAATTTTGAATAATGTATTTGTTCAAATTTATTTTTAAATAAAAAGTGGCTAAATTTCAATTACTTTTGAAAATGTAACTATTTTTCAATTAACACTCGTAAATTTGACTATTTTGAATTTCACCCATAATTAAATAAAAATTTATGTTGCCGAACCAAATTGTGATTGAGGTTCTTTTTGTAGAAGCGAAAAGGACAAAAAATTTAAAATTTCTCATTTTCCTTTTTTTCATGCAAACCAAATACTAGTAGTACTAGTCCTTTCCTTTTCCTACCCATATTTGGATTTATCTCCCACTTAACTCTGAATTCTTTACTAAGTATATTGCCACAACAGCATCAAAACCTGATAAGCGAACAGTTTTTTTGCTAACTACTTAGTACGTAAATACTACCAATAAGATTCTGTCCTTTTCTCAGTCGGCGAAATTTCCTTTTGTTTCTTCTCCCTTCCTCTTCCTAATTGTCTCAAGAATTCAACTGCAACTACAGAAAATTCATTAACACTGTCCACAAAAAAATCAAAGTTGGCTTCTTTTTAGCAATTCAGAATATGGGTCTTTGGGATTCTTTCCTCAATTGGCTTAGAAGGTAATCTATCCCCCCCCCCCCTTTTTTTTCTTTTTTTGGTTAAAAACCCTTTTTAAGTTGCCTCTTTTTTGCTTGATAATTCTAAAAAATTGGATTCTGTTAAGTAATTCTGAAAATAATGGTTTCTGTTAAGTTTTACTGAAGTTATTATTTACAAGCTCAATAATGTGCTTCTATAGAGTATCATCAGTAGTTATAGGAAGAACAGAGGCGAAGCTTCGTCGAAAAATTACAATGTATATATAGGTAAAATATTAGCTTGTCGAGGTATATAACATATATTGAATATCCTATGTCAATGAATTTTTTTCTTTTTTTCAAGTTTGAACACCCTTGGGGAAATTACTGACTTCGCCATTGAGGAAGAAACATAGGTGGGAGAGGAGGGAGCACAATATATAAACAAATTAGGGCAGGGATGTAATACGGGGATTAATAATGCAACGTATACTTTATATAAATAGATGATTACGATTGAATAGGATGTCCAGGTGACAAGGGAAGGTTGCTTTAGTGGTAAGCAACCTTCCAGGGCATATGCAGAATTTTTTGTAAACGACATCATTTATAAAATAAATCACCATAACAACATGAAAAATAAAAAGCGAAGAATAGTAACACCAGCAAATCTGGTCACTCAGAAGTTGTAAGTTATAGAAAAAGAGGAGTAACTTAATCAATTATTAATGATTGCATGTTATACTAAAATAATTACATGTTATATTTGTTTATTTATTTATCACTTTAATTAATGTGTAACGAATTTGGTGTACTTGTTTAACCAATGTTTTTAGCTTAAAGGATAGAGTTCGATCCTTACAGAATCTAAAATTTAAACTAAAGATTCTTTAAAAAAGTGAAATACATCTAAGGAGTGGCATTTGATCGCCCAACCTTCCGGTGAAAATGGACGCGCTACCCATCAGACCAAGTACACTTCTTTGTCAAATGGTGTCATTTTATTAATATATCTGTTTTTTGGTACACTGTTTATATGTGTATTTAGTAAAAAATTTCGATGAAGTGGTGTCGGATGACACCGCTTCGAGTAACGTGCGTCCGCCCCTGCACCCTTCACCTCCACCCTTGAGGTCGTGGGTTCGAGTCACCAAGGGAGCAAAATGGGGAGCTCCTAGGGAGAGGTAAAATAATAATAAAAAGATTATATGCTATTCAGGCGTTATTTGTAACAATATGTCTAGGTTTTTTTTTTAAAAACCTTTTTCTTTTTAGGACACTTCTCTTTTTGGCTTAGCTATTTAGTTGATACTTCACTGTAATTAAGTGATGAAATATGTCAGTTGAGAATATTCAATAAGCATTAGCACTTAACACCACCTGTATCACTTACTGTTTCATATTGTGATGTTTCACCTCATTATAATGCTTAATCGGGTTGATAGGGAAAACTATTTTTTATTATTTTTAAGTCGTTACCAATTAGATTATGAGTTTATTGCCCTTGGAAGTCGCTTATCGCTATGACATTTTATGCTCTTGTTGTTTTTATTTCAAAATTGACATGCTAGATATCTAGTAACCTCATTCCACAGGATCTATGATTCTGTTCTCTTCATTAGATATTTGCATTATGTGATGAAGAATGACATTGTTAATGAACAAGCTTCTCATTTGCATTCTTCTACTAAAGAAAGAAAGATAAGTTTTTAATCTGCTTTCTTGTTCAGCTTTTTCTTTAAACAGGAAATGGAACTTTCCCTTGTAGGCCTTCAGAATGCAGGGAAGACATCTCTTGTCAATGCCATTGCTGTAACGACCTTATCCTTTCCTTCTTACTTTATCTCTCCGTTGTTCTTTTCTTACTGTACTATTTTCTCACATTAATATGTTGATCTTAATCAGACTGGGGGCTACAGCGAGGACATGATTCCAACGGTAGGTATCTTGTTCTCACTGAATCTGATTAATGATCCTTCGTTCTTGTAATTCGTTGCTAATGTGAGTTTCTTAAAATCAGGTTGGTTTTAATATGCGTAAAGTTACAAAAGGAAATGTGACTATTAAACTCTGGGACATTGGAGGCCAAAGGAGATTTCGTACGATGTGGGAACGCTATTGTCGGGGTGTTTCTGCAATACTGTAATTCCTACCATCTTGCTCTTTGTCTTTATTGTCTTCTCATGTGTTCTTCATTTGTTTTGCTTCCACTTCTGACTCAGTTTCTTTAACTGAGTAAAACTGCTTCCCAGCTTTATGCGTATGATAGATGTGTGTAAGAAGAGAGCATAAGTCAAACCTCTCTATGATCTATAACAGCTTTATATGTTCCGAGATTTTTTGGCTGCTATAGTGAAGTGCTGTTATAGAGGACATATATTATAACATAACATAGTAATCAGTTACGAGAAAAACTTGGCTTCTATAGTGAATGACTGTTATATGGGGATGCTGTTACAGAGAGGTCTGGATGTATTTACAATGGAGTTGGTTTTCTCTATGTGATTTAGGTATGTTGTAGACGCTGCTGATAGAGATAGTATTCCTATATGTCGAACAGAACTACATGAGCTTTTCAAAAAACCTTCTTTAAACGGAATTCCCTTGCTGGTGCTCGGAAACAAAGTTGATAAATCAGAAGCTCTTTCAAAGCAGGTGTTAGTCGATCAACTGTAAGTAGCAAAAACGTAACATTACTCCAGTTTTCATGCAAGAACGCCCTTTTTTTTCCTCTCTTCGTTTCTAATTACTCGTGATGTTTGTTGTATCAGAGGTCTTAATTCAATCACGGATAGAGAGGTCTGCTGCTACATGATCTCATGTAAAGAGTGTGTAAATATAGATACCGTTATTGATTGGCTTATTAAGCACTCAAAGACAGCAAAATGATGCAAGCTTCCTAGTGTTGTATGCATCTCATGTAGAAGGTTAACAATGCAAAAATATGAGTTTATTGGTTGGGAGTCCAAGATTGATATGCTGAAATCATTTCCAGCTGATTTTTTCTTCTCTTTTGTGCAATATAATTTTTCCATCTAAAGTTTTCTTGCTTAAATTGGTGTACCATGGAAAGAGCTAGTTGTATTTTATGAAGTTATTCTTTGATTTCTATTTTGTACATAAAAATTTGTTCGTCTTGCTTCATGGCTCTACTGTTGCATAAATAGAACAGAAAGTATGATTAGACTTTGTCTTGGTACACAAAGTTAGCAGGAAACCCCATATCAGTTGAGCTCTCAACGGAGTATTAATGATACAATGACACTATTTTGGTGCTATATACTACACAAAATTCTGATTCACATTGGGTATGTGGAATTTGCTACCATTTTGCACATTCTGTTGGATATTGACAAATGGTGTGTTACACATGATGTTTGTCTTACATACTCCCTCCGTTTCAAATTAGATGAGGTAATTTCCTTTTTAGTCTGTTCCAAAATAAATAACATATTTCTAAATTTGGAAATAATTTGACTTTAAACTCTTTATTTTATCCATTTTACCGTTAGTGAGATGTTTTTATAACCACACAAATATCATGATCCCACAGAGCTTTTACCCCTTAAGGTTTTTTTTTTTTTTTGGTAACTAATTTTTTTGTATTAGTCACCAAGTAAGTATTTACATGATCCACAACAAGACGACACACAGCTTGTTATCTCGAACAAAAAACCAGAACTAACACATAGCTAATCTAGAATTTAAGTCTATGAAAAACATTCTGAGTTCTAGGGGAAGCTCTAATACTACAAACATTCTGTGCAGCTTGTGACTTGCCTTTAGATCTAGCAATGATATTGTGAATGTACTGATCCCATTCAGCAGCAGTCTGATCTTGCCTTTGTACCCACATCATCAACTTGGACCACAGTCTTTGTGCAAATTCACATTGTCTGAATAAATGATCAACTGTTTCATCACAGGTCTGATACAATTATAGGTGTTAAACGGGTGGGCCGGGCTGGGTTGCTATTTTTTGGACCCGTACGGGTTACAGTCCGGGCCGGTTACGGGTTGGGGCTTAAAGGGTTTAGCGGGTTCGGATTCATCCGGGTAAAAATTGAACCGTAAGGGTTACGGGTTGAGGGTGCCGGGCCGGGCCGGGTTTAGTGTATTTTTTAATTTTTTTTTTGTATTTTGTATAACTATTGTAAGTTATATTAATACAAAGTATTAACACAAAAGAATACAAGGAAGATGGGAAAAAATTGCACTTATAAATTGCAAGTGCTACATTTATTTCAAAATTCAAACTTACAAATTGAAAGGTTTACATTTAACAACAAGTAAATTAAAAAAAAAGAGTAAATTCAAAGGTTTTGCATTGCCTTAGTAAGTTCTTCATAATCAATATGAACTAGTGACCTTCTTCTGGAGTGTTAAATTCGGATGGGTTACCATGTGTTAATATATCTCCAAGTTCCTCGTCTTCTGGGCTATCAACATCTTCACGTCCTTGATTTCTTCGTTCCGATCTAATCCAATCTCTTAAACATACTAAAACTTCCAAAGCATTGCTTCCCAATGAGTGACGGGTGTCTCCAAGTTGTTGTCTTGCTTGGCTAAATGCACTCTCTGATACAACAGTAGAAATTGGCACATTCAGCACGTCCCGAGCCATAGCGAAAAGAACAGGAAATTGCTTTCCATTCTCATGCCACCATCCCAACGGTGAAAATTCCTTTGTCCGAGGCTCTTTTTGCTTCTGCAAGTAGAGTTGAAGTTCATCAATGTTCCTGCTACTGGTTTGAGTGTTAGAAAATGTAGAAAAAATATTAAAACTATCAAGGCCTTCTTCATCATCCACAGTAGCAGAAGTGCTACAGTGCATAGTGGGATTAACATTGCATACAGTACGAGCAGCATCATCAATTACATTTGCATAATAATTATATAATTGTTGTAAATAATCATTTAGCTTGTTCATAGAAACATATAAATCTGGGGTTTCAGTTGGTCCAATCTCCATATAAGTATATAAAGCATTCATTAATTGGTGACAATCAGACATCTTAATAGAAGGATTTAAAACAGCACCAATTAAGTAAATCGGAGGAATTGGAAAGAAATATTTTTTGAATTTTGCTTGCATTTTTTCCACAACATCCTTATATTTTCTTTCTTCTTAAATTCAAAGAGTAGAAAAGAAATTTCAGCTATATGTACTAAAGCCATAGTAACAGTAGGGTAATATGCTCCAGAAAACTCAACAGTAGTTGTATAAAATTTATGTAAAAATTTAACAACATCATTAATGACCTCCCAAGTACTAGTTGTTAACATACGG
>NC_032000.1:45955808-46280428 GCF_001879085.1 Nicotiana attenuata | reverse complement strand
GAAGAGGGGTGGGGGGATATTTATAGTTTTTGAGAAGGTTAATTTTGTAAATTGAAAAAGGGTTAAAATTTAAAAAAAAAGGCTATTTATGCAATTCTCCCGTTGGCTAATGGATCAATTTCAGGTCTGACCGTTGCCAACATAATTCGAAAAATAAAAAAAAAAACAAAAAAAAAATTATAGCCGTTGTACCGGGCCGGTTAAACCGGTAAGAGTTACTGTTCACGTGGACCGGGTTTAACCGGTCCGATTAACCGTTTAAAAAAAGTAAACGGACCAACCCCTCCTACCCAGCCCACCCGGCCCCCTATGTACCGGGCCGGGCCGGTTTCGATTTTAGCCGATTTGGGCCGGTCCGGTTCCGGGTCAACCCGGCCCGTTAGAGACCCTTAGATACAATACACACTTAGTTTCCACTTTTAATCCCCAGCTGGTTAGTCTATCAGTGGTTAAGAGCCTTTGTTGTACTTGGAGCCACATTGTGAATTTCGCATTTGGTCTGGCATCATTCTTAAACATGAGGCTAGGGGTGTACATAGGTCGGGTTGGTTCGGATTTTACAATTACCAAACCAAACCAATTGTGTCGGGTTATTAAATCTAAAGACCAAACTAAACCAATAAAACTCGGGTTTTTCACTCTCGGTTTTTCTCGGGTTTTCGGGTTATTCGGGTTTTTTCAGGGTTTTTTTCTGGTAAAATCTTCGTAGAACAAAACATATAAATTTTGCTCAAAATATTTCTTTAGTCCTAGTAAGATACAACTATATAAAGTATTTTCTAAGAAAATAATACAAAATATGAGATATGTCATGGCATTATCCTAAAATATTCAACAATAAAGACAATAAACTTATGTAATATAAATATCGCTAATTAAAAAGCCATAATAAAAATAAACATAATCTAAAAGTACTAAGTCATGCTAAAATAAGTAGACTAATAAGGGAGTATTAGTTACATGACTAAACGCTAAAGAAAAAATAAAAATATGTTATACATTTATCTAAATTATTGCAAAACAAAAAATAGATATTCAATACATTCCCGTTCATAGTATTGAGTTGAATGTCTTTTGTTAGCATTAGTATTGATTTGATTTTGGTTTGGGCTTTTGTTAGCACTATTTTATTTACTAATGTTAATGGCTATAAAACTTATTGGAACATTCAAAAGCTCTAAGTCCAACCTTGAAATAATACCTCAAAATATAAAATTATGAAATCTTCTAAGAAATATTTATAAATTGCATCACAATAAGTATATTTATATATTAAATATATCTAAAATTTCTATATAGGTAATGTCGGGTTGGTTTGGTTTCGGTTTGACTCTGTTTATTTAAAACCAGACCAAACCAATTATGGTTGGTTTTTTTTTCCAATACCAAACCAAATCATAGTCGGGTTTTTTTTCTCGGTTTGACTCGGATTATCGGGTTGGTGCGGTTTGTCGGTTTCCTTTGTACACCCCTACATGAGGCATTTCCATTCTACTTTGGTTTGTTCTCCTAGTAACTGTTTGTAGAATTACCCCTTAAGCTTTTAAGACCACAAATTTCAAAAGTTTTAACTCCATGTCGAATCAAACTAACTCATCTAAATTGAAACGGAGGGAATACTAACTAATGTGTCCCATGTCCCAAGTATTTCAGAGACCTGTTGACGACAACAACCCTCTTTAGATGCTATCACAGTCCTTATAATTTCACAATTTTATTCAATTTTTTCGTCCTTTTTGGTCTTTTACTTATACACTTAATATCTCGTCTTACAAAATATGAGAGCAAGGACGGATACACGAGCCAATTTACAGGTTCGGCCAAACTCAATCGCTTTTGCTTCAACAATGTATTTGATGTCTTGAATTCATGAAATATATATAAATATTAAATCTAGAACCCAATCATTAATACTTGAAGTCGTGGTGTCACGACCCAATTTTTCCTCCGTTGGGTTTCGTGATGGCACCTAGTCTTAAGGACTAGGTAAGCCTACTAAAATGCGGAATAACAACAACAACTAATAACAGCTAGAATTCTTCTGAGATGAATCCTTTATACAATGAACAACTCCCCAAAACCCGGTAGTACAAGTCATAAGCTCTACAGAGTTTCGCTACAACTTCTAAACACAACTGTATGGAAATAAGTACAACAGTGTGAATACAAAATAGGAAGGTGACTCTGAAGCATGCGAACGCAGCTGCAAGGCTACCTTGAGTCTCCTCGGCAAGAATCCGCTCAGCTACTAGCGAACAATACCTGGAGCTGCACACAAAAATGTGCAGAAGTGTAGTATGAGCACACCACAGTGGTGCCCAGTAAGTATCAAGACTAACCTCGGTGGAGTAGTGACGAGGAACAGTCAAGACACTTATTGGTCTAATATACAGAACATGATATTTATATAGAGACTACGCGATACGGCTAACAATACAGTAATTAAAACAAGGAAGGAAAACAGCAAGTACTCAGGGAAAACACCGTAAGGAAAACACGGAAAGGTAAGCGAGAACACAACCCAAATCCGAAATCACAAATACAGTAAAGACAAGTCATAACTCAACAACTCCGATAGTTTTCACCTTAAGTCTTAACCAGAAAGCGTCAATCAAATAGTCAAACTCTTTTCAAGTGATAAAATGGTTTGAAATATACTTCCTTCAAATAAGTGTTCTTTTCAAAAGAGTTTCTTTCAAAATAATGCTTTCAAATATAATCTTTTCAAAAGATAATCCTTCGAATATAAGTGTAACGACCCGACCGGTCGTTTTGAGCTTTTGCACTTCGCTCGCCAGTTCTCGGGCATGACTAGCCCCGTGTGATGTATTATGACTTATGTAAATCATCGGTTTTGGTTTTCAGGGTAATCGGAATGAATTTGGAAGAACAGTTCTCAGTTTGAAGCTTAAAATTTGAAAGGTTTGACTTGTTAGCATATGATCTCGGATTGGAATTTTTATGATTTAGTTAGCTCCGTTAGGTGATTTGGGACTTAGAAGCGTGATCGGAATGTGTTTTGGAGGTCCGGAGTAGATTTAGGCTTGAATTGACAAAATTGGAATTTTCGCGTTTTCCGGTTGATAGGTGAGATTTTGATATAGGGGTCGTAATGGAATTCCGGATATTGGAGTAGGTCCGTTGTGTCATTTGTGACGTGTGTGCAAAATTTCAGGTCATTCGGACGAGGTTTGATAGACTTTTTGATCGAATTCGGAATGTGGAAGTTTTGAAATTCTTAGGCTTGAATCCGAGTGTGATTCGATGTTGTGATGTTGTTTTGAGCGTTCCGAAGGTTGTAACAAGTTTGAATGATGTTATGGGATGTGTTGGCATGTTTGGTTGAGGTCCCGAGGGCCTTGGGTGAGTTTCGGGTGGTTAACGGACCAATCTTTGGTCTTGAGTGTTGGCAGATTTTGCTGGTTTGTGTTGTAGAAGGTTTGTTCATCGCGTTTGCGGAAGGGCTTCGCGTTCACGAAGAGTGTTCTCTGAGATGGCAAATTTTGTTCTTCGCGTTCGCGAAGATGTAGACGCGAACGCGAAGGGTGAGCTGATTTTTGATCGCGTCGCGTTCGCGATGGTTGAGCTAGTAAAGGTCCACGTTCGCAAGTGGTTCATCTCAATGGCGTAGAAGGATTTCTGGGTCTGAGGCAATTGTGCTTCGCGAACGCGAGGGAGCTACCGCGTTCGCGAAGGGTTAAACCTGGGCAATCAGTTTATATTTTAAAATCGAGGGTTTGGTCCATAATTTCGAAATTTCATTAGAGAGCTCGGGAGAGGTGAAATTTGAGGAGATTTTCAGTGGAGCTATTGGGGTAAGTATTCTTCACTCATATTTGGTCTAATTCCATGATTTAGTCTTGAATTTCATCATTTAATTTGAGAAATTAGAGTGGAAATTGGGGAAAAATGGAAGAAAAGTTTGAGGATTCTTTGGGGGATTTGAATGGGCATTTGACGTCGGATTTTGATGATTTTGGTATGAATTAGACTCGTGTGAGGATAAGGATTCTATTGATGTGTTTTTTATCGTATTCTGAGGCGTGGGGTCGGGGGGGGGGGTGGCCAACTTCGGGATTTTTGGTATAATTTGATTATTTTCGCAAGGGCTTCGTTCCCTTAGCATATTTTGATGGTATAAATCTGAATTTGGTTTGATTTGGAGCAATTGGAAGCCGATTCGAGAGGCAAAGGCATCGCGGGCTAGAGTTTGGACCGGATTGAGGTAAGTAATGATTGTAAATACTGTCCTGAGGGTATGAAACCCCGGATTTCACATCGTTGTGCTACTTTGAGGTGACACACACGCTAGATGACGAGCGTAGAGTCGTGCACCATTGGGGATTGTGTCTTGGTCCACCCCATACGACTGATAAGTCGCGTATTTGATTGAAAACTGTTTGATATCATTGTGTTTTTGAAAAGTGTTGCTACGTTTTGGGCGGAATGCCATATTTGGGCCTCGTGCCAACTGTTTTGGACCCTTATGGGGTTTTACTGTTATTCCTTACTGTTTTAGCTTAATAGCTGTACTCAGTCATGCTGTGTTTTACTGATTTCTTAACTCAGCCTTATGTACTAAATTTTAATACTATAAATGATATTCTTGAGTTGAATGCCCTGTATTACTAATATTCCGAGTGACTTGTGAGGTTGATGGTTGAGAGAGGCTGAAGGCCTGATTGTGAGGTTTATTATTGAGAAAGACCGAGGGTTTGATTGTGAGGTTAATGACTGAGAGAGGCCAATGACCTGGTGGTGAGGATCATATTATACATATTTATGGATCGCGCTGCACGCCGCAGCGATATTATATATGTTTATGGATCGGACTGCACGCCGCAGCGATATTATATATATTTATGGATTGGTCTGCATGCCGCAGCGATATTGACATGTATATGGATCGGGCTGCATGCCGCAGCGATATAGTGCTTGGGCTGTAGGAGCCCCTCCGGAGTTTGCACACCCCCAGTAGCGCAGTTGACTATATATATGGATCGGGCTGCACGTCGCAACGATATATGGATCGGGCTGCACGCCGCAGCGATTATTATAAAGTGCCTATTGAGCGTGAGTGCTGAGTGTGAACGCTGATTGATGAGAGTTGAGTCTCGAGTGACTGAGAGGCTTGCCCGAGGGGCTATATGTATATGAGTAATGCTTTGCCCGAGGGGCTTGTTTTTATGAAATTACTGATTTCACTTCTCCTTAAAGTGAGTCTATATTGAATATGCTGGACTAAATTACCGACTTCACTCATCTTTATACCGAGCCTCTATAGGAAATGTTAAACAAATGTTTTGAAAAATTTTCATTGAACTGGAGTTTTTACGAGATGTTCGGAATTTAATCACTGATTTGGTTTTGTTATTTCCTCTGGCACTTTTCCTCTTTTGAGATGTATATGCTTTATGTTTTGCCCGAGGGGCTGTATACGAACTACGTTTTGCCCGAGAGGCTGACTATGATTTTTATTACTTTCACTATGAACTACGCTGAACCTCTACTGAACTGTTAGAAAGACATTTTTCAAAGGATTTTTACTGAAATCGGAGTTTTAACGAGATGATATGATTTGTATCCTGTTTTGGAAACATACTGTACTCATTATGGTGCTATGACGTGGTTTACGTGATTTCTTATTGCTCAGTCATTATTTACTTTTATTACTTACTGGGTTGGCGTACTCACATTACTCCCTGCACCTTGTGTGCAGATCCAGATATTTCTGAGCTCGGTGGTAGGTTCATTGTAGATACTAAGGTAGCTGCACGGCGTTCGCAGTCCTGCCTTCCCCTCCCTATCCTTATTATTTTATATTTCAGGCTTATATTATATTAAGCAGACAATGTTGAATTGTATTTAGTGGCTCATGACTAGTGACACCCCGATGTCGGGCTTGTGTATTTATTCCGCACTATTCATTTAGACTTACATTTTGAGTTATCTGATTAAATAAGGGCTTAAAAATGATTGTTATTGATTAAATGGTTATTTTGGGAGTTGTGTTGGCTGGCCTAGTTTCACGATATGTGCCATCACGACCGGGTCGATTTTAGGGTCGTGACAAGTTGGTATCAGAGCCTAGGTTACATAGGTCTCACTAGTCATGAGCAGGTTTAGTAGAGTCTCGCGGATCGGTACGGAGACGTCTGTACTTATCCTCGGGAGGCTGCGGAACCTTTAGGAAAAACTTTATATTCTTGAACTCTTATCGTGCGTCTTTGATTCAGCTTGAAAGGTAACTCTTTGAATTCCTTCCACGCATTCCTATGCGCGCATGAGCGCTCAGTACCAGATGTGCATCGATGGCTTGTGATTCCTGATCGAGGGGCGATATGTGATCTGCGTGTGTTGATGTTGGGCCAGTCTGGAAGACTTGAGGACGGATTTTGCCTATAGCTTGAGCCCTGAGCTGTTGATTGTGCGAGCGCATGTTTCTGGATCTATATGTTCGATTGTGTCCCTATTAAGGGAAGTGATGACTGTATACTTACGTGATGAGTGTGATGTGACTGCGAGATGTGTTCATATGAATTGAATGAGACGAGAAGGGTCTGCTTTGGGGCGGCAAGAACTATTTGGTGTTTGATTTCCATCGTGATTTGATATGTAGCCCCGAGTTGTGGGTGTGATGAAGGATCTTTTCATGTTGCCTAGTTGGAAAGTGAAGTAGATTTCACGTTGTGATATGAGTTCAGACTCAGGAAGATTAAATGACTGCGTAATGTTTATGACGGTGGAAGGGTATAAAGAGATGTTAGTTTGAGGCAAAGCAGGTGGGTTACCTCCTGAGGAATGTTCTGAAGTTGTGTGATCCTTATGTTGTTGTTGGAAGATCTCCTTTACCAGTGAAGTATATGTGTTGCAATTTAAATTTGGGTCACTTAAGAGAGTGGGCTTGACTGTTACGAGGGTGAACGCGAGATTTGCGGAAGATTTGAAGTACTAGATGGGCTGTGTTGCCCGAGCTTATGAAGGATTGAGTTTAATATCACTATGGTATTATGGCAGTAATAGAGTATATTCATTATGAGTTATTGTGTGTTTTGATCTATGGCTTTGAGCCAAGTGGGGGAAGCTGCTATTGATTAGTTAATCGCACGGTTATGTGCTATGTTGGTTCCAGTTTGAGGCGTACTGGTGAATTAGTTATGGCTTACGGAGGTTGAGACCGAGGATAGCTTGAGTAAAGGAAATTTCAATAAAGGTTATGTTATGCTTTATGGGTGTATGAGAATCACGGAATGACTTGAGTTGTTATTGGTAAAGGATGTACGGTGCATAGAACAGGAAGTTGCTTGGTTGCATTAAGGTGAGGTTACATTTTGCGGTGTCGGAGTGCTATTGGAGCACAGGTTGTTCGGTTCGTTTGATCAGTCTAATTGAAACCGGAGTAGAGTGGATGACTCCCAAGAATGGTTTTGAAGGATTCAAGATTTACATGTAGTAATTGGGAATCTATGGGAGGTGTGTTGGCTAGAAACTGAGATTTATATGGGAGGATGTCAGGACTTGTGGCATTTCTGTATCATTATGAATTCTACATACCGGTATTAGGAAGGTAGAGGTAATGGCTTTAGATTCGCAGAAGGTCTCTTTAGAGCGGGCAACTCGGTTGTGGTACTTTTGGGGGTGCTTCAGGAGAATACAACGGTTTATGAGCTTTAGACGGTGTGGTGTTATGCTTGGGTCTCGTGTGGTGAGTCTGAGTTGAGGAATTGTGGTGTTATAACAAGAAGGAGTATCAAGTTGACGGTAAATCAGAAGGAAACTCGGATAGATGGGGATAGCTTGGTAGTAGGCTGGATCGGCATGGTAAGGATATGATTAGTTCTTTGGATGCTTATGAGGTAATGAGTTTATACAAGTGTTTCATGGCAATGCTCTTGGGTTTT
Source organism: Nicotiana attenuata (assembly GCF_001879085.1). Taxonomy (NCBI): domain Eukaryota; kingdom Viridiplantae; phylum Streptophyta; class Magnoliopsida; order Solanales; family Solanaceae; genus Nicotiana; species Nicotiana attenuata. Next base: position 46,272,527 of record NC_032000.1, on the reverse strand, counting down.
AGTGGCTTGCATAGCTTGGATGAGTTAGAAGGATTCAGTCCTGACAGGTTTGGTTTTGTGCAAAGGGGAGTCGGAGAGTTCTTGATGATTTCCACCACGGTTTGGAGGTGTATATTTTCTACTGGCATGAGGAGCAGGGGATATGTAGTGATTTTATTTTAGATTGGATCAATGGAAAGTTCTTGACTAATTGAGTACGTAGTTGCTTGTGGCTCGGAATGGATATGAAGTTCTCATGTTTATCCTAGGATGGTATGGTATATGCGGTATGTTGTGTAGGATTGAGATTGCATGTGTAAGGTCACGATCCAGTTTTGAAAGGAAGGTCACAAATTCTTAGCTAGCATGGACAGTTTCAGATGACTAGATAAATGAGATCACGGATTGGTGTGGCTGACGAGGAAGATATATATTTCAGAAGGGGCGATGTGTTGAGTTAGGAATACTTCAGTAGTATTGCGCCACTCTCTCATTTGATCGACTGCTGATAATCAAGTTTGCTTGGTAGCACAGAAGGATTATAGGAGTATCCCTCGTGGAATGACCAAGTATCAGATGTGTGTTAGATGTTCGGGCAGTGTAGCGGGGATCGGATATGGTGATTCGTGTGCTTTATGCATTGGGAGGCTGAGAGTTTCCGCGAGTAGATGGTTTTGTGACTGTGGACTGTGAGAAAATAGCTAAGGTTAGTCAAAGGGTAGCATGTGCTATGATTCAGTCATTGTGAACCTTCAGAGAGTTATTTATCTGTTGTGGGTGACCAGAATTGATTTGTGGTTAATTGGTAGGCCCAACATGGATGTGTGTTCTGCACCGGGTCGAAATTGTTAACTCCGAACTGTTATTGTTGAGAGATGTGCCATTCGATTGTTGTTGAACTTATCCATGTTCTGGGGTGATCTATGAGTTACTCTTCTGTGTTACGAAGAGTTGTGATTTGTTGGTTATATGCACATATGGTGCGGTGCTATTTGGGCTTTATAGCAGAGTTTGAGTGTGACGGGTATTTGGGTGTTGCATGATTGATCGTGCATTGGATGTGTTCTCTCAGACTGATATGGCATTGCGTCATTTGCTTCTCCATGGTTATGGTGATTCACTTTTGGGTGCTAGACATCAAATTGCGCGTGGTTGTCGATTTTGAGCATAGTGACTCGAGGTGTTTCATGTAGACCAGTGCTTGGCTAGAGTCGCACATTGTAGCAAGTTATGTGGGGGTATGACCCTTCGGGTTAGATTCGTGTGTTCTGTTTCTACGATGTGTGATAGGTTCTCAGCATTGTGTGTGGTGGTACTGGTGAGCTTGCGGTACAGCTCTCTCATTTGAGTCATTTTCACGATTTGAGTATGTTCGGATTGTTGCTTATTGGTGCACGGGTTGCACGAGTTGCGGCTTTAGATCGTATTGATGTGTCATGTCACCAGAGTAGTTGTGTTGGATTAGATGAGATCGTTGGGATCTAGAATGAATACAAATGGATTCGATTTCAGTATGTTGGAAGGATAATATCGATGTTCGGCTCAGAAATTTGTTATGGTCCTTGCCGACGGAGAGGGAGCTCCATGATTGGTTGATCTGAGGAATGGTTATGACTTTCTGCGTGTTTTATTCATCATTGGCGGTATACAAATGTGTTAGAATGAGGCTTTATTTGATAAGAGGTTTATTATCGATATTCGGTTGTTCTGAGCAACTGTTGTGATCAGAAGTTACCGCTACAAGAGTTTGAGCTATGTGGTATATCATGTTGCATCTGAGGTTGCAGATATGGTTTGTTACAACGTATTCGGGCTTATTCAGGGTATAGGTGTGAGATTCTGGTCTTGTGGATGAATTCAGAGTGGAAATGTGGTTCGGAGGTTTATGGGCTAGGTTGGATGGTGAAATTTCAGTCACATTGTGTTATCGGACCTATATGAGATAGGGTGTTTGCATGGTAAGGTTATACAGCGACTTGTTGGCTTTTGGAACAACTATGGGCACGATCGAGGACGAACGTATGTTTAAGTGGGGGAGGATGTAACGACCCGACCGGTTGTTTTGAGCTTTTGCACTTCGCTTGCCAGTTCTCGGGCATGACTAGCCCCGTGTGATGTATTATGACTTATGTAAATCATCGGTTTTGGTTTTCAGGGTAATCGGAATGAATTTGGAAGAAAAGTTCTCAGTTTGAAGCTTAAAATTTGAAAGGTTTGACCAAGTTTTGACTTGTTAGCATATGATCTCGGATTGGAATTTTTATGATTTGGTTAGCTCCATTAGGTGATTTGGGACTTAGAAGCGTGATCAGAATGTGTTTTGGAGGTCCGGAGTAGATTTAGGCTTGAATTGGCAAAATTGGAATTTTGGCGTTTTCCGGTTGATAGGTGAGATTTTGATATAGGGGTCGGAATGGAATTCCAGAAATTGGAATAGGTCCGTTGTGTCATTTGTGACATGTGTGAAAAATTTAGGTCATTCAGACGAGGTTTGATAGACTTTTTGATCGAATTCGGTATTCGGAAGTTTTGGAATTCTTAGGCTTGAATCCGAGGGTGATTCGATGTTTTGATGTTGTTTTGAGCGTTCCGAAGGTTGGAACAAGTTTGAATGATGTTATGGGATGTGTTGGCATGTTTGGTTGAGGTCCCGAGGGCCTCGGGTGAGTTTTGGGTGGTTAACGGACCAATCTTTGGTCTTGAGTGTTGGCAGATTTTGCTGGTTTGTGTTGTAGAAGGTTTGTTCATCGCTTTCGCGGAAGGGCTTCGCGTTCGCGAAGAGTGTTCTCTGAGATGGAAAATTTTGTTCTTCGTGTTCGCGAAGATGTAGACGCGAACGCGAAGGGTGAGCTGAGTATTGATCGCGTTCGCGAGGAGGCTGTCGCGTTCGCGATGGTTGAGCTAGTAAAGGTCCGCGTTCGCGAGTGGTTCATCGCGATCGCGTAGAAGGATTTCTGGGTCTGAGGCAATTGTGCTTCGCGAACGTGAGGGAGCTACCGTGTTCGCGAAGGTTAAACCTGGGCAGTCAGTTTATATTTTAAAATCGAGGGTTTTGTCCATAATTTCGAAATTTCATTAGAGAGTTCGGGAGAGGGTGAAATTTGAGGAGATTTTCAGTGGAGCTATTGGGGTAAGTATTCTTCACTCATATTTGGTCTAATTCCATGATTTAGTCTTGAATTTCATAATTTAATTTGAGAAATTAGAGTGAAAATTGGGGGAAAATGGAAGAAAGGTTTGGGGATTCTTTGGGGGATTTTAATGGGCATTTGACGTCAGATTTTGATGATTTTGGTATGAATAGACTCGTGTGAGGATAAGGATTCTATTGATGTATTTTTTATCGGATTCCGAGGCGTGGTCCCGGGGGGCCGGGTTTGGCCAATTTCGGGATTTTTGGTATAATTTGATTATTTTTGCAAGGGTTTCGTTCCCTTAGCATATTTTGATGGTATAAATCTGATTTTGGTTAGATTTGGAGCAATTGGAAGCCTATTCGAGAGGCAAAGGCATCGCAGGCTAGAGTTTGGACCGGATTGAGGTAAGTAATGATTGTAAATATTGTCCTGAGGGTATGAAACCCCGGATTTCATATCGTTGTGCTACTTTGAGGTGATGCACACGCTAGATGACGAGCGTAGAGTCGTGCACCATTGGGGATTGTGATTTGGTCCGTCCCGTACGACTGATAAGTCGCGTATTTGATTGAAAACTGTTTGATATCATTGTGTTTTGAAAAGTGTTGCTACGTTTTGGGCGGAATGCCATATTTGGGCCTCGTGCCAACTGTTTTGGACCCTTATGGGGCTTTTACTGTTATTCCTCACTGTTTTGACTTAATAGCTGTACTCAGTTATGTTGTGTTTTACTGATTTCTTAACTCAGCCTTATGTACTAAATTTTAATACTATAAATGATATTCTTGAGCTGAATGCCCTGTTTTACTGATAGTCCGAGTGACTTGTGAGGTTGATGGCTGAGAGAGGTTGAAGGCCTGATTGTGAGGTTAATGATTGAGAAAGACCGAGGGTCTGATTGTGAGGTTAATGACGGAGAGAGGCCGAGGGCCTGGTGGTGAGGATCATATTATATATTTTTATGGATCGGGCTGCACGCCGCAGCGATATTATATATGTTTATGGATCGGGTTGCACGCCGCAGCGATATTATATATATTTATGGATCGGGCTGCACGCCGCAACGATATTGATATGTATATGGATCGGGCTGCACGCCGCAACGATATAGCGCTTGGGCTGTAGGAGCCCCTCCGGAGTCTGCACAGCCCCAGTGAGCGCAGTCGACTATATATATGGATCGGGCTACACGCCGCAACGATATATGGATCGGGCTGCACGCCGCAACGGTTATTATAAGGTACTTATTGAGCGTGAGTGCTGAGTGTGAGCGCTGATTGATGAGAGTTGAGTCTCGTGTGACTGAGAGGCTTGCCTGATGGGCTATATGTATATGAGTAATGCTTTGCCCGAGGGGCTTGTTTTTATGAAATTACTGATTTCACTTCTCCTTAAAGTGAGTCTATATTGAATGTGCTGGACTAAATTACCGACTTCATTCATCTTTATACTAAGCCTCTATAGGAAATGTTAAACAATGTTTTGAACAATTTTCATTGAAACTGGAGTTTTTACGAGATGTTCGGAATTTAATCAGTGATTTGATTTTGTTATTTCCTCTGGCACTTTTCCTGTTTTGAGATGTATATGCTTTTTGTTTTGCCCGAGGGGCTGTATACGAACTACGTTTTGCCCGAGAGGCCTATTATGATTTTTATTACTTTCACTATGAACTACGCTGAACCTCTACTGAACTGTTAGAAAGATATTTTTCAAAGTATTTTTACTGAAATCGGAGTTTTAACGAGATGATATGATTTATATCCTGCTTTGGAAACATACTGTACTTACTGTGGTGCTATGACGTGGTTAACGTGATTTCTTATTGCTCAGTCATTATTTACTTTTATTACTTACTGGGTTGGCGTACTCACATTACTCCCTGCATGTTGTGTGCAGATCCAGATATTTCTGAGCTCGGTGGCATGTTCGTTGGAGATAGTAAGGTAGCTGCACGGCGTTTGCCGTCCTGCCTTCCCCTCCCTATCCTTATTATTTTATATTTCAGGCTTATATTGTATTAAGCAGACAATGTTGAATTGTATTTAGTGGCTCATGACTAGTGACACCCCGATGTCGGGCTTGTGTATTTATTCCGCACTATTCATTTAGACTTACATTTTGAGTTATCTGATTAAATAAGGGCTAAAAAATGATTGTTATTGATTAAATGGTTAATTTGGGAGTTGTGTCGGCTGGCCTAGTTTCACGATAGGCGCCATCACGACCGGGTCGATTTTAGGGTCGTGACAATAAGTCACCCTGTGACACCTCATCTCATAATTATACAATACGGGTCTCAATACCTGAACTCTAACACTTGGCATCCTGTGCCCTCATCACACCTCATAATCACACTGACAACTCACGTGCCCAAAGAGTCATTCTCACATAGATGGAAAATAAACAAGGGGTGTGTCTATACTCAGAAATCTCAAAGAGCCTCCTACCCGATAAGGTGATTAACCACGTGTATGCTTGTGCAAGTGTCCAAACATAGTTCGCACCAACTAGTAAGTATACGAAATGGAAAGGACAACACGTATAATGTTTACACAGGAAAAGGATCAATGAAAACATCAGCTCAGAACACAATGATTTTTAACAGGGGAAAGTAACGCAGAAAGAATACATCTCAACACAGAAATGGCAACCGGGGATCTACCAGGATACCGTCCTGTGGCCCCCAAATGTAAATATCTAGCAAACCGGGGATCTACCAGGATACCGTCCTATAGCCCCCAAATGTAAATACCAGCAAATCGGGGATCTACCAGGATACTGTCCTGTAGCCCCCAAATGTAAATATCCAGCAAACCGGGGATCTACCAGGATACCGTCCTGTAGCCCCCAAATGTAAATATCCAGTGGATCTCTCGGGTGTCATCCCGTAGTCCAACTCATAGTGCGCCGGGAATCTACTGAAATCTCGATCCGTAGTCCCCAAATGTAAATGTGCAGGGGGGATCTACCGGGATATCGCCCGTAGTCCCAAAGTAAACACACAACACAACCAACAGAAACAACAGTTACAGCACAACAGAAAGCTCGTACATCACCACACTACACATAACCACAACATGACAATAATACAAGGTAAGACAAGTAAATCAACTCAAGGACTATAAATCACAAGGGAATGGCAAAATAACACAACAAGAAAATAATACAAGGTAAGACAAGTAAATCAACTCAAGGACTATAAATCACAAGGAAACGGTAGAACCAGCTCACAAAGAATAACCACAGAAAAGAATGTTGGCATAAAGGGAATAGTTCAACCACGGGAAGACTAACATGTAGCAACAATCCCACAATATACAAGTCAATAACAAAGAAATCAACACGAGTCAAGTAGTCCCAAATAAAGGCAAGTCAACAAGATATAAATTATCTAAACTCCTTTTAAGGTTGGACAAATTTTGAGTATATTCGAAAATTCAATTAAGGGAAGATGATCTTAGCTTCACTTAAGACTAAATAATTCCAGAAGGGGTAATGAAATTCTCAAATAAGATAAGCAACTATGAAAAGATAGCATGACAATAGGTGAGGAGAAATTCTTCAGTCAAATCAATTAGGAGTCAATTAGGCAATAAGAGTGAATCATGGAGCAATTAATCCCAATCAAGCATGTAGAGGTGAAACAAATAAATAGGAAACTCAGTCATGTCAAGAACACATTCCTACAGAGTGAACAACATCGCACAAAGTGGCCTTCGTGACGGGCGGGGATGAAGCCTTAATAAGAAAATTATAAAGTTTTTTGTGGTGAATCAATGAGATAAAAACAAATTAAAATTTAATAGTAATACAAACATACCTGCGCCTGTAAAAGATCCCCAGCACCCGTCGACGATGAGCCACAACTCAGTCGGCGCCCACCCTTCACATCTCGGGTCGGCCGATCCTCAGCAGCGGTCGATGGACCTGAAAAGTACTGCTCCCAATCAACTCCGGTAATGCTCGTGCCCGTGATCAACAATGGATTTGACGGGGTCACCTGCGAAGTAGCTGGAGTGAACGGCAGCTGAAGGCTGAATGAGCCGTGACGCTCGTCTAGCTGATGGAGGTCACCCGGCAGATCAACTCCAACATCCTCAACAGGTGCCTCAACGCCCCCTTGCTGGAGACCACCTCATCGCCGGCCCCCGCGACCCCGTGGGACAGCCCTACCTCGTGGGGCACCCCTGCCTCTTAGGGCACCTTTGCCTCGTAGGACAACCTTGCCTCGTGCTCCCCTCGCTCGTGGGACAGGCCTACCTCGATGGTAGTGCTCTGGCGCCACATAAGCAAGGACGTGCACTAAGCGCTCGTCTTCTCGGGCTCGATGCAGTGTCCGGGCAGCCAACTCTATAACCTGCTGGCCATACTCGTGCAAAATAGCCGCTCCTTCGCCGGCATGCTACTGCATCTACAGTCCCAACTAGTGGAATAAATGCATGCTAATAGCCTGCACAACATGTAAAATATAAATTACAGAACTCTAGGTCACAGTTATAAGTAAGAATACCAAATAACATACCAGTGCCTCGTGCCTCCCGGCGTATGGAACGTACCGACCGCCAGCTCGATGAATGGGATTCTCGATGAAAAGTCAGGTAACGCCGTGGTACCAGCCCATATAATCATGCTCAGTATCTGGTCGACTCGGTGAAGGGGGGCGGAATTAGGTCAGATCGCCGGTCCCAAGTATCGATCTGCTCCTCTAGCCATGCCAAATATGCGTCGTCCACCTTGGAACGATCATCCCGCTGGTAATGTATCGTCTGCCAGGTGGGCGGTGTCGGTACGAGCTGCGGGCGGCCAAACTGGCGAAGTACCCGCTCGGTGTCATGATGCTCACAATATCAAGGCAGATCAACGGGACGGAAGAGCCCTACATAAGTCGGCCGGCCGAGCAATAATCGGGCAAGCAAGCTATCAACGCGTCGCCGTATGGCATCCAGATGAACTATTAAGTAACAACAAAAAACGTGAGTATACGGAACACATGTGAAGCTATGACAAGTAAACTTAGATATACATTTACCTGTGCGCCCTCCAGCAAATCCAATATATCCCTGCACAATGAGAGATTATGCCGAGTCTCGTACTCGCGCGTATGTCCCTGCCGGAGAACCCACCTCCTAGCTAGAGGGAGCAACGGAGGTGATACATCCGGATCTAATGGTGGTAGAGGCGGCTACAACTGCAAGAACCGCTTCGAGGCCCAAACCTAACATAAAAAGTTGATGTAAAATTTAAGATATATTTTTACTAGGTATTTTAAAATAAATAGAGTATTCGAATATGTTGTCACCTGTAGTAGCGGCAAAAATCCAGCAACGTCACGCTGGGTGCCCATGCTCGCCCGACACATCTGCCTGTACAAGTAGGCGAGAACAGCAACACCCTAGCTGTACTGGGGTAAATCATCTAGCTGCTCAAGATGATAAAGAAATCTCAAGCTGACTAGGTTCCCCGAAGTGTTCGGGAACAAGACCCCTCCAAATATAAGGAGTAGCAACAACCTCGTATAATGGTGAACATGATAATCTGGTGTATCACCATCGATGTGAGGATATAATGCCTCCAAATACTATCGAATAGCCGACAACGGAAAAAAACTGGTCCCAGCCAGTACATTCTCATCCTCTGGCCGGAAACCGGTGAGCCACTGCAGCATGTCCAGGTATTGCACACATGTCATCACTCTCATGCCATGCGATAGAGTAATTGGGTGTCCATCAACGGGCAGCCCATATAAAACCTCCACGTCCTGCAGTGTGATGGTAGCCTCGCCAATGGGCAGGTGCAATGTGTGCGTCTCCGGTCACCACCACTCTATCAGGGCCGTGACCAAAGACCAATCGAGCTGCAGCCGCCCGATCTCCAAAATCCTGTAGAAACCCGTCTCCCACAGGCGTGTGACTACACGAGGATAGAGAACTCTGCCATGCAGAAAGTCCCACATGCCCTCCATTCTCCTGACGCGGAGACTTTGGGTCAGTAACTCTCCCTCCCATATGTGGACGGACCTATGATCGCCTTGTAACGACAGTAGCTCATTGCTGGAAGGTCCAGGATGAATACGTGGCACCTCCATGTCGTCTACTATAGATTGCACAACATTAATTACATGTTAGTTTTATAATTTTATATCTTTGTTCGTCAGGTACCACCTGCTGAGAAGGTATTTATAGGGGGAGATTTCAATGGTCATATTGGGTCAACCGCAGATGGGTATGACAAAGTGCATGGAGGCTTCGGTTTTGGGAGAGGAATGGAGGAGGAACCTCGTTACTGGACTTCGCTAAGGCTTTTGGGTTGGTGATTGCGAACTCTAGCATTCCGAAGAGGGAGGAGCATTTGGTTACTTTTCAGAACGCGGTGGCTCAAACTCAGATTGATTATCTCCTCCTCAGGAGGCGTGACAGAGGGTTGTGCAAGGATTGCAAGGTGATCCCAGGGTGAGATACTCGTGACGCGACATAGGCTCTTGGTGATGGACGTTGGTATTATGGTGAAGAGGAGGAAAATGTCGCTCGAGGAAGACCGAGAATCAGGTGGGGAGCCTTAACTAAGGATAAGGCCCAAGAGTTGGAGGGGCAGTTGTCGGCTATGGGAGCTTGGAGAAGCAGTGGTGACGCAAGCACTATGTGGTCAACGACAGCTGACTGTATAAAGGAGGTTGCGAGAGAGGTGTTAGGGGTCTCGACGGGCATCGCCGGAAAGCACAAAGGTGACTGGTGGTGGAATGAAGTGGTACAAGGTAAAGTGGAAGCGAAGAAGGAGGCGTACCGGACGTTAGTGGGGAACATAGGTGAGGAGGAGAGGCGAGCGTGCATGGAGAGGTATAAGGTAGCTAGGAAGGACGCAAAACTGGCGGTCACAGAGGCTAAGACTGCGGCTTATAGTCGTATGTATGAGGAACTAGGGGAAAAAGGCGGGGAGAAGAAGTTATTTAGGCTGGCCAAGCAGAGAGAGAGGAAAGCTCGAGATTTAGACCGAGTGAGATGTATCAAGGACGATGATGGTAGAGTATTGATGGAAGATTCCCAGATTAAGAGGAGATGGCAGACTTACTTTCAAAAACTTCTTAACGAAGTAGGGGATCGAGATATTGTGCTCGGTGAATTGAAGTATTCCGAGAGTCACAATGACTTTGGGTACTGCAGGCGCATCAAGGTTGAGGAGGTCGCGGGAGCTATGAGTAAGATGAGTAGGGGCAAAGCGACCGGGCCTGACGAGATTCCGGTAGAATTTTGGGAGTGTGTGGGGAAAGCAGGTTTGGAGTGGTTGACTAGGTTGTTGAATGTTATTTTTAAGGCGAAGTGGATGCCGGAAGAGTGACAGTGGAGTACGGTGGTCCCAGTGTATAAGAACAAGGGTGACATCCAGAGCTGTAACAATTATAGGGGTATCAAATTACTGAGTCATACTATGAAAATATGGGTGAGGGTGCTTGAAGCGAGGTTGAGGATGACGGTGTCCGTTTCCGACAACCAGTTTGGTTACATGCCAGGTCGTTCTACTACAGAAGCTATACACCTTGTTAGAAGGTTGGTTGAACAGTACAGGGATAGGAAGAAAGACCTGCACATGGTGTTTATTGACCTAGAAAAAGCGTATGCTAAGGTTCCTTGAGAAGATCTTTGGAGAAGCTTGAAGGCAAAAGGCGTGCCGGTTCCCTACATTATGGCGATTAAGGACATGTATGATGGGGCGAAGACTCGGGTTAGGACAGTAGGAGGCGACTCTGAGGATTTTCCAGTTGTTATGGGGTTACACCAAGGTTCTGCGCTCAGCCCGTTCTTATTCGCCCTGGTGATGGACGCATTGACATATCACATTCAAGGGGATGTGCCATGGTGCATGCTATTCGCCGATGACATAGTTCTTGAGTCGCAAACCGGTGTCAACAAGAGGCTGGAGGTTTGGAGACAGACCCTTGAATCTAAGGGTTTCAAGTAGCAGGACAAAGACGGAATACCTGCAGTGTAAGTTCAGTGCTGAGCAGAGGGAAGTGGGCGTGGATGTGAGGCTTGAATCACAGGTCATCCCGAGTAGAGGCAGCTTCAAGTACCTTGGGTCGGTTATCCAGGGGGAGGGGAGATCGACGAGGATGTTACACACCGTATTGGGGGTAGGATGGATGAAGTGGAGATTAGCATCTGGAGTATTATGTGACAAGAGAGTGCCACTGATACCCAAAGGTAAGTTCTATAAAGTGGTGGTTAGGCCGGCCATGATGTATGGGGCGGAGTGTTAGCCGGTTAAGAAATCACATATCCAGAGGATGAAGGTAGCAGAAATGAGGATGTTGAGGTGGATGTGCGGGCATATTAGGATGGATAAGATTAGGAATGATGATATTCAGGAGAAGGTATGCGTGGCTCCCATTGATGACAAGATGCGGGAAGCAAGGCTCAGATGGTTCGGGCATGTTCAGAGGAGAAGCTCAGATGCTCCGGTAAGGAGGTGCGAACAGCTGGTTGTGGAGGGTACGAGAAGAAGTATAGGGCGACCAAAGAAGTACTGGGGGAGGTGATTAGGCAGGATATGGCGAGGTTGCATATTTCCGAGGAAATGGCACTTGATAGGAACGTGTGGAGGTCGAGTATTAGGGTTGTAGGTTAGGAGGTAGTAGAGTCTTGTCCTATACCATAACTTTGTGAGACTAGCTTGGTAGGGATACTATTTTGCTTTTGCTTTGCTTTGTATCATTCTTCTTGATTTCATATCGTTCCTATTTGTCATATTTGTCATATTTGTTTCATATTATTTCGGTGGTGTTACTAATATTGTCGTCTTTGTATTTTTGTCTTCTTGAGCCGAGGGTCTTTCGGAAACAGCCTCTCTACTCCTTCGGGGTAGGGGTAAGGTCTGTGTACACACTATCCTCCCCAAACCCCACTAGTGAAATTTCACTGGGTCGTTGTTGTTGTTGTTGTTGTTGTTTTCTTCTGAGAATCCATTTTGAATGAAAAGTGGGGAATGTCAGAAAATTGAGCGAGAAATGGGAATGTGGATTTGGAAAGGATATTAGGTTGTTAGTTATGAAAGTAAATGGAAATGCAGAGAAAAACTGAAAGACGTGTACTTCTATGGAAGATAGTTCTTTCTCTCTGCCACTTACCATTGAAATTTTCCAGAAACTTTTGTTTTTGGAACTTTTTTTTCTTTCAAGGATAAAGAGGAAGGGATATGGTAAAGGATTTGTGCAATTACTGGGAGGAAGGGCTGCTAATGAAAGGTTGCTATAGTGAATTAAAAATGGTGGTTGGGTGATGTTGGCAATGGTGGTTGGGTAAAGGAGAAGGTGGTGGTGGATGAAAAAGTAGGGGGAGTGGGTAAATGGGGTTGGGGTGGTGAAGCGGCATTTGCCACGTGGCGGCTACTTCGGCAAAATATTAGGCCATGTCTAATGATGTTGGACATGATGGAGGTCTTAATGGAAGAAGGGTATTTTTGTACCAATTTTATAACGTCAAGGGTTATAGTGGATGGATAGTATGACGGAGGGTATATAAAAAAAATTTGCATAGTAAAAGGATATTTTTAACCCCTTTCCGAAGAATCAACTCCCCCTGTTCACTTTTACTTGTCCAGTATTCTAAAAATAGACTTTCAGTTTTACTTGTCACTTTTAGCATATCAAGAGACGATAATTTCTTCTTTCCTGTTATACCCACAATATTAGTTACTCATTTTAAATTATTATCTCAAATCCATTAAAAATATACATCAATTAATATGGGTATCATGATAAATTATGTACTTCATTTATTATTTCTTAAAGGGAGTCAAAGTCCATAGTGGACAAGTAAAAGTGAACGGAGGGAGTATTTGTGTATTTTTATGTCTGTTTTGATTTCTTTAAAGAAGGGTTAGATAGAAGGGTGTAGGGAGATTATAGGCTTTGATGGTTGCTTCTTAAAAGGTGCTTGTAACGGCGAACTGGTAATAGCAATAGGGTAGAATGGCAATCAACAAATGTATCCAATAGCATGGGCAGTTGTAGACCAAGAGATCAAATATTCTTGGAGTTGATTCATAGAGCATCTAATTTCTGATCTAGAACTAGGCAATGGAGAGGAATTAATTGTCATGTCGTACATGCAGAAGGTATCTTATCACCTGTATTTTATACTAATTGATTTTAGTTGCTTATGTCTGTTTTGATTCAACTTTATTCTATTTTGCAGGGGCTTAGTATTAGTCATCAATGAAATGATGCCATGTGCTGAACATAGGATATGTGCCAAGCATATTTGGTCCAACTCCAACTGTTCTAAGAAGTGGAAAGGAGAGGAGAGAAGAAAATAATTCTGGAGATGTGCAAAGTCATCATTTGAGGTAAAATTTAAAAAAGAGTTAGTAGCTTTAAGCATGTCAGGAAAGGACATCTGTGAAGATTTGTTGTGCTATGATAAAGAGTATTGGTATAGGGCATATTTCACTAAGCATGCTAAATGTGATGTAGTAGAGAATAACATGTCTGAAACCTTTAATTCTTGGATAGTGGGGCCTAGACACAAGTCAATCATTCGCATGTTAGAGGAGATTAGATTCAAAATTATGACTAGGCATGTAGAGATGAGGAAATTTGCTGAAACTTAGATTTCAAATATTTCACCAATGGACGGGCTATTGTTAGAAGAGTATTCAAAGAGATGTAAGGTGATATGGAATGGTGAGAATGGATTTGAGATTGAAGAAGGTCAACTTAGGTTTATTGTTGACATATTAAGGAAGACATGTACATGTAGATCTTGGTAGTTAAGGAAGATTCCATGTGCACATTCAGTAGGTGCTTATTACAACATAAATAAATAACCTGGCATTCAAGTGAAAAAATAGTACAAAAAGCACTACTTTCTTAGGGCCTATCAATATGTTATTCAACCAATATCAAATTTGGAAATGTGGCATACTACCATCATTGAGCCTCCAAAGCCTAAAGTAATGCCAGGAAGACCCAAGAGGTGTATAAGAAAAGCTAAGGATGAACCTAAAAATAAATATGGCAAGTGGTCAAGGAAATGAGTAAAATGACATGTTCAAGGTGCCATCAACAGGGACACAACAAAGCTCATAGTATTGCAGCGGTAAGTTAATCCAATCCTAAATTGCTTGCATGCCATCAATAAGTTACACATACCAAAATAATTCCTTACAGGCTGGATTAGGGCAGTCAAGCCAATAAGCACAAACCAGCCAGCAGTCACAGTCCAGCCAACAAGCACAGTTCAACCATTAAGCTTCAAATGGTGTCCCTACATCTATCTGTTCTGACACCTCAAGAGTAAGAAGATGTTCTGAGAATGCACCTGTAGGCAGAGGCAGGGGAAGGGGAAGAGGTAATGAAAGTGTTGGCACTGTACCTGCAGGTAGAGGCAGGGGAAGGGGAAGAAGCAATCTAGGAGTTGGCACCGCACCTGCAGGTAGAGTCAGGGGAAGGGGAAGGGGAAGGGGAAGAGGAACTGGAATAAAGAGAGGAAATGATTCTGAAGATGGAGGAAGGGGACCATGTATTCTATTGGGGGCTACAAGTTCAGAATTATTAAATGCAGGAGGGAAGAGACCAAGAACAACTAGCTATGGTTGGTTTATAGATCCTACTGATGTTATTTACTTCAATATCACATAAGAGGGGGAGGGGGGTGATTTATGTGGTTTCCAACTTTTCGCGTGCACAGATTATAGAAGGACCTGGTTCTTCTATGTGTTTCTTATACTACAGTTGCGGAATATTAAATACAGAAAGTAAAGAACACAAGTACTTTTACGTGAAAAATACCAGGCTCAAAAGGTGAAAAAACCACGGCCTACTTCCCGGTAGGATTTTTTCCAAAACTTCACTACAACTCTGATCCAAAATAATAATGTTTACAAACTCTTATAAATCTAAGGATTACCTCTAACCCTTGTAGAAACCAGTCACAGGCTGTTGCACTACTTCAAGTTAACTCTAACTTGAATGATATAACTCGAGTTTACAACCTCTTGCAAACTTAAGGATTAACTCTAACCCTTGTAGCAACACGCCACAGGCTCTTATGACTATTTCAAGTTAACTCTAACTTGAATGATACAACTCATGTACCTAGTATAATTTACTTCTAAGAAAAGTTGAAAGGTACAACTCAAAAGCCCCTACTACACTTGAACTAGAATTAAAAACATATACATGGAACTCTTTATGGAACTGATTCTTCAATCTGGTTTGTGTAGCTTCAGACTCTTAAAACTCACATGAATTGCTCACAAAATGCCTTGCTATTTTGCTCTCAATTCTTTCTTAACTTCAATATGTGTGTGTCACCTGTAAAAGAGAACAATATTGATATTTATAGAGTTAGTAAATGAAGATTAACTAGAGTTCTAATGTTGTACTCTTAATTGGTGGAAGAGTTCTAGTTAACTTCAATCTCTAACTCTTTCCTTATCTAGGATAGAGTTTTCTTCAAGTAAGGAGTCTTGCTCCTTATCAATTATGCAACCTTTTCGATTACAAAATATCAGATATAACCACTTGTGCTTATCCCTTCTCGTGTATGTCTTGTGCTTGAATCTGCTCATGCCCTGTGTACACTGTCCATGGACCTGGTTCATTCATGTGTTCCTTTGTCAATCGTTAAAACCAAAACCACTTAGGTCAACAAATTCCTCCTTTTTGACAATGAAAAACTCTGTACTTTTCATTAGCATGGAACCTATTTTAACTTAGCTCAACATCAAATACAATATTAGAACAGTTTTCATTTAAAGTCACAAATCATCAAGGACCAGGTTCATTAGGTTATAAACATCACAGTCCAAAGAAAAAGCACATCTTATCTTCCCCCTTTTGGCGTCATTGAAAAGTTGGATAATTAAGTAACCAGATTTTAGTAGACATCACTCATGGCCACTAGGGCTACTTCAAATGCAATCATGGATTCAATTTTCTCTTTATCAATCTAAAGATATTAGCCATCTAAGAAATATCAACAAATAATTAGAGAAAAAGTAGTGAATATTATTGATAAGATTCTTCCACAAGGAATAAAAAGAAGAAAAAGCACTGAACCATGAGCAAAAAATAAAAAACAATTCACTTGGGTTACTGGTTACAAACCAGGCTTAGGAAGGGTTTAAGATGGGGAAGGACCAGGTTCTTGATTATTGGCTTGAAGCAGTTTCAAAATATCTTGAAGAATACTATTATTCTTCTCTTTTTACTTTGCAAGCTCACACTTGAGAGAGTCTCTCTCAGCCTCTACTTCAGCCAATCGTTTCTTAAGCCTTTCAATCTTTACATCCATAGCTTCCTTCTTACTCATTTTGGCAGACCTAGTTCTTTTAGACACAACTGAGCCCTCCGCCTCAGCCTTTATTTCTTGAGAATTCTTTTGAGAAGTCTTTCTCTTTTTGGAACTAGGTGTGGGTACTTCCACATCATCATATTTATCTTCAAGAACCAGGTTCATCTCTTTAATCTGGACTAGTCCACTTGTCTTACCAATCTTTTTTTTTCTTTCCTTTCCAAGCGACTTTCTTGGCACTGTGAGCTAAGGCCCTTTTTACATTAGGCTCACTCTGCTTATTTTGGCTTCTTGTAGTTCTTCCTCTTGTGGGAGGAGTTGCTACAGGGATAAAAGGAACACTCTTTCTCTTAGTACCAACCATGCTCTTTCCTGCAGTCTTCCCAACTTTACTCTTCTTCTTTTGATTGTAACTATCTGACACCTTCAGCAGGTCGGGACTCTTGTCTATTTTAGCAAGAGAAGGAACTGGTACATGAAAATATTTCCTTAAACCTATAACCAGCCCATCTGCTAAACTTCTATCACCAGAACCATCACCTATCTCCTGTGATTCTTTTCCCATACTTTCATTCATAGTATCCTCGTTATCTCTAATCTCTTAACTCTAGACCACCATTGCACCTGTCTCCTCATGTAATCCATAACGAATGAGTGAATCATATCCAGCCACTTATTCTTCTCCTTTTCCCCTTACATCTACTTTAACACCCTCACTCTCATTTTCTTTTCCTTTTTTATTTTTACCACCAAATTTTACAGACCCAACAGTTTCTACACCTGCAATTGTACCAACCAACACAAACCTATTTTTAGAATTCTCAGCAGTTTCATAGGCAATATAAAAAATCTTTAACTTAGAGGTTACCTATTCAGATTCAGATGAAACTAGTTCTTCCTCCTCAGTCGCAGACTTGAAGGACTCATCAGATATTTGGGGTTCCTCTACTAGACCGGCTTTAATCATCTCATTCAATTTCTTGGCATGTTCTCTACTAGCCACTATTTTTCGTGCAAGCATCGTGACATACTTTTTCTTGGTTGTTTGGGTGGTTGAAGATGTGGGTGAAGGTTCTTTAGGTGGTGAAGTGGGGTTCTCAGTGTTCTTGAGGTTTTCAGATAAGTTGGCCATTTGATCAGTGTAGGGAGATGAAGAAATTCGAGAGAGGTTTAGAGTTTTGAAAATTTGATCTTTAGAAAAGGAGAGATGAAGTAAGGGGGTAAAGTCAGATCAATTTAAAGAAGGAAAGATTGAGATTCAGTTTAAAGAGGCGTTGTACTCTTCCCCAAAAATCTCAACAATTATTGTGCGGGGGTTTAGGGGTGAGACTGGTTCATTTATAACTGAATGGTTCAAAAGTAGCTTAGGATAAAGTGGGACTCTTTTCAGATCATGATCCATATGCAGTTATTTCAAATTATGCGGAGTTTAGAATACATACCTTATAGAAGTCCACCATTGAAGCCCATGCAAAGCGTCACTCTTGAAAATTAATTATTTGGTTGGGTCTTGTTCCAATCAATTGTAAACATCTAGAGGAGTTCAAAATTTTAATATGAAGTGATTTGAAGTAGATTGAGCTAGATTTGAGTTAGATTTAAAATAAAGCTCAAGGAAGAAAACGAAGTTAGTTTTTGTATAATAATATAATAGTGTATATGGGTGTATAAATACCTCTTATACACTATTATACACTTTTATACACCTATATACATAATGTACTTGCATTTGTTAAAAAGTGTATAATATTGTATAAAGCGCTTGTTGCAAAACTTCTTCTATGATTTGTAGTTGCAATTCTTGTTCAAAACCAATCCAAATCTCCAATAGACGACTTTAATTTTTGTAAACAACCTCCTTAGACTATTTCTAACAAGCCTAAGCAACACCCACTCCAAATTTCTCACAAAATCAAATTCAAAATTTAAACCCGCTTATTTAAGCTTGTCCAACAATGCTATATATCATCTTAAAAATCTAATTTCACCATCCAAATAGATTTGATTTGTTAAACTAATTTTTGACAATTATTGATTCAAAGATTAAGTTAGAAACTTGAGCTTTTATAAAATAAAAAAAAAGAGGGGGGGGGGGGGGGTCTTGAGAACCTATTTGGAGTTGAATATTGAATCTTAGCTGTTTTTGAGCTATAGCTTTGCGAAGTTGTACATACACTATTCAACTGCAATATATGTGTATAAAATACTTATATGTAATTCTCTCCGATTAAAAAAACATAAAATCCAGACGTTAGCGCCATTAACAAAAGCGAATTAGAAGTGCCTTTTTCGTCTTGTTGACGTTCTAAACAATTCATATTTTATGGAAAAAAAATGCTCTCTACCACATCAATCAAAATACAACCCGTTTCCTTATGAATCACCATTCTTCCTCGCCACCACCACTTCTCCACCAATCAACCACCACAAATGGAGGAGCCAGGAACATCGAACCCCCAAATTCTCCAACGCATAACAGTGTCAACACCCTCCCCTCTTACCTTAATACACTAATTTCCAATGATACTGTCTCCTCCTCTCTTCATCAACCTCACTCCCCACTTACTCATTCCTTTTCTTCTAATACCCAAGATGATCCCCAACACCTTCACTCACCATCACAGACGCTCGAACTCACACAGAAGGAGATCCATACAATGACTCACTCACCAGCACACTCCTCACTCACTACCTCCTCCACACCTAATAATGGAACCAAACACAACCATATTTACTGCTCAAACACCCAATGCAACGATCACACCAACCTCTTGATTAGAGGTGGGACTACAAATCATGCACTCACCTTCACAATGGAGGCGAACAACCAAGAAGTCACAATACTCATCAACAACCCGAGGGACCTTGCACAAATCATCACTGAGGGGATGAGCTTAGGGACGGAAATTTATGGCAGGTACCATTGGTCTATGATGCAAGCTCCCTACCTTGCACCATATCAACCCCTCAACCCACCAACACCAACTTGGGACACCACTCATCTCTACCCAAACCTCATTCAAATGCCCTTTTACCCACCAATGCCACTAGTTCCCTCAACCCCTTGGATACAACCATACTCTCTTCCCAACCCCTCTCCACCAATGCTGGAACCTCTGACACCTCCACCACACTCACCACCACAATCCCCACCTCCCCTTCCCAATCCAGTCGCACAAGACAACGCCTTTCAACAAAAAGTCGCAGCAGCAATGAACTACAACAGGGAGACCCGTCCAGTTCGTGCTTGGCTCGACAGAATAAAGGTCTTTGTCCAGAAGGAGGAATACGAAAGAAAAATTCACATCCGTTGCCCTCCAAATCTTCTAAGATGCTCCCTTCGCATAAGACCCACAACCAATCCGGAAGTGGGACAATATGCGATTCTTCTACTCCCAAGGCTTCGTCTATGCCCAGGGAGCACAACAACAACCTGGGGAGGACACCGAGCAGTTATCTGCTCACCTCAACCAATAATCATATGAATTTTATAATTTTGAACTGTCGAGGAGCTCAATCTGCTGAGTTCCATCGTAATTTCCGTTCCCTTCTTGACTACCATCATCCTTCTCTTGTGGCTCTTCTGAAAACACACTATCTCCACCACCAAAATCTGAAAGAAGAGTTCAATTTCATGGGCATGGCGGAGGTGGGGGCTGTAGGCCAATCGGGAGGTATTGCAATACTGTGGAATACTGACGCAGTTACAGTGGAGCCTGTGGCCACCACACAGCAAGAAATACATTGCCAAATCCAGGTACATCCTCTACCTTTTACGTGGTTATTTAGTATTATATATGTTAACACTGATTTAAAAAATAAACAACTTCTATGGAACAATCTTATGTGTTTATATGACAACTATAAAGGGCCTTGGCTTATTGGTGGCGATTTCAACGAAATAACTCACGCTTCTGATAAATTCGAGGGGCGAACGATAAATAATTCACGCTCAAATAAGTTTTTACTGCCACCTAAGTGACCTAGGTTACAAGGGTAGCCGATATACTTGGACCAACAGTCGTTCCCATAGCCACAATATTCTTGAAAGAATAGATCGCTTTCTTGCAAATTACGACTGGATAAATAATTATCCAGGTGCTCTTGTCAATCACCTTCCACGAACCCATTCTGATCATTGTCCCCTTCTAATATAACTAAACTCCTGTCCGTTACCTAGGAAAAAAATATTTTGTTTTGAAACAATTTGGGCCTCACATCCAACCTTCCCCGTATTAGTTAACAGAGTTTGGAATGAACAACCACACCTTCTCTCAGCAATTGATCAATTTACTAAAGAAGTCCAAGAATGGAATAAATCCACTTTTGGAAATATTTTCAAACGTAAACGTAAAATCTTAGTTTGATTAGGGGGTATTCAATCCTCAGTCAACTATCCCACTAGCATGTTCCTCCAAAATTTGGAACATCAACTAATCACTGATTTCAAACAACTCCTTAGGCTAGAGGAGGACTTCTGGAAATTAAAATCACGCATCAATTGGTTAAATGATGGCGACGACAACACAAAATATTTTCACCTATCAACCCTCAATTGAAGAAGACACAATCGTATCACTGCCCTACAAGATCTAGGGGGCAATTGGCTTACAGAACAAACACTTATCAAAGCCAATATTACTTATTATTATCACACACTCTTTACCACAAAATCCACTCTCTCCTATAGACACCACTCAATTCAACCTTTTAATGTAGTCACTCAGTTAGAACAACAACATTTGGATAGCACCCTACAAGACCACGAGATCCTAAACGCCATCAATTCTTTCAAACCACTAAAAGCTCCGACCCCAGATGGACTACACCCCTATTTCTACCAAAAATATTAGAAGACGGTTGGAAGCTCAGTCAAACTTTTTGCCATAAAGTTTTTAACAACCATAAGATAGACCCGTTGATCAATACAACCCTTATCTGCCTAATTCCCAAAAACAAACATGCTTCTTCGATTTCTCAATTTAGACCCATAAGCCTATGCAACACTATGTACAAAGTCATCACAAAAATGATCTCTAATAGGCTTAAACCAATCCTGGAACACCTTATACATCCCACTCAATCTAGCTTCCAAAAAAATCATCGAGCGGCGGACAATGCAATTATCGTCCAGGAATTAATATCTCATTTTAAAAAAATAAAGGGCAAAACTTCTTATATGCTTCTTAAACTGGATCGTGAGAAAGCTTTTGACCAACTCGAGTGGTCATTTATACATTATACACTAGTTACCCTGAACTTCCCTCCAAACTTCATCCAACTCATCATGTCTTGTGTTACAACAACCTCGACATCGATCTTAATCAACGGCAATCCTACTGAATATTTTAACCCAACATGGGGCATTCATCAAGGAGATCCGCTATTGCCATATCTATTCATACTTTGTATCGAAATGCTCTCTCGAAAAATAAATACGGCAGTAGGTTATCGTGCTTGGCAACCAATTACCATACCTCCTAGAGGACCTTCAATATCACACATGTTTTTTGCCGACGATATTATCTTAACTGCCAAAATAACTCCAAGTACTTGTGACTCCATCATCGACACTCTAAATCAATTCACAAAATACTTGGGCCAAACTATAAACTTCCAGAAATCAAAAATCTTCTTCTAAAAAATATGCCCTTCAAATACCAAAACATCAGTCCTACAGCTATTCCATATGAACGAAGGGATACACTTTGGTAGATATTTGGGTTTCCCTATCTTTGTTAAGAAACCATCCAAAAATGATTTTCAATTCCTCCTGGATAATTTCAAAAATAAACTAGCTGGGTGGAAAATACAATTCTTATCAAGGGAAGGTCGCACTACTCTTATTCAATCTACCCTAAACCACTTACCAAATCACATCATGCAGTATATCACACTCCTTACCAATATCCTCTCTCTTTTAACTCGATACCAAAGAAACTTTCTGTGGGGGACAACTCCACAAAAGCGAAAACTCCACCTTATCAAATGGAATAGGGTAGCCCAACCACTAGACCAAGGTGGCCTGGGCATACAACACCTTGCCACCAAAAATCAAGCTTTACATGCAAGCCTTGCCTGGCAATTTTTTCAAAATCCAAACCAACTATCGGCACAACTTCTACGAAATACATATATACGCCCAAACAAGGCGACCAAGCGCTCTACTTCCTTTACGTGGAAGAATATCATCCGTGGATGGTCTTACTGCCGCCTGTGATATAAATGGAATCTTACCAATGGCCACCACGTTAAATTCTGGACTGATCCCTGGATACAATATAATTTAACTCTTTAGTCCTGTATCTCTAGCCCTTTCCCACCCCAAGAAGTACACAAGTTAGTATCTGACTACTACTACGATAACAAATGGATTTTTGACAGTCTTTTATTTGAAATAACAAATGATCTACAAACCCACATTCGAAGTATCTATATGCCAGTTTTCCAACACAACTATGATCAGATTTTCTGGGATCTGACCAAGGATGGCATGTTCTTTGTCAAATCCAGTTACAAATCGCTCGCCCCAAAAGTCAGTCAGCACTACTCCTATAAATGGATTTGGAAACTCCAAATCCCCCCAAAAATATCCTTTTTCCTCTGGTTATTTTCACATAACCGACTCCCAACTGTTACCTATCTCTCAAGATTAGGAATCATCCCTTCAAATATATGTACTCAGTGCCAAATGGCTCCAGAAACAACAACACACATTTTTCTCGAATGCCCCCGAGCTACCCAGCTGTGGGCACATCTCAATATAATCCCCCCTATTCAGTGTTCCACTCCAACTAACACTGACACATCTCAGTATTCTAACCCAAATCCTAACGACAACTCAAATTGGCTCTATCGGCTCATACATATGCCTTTAAAATCAACTCCCCATAGAATCCCTACCACCATGTTCCTCTCTTTTGCTATTTGGCATATATGGCATATACGGAATAAAAACATATTGGATCGTAATAATTTGGACATTAATATTCCTATGCTCATAAATACAACGGCTGAATACTATTTTTTAACACAAAACAACAGCACAAAACATCTCACCATACCTCTCTACATCAAATGGCATCCTCTCCCACCAAATCACTACAAACTAAACATAGATGGTGCGGCTTCATCCGCTCAAAACAGCTATGGAATAGGTGTGGTTTTTCGCAATACCCAGGGGCACTGGGTCATGGGCTTTGCAGGTGGATCATACCCAGCCACCAGTATCCACAGAGAACTCCTGGCACTATTCATGGGATTGAAGCTTGATGTGCGCCACCAATTTACACCGATCACCATTGAAACATACGCACACGACATAATTGGTATGTTAAATATGCCTACTATGCACTACACTAACATTCTTAATGACTGCAGGTTATTGCTTCAACAACTGGGTAGGCCTTCTATCCAACATGTCTACAGGGAGCAAAATAGTATTGTAGATAGTCTAGCTAAATATGGAGCCACGCATGCAGATAGCAATAGTTGCCTCTATTTTGTAACCCCACCACTTTTTGTCAGGACTCTCTACCAGGAAGATCTAGCGGGAACAATGCACCGGAGGCTCGTTAACAAAAACAACCAAATTTTCCCTAGCTCTCTCCCACAAACGACCTCTGCTTTGTCTTGCTTTTGTAATACTGATGTTTTGTTTAGTAATGCACCCCATGCAGGGGCGCTTGTAGTAACTACTAATAGTACTAGTCTAGATACTAACATGCGTGCCAGGCATCTTACTCCCTATACTGATGTAATGTTTTAATCCCTTTTAATATACTAGTTTTTCCTCACGTGCGATTGCACGTGTATGTTAAGTCATGTAATATACATCTGTGTAAAATAATGTCAATTTTATTAAAGTGAAATTTCTAATAAATAATTATACATGAAATAATAAAGCTTAAGTGACTGACTAATAAGGATCATTATAGTCAGTTAACCTACGAAGATAAACAAGCAAAGTACAATTAAATAGACGTGAACTAAGATAAGCATCACAATTAGACAGCCATCGTATATTACTCCCATTAACGCATTCATAGACAGATGGCTCTACATATATAATTAGTGTAAATGTTGTAAGAAATATTTCCCAAAAAATGAAGTTCCTAATTAAACTTATAAGACTATGGTAATAAATAGTTATGTACTTAAGCTACGTCTACACCTCATATAAATTGGATCGTATCATCATTTGCTTCTAAATGACATAAACGGGCTCTAGAACATAAACTCTAGGAAAAATATTCCCTCAAGACATCAAAAACAGTAGCATATTCATGGCTATGCGCTCTAATTTCTTTTCACTTCTTTAATTACCATTGTCTTCTCCTCAATGCTTTTTCTTCTCATCGTTTATTAATTAGTTCTCTTCTTCTCCGTTTTAGAGAAATAGGAAGCCTTCTCAACTATTTAATTGGTTCTTTTACCCCTTGGCAGCAAGTAGTAATAATGATCCTCAACGTGTTCACAAATTTAAGAATTTCTTCCAAAAAATTTCGTCCTTCTCATGTAGTTAAATGAAATAGGAGAAAATCTTCTCCCATTAAACTATGGCTGATTTCTTCTTCCTCTTCTTCAATGTGAAATATTTCTTTCAATAATGTGCACTTTGTCACGTAAGAATTATCTCTACCACATTAAACAAAATTTTAACCTCAAGTCCTCCTTCCCCATGAACACAAAAATAAACTTAGTTTTCTTGATTCAGAATTACCAAGGTAACTACTTAAACCTGTAATGAAAAAAGGAATACGATAATTTCTAATAAAACCTAGAGAGATTAATATGTTTGAAGGTTAATAGATGAATTGCAAAAATATATTCAGCAATATGCATATATAAGAAAAGAAGTTCATCTGAAGAAGTAAACAAAAAAAAACTCAGTTGGATACTTGAAAATAGAATAAGTCATACATGGCAAATGACACGAACAAAGTTTAGGAATATGAAATAAAAAAGAGTTTATGTATGCCGTTGCCAAAGAGAAATAATAAGCTTAATGACTTGAGAATAAAAGAATTAGTCTATATATGAAAATAAATATGGTTCTAAAGTACTTTAGAATATGATTAGCATTATAAAGTAAGAACCACAAAAACTACTCAATTGAGATGCTTTACAAAGTGGTGCTGAAGAGTCCAAATTTTTGATATTTTAAGTTTTAACTCATCTCTATTGGCAATGCATAACACTAAAAGCAACTATATATCTTCTCCTAAAATAACTTTAAACTGCAAACCCTTCAAACGATATGGGTATTATATGGGGTTTAACATCGAAATAAACTATTTGATTCTCTTGCACTGCTCAGGTGCTATAGGTCAGTTTTATTTGGCTAATTCCTTAATGGCATCAATTGGCTAAAAGTATCAAACAGACTTTATTATGCAGCTATGGTGTGTATTTCTCAAAAATGCAATAATAGTTATTTTAGTTTATCAGAGAATGTGTAATCTCCAGTTTATTATTTGAATAGATAGATGGATGTAATTAGTCAGTGTTCAAGTGTCGAGATACCAAACACAGTATTATCCCAAGTCTCAGCATACGAACCCATTCAATAACATAAATCTCTTCAATCACTAAATTAAATGAAGTAATTGCTAACACTCCATTCAAATATTCAATACACAATTTCCGAGGAACTATCTTAAGAAATTTAGATATCAAGAATCGATTCTACGTAAAAAAAAATACCAGAAAACATATGTATCATCCTATCCATCATAGAATTGTCCAGCCAATAAATTTGGTGAAACATAAGAGGCCAAAGCAACGTTAGAAGCAGGGGCTCATCAACAGACTGTGAAGGTTTGCATCTATTTATAGTCTAAAGGTTTGTGACCGTTAACGATTGTGTATGAAGCGTTGTGTTGGTTTGTGTTGGTTTGTAAGCGTCAGATTTTTGTTTATAAGGTAATTAGGTTTAATACGTCAATAGGGTATTTGAGTAAATAACAGGGATAATATAGTAACTAAGTTAAATGCTTCTTGTTTTTAATATATTATAGATTATAGATATAGATTTAATAGATTATAGATAGATTATAGATAAGTCTTTCTTTCCGATCAAAAAAAAAAAAAAACTTCTAAACATATATACCTAAAAATTCCTAGTATTATTTTGCTATAAATTGTGGATATGGTGAAAGGGGATGGTCCCATTTCATAAATCAAAATCCACTAAAACCTGACTCATCAACCAGTTATGGCTAATCATACTGTTATTCACAATTGACGGACTGATTATACACCCAAAGAGACCAAAATCTTTACTTTCAAATTTGGCATGTGGGAGCTATTAATCATCCGAGTCAATAGGTAGTAGCATTATTATCTAGTTTAAAAAATAATGCTCAAAGCTATACTGATTCTGGGTTCATCTTCTGGGTTTTTATCCTGTCGATTCAGGAAGCCTCAACCAAATTCTGGGCTTTTCTTAATTTCCACAAGAAAATCCATTGGGACAATATCTGTAAAGACTGATTCTTTGTTATTGCCGGCTTCTCATTATAAGGGTCGTTTTAGAATGTCTTCAACTCATTCCAAGTCAAACCCAGATGGCCCATCTTCATCACAACTTTCTTCTTCATCTGTTGCAGCAATCCAGTCAATTGTGAGTTGTTACTACTTAATAAAAAAATGGGTTCAAATTTCTTGAAATTGTTGTCTATTCCCTGCTTGTTTTATTAATTGTGATAATTCATAATTCCTTAACTTTTCAGCTTGTTTGGTATATTTTTTTTCCCATTTCCAAGTATTTGTAGCTTTGATTATCTTTTGGGTATTGTATGCATAATTAGTAGATATTCAATTCTTGGTTTTTTAGAGTACCAATTGTTTTAGTTGGAAAGTTTTGGATTTTCAAAATTACCGTTTTTACAGATTTATGTTGGAGTTTGAGTGGTTTGTGTACTTCTTTTGAAAGTTTTAGATTTACTGATACAGATGAGTGATGAGTCAAGGTTCTAGATTGTGTGATTTCTAGTGCTGTTTTGCCTTCTCTGTCTTTGTTGGTTGAGTGGTTGTGCTTTATGTTTGATGTTGCAAGTTGGTACATTGAATCAGATTCAAAGTAGATTTAAGACTAGTGTTTGGAAAACACAGGTTTAAGTGCTACTTAGGATCCTTTAGTTGGATAAAAAGTAGATTACTCGAACGAAAACCTTCTCTTATTTTGGTAGGTATGAACCAATTAACTCTTTTACCTCGGGCATAATAACATAATTTGTAACCGAAGAGCCAGCACTCGTCCCTGCATTCAATCATCTATATTATTCTATACTCTAAGGCGAAGGCAGATTTTTTTGAATATTGTGCACTTCTTTTGATGGTTGTTGATTTACTGAAACAGATGACTCAAGATGCTGATTTCTGTTGTTTCTGGTGCCATTTTCTTTATATGTCACTGGTTGGTTGTTCTTTATGTCCGAGGTTGCGTCTTGGCACATTGAATGAGATTCAAAGTGGTCTTAGATTAAAAGATATTTGTGAAAGCACAGGGTCAAGTGCTACCTAGGATCTTTTTGTTGGAGAAATTGATGGATTAGTTGAATGAAAACGTGTTCTTATTCGGATTGGTATCAACCATCTAGCTTTGTACCTCTTACACTAAAGTTTTACTATGGAGTGAAGCCTCAGCATTTAAACCCTAATTAAGTCATACATACTCAGTATATATTGCCCCGTTCTCACTCTCTTCCTTTAAATTTTCTCTGAAGAAACTTTGTATATCTTCTGACAATTAAAACTTCTAAAAGAGAAGTCTGGACTTAGACGTTATGGATTGAATTTAGAAGAAGCTAAAGAGGCTTCATCTCTCTTTCTCCTTTGTAGTCTGATGTACCCTCGTTTACCTCATATTTTCTCCGGTAGCTTGCTTAATAATCTAGTATGCCTACTTTAGTCAATTGCCTTCAAACAAGCGAAATATAAATAAGCCTGTCATCATATCTTCAGTTTAGAGCTATTTATCTGCTTCCTCTGAACAAAATGAAACTTCCAACAGCAATATAATTTGGTGAAATGGGGCTACCTGCCTAGGACCTTCTGTCAAATAATGGTTCAACATTGGCATCATAGCCTTCTTTTAGAGCCTAGATTTTCACCATCACCTACAAAGAATTTGGGTTCTGAGATGATGTTGATTTGGTATATGAATTTTGATAAAAGACGAATATCGACAAAATTGAGCTTGCCACCATCATTTTAGTTGTCAAAGAAAACAGCATTTCACCTTTTCTTGTAGACGAGTTAGATCATAGAAAGACATTGGATTCGTTCTGTTTTGTCGGAAAAGAAAAGGTTGGTTCTTTAATAGGTTTTGGAGGATGGACACTTGCATCAGGTTAATGTGCTCACTAGTCAATATGTAAGACATTTGTGAAACAGGAAAAGGGTCTAGTTGTTTTATTATTAAATATCAGCACTATTTTCCCCCTTTTCTTTGATAAATCAACTTTCAAGTATCACAACATGTAAGTGCCTTAACAACGTATATCTATCTAGCTATCCAAATATTCTATACATAGCGGTAATTTTTCATCACATAAAAAAATAGATGAAATAAAAAGAATCTTGTTATACTCTTTACATCTCTTTCAGTATTATGAAATAACCTCCTATCTCTCCATTTCCAACTATTCCAAAAGAAACACAATGGTGTCGTTCTCCAAACTGCTTTCCTTGTCCCCAGTATGACTCTTGAGATATTAAGTAATACACATGCAAGATTCGGAAGTTGAGTAGTGTATTTAAAATGGATCAAAAGATCATCCATGTGTTCTCTCTAGTTCTTACATAAACAACACCAATTGACCATCATTGATCTCCTCATCCTTAAGTTATCCACCTTTAATATTGCATCTCCTATTGCACACCTAGTAAAGAATACTACTTTTTTTTGGGGGGGGGGGGGGGTGTGTGGGTGTGTGTGGCTTGGTGCCTCACACATTCTTCTACAAACCCTTTTTAAAAGTATTTACAATTCTTGGATAAAGATTCCAGGATCCTAGGAATTCAGCACTGTTGACTATTAAATTTTATTAAACTAAGATCACAGGATTAACTTTCTGTATGATCATCCACCAACACTCTCCGCTCTCTATTTATGTGGTATATTTGTTCGAAGCAGAACATGGTAGCCCTCATTTTTCTCCCAGCTAACAACTTGACCTATAGGCTTAGCGACAAATGTATGAGCATTCTGTAGAGGGAACAAAGAGAACTGGGTACACCAATTAAATGGCAGGAGTATTAGCAATGAGAATTGATAAGACACTTCCTTTAGTAGAAATGCTTGATTTGAACAAAAAAATCCCAAGTTTAAATCTCTGTATTAGATTCTTCTGTGGTGGAATTGCTCTCTCCTAGCTTGGGGCTAGATTGAGAGTAAGTTTTGTCACAAAAAAGGGGCTAGGTATTCAGATTATTTATTGATTCTTCAAAGAAGGATTAGGCAAATCCAACCAGTGGAACAGACAGATAATAACAAAGATAAAAGCGTTGCATAGTTGGTGAACTGGAACTCTAGATAATTGAGTTTTCTCCATACTCATGAATCAATAGTAGGTACCACAAATCAGAATCTTGGTGTATAGCCAACCTTCAATAATTGTTCGTACAGAAGCGAGGTTCGGCATTGTTAATTGTATTAGCGATCTCTAATTGAGCCGAGGACTAAATAAAATTTGGATATTGACATGTTATTAGTTTTTAACCACGGCCAAAAGTGCAAAGCCTATGGGCTATGATTGGCCATGCTTCTCTTGATCCCACCTGTCACTGGTAAAGGCAGGTCAAGATCAGATGGACGCTTGAGATTGTTAGTCACTTCATCTTTGTGGAGGTAGGAGAATTTCTTTTGTACTTGTAAAGCATGCTAATAAAGAGAAGAATCTTTTGAGGAGCACCTGCGGTAATAATTTCAGTCGTCAACCCAAGTTTTTTTGTTGTGTACTGATGCATGATGTGAATTTGAATCAGCTAAGAATATGTCTAATTGGCGGAGAAGTGATCTAAAAGCAGGAATATTGTTTGTATAGCTATCAAGTATGTTAACTATTTATTGGTCTCTGCAAGATTTGTGCTTAAGGTGTTCAAATGCAAAGTGAAATTCCCTTTTTCAACAAGGGCTAGATATTGCCATGCAAAATACATAGTTTAACCATCAAACTTGCACCGAAATCCTTGTTACACAACTTATTTTCACGAGTAATCTTTTACACACTCAACCTTTCAAAAGTGTCTAATACACACCTTTTTGATTATGTGTCACTCGCGTGTTTTTCACACATAAGAGGCGAGTGGACAATTATAATTTTGTGTCTGAAGGCTCATTTTGACAGCACTTGTCCTGCCTTTCCATTTTTTTCATTTTTCTAAATCCTTTTCATCATTATTTAGAAAAAACATCCACTATTCTTTTCCATCTTTTTCCATTACTGCACCATCGCCTTCTTCTACCACCATACCACCAAATATTTTTGCCAAGATTTAAAGGAGGATTAAAAATAATCAGAGTTTCATATTTAACATAGGAATCGCTGAATGATCGTGTCACGGTTGCGCTGCTTGGGTGGCCAAATGCTGAAGGGAAAATTCGTTAAGTTCTTCATATGTGTTTCGTGAGAATTTGTGGGTTCTAATTGGGTATGTGGAGTTTCTTTCATTTCAGCCATTAATGGGTTGGGAATTTTGAGCTCTTGGGTTCTATTTTGTTGTCACTGTTTCTGGGGTAAGCACATTTGGTACTCAAACTATATAATCGGTTAGTCAATTTGAAATAGGGAGGATACAAATACGAAGAATTTTAGGGAAAATATTTAATCGGCAATGATGATAGAAATTCAATGTTGTCCTAATAATTTGAAAATTAAAATTAATAATAAAGGTTCATGGTTGCTAGTACAAATTACTCACTTGGAGGGGGGAGGGGGGGGGGGTCGAGTCATGGTGGTACAACTTGGGGGAAGATGATGGATATAATTGTAAAATCAAGTTTTTTTAAAGTCAATAACACGTGTCACGTTCTTATTGGTGCGTGACACTTGATGAGAAAAAAATGGTCAAGTACTGAAGAGGTGTATTTTAGACACTTTCGAAAGGTTGAGTATATAAAAAATTTCTCATGAAAAAAAGGTGTGTAACAAGGATTTCGATGCAAGTTTGATGGATAAACTATGTATTTTGCTTAGAAGAAAAGAAACCAGACAATATAGGAGAAGAAAATTGGAAGATTATCAACCGCGTTGGTTGTGGTACCATTCGATCTTACCTTACAAGAGAACAGAAATGTCCGTACACTAAGAAACTTCTGCAAATAAATTGTGGAATGTATTGTAGGATAAATTCTTGAAGAAAAACTGTCAAAATAAACTTTACATAAAAAAAAGACTGTTATGCTTCACATATGTTCCTGGTACTACAATGTATGGTCATATTACTAGCTTTAATAAGTTGGCGATAGATTTGCAGAATATAGACATGACTTTTAGTGATGGAGATATGACATTAATGTTATTAAGTTCACTTCCCGATAAGTACGAGCACCTCAAAACTACTCTACTTCATGGGAATGATGAAGTATCTCTCAAAGAAGTTTGTTCTGCCTTATACAGCTATGAACAAAGAAAGAGAGAAAAATAAAAGAGTAGAGAAGGAGAAGCACTAGTCGTGAGAGGTCGTTCTCAAAATCAAATGAGAACGAAGAAAGGAAGATCGAAGTCAAGATCCAGACCCAGCAAAGATGAATGTGCCTTTTGCCGAGAAAAGGGGCACTAGAAGAAAGACTGTCCAAAGTTGAAAAACAAGGCCAAACCTAACAATGGGAAGACTGTCATAATTTCAAATGTAGCTTATTTGTCATGACTTTAATTTCTCAGTAGTTACAACAGAGCTATTCAAACGATCTGACATATGGCTAATGGATTTAGTTTGTAGCTATCATACGTGTCCCAACCGGGATTGGTTCGTTGATTTTCAAGAAGGAGAATGTGGAGTTAATCACACCGCAAATAACAATCCTCTTATCGCATATGGTATTGGTTCAATTGGATTAAGGAACCATGATAGATTGATCAGAACATTAACAGATGTTCGATACGTATCTGAATTGAAGAAAAATCTCATTTTTGTTGGAGCCCTAGAGTCAAAGGGGTTCAAAGTTGTTGCAGAAAATGGGGTAATGAGAATATGCTTCGGTGCACTTGTGTAATGAAGGGAATTCGGCGAAATAATAACACGTACCACTATCACGGTAGTAGAGTTATTGGGACAGCAACAGTGACATCCAGTGATAACAAGGAGGCAGAAGCAAACAAGCTATGTCACATGCGCTTGGGACATGTTGGAGGAAAATCCTTAAAATTTTTACCAGATCAAGGATTGTTAAAAGGAGTAAAGACTTGCAATTTGGAGTTTTGTGAGCACCGTATCAAGGGGAAACAAACAAGGGTTAAATTTGGAACAACAATCTATAATTTAAAGGTATTTTGGATTATGTTCACTCTGATGTTTGGGGTGCTTCCTAAACACCTAGGTGGGAACACTATTTGTAACCTTTATTGGTGACTTTTCTCGGAGAGTATGGGTGTATACGATGAAAATTAAAGATGAGATGTTGGGAACTTTTCTCAAATGGAAGGCGATGATAGAGACTCAAACACGCAAAAAGATGAAGTGTCTTCGCACAGACGGTGGGCGGGTTCCGCAGTTAACTAAGAAGGCGATCAATTGGCTTGGAGAGAAAAGGAAACCCGGGACTGAAAACAAAAAGGATAAGAATGAATTGAATAAAGAAAAGAATATATAGAACCTTAGCATTTTCTCCTCTTGGCAATGCAATGGTTCATGTTCCAAATCTAAGATTGTTTCCCATAAATATAGCTTTCTTTGCTCTCGGATCCAATTTTGACTCTTTCACATGATAGTATGCAATTGAGCCAAATACATGAAAAAAACTATTATCTTTGGCAAGTTTTCCATACCATTTTTCAAATGGTGTCTTTCCACCAATAGCGATAGATGGTAGACGATTAATGAGGTGACATGCATATGTTATTGCCTCAGCCCAAAATTCTTTGCCCAAGCCAACATTGGACAACACAACGAACCTTCTCCAGCAAAGTCCGGTTCATACGTTCTGCCACTCCATTCTGTTGTGGTGTATTTCTGACGGTGAAATGTCTCACAATGCCATCATCTTCACAAATCTTATTGAAATGATCATTTTTGTATTCTCCACCGTTGTCTGTGCAAAGACACTTTATCTTTCTGCCTGTTTGAGTCTCTATCATCGTCTTCCATTTGAGAAAAGTTCCCAACACCTCATCTTTAGTTTTCATCGTATACACCCACACTCTCCGAGAAAAGTCACCAATAAAGGTTACAAAATAGTGTTCCCACCTAATGAAGGTGTTTTGGAATCACCCCAAACATCAGAGTGAACATAATACAAAATACCTTTAATATTATGGATGGTTGTTCCAAATTTAACCCTTGTTTGTTTCCCCTTGATACAGTGCTCACAAAACTCCAAGTTGCAAGTCTTTACTCCTTTTAACAATCCTTAATCTGATAAAAATTTTAAGGATTTTCCTCCCGCATGTCCCAAGCGCATGTGACATAGCTTGGTTGCTTCTGCCTCCTTGTTATCACTGGATGTCACTGTTGCTGTCCCAAGTCCCAACAATTGTACTACCGTGATAGTGGTACATGTTATTATTTCGCCGAATTCCCTTCATTACCACTAGTGCACCGGAGCATATTCTTATTAACCCATTTTCTGCAACGACTTTGAACCCTTTTGACTCTAGGGCGCCTACAAAAATGAGATTTTTATTCCATTCTTGTACGAACATCTGTAATTGTTATGATCAATCCATCATGGTTCCCTAATCGGATTGAACCAATATCATATGCGGTTAAAGGATTGTTATTTGCGGTGTGAATAACTCCACATTCTCCTTCTTGAAAATTAACGAACCAGTCCCGGTTGGGACACGTATGATAGCTACAAGCCATCAGCTATATGTCAAATGGTTTGAATGGCTGAAATTAGAGTCGACACAATCAGCTACATTTGAATCCATGACAGCCTTCCCATTGTTAGGTTTGGCCTTGTTTTTCTTCCAATACCCCTTTTCTCGGCAAAAGGCGCATTATCTTTGCTGGGTTTGGATCTTGACTTCGATCTTCCTTTCTTCGTTCTCATCTGGTTTTGAGAACGACCTCTCACGACTAGTGCTTCTCCTTCTCTACTCTTTTGTTTTTCTCTCTTTCTTTGTTCATAGCTGTGTAAGGCAGATAAAACTTCTTTGAGAGATGCTTCATCATTCCCATGAAGTAGAGTAGTTTCGAGGTGCCCGTACTCATCGGGAAGTGAACTTAATAATATTAAGGCCATATCTCCATCACTAAAAGTCACGTCCATATTCTGCAAATTTGTTGCCAACTTATTAAAGCTGGTATTATGACCATTCATTGTAGTACCGGGAATATATGTAAAGCATAATAGTCTTTTTTTCATGTAAAGTTTATTTTGACTGTTTTTCTTCAAGAATTTCTCCTCTAGGCTCTAGTGCATTCCACAATTTACTTGCAGAAGTTTCTTTAGTGTATGGATACTTCTGTTCTCTTACAAGGTAAGATCGAATGGTACCACAAGCAACGCGGTTGATAATATTCAAATCTTCTTCTCCTATATTTGTGGTTTCTTTTCTTCCATGGCAATATCTAGCCCTTGTTGAAAAAGGACATCAAGAACCTCAGCTTGCCACATCCCGAAATATCCGGACCCGTCAAAAATTTCAATTGCAGATTTCGCATTTGACATAATTCTTGTCATAAGCGAAGGTGCCAACGACGTATTACTGATACCTGATGTGGACTCTTCATTTTTCTTGTCTCTCAATTTCGCTACAGATACTATTTATTTGCTGACATTACAGAACACCAAAGTAATTCTTTTCTGATGTGGAAGTTCAGACTATGCTGCAACCACAGAGCATAATCATATAGAACCTTGGCTCTGATACCAATTGTTGTGGAAGCCGAATATATAGAGAGTGATTAAACCACAACTACTATATCTAAAGGTAGCTAAATAGTAAATGAGACAATGAAAAAGAACACCAGAAATTTACGAGGTTCGGCAAAATTTGATTTTCTGCCTAGTCCTCGGACACAATCAACTCAAACTTTATTTCACTCCAAAAATACAAGTGAAATACTACAAGAGAGAAAGAAGACTCAAATGCCTTAGGAGATAAGAAGGCAAAAGTGAGAGGTGTTTACAAATGAACAAAACTCTTGCTATTTATAGAAGTGAAATGACCTTAATAATGTCTTGCATGACATCACATAAAGTGTGATCATGCAATGTAAATACATGAAAAATGCATCTACCAATTTTTTCCTAAAAGGAGCCTTCCAAATTTTCACGTTAGTTCACATGAATCTTGTCAAATTTAACAGTAAGTAGGTATATGCATGATCCAGGAAAGGAGCATTGCCAAGCTGTGAAATGGATTCTACGGCATATTCGTAATACTGTAGATGTTGGATTGATTTTTGAGCAGGAAGATAGTCAGTATCTTGTTGGATATTGTGACTCAGATTATGCGGGTGATTTGGACAAGCGCAGATCAACTACTGGTTATGTTTTCACTTCAAATGCACCAGTTAGTTGGAAGTCTACTTTGCAGTCAACAGTTGTTTTGTCTACTACTGAAGCAAAGTGCATGACAATTACAGAGGCTGTAAAGGAGGCAATTTGGCTTCAAGTGTTGCTTGGAGAGCTGTCAAGAAAGCATCACACTATTTTGTGATAGTAAATGTGCTATCCAATCAGCAAAGAACCAAGTTTATCATGCAAGGACGAAGCACATTGATGTTCGATATCACTTTGTACGAGATATTATAGAAGAAAGTGGAGTCATGGTGCAGAAAATTCGGACTACAGAAAATCCTGCCGATATGCTAACAAAACTAGTGACTGCGATCAAGTTTCAACATTGTTTGAACTTGTTTAGCATTGTTGAACTTTGAAGATTGAAGTTGAAGACAATCAAAATTTAGCAGTGAGAGAAAATTGAAAGTGTGGAATCTTGCCAAGGTGGAGATTTGTTAAATTTGACAAGATTAATATGAACTAGTGTGAACATTTGGAAGCCTCCTTTTAGGAAGAAATTGGTAGATGCATTTTTCATGCATTTACATTGCATGATCACACTTTATATGATGTCATGCATGACATTATTAAGGCCATTTCCCTTCTTATCTCCTAAGATATTTGAGTCTTCTTTCTCTCTTATAGTATTTCACTTGTAATTTTTCGAATGAAATAAATTTTGATTTGATTGTGTTCGAGGACTAGGCAGAAAATCAAATTTTGCCGAACCTCGTAAAATTCTGGTGTTCTTTTTTATTGTCTCATTTACTATTTATTAGCTACCTTTAGATATAGTAGTTGTGATTTAATCACTCTCTATATATTTGGCTTCCGCAACAAATAGGAACTTAGTATTCCTCCTTTTCCTTTTCCTTTCTACCTTCTGGTGCAGAGTGTTGGGGGGAGGAAGTTAATAAGTTGCATTTGGCTGCATCATATAATGCATAAGGGATTCAAATGGAGGATATGTATAGCAAGAAATTTTATAGCCGACCCCAACTAGCTTGGGATTGAGGCTTAGTTATTATATAATGATTAATGCATAAGGAAAACACGCAATTGGGTCATACCAAAGGAAATGGAAAAATTATGGAAGCTCTAATTTTCATCCAAGTAAAACCCCTTCTGAAATATGAGTGTCAAGATATATGTTCGGAAAATTTGAGGCAAAAGGCTTTAGTCTAGTTGGTTACCGTTTGGTACTAAAGTAGAAGTGGGACTTTAGGTAGTTGATTGGTTATCATTGATTAGTGAGAAAATTAGGAGATAAAAAAGATGAAACTAGTGGAATCTTTGGTATTGCATTCATATATTAGTATTATTCGCAAATGTGCAAATTATATGACACAATTATTGTTTGGAGAATCAAACAACGTTTCCTAGTATACGTTCTAAATGTTTCTAATTCTCAAAGACATGAGTTTACAGGCCTTTTTAGGTAGTTCTCAATAGGCAAATGAACTTTGAAAAATAATCCAATCTATGGATACTCCATATAGCGATTCATTTGTGATAGAGAAAGTATTTTCTTTTTGAAAGGTCACGAGTTGACTTTTCATAAGAAGGTAAATGTATTTCATCAGCAGTATAGTTATCCAACTAATAGTTCTGGCATAAATCATGGCATGAGCAGCTGGAAATTTTCCTAGTAAGAATTATCGAGCTACAAGCTTCTATTCTGATAAAATGTCCTGCAAAAGCTTCGATGTAATATCTGATAGAAAGCTTCTAAATACTAACATGCCTATACTTGTAGGCATCTTATATACATCTAGCTGTCAGAGTTAGAAACAATTTAAATCTATTATGAAATGGTGGC
Source organism: Nicotiana attenuata (assembly GCF_001879085.1). Lineage (NCBI taxonomy): Eukaryota > Viridiplantae > Streptophyta > Magnoliopsida > Solanales > Solanaceae > Nicotiana > Nicotiana attenuata. The sequence goes on along the minus strand of NC_032000.1, from coordinate 46,234,622 downwards.
ATTCAGCTCGAGCTTTCTCTCTCCTCTTTCTCTTCAGCTTCATCTTTTGTTTCTCTTCCTGTACTAAAAGTTAGTTTGCAGTCTGCACTTCTGCAAATTGTGAATAAAAAACTGAACATTGAGCTTAACTCAACCCAGAAAGCCAGCTCAGAGGTGAGGATATCTCAACATCATGTAAGGGGATAAGAGCTCATTCCTCGACTAATGCGAAACACTCTAACCTCTAACACCCACAACCCGCACGCCCAAGGCTGGACATCGTGAGCATGGACAACTTGACTTGGGAGTCCAGCATTGGATAAACCAAGAACCGTGATAAGTCTGCCTCTAATACCATTTCGAGAAAAATGACTCTTTCGTCTAATTCAACCCCAAAAATTAACTCATGATGTGAGGATTGCCCAACATAGGAGATACCTACCCACTTTCTCAAACAATGTTGATAATCTAACACCAGCCAATTCTTTTTAAAAATTATAGCAACGACAAAAAATCCAGTGTAGTCCCACAAGTGAGGTCTGGGGAGGGTAGTGTGTACGCAAACCTTACCCCTACCTTGAATGATAGAGAGACTATTTCTGAATAATCCTCGACTCAAGAAAGATAAGAAAAAAGGAGCAATAAGTAATAACACCAGCTAGCCAATCAGAAAATCGAAGTGAACGAAACAAGTGATAACAGAAATATAACAATAAGAAAATACAAGACTAACACTAAATAGCACATTAATACCACTAGTATGAGCAAGTAAAACAGAAAATAGTCGGCCACCTAACCTTCTATCCGAATTCTCAATCTCCACACCTTGCTATCAAGGGTCATGTCCTCGGTAAGCTGGAGCATTGTTATGTCTTGCCTAATCACCTCACCCCAATACTTTTTTCGGCCTACCCCTACCTCTCCTTGGGCCCTCTAGGGCCAACCTCTCACACCCCCTCACTGGGACATCAGTGCCTCTCCTCTTTATATGTCCAAACCATCTAAGTCTCACTTCCCGCATCTTTTCCTCCACAGGGGCTACGCCCATCTTTTCCCGAATATCTTCATTCCTAATTTTATCCAACCTGGTGTACCTGCACATCTATCTCATCATCCTCATTTCCGTTACCTTCATCTTTTGGATATCGAAGTTGTTGACTGGCCAACACTCAACCCCATACAGCGTAGTTGGTCTGACCATCGCTCTGTAAAACTTATCTTTAAGTTTTGGTGGCACATTCTTATCATAAAAAACACCGGAGGTGAGCCCCGATTTCACCCACCCTGCTCCAATACGATGTGTGACATGCTCGTCAATCTCCCTATTCCCTTGTATAACTAACCTAAGGTACTTGAAACTTCCTTCCCTAGGGATGACTAGTGTGTCAAGCCTCACGTCCCCATCCGTTCCGTTTCCTGAGTCACCCCACTGAACTTACATTCCAAGTATTTTGTCTTGGTGCTGCTCAACTTGAAACCTTTAGACTCCAGAGTCTGCCTCCAAACCTCCAACCTCGCGTTAACACCGCTTCGCGTCTCATCAATCAGTACATGTCATCTGCAAGTAACATGCACCACGGCACCTCCCCTTGAATGTGGTGCGTCAGCGCGTCCATCGCCAGGGTAAATAAAAATGGGTTGAGAGCCGATCCCGGGTTCAACCCCATCACCACTGGGAAGTGTTCCGAATCCCCTCCTATTGTCCTCACCCCGGTCTTAGCTCCTTTATAGATGTCCTTAATCGCCCTAACGTAACACAATACGTACGCAATAGGTACACCTCTTAAAAATTACCTATATGTTATTTGAATAGATATGAGAATGTTTTTGTGTTTTATAAATTTTCCATTTCCCTGATCCATCCAGTTCAAACAACATGTAGGGCAATATTCGCAAGATCAACTTCTGCCAGTTTTGTGGAGGCTCAACAAAGCATGAGATACCTGATGGTGAGGAAAAGGTGAGAGCTATCTGCACCCGGTGTGGGAAGATTATCTATGAGAATCCAAAAATGGTAAGATTTTATGAAGCTTTACGGTCTACATTTTTCCGGCATGGATTCTCGAATCATTGTATTACCACTTGAAATTGTAATGATTACATGATTTTCCCTTTGGCTTTTCATAACATAGATGTTTGGTGGTTAATTTTCAATATTGATGGTTGAAACTTGAAAGTGGGAGTGTCCATCTTTGTTTAGAACTAGATAAATCCCCCAAACCAAATCAGTTTGGTAACCTTGTTTCAATTATTAGTCTACTTATTTGTATTTTTATCAAATTCAGTTTTGTTTCGGGGACAGTTTGAAATATGCATATACCTAGGGAAAAGGAAAACATAGCACAATTTGTTAAGCGACAATGGAAGACAAAGGATAGCTAAGCTAGTTGAGATATAGCTGCAAAGGAGCAAACAGTATTGGTCAAGAGAGAGTGGGTAGAAAATTGCCTGCCTGAAAATGAGAGTGCAAAGGATGGTAAGCCAAAGAACACAACCTTGTATGGCTTTTGTGGATGTTTATTTATCAGATAGGTTTATCCTTTGTTTGCTTGCATTCTTTAATTGTGAGGTTAAAGAGTCTATTCAGACTCTGTTTTGCTTTATTTTGCATTTTGGATTAATAGTTTGGGAACTGGCTAAACTTCAGGTAGGCGTTCCATGGGAAATAGTTGTTATGGTAAATTTACCCAGTTGGTCTGCACACCCCGGGGAGGGCTGCTCAAGCATGCTCTGCGGGACCCCCCCCCCACCCCCCACCCAAGTGAAATCTTAGTGATTCTAGTTGTTTACTAATCTGAACCTCATTGAGTATAGTTTGTCTTACTATGAACTTTGAGGTTGCAAGACCATAATTACCTCTCATTTATAGTATCCATATGAATTAATATGATTCTTTCTCCTGTTGTGGTTTTATTATTCATTTGTGCAACGCACAACAAACACAGAGTTTTATCCTGCATTGTACTAAGGGAATAATATTTGTAATCATCCACAAATACAGGTCGTTGGTTGCCTTATTGAGCACGATAAGAAGATATTAATGTGCAGGCGGAAAATTCAACCATCATACGGCCTTTGGTATGTGCCTGCCAACAATGTTTAGTGAGGCAAAAGGAGGTCTTTCACTTACCTCCCTAAGAAAGTCCTTTTTTTGAAATTCCCAACATCCAGAAATGTAGAAAGTGGTGAAGTACTTCAAACTTCAGTATTGTGAGTTTATCTTCAAATATTGTTGTACTGGTAGGACGCTGCCCGCTGGCTACATGGAAATTGGTGAATCTGCTGCAGAAGGAGCAATTAGGGAAACTCTAGAAGAGGCAAATGCAGAAGTAGAGGTTCAGTCACCTTTTGCTCAATTAGACATCCCTCTTATAGGCCAAGTGAGTATAAACATCTTGAAGATGACAAGTACTTTCTATGAATTGAGACAGATATTGATGACACTTATTCGTTGTGTTGCAGACGTACATGATTTTTTTGGCAAAGCTGAAAACTCCCCATTTTTCACCAGGTCCTGAATCATCAGAATGTCGGCTTTATGAGCTTGATGATATTCCTTTTGATTCTTTAGCATTTTCATCAATGCTGGTGACCTTGAAGTTGGTATGTTTATGTTACAAGGTTAAATATTTACTTAATGGAAAAAAATGCACACACACACACATGTATGTAAAAAAATAACATTTTCTTCATTTGCTTGCTTTTTCTAATTTTAAGTGATCTTTCTTATTTCATGTAATTGTAGTACATTGAAGATATTAAAGTTGGAAGACCGAAGTTTCATTATGGCATCATTAACAAGAGGTATTTCGGTCGGCCTATACTTTTCACTTTGCTATATAGATCCTTTATGAAGCTTAAGTAGTCTGTTGAGCAAGATAAGTCCTATTTGAACGTGTATAACAAACAGGACAGAGAGCATTGTTAGTTTACACAAGCATTTATAGCTGCACCAAACACATGAAATGTCGTTCATTTGAAAACGAAACTAATCCGAAAATCACAAACTGAAGTGTTCCTTTCATTAGCTGTAAGTGGTACTGTAACTTTTTCTCTCTTATATTTCAATTCCAGAGCGTTAGAATTTTTGTCTTCTGGTTATTAGCAAGCAGCGAATTGGTTATACTCAACCATGTTGTTTTTCAATAACCTTTGATTTGGAAAAGAAAGTGATCCACTAATGGTAACTTGATTAATGTTATCGCCTTGAGTATGCTCTGCACTGCTGGTGGTTGTGCATTTTGTAACGCTTGCTTTTCAAACTAAATTCTCTCTCCTTTCCCTTTAAATTAATTTCTCTGACATTGCAATCTGTTTTTTCTGTTTGGCATTTCCTTGCAAGACACAACTCAATTCTAAGCTGAGCCGAACTTGATCCCCTCTTACTCCTAATCTTTAGTGAAAGCTTAAATTAGTGTAGAATGTATATTAGTTTGCTGTGTTTGGCTACTACAACCAGTTAAGTTCATATTTTCGTCCTTTTCAACTCCCCATGTTTTGATGGAATCCTGTCTTGGATTGAAATGCAATGCGTAGTATATAGCCCTCTCTCAGAAGAATAATATGCATCTGACAGATGTAAGGAAGCACATTTGGAACTTTATGAATACATCTGCAGCAATTTGACTTTCAAGTTGAGATACATCGTATTCCCCAATTTTTTTTGGTATTTTTTAACAGTAAGTTATTTGTCCACTTTTGATGCTCGACTTCAAGGGTTGAGCACTTGCTGAAAAGTATAATAAGTTGCTTTAGGCCTAAAGATTAGACTGGGAAAATTCTCTGGATATTGTTGCTTGAGACTACTCTACTTTGGTGTAATATTAAATCTCAAGTATATCCTACTTTGGTGTGTGCTAGTCTTAACCATGTCAAGAAAATCCAATTTGTTGGAGTTGTTTCATTAGTCAATGGTATAGTGTAAGCTCTTTTTCAAGAGCTTGTCTCTAAGTTGCATTTCTTTATCTTTTTTTTCCTTCTTAACGTGTGAAATCTTGTTTCCAGGCCTGGCACAAGCCCTTCTGAAATCCATGCCTACACTCTGGATTATCATATGCAATCCTAACAAGCATGTAGGTTCTTTTCCAAGGCCACTTTGACCTAAGAAAGTAGACCATAAGACGGGGTGATGTGAAACAGTTATTCCGACTGTTTATCCCCCATAACAGACTCAACAGCTCCGATGCATTCTGATCTTCGTCCAGATAGGAAGAGTTTCCGGTGCTCTCGCTCAATGAAAGCATCTGGAAATGAATTTCTTTCATCATAGATCTATTGTTGTGTTGATATTTCCATTCTTTTAATCATCTTGTAAAAAGTCTCCCTGGTTTGAGTAGTACAAATTGTCTTTCTTGAGTTGTGATGGGTGCAGACTGAACCTTATTAACATTTTTTGATCGTTTTCTTAATTAAGCAACGATATAAAACAAGTAGTAGAAAAACATGTTTGTTAATTGTTAATGACATGATCTAACACGTTATACGTGTATTGTTGTTCCACTTCGAATTCGTCGTAAGATAATACGTCAATTGTGACAAAACTGATACACAGATTATTAAGCAACGAAACACTGTATTATCAATGCAGAATGACATGTCTTATATTTTTAGTAAATACGTCTAACCAACCAGTCCTTTATTGTTGTAACCAATTTAATCTGGATTTGACTTAGATATGAATAGTGGTCAATTTTGGGCTGGATAATGTCCAGAAATTCCAAAAGGAAAACAAAACAAAGAGAAATGAAAAGAACATGAAACAAAAATGGATTTGGAATTATCCAAAAGATATCATAGCGTGACGATTATCCAAGATCATGTGAGGAGATAATGCTCAATTTTCATTACCAATGTTGAACATCCTAACATCCTTGCACAACAAGAGTTGCATAATGTTACATGGGGGGTTCAAAGTTGAACAAAAAAAAAAAAAAAATAGATATGAATCTGGCTCTGATATCATTTAGATCATATAGACATTGAGTCTATTTTATCCTCAAAAGCAAGCTAAAAAAATTAGGGAAACTTACACAAATGTCCCAAATAAATGTCAACTTACCAACCTCTAGCTATTAGTCATAGACTTACCAAAACTAACCAACAAAAATTGAAAAACCAAATAATAGGGTTCTTTCTCTCAAAGAATCACATGCAAAAATCACATTCCATATTTTTAAGTGTGATTAGCAACATTAGATACAAGACGGAAAAGAAATTTCATGGACGGGGTAGCAAATAAGGTGATGAAATACAAAAATCTATACAAATATTCCAAAAATCTAAACAAAAAAGGAACTTTTTCAATGGGTATAGTTGAAATTCATTGAAAATATATAGATAAGTCAATATACAAAATTTGAGGAAGATTGGAGGTGATTTGGAGTGGTATTGTATCAAAATTCATAACTAAATCGAGTTCAAAAAAGTCTTCTGCTACACATGTATCAAACATGTATCACGTATGTATTTCACACACAGGTATACATGGATATACATGTGATACACAATTGATACAAATATGATACATATGTGATACACAAATGATACACAGTGTGATACACATATCATTTTTTTTTCATGTTCAGCTTTTACTTCGAATTTTCAATTCAAACCACCTCAAAACTTCACCAAATCATCCCAAAACTGAGATTCAAGCTCCTTAAGTTGTGTCCAATCTATTCTAATAACACCCACTCAAAACAAAGCAAAAATTTGATATTTTTTTGCTACAAATAGCTAATTGGCTAATTTGGCTAATATTAGTAATATTTTATCAATTGGCCAATTTTTGTAATGAGCTACCTATAAATGAACATAGCTGGTAATTTCCCAAAAAATTACTGAGAAAATCACGCTCTGTGGCCCCCTAACAATTTATTAGCCCATATTTTTCCTATTGAATCGAAATAGTCTTTAGGCCCAATTTATTAATAAGTTATAGCCACTATTCCCAATGCACATATTTTCGAGATTTTTCTTCTCTTGGGCCCCTTAAGTAATAATTCTTTTTCGGGATTTTTACCTAACTATACTTTAGAAACTTCTTTACCTACGTTCTCTATGTTTTGTAGTTTTTAATAAGTATCTAGGTTTTTCTTACAAATTGTATGCATTGCTCCTTAAAAGGCTCACACCCCATTATTAGTGCCTTTAATTAAGGGATTCAATTACATCCTTAATTTTTTTTCCTTCTCTCTCCTTCCCTTTTTTTTACATCAAAATCCCTTAATCTACTCCCAAAATCTCCATCTTTTCTCTTTCCGCTATTGCCGACACCTTTATATTATTAAAAAATCGTCAATTGCATTGTTCTTTTGCTGGGTGACTGGACAACACTTAAAATGAAGAAATAATTCAGGAATTGTATCATAAATGTATCATAATTGTATACAAATGGTATAAGATACATCAATGCCTAAAATAATATATATCATACTTGTATCACAATTTTATCTAACTTGTATATGGTACATTAATACCCAAAATAATACCTTATACAATACAAATAAATTAATGTTCAATTATCATATGTTTGTGATACAAACTGCAAAATTCGTTACGAACTCACAACTGCTCCTAACAATATACAATATATATACAACTATCATACATTTGTAATACAATTCCTTCAACAATTATAATACATATACATTTATAATGTAATCGCGATACAGTTTTGAAAATTGTGATACAATTATGATTTTCATCTTCTTCAAGTTTCAATCACAATTTTATACTAAAAAATCTAATATAATCGTATTATAATTATATTAATATTGTATCAAGTATTGTATTGGGTATTCATGTATCATATACAATAAACATTTTAGAAATAAACAAAACAAGATTCAAAACTTATCCACAACTTGATTCTAGAGCAATATTTCGAATGTCGTCTACATTGTATCAATAAGAAATAGAGATTTTGGGTGATTAGTAAGAAAGAGAGAAATTTGATTTGAAAACCTTTTGAGTAGTTTAGCCCCGATCCCTTTTTTATTGCCTCCTCCATGTTGTATTATGGTTATGTGATTTGCCGGGGGTGTTTGGTTTTGGTTTAGGTGAGTTTCAGAGTGAAATGGGACACATAGTCCCTAAGTTGGAGCCTTAAGTTGAAGGGGTTGACCGTAGTTTGACTTTTGTGTAGACGACTGCGGAATGAAGTTTTGACGTTTCCAATAGCTTAGTATGGTGATTTTAGACTTAGGAGCATGTCCGGATATTAATTTGGAGGTCCGTAGGTCGTTTCGGATTGAATTGGCGAAAGTTAGAAATGTTAGAGGTTTGGAAGGTTGAGTAGTTTGACTGAGATTTGACTTTATTGATATCGGGGTCGGATTCTGATTTCGTAAGCTAGAGTAGGTCCGCTGTTGATACCCAATTTTTCTCTGTATTTTTAAATATGCAAAATACCCCCAAAATAGCCTATATAGGCATATATGAGTACATCCCAAGGTTTTATTATTTTTCCTTAATTTTTCAAAGATGTTTAAACCAATTTACTGCCCTATTTTATCAAGAAAAACCAATAATTGTCACCAAAATTATCATTTTGGTGATTCATTTGTTGGATTCTCATGTTTATACTAAAATATAGCTAAGATATTTTTCACACATTTTTACAAATTTATTTGGTATTTTTAAGGATAAAATTGCATAATGGCAATATTAGCCATTTTTAGGTTTAAATTCGTCTCATATTTATAAAAGGGGATCTTATATTTTTAAATTATTAATTATATACTATAAATCATTTTAGTACTTTTAATTAGTTTTCAGAAATTTATTTNCTCAACCGACCCTCTCCTCTATCTCTCTATCTTTGGTTCTCTCTAGAACCTTCCCCCTCCCCTTCAGCTCCGATGAGTCTCACTCACCTTCTCCGGCCACCTCCTGGCCTGAATCTATGGTGGTCTCACCACCTACCGGCCCTCTAGGGTTCCTACACACCTGTTTGCTGAGGTTTCATGGTCTGAATACGAAGAGCTTCATCCAGACCTTGTTGGTTCAAGTTTTTATGGCCATCTCCGGCCTTGCTCCGGCAAGCCATGCCTGTTTCGAGCCTGGTTTCGACCCCTCCTGCTTAGATCAACAGCTATCCTAGCCTTTCTCACCGTTTGGGTTCCCCTGAAACCCTAGCTTTTGAGGTTCTTCTATTTTTCTTTAGATCTGTTCTAGATCCGTGTTTTCCCTAAACTTTTAAGCGATCTCTTGGTATTTCTTTCAAAAGTTATGCTTTCAAAACCTTTATATTTTTGCGATTTAGGTTTTTCTTTTTGAGTTATTTAGATGTTTTTCTACTGTGTTCTTTATATGTTCCTCTACTATGTTCTTTATATGTTTCTACTGTGTTCTTTATATGTTTCTCTACTGTGTTATTTATATGTTTCTGTACTATGTTCTTGTTAAGTTTCTGTTACCATGTTCTTTGTGTGCTTCTTTTACTGTGTTCTTAATAAGTTTCCTCCTACCATGTTCTTTGTGTGTTTCTCCCGCTGTGTCCTGATTGGTTTTCTTCTACTATGTTTCTTATCAGCCTCTTCCACTATATTTCTTTGAGTTTTTTTTCTGTGTCTCGCATGTTGTTCTTGTACTACGCTTCTCATGAGTTTCTGCTACTGAAAGAACGTGGTAAAGGTCTCAGTTCCTTTCTGAAACCTTTGAGCCAGTTTCGATTAGTACCCTTTTTCTTGATTGCTTGTCCTCTCATCTCTGTTCTCGATTGATGGTAGAAACCCTAGAATTTGGGGCTTCTTCCGAGTTTTAAAACCATTGGCTATGTGATGTGCTCGAATTGGTTTTATTTCAAAAAAAAAAAACCTAACTCTTTTAGACCTATTTCGAGTTTCAGAACTGAGCTTTGAAATCTCTGTTTCTTTGAGCAATTCTAATTCTCTACTAAACTCTTCTAAGGTCCTTATACTGGACCCTTTGTATGCTATTTGATACTATCTCTTCTACATTACTGACCTACGTGGCTACCTACTGATTTTGCAATAGCATGACATTTTTCTTTGTCTAGCATGTTTGTGTACTCTTTATACGTGCTGAACTTCCCTCTAAAAATGGCTTTCAATTTTGATTGATTTCAGACTTCCTTGTGTAAGTTTGATTGATTTCTTTCCTTGTTTGCCGATTTCCCCTGTTACTCGATTTGAGTCAAAAGCTTTCCTTAGCCTATTCATGAGTCAGTAATTTCAAACTTCTGACCCCTTGATTTACTGAATACTGATGGATCCTTACCTTATTTGTTTTAACCGTGTATTTCAAAATTCTTTCCTTAATTAAAACCCCTATGTATTTACCCCTAATTGCCTACTTTGCACAAGATGTTTATTTAATTTCTTTCCTTAAATAGTTTTACCGTTTGAGTCTGAATTCCTTAATTAAAGGAAGTCTTGTATGGATTGATTTTTTTAATTGATATTCAGTTCCTTAATTGTTTTCTTACCTTATTTCTGCCTGTTCTTCACACTATAAATGCACGACCCTTTCATTGACATACAAACACAATCACTGATAGTCTTTCTGAACCTACACTTATACTCAAAAGTATTCTCTCTCGTTTGCGTATACTGTGGCCTATTACAAGACCTGTTGCCTGCTTTCTCTCTATTTGGTTATTTGAAACTGGTATGTCTTGATTTAAGTTTCAGCACCACAACAATGTGTTTATTTACTTCTTTTGTATCCCTGTTTACTGCTTATGTATAGTTTAGCACTCATTCTAGCTTATTAATTTCTTTCTGCCTGTTCTATTATGAATCCCAAACCCTTGCCCCCTATATGTTTAAGCTATGGTTTGAGGCATGGCAATATGCAAGTTATTGTCCGTGTATTGAACTTGATCCCCTGGGGATCTTAGCCTCTAACAATATGTATTCTGGCAGGCTTATAGGTGTGCCAGCACTGCCCATTGCTGGGCATGCCTAAAGTCTGCCTTTGCCTAAGTGACAGGCTCTTTACAATCCCCTATTCCTGAATCCCACTTGTGTGTGCCTATCTGTAGTTCATTCCCTCTTCCATTTCCCTTTTAGCATTCTGATCTGCACTTGCACACCTTCTTAGTCTTTAAGTTCTACCCCCCTCTTGTGAGCCTTGCCTTGGGGCCCTTTGAGTTCCCTCTGAACTTGGACACTTGAGCGCTGGCCTTTCCACACTGCACTTATCCCCTAATCTAATAATACATTTGGGTATGAGAATTGCCCGGAGTCCCTTCGAGGCTCTTAGGGAACTTTGACACACTCAAATAAGAGAAAGGCTTTGGATCGTGATCTCATGGAGTTGGTTTACCTCATATTTCAGACATGAAGTCTGAATCAGGCTCGCCTTGGTTGTACTTTTTATATTTTTTCTGATGTATTTTTTTACTTTAATCTGGGCTGTAATAATTTGTAATAAACTCTTGGGGATGTCTAGTGAAAAGGGCGGGCAGCTATGTATGCAAACAGGGTAGATACCATGCCTATATGAATTTTGAATTCTGCATATGCACATAGAGATCATGCCTATTAAATTCTGTATATCCATCTGCATTTAGAAATCAGGTTTATAGGCTTTCAAATAATTTCTGCACTTAGATGTCATGCTCATAGGTTTCAAATAATTTCTGCACTTAGATATCATGTTCATAGGTTTTCAAATAACTTCTGCACTTAGAAATCATGTTCATAGGTTTTCAAACAATCTCTGCACTTAGATATCATGTTCATAGGTTTTAAAGCAATTCCTACACTTCGATACCATGTTCATAGGCCTTAAACAAAATTCAGCACCTAGATATCATGTTCCTAAGTCTTAAAACAAGTTTCCTGCATTTTACACCATGTTCAAAATTAACTACGCGTAGAAAGCATGCCTATAGGAACTCCTAATCGAATCTGAATCGCTTCATTCACATATAGGACTAAAATCAGTAACAACGGGTACTGTTAGCTGTTAGCTTATAATCTTCGTCAAAAACTGGCCTTTCTTTTAACAAAATCTGACTCCTCTGGTAATCTGTATGTGTCCAGTTTACTTCAAGCCCTGTTACTTCATTGCTTTCTGAATTCAATAGATACCATGCCTATAGGATCCTTGTCCAACACTTAGGCAAGCCTTAGGGTAAAAGTTATAAACTGAATTAGTTCTATTAATTATAACCAGCAGGCAGGCCTGATTCGAGCTTCTTATCTGAATTATGTAATAAATCAGTCTGCCTCAACCTTTAAGTTATTTCATGTTTAGTATTCAATCAGACCCTAGTACGTGTAAGTCATGCTAATTACGTATTTCTTTGTTGAAAGGGGGTATATTTGAGCCTTTTCTTGTTATGTGCTTTCCCCCAACTTGTTATACGTGTTTTGTATGTCGCCTTAGAATTTTCCCTTTTGAAACCACAAATAAGCCTAACATCCCTTCCCTTTAGGATTAGTAGTCCTAATACCTCCGGGACTGATAAGATTGGGACGGGTAATAGCATGCAATAGGTAAACGAGACCATTCCGCATTTTAATACCTTAACGGGGTGGGAAGGGTAGATATGGATATGATGACCACGCGATAATGTCACGTGTAGCCACTCATTGAGGAGTGATTACCGGGCATTGTGTGGGGTAATCCATATTATTAATAAACCTAGGACCCCTCTCCCTTTATTCTTTATTTTTAATTTTTTAACTCTTTTTTTTTAAAATCAGCTTTTCTAATTATTCTTTCAAACCTTGTTTACTTTCAAACCTATAATGTGAAAATCCCCTCTTATTTGAAGCTTTATTTGTCTACGTGTTATTTGCATCTAAATTCACAATAATAGTCTGGCCGGGAACCACACTAGTGGATTCTGAGGGGTGCCTAACACCTTCCCCTTAGAATAATTTCAAGCCCTTACCCAATCTCTGGTTACTCAAATCAAACCTCCTTGGTGTCCTAATGCACTCTAATCATTAGGTGGCGACTCTTTAAATCAAACCCAATTCCCAAAAGGAATGAGTTGTCCTCCCAAATGTCATAAACTCGATTTTGCGAGAAAAAGGGGGCGCGATATCCGTCATGTCATTTATGAGTTGTGTGCAAAACTTGAGTCAATCAGAGTTGTTTTGGTATGAATGCGCATTAGTTTTGGAATTCGGAAGTTCATAGTCTCAATAGGCTTGAATTGGGTTGGATTTGTAGAATCGATGTATTAATGAGGCACGAAATCCCCAGATTCGGCATGGTTACCAACATCCACCCGAGACTGCTAAACTGGTGGAAAGATCTTCATTCCAGTGACCAGACTCTTGTCCGAAAGTATTTAGGGAATCTACCCTCCCTCCTGGAAATCCAACCCAACAACAAGATCATAGAAGCTGCTACTCTATTCTGGGATTGTGAAAGGTCCGTCTTCCGCTTCGGGGAAATTGAGATGACACCCTTGCTAGAAGAAATAAGAGGATTAGCCGATTTGGTATGGGAGACTCCGGGTTTATTGATGCCTGAGAACCGCAAGGGCAGGGGTTTCCTCAAAATGACGGGTCTGAAGAAGAATCCAGAGCTGACCTGCCTTAAAGAATCCTATATCCCCTTTGATTATTTGTACGAGAGGTACGGTCACAGCAAATTCTACCGTACCTATCCCGATGAGTTTGCCATCACCTCATTGGGGCATATCCATCGAAGGGTCTTTGTATTCGTGTTCTGTTTTTTGGGGTCGATTGTGTTTCCAATGAAGAAAGCGAGAATCCACACCCGACTAGCCATGGTCACTAAAACCCTAATGGAAGGAATTGGAGGGCAACCATTCAGCATCGTGCCCATGATCGTCGCAGAATTATACCGAGCCCTAGAGAAATGTCAACGGGGAGCTAGTCACTTCGAGGGTTGCAATTTAGTACTTCAGCCGTGGCTCATGGAACATCTACAAAAGGGTGAATACCGACAAGAGATTCAACGAAGGGACTGGGACGATCATATAACTTTCCATCACCCAAAGCGAATGAATTATATCCCTGATATGTTTGCTCAGCCAGAGGATACCAAAGGATGGTTCGAGCTTTTTGATAATCTGACCGAGGAACAAGTACAATGGATGTTCGAGTGGTTTCCAACCGAGGAGTTCATCGTCCGATCCAGAGATGCACCTTTCCTAATACTAATCGGCTTAAGAGGAACGTACCCTTACGTACCTCTCCGGGTTATGAGACAAGCGGGTAAGAAGCAGGTTATACCCAGGGACGACAAGATGAGCCATTTTCGGGCTGACTTCCAGGCTGATGATAGTCCTTACAAGTGCCAAGCTCAGCATATGTGGCACTGCAAGATCGTCATGGGGAAAGATACCATCGAACCAGATAGATACCACGCCGGTTGTACTCCCTACTATACCGGCTGGTTGGAGGATAATCATGATGGTCTAAGTCAACTTGGGTTTGTTCGGGGTCACAGAATCATAGATGAAAAGGCCAAGGCACAGGTTAAATACAATCAACTACGCAAGAGAATCCGGGAGTGTGAAAGTGAGCACCGTGAGATACAAGAAGCCAATCAAAAACTAATTGAGGAATGGAAGGACATGGCCATCAATGCCAACAAGCGACTAGGATACCTGGAGCGAGGCATAGTGGAGCTGGAAAGAAGGTTTCTCAAAAGGGTCAAAGACTGTCAGAATGCTGAGGGAAACGAAGGCGGACACCTAGCCAGGGCCTACCTATTGCTGGGACTTCGCAAGCTGGGGAAGTTATTTGACGAAGCCAGGGATGCCGAGTCTGGGGAGGGTCCTTCAGGGACCAAGTAGATAGGGCTTTATCTTTTCGCTATTCAAAATGTAATAAGGCCAATGGCCATTGGTGACTTTATTTTCTTGTTATTTAGTGTCGATTTGGGATTTGTCTTATTTTCTATCAATAAAATGAGGCATTTAGCATTCCAGGTTCTCCAAATCAATCTGTCGCTAGGCCTACCCAAATTAGGATGCGATTTACATTCCCGCATTATGTGTTTAAATATTGCATCGACTTTTCATGAACCTCACTAACTTGGTTACCTTTTTGTTTATTTTTTTTTTGTTTTTGATTATTCCCCTCCCCAAAGGTTAGTTCGTGAACTCTGGCAACATCATCCTACTTCACAAGATCTAGGGGCCCTCCACCCACTCCTCCTCTCAGTCCTGTCAAAAACAAGAACAAAGGGAAGATGGAAGATTTGAACAACGCCAGAAAGGAGAACTCAACTGAATGGGTAGAGGTCACTCACGGTCATGGTACTTTGGTCCCCAAGGAGAATGCCTCCCAACTGGAACAAAAGCTGTTGAAATTTCAGGAAGAACTTGATTAGGTCCGGAATCTGGCAAATCTGTCATTTTCCCTCACTACTCCAGATATCAATTTCCCAAATGCTCAGAACCCCATACCTCCACAGAATATCCCAAAGCAACAAAACCACACCGCTCCTCACCACCACTGCAACACCTGCCATACTTCCAACAATACCCCGTTGCTCATCCCAGAACCACAAAACTCCACAAATGATCACTGCCACACCTACCATAGTACCCCCATCTACATGGAGACTGTGCCGCACTCCACCCCTCCCATCTCAAACACACCCGAGACTGATGAAAAGGATTTGCTCATCAGAAATCTAGCCGAAGAGCTTAAAAAGTTGACTAGCAGAATTCAGGGCGTTGAAGGGAGTAAGGGAATTGAAGGGCTGAACTACGAAGATCTTTGCATACAGCCCGATGTCGAACTGCCCGAGGGGTACAAACCTCCCAAGTTCGAGACGTTTGATGGTACAGGGGATCCGAGGGTCCACTTGAGAACATACTGTGACAAGCTGGACGGAGTGGGAAAAGACGAGAAAATCCGCATGAAGCTTTTCATGAGGAGCTTGAAGGGAGATGCCTTATCTTGGTACATTATCCAAGATCCAAAGAAGTGGCCGAACTGGGTAAGCATGGCGTCCGACTTTATGGACAGGTTCAGGTTCAACACGGAGAATGCGCCGCATGTGTTCTATATTCAAAATCTAAAGAAGAAGCCCACAGAAACATTCCGCGAGTAGGCTACTCGCTGGAGGTCCGAAGCTGCTAAGGTTAGACCTGCCTTGGAAGAAGAACAAATGAACAAATTCATCGTTCGGGCCCAAGACCCACAGTATTATGAGAGGCTGATGATGATCGAGGGCCACAAATTTTCTGACATTATCAAGCTAGGAGAAAGGATCGAAGAGGGCATCAAAAGCGGTATGGTTACGAATTTTGAAGCTTTGCAAGCTACAAACAAGGCCTTACAGTCAGGCGGTGTGTCCAAGAAAAGGGACGTAGGAGCCATAATGGTGGCACAGAGAACCAAATCTCCCGTCAAATACCAAACATACCCCAATTCCTCCAATTACATATCAGCCTACCCCAAACCACCAAGCACCCTCACCCTCACCCTCTTACCAAAATCCACCACTCACTTATCAATCACCTCCACCACCCACATATCAGCCTAGTTCACCCAAATATTCCCAACCCGCACATGTTTACCAAGCCTACAATGCTCAACCACCCCACTATCAATCCCCTCCTGCACGCCAAAACTTCCCAAGACCTCGACCTAACTTTGATCGAAGGCCCCCGAAAAAATACACCGCTATTGCTGAACCTATTGACCAGTTGTATGAAAGACTCAAAGCTGCTGGTTATGTCACCCCTATCCCTGCTGCTCCTGAGAACCCTTCCCAATGGGTTAATCCAAATAAATCCTGTGCATACCATTCCGGCATGAAAGGACACACCATTGATGAATGCCGCTCTCTGAAAGATAAAATCTAGACATTAATTGATAACAAGATCATTGTGGCAGAGGAGCCTGCTTCGAATGTCCGCAATAACCCTCTGCCAGATCACAAGGGTGGAGGCGTTCACATGATTGAAATAGAGGATGATTGGGACCCCAAGGGATCGATCGGTTTAATCACAGAAGGTGACGACCCAAAGAAACCAATAGTCACCCTTAATCCGATCATAGTCCTGATTGAGCCTTCTGGGGACGCCGAGGTAAATATGTCCATGCAACTTGAGTTTGAAGCACCATCTGCAAAGACGCCAGCACCAATTGAGGTTGAATTCATGTCTCCAGCAAAGGCACCTACACCATTCGAAGCTGCAGTTTTACCGCCCAAGGTGCAGGCACCGTCCGGAGTAAAGATAGCCACGCCAATTCCAGTGGCAATGTCAGCCATAACACCGTTCCATACAAAGGCTATACCATGGGACTACACAGCCGAGGCAAGAAAGAAAGGCAAGGTTATGTTCGGAGAAGCTACTGCGGCACAGGGTATGACGAGAACCGGTAGGGTTTATACCCCGGAACATTTGGCTGAGTCAAGCAAGAAGGCCTCTAGTCGACCAACCATCACTAAAACCGGGCCCGACGATCTCTGGAGAAAGATATAGGCCAAAGAATACTCGGTTGTTGATCAGCTGAACAAAACACCGGCGCAAATTTCTATCCTTGCTTTGCTACAAAATTCTGATGCACACAAGAATGCCTTGTTAAGGGTGCTGAGTGAAGCATATGTGCCAAGCAACATCACCGGCGGAGAGATGGCTAACATGGTGGGACAGGTATTGGACAGTCACAAGATCACTTTTCATGAAGATGAGCTGCCACCGGAAAGGTTGAGTCACAACAAGGCATTGCACATCACCGTGCAATGCGAAGATTATTTTATCACCAGAATCCTGATTGATGGGGGATCCAGCCTTAACATTTGTCCGCTGGTAACACTCAGGACATTAGGAAAGGGACTACATGAGATCAAGGACGGGGCCATCAACGTAAAAGCTTTCGATGGTTCCCAAAGGTCCACCATTGGGGAAATTAGTCTGTGTTTGCAAATGGGGCCTACTTGGTTCGATATTGATTTTCAAGTGATAGATGTGCCGGCATCTTACAATCTGTTGTTGGGACGACCATGGATTCATGCCGCTGGGGCCGTAGCGTCAACACTACATCAGGCAGTGAAGTTTGAATGGAATCACGAAGAGGTGATCATTCACGGCGATGGTAGTAATCCCATATACAGTCGCCAAACCATCCCGGCAATAGGAGGCAGAAGAAAGATAGGCGGGGAGACTTATCACCACATCGAGCGGGTCAACGCCGTTGATAAAGACAAATGGTGGGACAACAAAATTGAAAGCATATTGAACTGGAGCGGATACGAACCTGGCAAGGGACTTGGCAAGCACCTCCAAGGAATCGCTAAGCCTATCAAACTCAAGAAACGTGGCACCACTTTCGGATTGGGGTATGAGTATACTTGGGAGGAATTCAACCACTGGTCGCCACCATGGCGCGGTCCTTACTATCCATTGGNGAAGCAGGTTGTACCCAGGGTCGACAAGATGAGTCATTTCCGGGCTGACTTCCAGGTTGACGATAGTCCTTACAAGTGCCAAGCTCAGCATATGTGGCACTGCAAGATCGTCATGGGAAGGGATACCATCGAACCAAATCGATACCACGCCGGTTGTACTCCTTACTATTCCGGTTGGTTGGAGGATAATCATGATGGTCTGGATGAGCTTGGGTTTGTTCGTGGTCACAGGATCATAGATGAAAAGGCCGAGGCATAGGTCAAATACTAATTGAGGAATGGAAGGACATGGCCATCAATGCCAACAAGCGACTAGGATACCTGGAGCGAGGCATAGGGAAACTGGAAAGAAGGTTTCTCAAAAGGGTCGAAGACTGTCAGGATGCTGAGGGAAATGAAGGCGGACGTCTGGCCAGAGCCTACTTATTGCTAGGACTTCGCGAGCTGGGTAAGTTATTTGACGAAGCCAGGGATGCCGAGTCTAGGGAGGGTCCTTCAGGGACCAAGTAGATAGGACTTTATCTTTTTGCCGTTTAAAATGTAATAAGGCCAATGGCCATTAGTAACTTTAATTTTCCTGTTATTTAGCGTCGATTTGGGATTCGTCTTATTTCTATCAATAAAATGAGGCATTTAGCATTCCAAGTTCTCCAAATCAATCTGTCGCTAGGCCTACCCAAATTAGGACACGATTTACATTGTTGCATTATGTGTTTAAATATTGCATCGATTTTTCATGAACCTCACTAACTTGGTTACCTTTTTGTTTTATTTCTATTTTTGATTATTCCCCTCCACAAAGGTTAGTTCGAGCACTCTGGAAACATCATCCTACTTCACAAGATCTAGGGGCCCTCCACCCACTCCTCCTCTCAGTCCTGTCAAAAACAAGAACAAAGGGAAGATGGAAGATTTGAACAACCCCAGAAAGGAGAACTCAACTGAACGAGTAGAGGTCACTCACGATCATAGTACTCTGCTTCCCAAGGAAAATGCATCCCAACTGGAACAAATGCTGCTGAAATTTCAAGAAGAACTTGATCAGGTTCGGAATCTGGCAAATCTGTCGTTTTCCCCTCACTACTCCAGATATCAATTTCCCAAATGCTCAGAACCCTACACCGCCACAGAACATCCCAAAGCAACAGAACCATCCCGCTCCTTACCACCACTGCAACACCTGCCATACTTCCAACAATACCCCACTGCTCACCCCCGAACTCCAGAATTCCACAAACGACCACTGTCACACCCTACATAATACCCCCATCTACGTGGAGATTGTGCCACACTCCACCCAGCCCATTTCAAGCACACCCGAGTCCGATGATAAGGACTTGCTCATCAGAAATCTTGTCGAAGAGCTTAAGAAATTGACTAGCAAAATTTAAGGCGTTGAATGTAGTAAGGCAATTGAAGGGCTAAACTACGAAGATCTTTGCATACAGCCCGATGTTGAATTGCCCGAGGGGTACAAACCTCCTAAATTCGAGATGTTTGATGGTACAGGGGATCCAAGGGTCCATTTGAGAACATACTGTGACAAGCTGGTTGGAGTAGGAAAAGATGAGAAAATCCACATGAAGCTTTTCATGAGGAGATTGAAGGGAGATGCCTTATCTTGGTACATTAGCCAAGATCCGAAGAGGTGGTCGAACTGGGTGAGCATGGCGTCCGATTTTATGGACAGGTTCAGGTTCAACACGGAGAATGCGCCGCATGTGTTCTATATTCAAAATCTGAAGAAGAAGCCCACAGAAACATTCCGCGAGTATCTACTCGCTGGAGGTCCGAAGCTGCTAAGGTTAGACCTGCCTTGGAAGAAGAACAAATGAACAAATTCTTCGTTCGGGCTCAAGACCCACAGTATTATGAGAGGCTGATGATGATCGAGGGCCACAAATTTTCTGACATTATCAAGCTGGGAGTAAGGATCGAAGAGGGCATCAAAAGCGGTATGGTTACGAATTTTGAAGCTTTGCAAGCTACAAACAAGGCCTTACAGTCAGGCGGTGTGTCCAAGAAAAAGGACGTAGGAGCCGTAATGGTGGAACAGAGAACCAAATCTCCCATCAAATACCAAACATACCGAATTCCTCCAATTACATATCAGCCTACCCCAAACTACCAAGCACCCTCACCCTCTTACCAAACTCCACCACTCACTTATCAATCACCTCCACCACCCACATATCAGCCTACTTCACCCAAATATTCCCAACCCGCACATGTTTACCAAGCCTACAATACTCAACCAGCCCACTATCAATCCCCTCCTGCACGCCAAAACTTCCCAAGACCTCGACCTAACTTTGATCGAAGGACCCCGAAATAATACACCGCTATTGCTGAACCTATTCACCAGTTGTATGAAAGACTCAAAGCTGCTGGTTATGTCACCCCTATCCCTGCTGCTCCTGAGAACCCTTCCCAATGGGTTAATCCAAATAAATCCTGTGCATACCATTCCGGCATGAAAGGACACACCATTGATGAATGTCGCTCTCTGAAAGATAAAATCTAGACATTAATTGATAACAAGATCATTGTGGCAGAGGAGCCTGCTTCGAATGTCCGCAATAACCCTCTGCCAGATCACAAGGGTGGAGGCGTTCACATGATTGAAATAGAGGATGATTGGGACCCCAAGGGATCGATCGGTTTAATCACAGAAGGTGACGACCCAAAGAAACCAATAGTCACCCTTAATCCGATCATAGTCCTGATTGAGCCTTCTGGGGACGCCGAGGTAAATATGTCCATGCAACTTGAGTTTGAAGCACCATCTGCAAAGACGCCAGCACCAATTGAGGTTGAATTCGTGTCTCCAGCAAAGGCACCTACACCATTCGAAGTTGCAGTTTTACCGCCCAAGGTGCAGGCGCCGTTCGGAGTTAAGATAGCCACGCCAATTCCAGTGGCAATGTCAGCCATAACACCGTTCCATACAAAGTCTATACCATGGGTCTACACAGCCGAGGCAAGAAGAAAGGCAAGGTTATGTTCGGAGAAGCTATTGCGGCACAGGGTATGACGAGAACTGGTAGGGTTTATACTCCGGAACATTTGGCTGAGTCGAGCAAGCAGGCTTCTAGTTGGCCAACATTACTGAGACCGGGCCCGACGATCTCTGGAGAAAGATATAGGCCAAATAATACTCGGTTGTTGATCAGTTGAACAAAATACCGGCGCAAATTTCTATCCTTTCTTTGCTACAGAATTCTGATGCGCAGAAGAATGCCTTGTTAAGGGTGCTGAGTGAGGCGTATGTGCCGAGCAACATCACCGGCGGGGAGATGGCTAACATGGTGGGACAGGTATTGGACAGTCACAAAATCACTTTTCATGAAGATGAGCTGCCACCAGAAGGGTTGAGTCACAACAAGGCATTGCACATCACCGTGCAATGCGAAGATTATTTTATCACCCGAATCCTGATTGATGGGGGGTCCAGTCTTAATGTTTGTCCGTTGGTAACACTCAGGACATTGGGAAAGGGACTGCATGAGATCAAGGATGGGGCCATCAACGTCAAAGCTTTCGACGGTTCCCAAAGGTCCACCATTGGGGAAATTAGTCTGTGTTTGCAAATGGGGCCTACTTGGTTTGATGTTGATTTTCAAGTGATAGATGTGCCGGCATCTTACAATTTGTTGTTGGGACGACTATGGATTCATGCTGCTGGGGCTGTGGCGTCAACACTACATCAGGCAGTGAAGTTTGAATGGAATCACGAAGAGGTGATCATTCACGGCGATGGTAGTAATCCCATATACAGTCGCCGGACCATCCCGGCAATAGGAGGCAGAAGAAAGTTAGGCGGGGAGACTTATCACCACATCGAGCGGGTCAACGCCGTTGATAAAGACAAATGGTGGGACAACAAAATTGAAAGCATATTGAACTGGAGCGGATACGAACCTGGCAAGGGACTTGGCAAGCACCTCCAAGGAATCGCTAAGCCTATCAAACTCAAGAAACGTGGCACCACTTTCGGATTGGGGTATGAGTATACTTGGGAGGAATTCAACCACTGGTCGCCACCATGGCGCGGTCCTTACTATCCATTGGAGCAGCCAATACCACGCTTGGAACAGACTTTCCAACCGGCCGAGGTTATCTATGGGTCAGAAGAAGAGGAAGCACTGGCAGCGGTGAGGAATTTGCTCCTGCAAGACGATGATATAGATTGTTGTGTCATTTTTGAGGAGGAGGGGAAGGAAGGCCCTTCATACAGGCAGTAAGCAGAGGAGCATGCCTCAATAACTGGACCATCAGAACCACCAGAGCCCGGCGAGCAAGGTTGAACAAGCATCATGCACTATCTTTTATTTTACTAGTTGACTTTCCTTTCGCATTTTTAATTTCGCAATAAGATCTTCAATGTTCAAAACAGTTATGGAATTTATCAAAGCATTTCGATTTTCTTATAAATCTTACTCTTATTATTTTCTCTCATTACTTTACTTATATAGCATTACTATTACTTGTCTTGATGAACCAATGACTGTGACATGCAATGAGACAACGCAACAAACAGACATGGATTCAGAGGAAGATGACATACCGGAAGAGATTGTTAAGGAAGTCGAGAATTTTGAAAACAGGCCGAAGTCCAACCTGGACGAGACTGAAATTGTTAACTTGGGGGACGAAGAGAATGTCAAAGAAACACGAATCAGCATTCACTTATCGCCATCAGAAAAGAAGGAATACACAGAATTTCTAAGGGAATATGAGGACATATTCGCCTGGTCATATGATGACATGACTGGTCTGAGTACGTCTATTGTAGCTCACAAACTGCCGATGCATCTGACATATCCGCCGGTAAAGCAGAAGCTCAGAAAGTTCAAGCCAGATATGAGTCAGAAAATCGAGGAAGAAGTCACCAAGAAGGTCAAAGCCAAAGTTCTCAGGGTAGTGGAATACCCAACATGGTTAGCTAACATTGTGCCAGTGCCAAAGAAGGACGAGAAGGTTAGAGTCTGTGTCGACTACCGGGATCTCAATCGGGCTAGTCCGAAAGACGATTTCCCCTTGCCAAACATACACATCCTGATCGCCAATTGCGCCAAGCATGAGTTGCAATCATTTGTGGATTGTTTCGCTGGTTATCACCAGATCTGGATGGATGAAGAAGTTGCTGAGAAAACGGCTTTCATTACGCCGTGGGGAATGTACTGCTACAAGATGATGTCGTACGGCCTTAAGAATGCAGGGGCCACCTACATGAGGGCCATGACTACCATTTTTCATGATATGATACACAAAGAGATTGAAGTGTACGTGGATAACATTATCATCAAGTCCAAGAAGGCCACTAATCAGATGGAAGATTTGAGGAAGTTTTTCAATAGATTGCGAAGGTACAACCTGAAACTGAATCCTACAAAGTGTGCATTTGGGGTTCCAGCTGGAAAATTGCTTGGGTTCATTGTGAGTCGCCGGGGAATAGAATTGGATCCGTCAAAGATCAAAGCCATTCAAGAATTGCCACCACCAAAGAACAAGAAGGACGTGATGAGTTTCTTGGGGAGGCTCAACTATATCAGTCGGTTTATAGCACAATCTACAGTTATCTGTGAGCCAATCTTTAATATATTAAAGAAGGACGCCGCTACTAAATGGATGGATGACTGCCAAAAAGCTTTCGACAGAATTAAGGAATACCTATCAACACCACCAGTCTTAGTCCCGCCTGAGCCAGGTAGACCTTTGCTACTCTACATCGCAGTATTAGATTGAGCTTTCGGTTGCGTCCTGGGGCAGCATGATGAAACAGGAAAGAAAGAGCAGGCCATCTATTATCTCAGCAAGAAGTTTACTCCGTATGAAGCCCGGTATTCTCTGTTAGAACGCACCTGCTGCGCTCTGACTTGGGTGGCCCAGAAGCTGAGGCACTACTTTTGTGCCTATACTACATATCTGATATCAAGGATGGATCCTCTAAAGTACATATTTCAGAAGCCCATGCCCACTGGCAAGCTGGCCAAGTGGAAAATCCTATTGAGTGAATTTGACATTGTCTACGTAACTCAGAAAGCAATCAAGGGACAGGCACTAGCAGATCACCTTGCTGAAAACCCCGTGGATGGAGAATACGAACCCTTGAAAACATATTTTTTTGATGAAGAGGTATCATTCATAGGAGAAGACATTGCATAATCCTATGACGGCTGGAGAATGTTCTTCGATGGAGCATAAAACTTCAAAGGAGTTGGCATAGGAGCAGTCTAAGTATCAGAAACCGGTCAGCATTATCCAGTGTCTGCCAAACTCAGGTTCCCGTGCACCAACAATATGGCCGAGTACGAAGCCTGCATCCCAGGGCTCAAGATGGCTATTGACATGAGCGTACAAGAGTTGCTAGTAATTGGAGATTCAGACTTACTCATACATCAGGTCCGAGAAGAATGGGCGACCAAGAACTCCAAGATACTCCCGTATCTGCATCACGTGCAGGAGTTGAGAAAGAGGTTCACAAAGACATAATTCCGACATGTTCCTAGAATCCAGAATGAGTTCGCCGATGCATTGGCTACCCTGTCATCCATGATACAGCATCCAGACAAAAACTTCATTGATCCCATTCCAGTAAAGATCCATGATCAGCCAGCCTATTGTGCCCACGTTGAAGAAGGGGCGGACAGAAAGCTTTGGTTTCATGATATCAAGGAATATTTAGCAAAGGGAGAATACCCGCTTGCAAATCCTATTCAGAAGCGCACACTTCGGAGGTTATCCAACAACTTCCTTCACAGCGGAGGAATCTTATATAGGAGGACTCCTGATTTGGGATTATTAAGGTGTGTCGATGCAAAGGAAGCATCTAAGTTACTGGAGGAAATCCACGCAGGGGCCTGTGGTCCACATATGAACGGTTTTGTCTTAGCAAAGAAGATCCTCCGAGCTGGTTACTTTTGGATGACTATGGAAACGGACTGCATTCAGTATGTCCGGAAATGCCACCGCTGCCAGATACATGCAGACATGATAAAGGTACCTCCAAATAAGCTTAATGCAACAAGCTTGCCGTGGCCGTTCGCTGCTTGGGGAATGGATGTCATTGGACCAATCGAGCCAGCCGCTTCCAACGGGCATAGGTTTATCCTAGTAGCAATCGATTATTTCACCAAATGGGTCGAAGCAGCATCTTACAGAGCAGTAACTAAGAAAGTCGTGGCAGACTTTGTCCGCGACAGTATCATCTGTCGGTTCGGGATTCCAGAGTCAATCATTACTGATAATGGCTCCAACCTCAACAGTGACTTAATGAAAGCCATGTGTGAAACCTTCAAGATTAAGCACAAGAATTACACAGCCTACAGGCCTCAGATGAATGGAGTTGTAGAAGCCGCCAACAAGAACATCAAGAAGATATTGAGGAAAATGATAGAGAAGCATAAGCAATGGCACGAAAAGCTATCATTTGCTCTGTTGGGGTATCGCACCACCATCCGCACATCAACCGGGGCAACCCCTTATATACTGGTTTATGGTACAGAAGCCGTCATTCCCGCCGAAGTAGAAATTCCTTCCTTGAGGATCGTACAAGACGCTGAGCTCGACGACGCAGAATGGGTGAAGAGTCGTTACGAGAAGCTAGCCCTTATAGATGGAAAGAGACTAAATGTAGTTTTCCACAGTCAGCTTTATCAGAACAGAATATCCAGAGCCTTCAACAAGAGAGTCAAGCCGAGACGGTTCATACCGGGGCAGCTGGTGTTAAAGAAAATCTTTCCGCATCAAGATGAAGCCAAAGGGAAGTTCTCTCCCAACTGGCAAGGTCCGTACATGGTTCACCGGGTTCTTACAGGAGGAGCCCTCATACTTGCAGAAATGGACGGAGAAGTTTGGCCGAAACCAATCAATTCAGATGCAGTCAAGCGCTACTATGTATGATTTTCATGCTTCCTTATATGATGTAATTTGAACTACGTCTGACCTGATTCCCGTTTAAGAGGGGATACGTAGGCAGCCTTATGGGTTCGGTCACAGTTCAATAAAATTTTCATTTTCCCCACAATTGGAAAATGGGGCAGAATTTTGAGGAGGACCCTCAAAATTCTGAAGTAATTTCAGCCGATCATCGCGAGCAGCCGTCAGAAGTATCAACCCGTTAAACTGGGGCAGAATTTTGAGGAGGACCCTCAAAATTCTGAAGCAAGAGAGGTTGCAATGTCCTGAACCACGTCACAGTCGTCGGTTCATCTAAAAACTATTTATTAAATATATACTTATATCATATTTTTACAAATTCATGCATGTTTATTATCGAAATTGCTTTGTTCAGCGACGCTACCCCCAATGATACATACTGTATCACCAGATCAAGGCCGGACAGGCAAGCAAGGCCAGCAGGGATACGAACTAACCTCCCCTCTGCAAAACTCACGATTTTTCTTTGGATGCAGACATTTGGATTGCGAAAGCATCTGACATACTATACACTCACGAGACGAACGTTGTTCAGGAATACGTCTCTCAGAATTGTTACATTTACCAGCATCTGCTATCCACGCGCGCCGGCGATATTCCCTGTATCGCAATGTCCCCAGCAGTCACAATATCGCAACCTGCTATCAGCTAAGAAACCCTATTTGCCATTTTATTCTTTTTTTTTTGCATTGCATAAGGCTACCATTCTGCCTTCCGAGACTAAACACTGTCTCCATCAGCATTTTTACATTGCATAAGGCTACCGTTCTGCCTTCCGAGACTAAACACTGTCTCCATCTGCATTTCTGCATTGCATAAGGCTACCATTCTGCCTTCCGAGACTAAACACTGTCTCCATCTGCATTTTTGCTATGCATAAGGCTACCATTCTGCCTCCCAAGACTAAACACTGTCTCCATCTTCATTTTTGCATTGCATAAGGCTACCATTCTGCCTTCCGAGACTAAACACAGTCTCCATCTGCATTTTTGCATTGCATAAGGCTACCATTCTGCCTTCCGAGACTAAAACACTGTCTCCACCTTACTAACATATTGCATGGCTGAAAGATCGCCACTTCATTTACACTTGCATGGCTGAAAGATCGCCACTTTATTTACACTTGCACGGCTGAGAGATCGCCACCTTATTCACATTCTGAACGGCTGAAAGATCGCCACTTTATTTACGCTTGCATAGCTGAAAGATCGCTACTTTATTCACATTCTGCATGGCTGAAAGATCGCCATTTTTATTTACGCTTGCATGGCTGAAAGATCGCCACCTTTCGCATCTCATGGGCTGAAAGATCGCCAAATATTGCATTTCATGGGCTGGAAGATCGCCAAATTATCCGAGGGCGTCATTGTTCGGAGGCACCATTTGCATAGCCCGAGAACGCCATGCCATGGCCTGAGGATTCCTTTAATCTTTGCATATCATTATTCAAAGGCATCATGGTTCGGAGGCATCATTCTCATAGCCCGAGAGCATCATTTCATGGCCTGCGAATCCTTTATTATACGCTTCATGGCCCGGGACATCATGGTCTGAGGACGTCATCCTAACCGTCCAAAGACAGCATTCATGGTCCGACGGGAACTTGCATCATGTTTAAATTTATGCACAATATATGCCCGTATTTGCTTAATTTGCAGGTAAACCAGTCGAGCATCGACCATCTCGGCTAGGAGCGATTTCGCTCCAGTTCCCCCGCAGCCCGTATCCTAAANTGTGTAGACGACTGCGGAATGAAGTTTTGACGTTTCCAATAGCTTAGTATGGTGATTTTAGACTTAGGAGCATGTCCGGATATTAAGTTTGGAGGTCCGTAGGTCGTTTCGGATTGAATTGGCGAAAGTTAGAAATGTTTAGAGGTTTTGGAAGGTTGAGTAGTTTGACTGAGATTTGACTTTATTGATATCGGGGTCGGATTCTGATTTCGTAAGCTAGAGTAGGTCCGCTGTTGATACCCAATTTTTTCTCTGTATTTTTAAATATGCAAAATACCCCCAAAATAGCCTATATAGGCATATATGAGTACATCCCAAGGTTTTATTATTTTTCCTTAATTTTTCAAAGATGTTTAAACCAATTTACTGCCCTATTTTATCAAGAAAAACCAATAATTGTCACCAAAATTATCATTTTGGTGATTCATTTCTTGGATTCTCATGTTTATACTAAAATATAGCTAAGATATTTTTCACACATTTTTTACAAATTTATTTGGTATTTTTAAAGATAAAATTGCATAATGGCAATATTAGCCATTTTTAGGTTTAAATTCGTCTCATATTTATAAAAGGGGATCTTATATTTTTAAATTATTAATTATATACTATAAATCATTTTAGTACTTTTAATTAGTTTTCAGAAATTTATTTACTATTTTTATAAATTAAATAGGAAAAAAGGGGCTATTTAACTTATAGCCAGATTTTGTCTCCTAATTTAGCCTAATTAAACCCAATACCCCAACCCAATTAAACCAGCCCAATAGACCCAAGCGCAATTCCAGATCTACCCGACCCAATCTGATTGAATCTTGGCCGTTGATCAATTTTGATCAACGGTCCGGATTCTTTCTTTCCAAATTAAACCAAATGACCCCCCCAAACCCCTTTCATTCCTCGCTCAACCGACCCTCTCCTCTATCTCTCTATCTCTGGTTCTCTCTAGAACCTTCCCCCTCCCCTTCAGCTCCGATGAGTCTCACTCACCTTCTCCGGCCACCTCCTGGCCTGAATCTATGGTGGTCTCACCACCTACCGGCCCTCTAGGGTTCCTACACCCCTGTTTGCTGAGGTATCATGGTCTGAATACGAAGAGCTTTATCCAAACCTTGTTGGTTCAAGTTTGTATGGCCATCTCCGGCCTTGCTCCAGCAAGCCATGCCTGTTTCGAGCCTGGTTTCGACCCCTCCTGCTTAGATCAACAGCTATCCTAGCCTTTCTCACCGTTTGGGTTCCCCTGAAACCCTAGCTTTTGAGGTTCTTCTATTTTTCTTTAGATCTGTTCTAGATCCGTGTTTTCCCTAAACTTTTAAGCGATCTCTTGGTATTTCTTTCAAAAGTTATGCTTTCAAAACCTTTATATTTTTGCGATTTAGGTTTTTCTTTTTGAGTTATTTAGATGTTTTTCTACTGTGTTCTTTATATGTTCCTCTACTATGTTCTTTATATGTTTCTACTGTGTTCTTTATATGTTTCTCTACTGTGTTATTTATATGTTTCTGTACTATGTTCTTGTTAAGTTTCTGTTACCATGTTCTTTGTGTGCTTCTTTTATTGTGTTCTTAATAAGTTTCCTCCTACCATGTTCTTTGTGTGTTTCTCCCGCTGTGTCCTGATTGGTTTTCTTGTACTATGTTTCTTATCAGCCTCTTCCACTATGTTTCTTTGAGTTCTTTTTCTGTGTCTCGCATGTTGTTCTTGTACTACGCTTCTCATTAGTTTCTGCTACTGAAAGAACGTGGTAAAGGTCTCAGTTCCTTTCTGAAACCTTTGAGCCAGTTTCGATTAGTACCCTTTTTCTTGATTGCTTGTCCTCTCATCTCTGTTCTCGATTGATGGTAGAAACCCTAGAATTTGGGGGTTCTTCCGAGTTTTGAAAACATCGGCTATGTGATTTGCTCGAATTGGTTTTATTTCAAAAAAGAACCTAACTCTTTTAGACCTATTTCGAGTTTCAGAACTGATCTTTGAAATCTCTGTTTCTTTGAGCAATTCTAATTCTCTACTAAACACTTCTAAGGTCCTTATACTGGACCCTTTGTATGCTATTTGATACTATCTCTTCTACATTACTGACCTATGTGGCTACCTACTTATTTTGCAATAGCATGACATTTTTCTTCGCCTAGCATGTTTGTGTACTCTTTATACGTGCTGAACTTCCCTCTAAAAATGGCTTTCAATTTTGATTGATTTTAGACTTCCTTGTGTAAGTTTGATTGATTTCTTTCCTTGTTTGCCGATTTCCCCTGTTACTCGATTTGAGTCAAAAACTTTCCTTAGCCTATTCATGAGTCAGTAATTTCAAACCTCTGACCCCTTGATTTACTGAATACTGATGGATCCTTACCTTATTTGTTTTAACCGTGTATTTCAAAATTCTTCCCATAATTAAAACCCCTATGTATTTACCCCTAATTGCCTACTTTGCACAAGATGTTTATTTAATTTCTTTCCTTAAATAGTTTTACCGTTTGAGTCTGAGTTCCTTAATTAAAGGAAGTCTTGTATTGATTGATTTTTTAATTGATATTCAGTTCCTTAATTGTTTTCTTACCTTGTTTCTGCCTGTTCTTCACACTATAAATGCACGACCCTTTCATTTACATACAGACACAATCACAGATAGTCTTTCTGAACACTTATACTCAAAAGTATTCTCTCTTGTTTGCTTATACTGTGGCCTATTACAAGACCTGTTGCTTGCTTTCTCTCTATTTGTTTCTTTGAAACTGGTATGTCCTGATTTAAGTTTCAGCACCACAACAATGTGTTTATTTACTGCTTTTGTATCCCTGTTTACTGCTTATGTATAGTTCAACACTCATTCTAGCTTATTAATTTATTTCTGCCTGTTCTATTATGAATTCCAAACCCCTGCCCCCTATGTGTTTAAGCTATGGTTTGAGGCATGGCAATATGCAAGTTATTGTCCGTGAATTGAACTTGATCCCCTGGGGATCTTAGCCTCTAACAGTATGTATTCTGGCAGGCTTACAGGTGTGCCAGCACTCCCCATTGCTGGGCATGCCTAAAGTCTGCCTTTGCCTAAGTGACAGGCTCTTTATAATCCCCTATTCCCCTGAATCCCCCTTGTGTGTGCTTATCTGTAGTTGATTCCCTCTTCCATTTCCCTTTTCACATTCTGATCTGCACTTGCACATCTTCTTAGTCTTTAAGTTCTGCCCCTCTCTTGTGAGCCTTGCCTTGGGGCCCTTTGAGTTCCCTCTGAACTTGGACACTTGAGGGCTGGCCTTTCCACACTGTACTTATCCCCTAATCTAATAATACATTTGGGTGTGAGCATTTCCCGGAGTCCCTTCGAGGCTCTTAGGGAACTTTGACACACTCAAATGAGAGAAAGGCTTTGGATCGTGATCTCATGGAGTTGGTTTAGCTCATATTTCAGACATGAAGTCTGAATCAGGCTCACCTTGGTTGTACTTTTTATATTTTTTCTGATGTATTTTTTTACTTTAATCTGGGCTGTAATAATTTGTAACAAACTCTTGGGGATGTCTAGTTAAAAGGGCGGGTAGCTATGTATGCAAACAGGGTAGATACCATGCCTATAGGAATTTTGAATTCTGCATATGCACATAGAGATCATGCCTATTAAATTCTGTATATCCATCTGCATTTAGAAATCATGTTCATAGGCTTTCAAATAATTTCTGCACTTAGATATCATGCT
Source organism: Nicotiana attenuata (assembly GCF_001879085.1). Lineage (NCBI taxonomy): Eukaryota > Viridiplantae > Streptophyta > Magnoliopsida > Solanales > Solanaceae > Nicotiana > Nicotiana attenuata. The sequence continues at coordinate 46,202,942 of NC_032000.1, read as the reverse complement.
CATAGGTTTCAAATAATTTCTGCACTTAGATATCATGTTCATAGGTTTTCAAATAACTTCTGAACTTAGAAATCATGTTCATAGGTTTTCAAACAATCTCTGCACTTAGATATCATGTTCATAGGTTTTAAAGCAATTCCTACACTTCGATACCATGTTCATAGGCCTTAAACAAAATTCAGCACCTAGATATCATGTTCCTAAGTCTTAAAACAAGTTTCCTGCATTTTATACCATGTTCAAAATTAACTACGCGTAGAAAGAATGCCTATAGGAACTCCTAATCGAATCTGAATCGCTTCATTCACATATGGGACAAAAATCAGTAACAACGGGTACTGTTAGCTGTTAGCTTATAATCTTCGTAAAAAACTGGCCTTTCTTTTAACAAAATCTGACTCCTCTGGTAATCAGTATGTGTCTAGTTTACTTCAAACCCTGTTACTTCGTTGCTTTTTGAATTCAATAGATACCATGCCTATAGGATCCTTGTCCAACACTTAGGCAAGCCTTAGGGTAAAAGTTATAAACTGAATCAGTTTTATTAATTATAACCAGCAGTCAGGCCTGATTCGGGCTTCTTATCTGAATTATGTAATAAATCAGTCTGCCTCAACCTTTAAGTTATTTCACGTTTAGTATTCAATCAGATACTAAAAAGTACGTGTAAGTCATGCTAATTACGTATTTCTTTGTTGAAAGGGGGTATATTTGAGCCTTTTCTTGTTATGTGCTTTCCCCCAACTTGTTATACGTGTTTTGTATGTCGCCTTAGAATTTTCCCTTTTGAAACCACAAATAAGCCTAACATCCCTTCCCTTTAGGATTAGTAGTCCTAATACCTCCGGGACTGATAAGATTGGGACTGGTAATAGCATGCAATAGGTAAACGAGACCATTCCGCGTTTTAATACCTTAACAGGGTGGGAAGGGTAGATATGGATATGATGACCACGCGATAATGTCACGTGTAGCTCCTCATTGAGAAGTGATTACCGGGCATTGTGTGGGGTGATCCATATTATTAATAAACCTAGGACCCCTCTCCCTTTATTCTTTATTTTTAATTTTTTAACTCTTTGTTTTTTTTTAAAATCAGCTTTTCTAATTATTCTTTCAAACCTTGTTTACTTTCAAACCTATAATGTGAAAATCCCCTCTTATTTGAAGCTTTATTTGTCTACGTGTTATTTGCATCTAAATTCACAATAATAGTCTGGCCGGGAACTACACTAGTGGATTCTGAGGGGTGCCTAACACCTTCCCCTTATAATAATTTCAAGCCCTTACCCAATCTCTGGTTACTCAAATCAAGCCTCCTTGGTGTCCTAATGCACCCTAAACATTAGGTGGCGACTCTTTAAATCAAACCCAATTCCAAAAGGAATGAGTTGTCCTCCCAAATGTCATAAACCCGATTTTGCGAGAAAAAGGGGGCGCGACATCCGTCATATCATTTATGAGTTGTGTGCAAAACTTGAGTTAATCGGAGTTGTTTTGGAATGGATGCGCATTAGTTTTGGAATTCGGAAGTTCATAGTTTCAATAGGCTTGAATTGGGTTGCTATTTGTAGAATCGATGTATTTTTGGCCTCGAGTAGGTCGGTTATGTATTTTAGAACTTGTTGGTATATTTGGACGGGGTCTCAGGCCTCGGGTGTGATTCCGATTGAATCCGGAACAATTTTTGACTTTATGCATTGTTGAAGTTTCGCAGGCGCGGTCTATGTACTGCAGAAGCGGACTCACCGATGCGGGGAATGCATCGCAGAAACGGATATGGCTAGGGAGGCCTGGGATCGCAGAAGCGGACATCATCCACAGAAGAGCTTGCGCAGAAGCACGTTTTGTCCGTAGAAGCGGAAGTGCAAAAGCGTGTTTGGTCCGCAGAAGCAAAATTTGTGACTTAAGCTGGAACCGCACCTGCAATGGTTTTTTCGTAGGTGCGGCGTCGCAGATGTGACTGAGTGACTGCAGATGCAGAATAATTGGGCAGAAAAGGGTTAAGTTCGAGGGTTTGATTTCATTATTCATTTTTGGACCTAGAGAGCTCGGTTTGTGGCGATTTTCAGAGAGATTTTCAAGAAATTTATCGGGGTAAGAGATTCTAACTCGGTTTTGGTTATATTACACGAATGCCATTGTTATTTTCATCATTTGATTAGTGTTGAGTTGGAAATTTGGGAAAAAATTGTGAAAACATCCTAGACTAAATTTTGGGGTCTTGAAAGGCGACTTGAGGTCGGATTTAAGTAATTCTTGTATAATTAGACTCGTTATCGAATGGGTGTTCGAATTTTATAATTTTGGTCGGGTTCTGAGACGCGGACTCAAGGTTAACTTTTTGAGTTGTTTTTTTATTTTTCTTTAAAGATCGTAACTTTACTGTTCAGAATAGTTTCCTATAATTTATATATATGGTATGAAGTTTTTTTTGGCTATTTTCGAACTGTTCGGAGTTTGATAATCGAGGGAAAGGCTTACTAGTGGATTGAGTTAGCGTGTTTTCAGGTAAGTGTCTTGCCTAATTTTGTGTGGGGGCATTACCCCTTAGGATTGATGTTGGTTTATGTCAATTGTGATATATGAAAGCCGTGTACACAATGCGAGGAGTGTGTACATGGGCTAAATATGGAAATTTACCGGTTTTAGCTATGTAGATTACTTTCATGCCTTAATTGAGTTACCTTATCATGTTATAATCATCATCATTAGTCTATCTTCACAAGCTCTACTTGTCTTATCTCTTACTTGTTAATTGTGTTTACATGTTTAGTTGAAGTACTATTTCCTCTATTCCTTATTCATTATTTAACCGTTGAGTTCCTTACCTGAAGTTGTTAATTTTTGAATATCTTGTTGTTGAAATTGGAATTGAGTTATAAAAGCCATGATTTACACTGCGGCAAAGTTGTAAAGTTGTGAAATACCATACTTGTTGAGTTATTCACTTCCGGTTGTTATTGTTGAGATTCTTGTGCATATTGTGGTTGAGCCATGAGCTATTTATTGTGAAAACACTATTGTTGTTGGTTTCTTGGCAAGTAGTGATATTGGGCAATTGAAGTGAGATTTGTGATGCATTATGATACCGATACGCATGTGGTGGTATAAGATTTTGGGATTGAAACTCATGAGGTGAGATAAGGTGGGCTTGATATGCGTGTTGCTAGTAGGGGAACTACTTGGAGCTACGCAGTGTGATAAGGTGGGCTAAAACGCAGGAAGCTATTTAGGGAAAAATGATTTTTTAAAATTTAATGCAAGGCTCCCGCGGTGATATAAGGAAAGATTGTGAAATGATTTGTGATTTGAGAAACTACGAGGCGGTATCTCAGTAGTGATTCTTGTTGATACTTCTCTATTACTTCACTTGTGTTTTGTTGTTTTGTTCTGTGTCATAACATTCCTTGTTTTCTTCGGTGATGCATTATTTGCCTTAGTTCAGTGTAGCTATTCTCGGTGTATTTCTTTATTTTCTCATTTCTATTGTTATCATTATTCCACTGCTATATACATGTTCAATTTTATATTTATTCCAGTAGGGCCCTGACCTGATCTCATAACTACTCTACCGATGTTAGGCTTGTCACTTACTGGGTACCGTTTTGGTGTACTCATGCTATGCTTGTGCACATATTTTTTGGTACCTCCTACCAGTCGAGGTACTAGTGAGACGAGCCCAGTTTCAGAGAATTCAATGTATACCTGCCGGCGTCCACAGGCCTCGGAGTCGCCCTCTATCTAGTCTATTTCTTTTTCTTTCCTTTTATAGACACACTGTTGTATATGGATGTTCAGCAAAGTCTGTAGAGCTTGTGACTGTTATCACCAGGTTTTGGGAAGTTGGTACATGCTGAGTTGTAGAGTTTTCTTTATAATAGTCGTTGAGTATTTGAAAGTTATTCACTATTTCAGTTACATTCCGCATGTGTGTTAGGCTTACCTTCTTAGAGATTAGGTCCCATCACAACATCTTATGGAGGAAAATTGGACAGGGCAGAGTATAAAAATAAACGAGAGATTTTGGGTGAGTATTAAGAAAGAGAGAAAATGCTTTTGACATCCTTTGGAAAAGAAATAGAATCTTAGATGTAGGAGGGTTATTGGAAATGGGGGATGGGTGTCGTGTAACTGACGGGCTAAAATTAAGGGATCTTGATTTTTCTTCTTCTTTTTTATGATTTTGTATATAACTTATAAAAAGACATACAAAGTAATTAATAAGGAACCTAAATAAAGATGGTAAATAAGTTTCTATTATAGTATAGCTAGGTATAAGCCCCTAATTTTTCTCTGCCGAGGGTATATTTCCCTTCCAATGTAATTTACCTTTCTCTTTCTGCGTCCTCCCCCTCCCCCCCCCCCCCAACTTTTTCTTTTCCCAATACCTGTTACTTTTCTCTCTCTCTCTCTCTCTCTCTCTCTCTCTCTCTCTCTCTCTCTCTAATTTGCATTTGTATTTTATTTGTTTTTTTTAGTTACTTAGTATTTAGCAAGTGACTTTTACAAAGACACTTGTATAAACTTGGACATGCATAATTTCATCAATAACTTCATCACTGTTGGTTTCAATCTCGTCGGATAATGTCTCCCTTAACTCTTCAATATCTATATACCCAATTTGGTTTTTATCGAAAAAATCAAATACCTTCTTCAAGTGCTCATCATTGTCCATCTTCTTAAGGTGGGCTGAGATATTACTTAAAAAAATGAAGAAACACAATAATTTTGCTTCTTCTTCTTATTCTGTACAAAGAATTGGTTCTTACTCTTCTTATTTTTGTTGATGTGTGACGATCCGGCCAGTCGTCTCATGAGTTACCGCTCCGTTTCCCCCATTTCTGCTTCCTTATGCTTCGTTATGCGTGTTTTATGTGATCAAGTTGTTTAGTTTGCGTTCGGATTGGATTTGGTGAGAAATGAGACACTTAGTCTCTTTTAAGAAGGTTTAAGTTGAAAGTCAACCGGATGTTGACTTATGTGTTTGAGGGCTCGGATGCGAGTTCCGATGGTTCGGTTAGCTTCGGGAGATGATTTATGACTTAGGAGCGTGATCGGACTTGATTTTGGAGGCCCGGTGTAGAATTAGGCTTGAATTGGCGAAGTTAGTATTTTGGTGATTTTCGGTTGATAGGTGAGATTTTGATCCGAGGGTCGGAATGGAATTCTGAGAGTTGTTGTAGCTTCATTATGCCATTTGGGATGTGTGTGCAAAATTTCAGGTCATTCGGACGTGGTTTGGTTGAGTTTTTGATCGAAAGCGTATTTCGGAAGTTTTTAGAAGACTTAGGCTTGAATTCGATGTGAATTGATGGATTTGGTGTTGTTTGAGGTGTTTTGATGGGTGGAACAAGTTTGAATGAGGTTTTAGGATGTGTTGGTACTTTTGGTTGAGGTCCCGAGGGCCTCGGGTGAGTTTCGGATGGTCAACCGGACCATTATGTGCCTTAAAAGATAGTAGAAATTGCAGGTTTCAGTTGTAGGTATTTTGTTCATTGCGATCGCATAGGTGCTACTGCGATCGCGTAGAAGCTATTGGGGGCAGTCCATTTTTTTTCAATGCGTTCGCACAGGATGTGTTGCGATCGCATAGTTGTAAGGAAATTATTGATTGCGATCGCATGGAATTTGTTGCGTTCGCATAGGGTTAATTTTGGGAGCTGAGTTTTTGTGCTTCGCGATCGCGAAGATTTTTCCCGCGATCGCATAGAAGAAAATTAGACCTGGGCAGAATGTTTTAAAACATTTCATCCGCGATTTTGGGGCTCATTTAATCCATTGTTGATTTTTTTGAGAGCTTTTTGAAGGGAATTGAAGAGGGATTCAAGGAGAATCGATTGGAGGTAAGATTTTTGAACCTAAAACGTGATTCTATTGTGAAATTAACCTAGAAATTCATGGAACTTAAGCTAAAAATGGAAGAAACTAGGGCTCGGGATTTTGAAATTTGATTTATGGATTTGAAGGACCATTTGAGGTCGGATTTGAGAGCTTTTGGTATGTATGAACTCGTGAGGAGATAAGGAACCCGTTGATGTAAAAATCTTTGAGTTTCGAGAAGTGGGCCCGGGGCTCGGGTTTTGCTAATTTCGGGATTTTTGATATTTTTCGAGTGTTTTCGCTTGGGCTTTATTCCCTTAGCATATTGTGATGTATTCGTTCTGATTTTGGGTAGATTCGACGCGCGTGGAGGCCGATTTGAGGGGCAAAGGCTTCGCGAGCTAGAGATTTCGCCAGTTCGAGGTGAGTAATGATTGTAAATGATATCCTGAGGGTTTGAAACCCCGGATTTCACATCGTAGTGCTATATTGAGCGTGGGGTCTTTTACTACAGGGGATTGTGACTCGGTCCGTCCCGATGGATGATTTTACCACGTATTTGACTGAAACTTGTTTGTTATCATCATGATTTGGGCTGATTGACATATTTGGGCTTCGTGCCTATTATTTGAACCCTTCGGGGATTTTTATCACTATTTCCTCACTGTTTCGACTTATTGCTTGAACTCAGTCCTGTTGATATCTACTGTTTTACAAACTCAGCCACCTTTTACTCAGATTTGAAACTTAAATAATATTCTAAATGATGTTTTGGGCTGAGAACTACTGTTTTCCTAATGCTCGAGGGTCTTGTGATGATATCTGACTGAGTGCGGCCGAGGGCCATATGTGAGGATACACTGAGTGATATGAGGCCGAGGGCCTGAGATACATTTATACGCCACGAGGTGGCTTGAGTGATGTGAGGCCGAGTGCCGAGTGATGTGAGGACGAGTGCCGGGAGATGATGCCATGAGGTGGCTTGATATAGCGCTTTGGCCGTAAGGGGTCCCTCCGGAGTCTGCACACCCACAGTGAGCGCGGGTACCCATTGTTCTGAGAGTGAGCCTGAGGGGCTGAGAGTGTTCTGAGAGTGACCTCGAGGGGCTGATACTGTTTTGAGAGTGAGCCCGAGGGGCTGATACTATTCTGAGAGTGAGCCCGAGGGGTTGGTATTGTTCTGAGATATGTGCCCGAGGGGCGAACCGTCATATGTTCATCTATCATATTTACTTGTCATTTTACCTGTTATACTGTGGTATTTGTGCCCGAGGGGCGGATTTTCGGTGCTTATCGACACTAACTATTTTGCATTCATTGCGTAACTGTTGAAAAAGTCATTTTCAAAAGAGTTTAAACTGAGCTAAGATATTTCTAAAGATTTCACAGCTTCACTGCTTTTCTCAAAGGGTTTTACACTGCTTCTATACAGCATGTTGGTTTGCTTTACGTGATTTCTTACTGCTCAGTTGTTATTTACCTTTATTACTCACTGAGTTGGAGTACTCACTTTACTCCCTGCACCGTGTGTGCAGATGTAGGTATTTTTGCACCCGATAGTGGGTTTTGACTGAGCGAAGGCAGAGTTATTGGAGTTAGCAAGGTGACTGCCAGCATTCGCAGCATCGCTTTTCTCCCTTGTGTTTATCAGTCCTATTTCGTATATTTCAGACCATTGTAGTTGTAATTATACTCTAATAGATGCTCTGACTTGTGACACCCCGGTTTGGGCTGTGTCGGGTTGTACTTTTGTTAATTGTTATCTAATCATGTTTAAACTGTTTATTTATGTTAACTGTTTCAAATGGATGAATTGGGTTAGTTGGCTGGCCTTGTCCCCACGAGAGGCGCCATCACGACCGAGTCTGGGTTTGGGTCGTGACAAGTTGGTATCAGAGCCTAGGTTACTAGGTCTCACGAGTCATGAGCAGATTTAGTAGAGTCTCGCGGATCGGTACGGAGACGTCTGTATTTATCCTCGAGAGGCTGCAGAACCTTTAGGAAAACTTCACATTCTTGAATTCTTATCGTGCGTCCTTGATTCAGCTTGAAATGTAACTCTTTGAATTCCTTCCATGCGTTCGTATGCGCGCATGAGCGCTCAGTATCAGATGTACCTTGATGGCTTGTGATTCCCCGATCGAGGGGCGAGATGTGATCTCTGTGAGTTTTTGTTGGGCCAGTCTGGAGGACTTGAGGCCAGATCTTTGCCTATGGCGTGAGCACCGAGGTGCTGATTGTGTGAACAAGTGTTTTTGAACTTATATGTTCGGTAGTGTCCCTGTTAGTGGAAGTGACGACCGTGGCTATGTGATGAGTATGTTAGTACTGCGAGATGTATCTATATGACGTGGGAGTGACGAGAAAGGCCTGCTGAAGGATAGAGGAACTATTAGGTGCTGGAATTCCATCTTGATTCGAGGGATAGCCCCGAGTTATGGGTGTGTGAAGAATCTTTCATGTTTCCCAGTTGAGAGTGAAGTAAATTTCATGTTGCGGTATGAGTCCAGACTCAGGAAGATCAAGTGATTGCGTAATGCTGTGATGGTGGAAGGTATACAGAAATGTTAGTTGGAGGCAAAGCAGGTGGGTTATCTCCTGCGGAGTGTTTTAAGGTTGTGTGATCCTTATGTTGGCTATTAGAAGATCTCATTTACAAGTGAAGAATATGTGTGAAATCTAAATTGGGTCGCCTAGAGAGTGGGCTTAACTGTTGTGTGAGTGAATGCGATACTTGCAGAAGAGTCAAAATTCTAGATGATTTGTGTTTCCACAAGCTTATGAAGGGTCTAGTTTAATCTCACTATGGTATTATGGCAGCAATAGAGTATATGCATTATGAGTTATTGGGTGTGTTTTGACCTATGGCTTCGAGCCAAGTGGGGGAGTCTGCTATTGATTAAGTTGATTGCACAGCTAGGTGCTATGTTGGTTTCAGTTTGAGGTGTGTTGGTGAGTCAGTTATGGCTTACGGAGATTGAGGTCGAGGATGGCTCGAGTGAAGGAATTTTTTTTGATAAAGGTTATATGGTGCTTCGTAGGTGTGTAAGAATCACAGGAAGTCATAAGTTGTTGTTGGTAAAGAATGCTCGGTGCATAGAGCAGGAAGTTGCTTGGTTGTATTGGGATGAGGTCACATCCTGCGGTGTCAGAGTGCTAATGAGGCACGGGTGATTCTGTTCGTTCGATCAGGCTAATTGCAGTTTAAATAGAGTAAATGACTCTCGAGAATGGTTCTAATGTGTTCAAGATTCTACATGTAACAATTGGGTATCTTAAAGTTGTATATGTGATTAGAAACTGAGTTTTTATTGGAAAAGGTCAAGACTTGTGGTATTTCTATGTTAATTATGGGATTCTATGTATCAGTATCAGGAAAGTAAAGGTAACGGATTTAGATTCGCAGGAAGTTCTTCATAGTAAAGTAGTTTGGAATGTGGTACTTTTGGGAATGATTAAGAAAGTATTCGGCGACTTATGAGCCTTAGACGGTGTGGCTTTATGCTTGGTTTCGTGTGGTATGTCTGAGTTGAGGAAATTGTGGTGCTACAGGAAAAAGTGAATATCAAGTTGAAGATGAATCAGAAGGAAATTTAGATAGATGGGGTAATTTGGTAGTAGACCGGACCGGTATGGTAAGGATATGATTTGTTCCTTGTGTGTGTTCGAGGTAATGAGTTCCTACAGGTATTTTGCGGCAATGCTCTTAGGTTTTGACGGCTTGCTTAGCTTGGTCGAGTTAGAAGGATTCAGTCCTGGCAGGTCCGATTTGTGCAAAGGGAACTTGGAGAGTTCTTGATGGTTTTTACCGCGGTTTAGAGATGTATATTTTCTATGGGCATGCGGAGCATGGGAGGTATAATGATTTTCTTCTAGGTGGGACAAACGGAAAGTTCTTGACTAGTTGAGTACGTAGATGTTTGTGGCTCGGAAGGGAGACGAGGTTCTCATGTTATCCTAGGATGGTATGGTATATGCGATATGTTATGGAGGATTGAGATTTGTGTGTGTAAGGTTACAGTTCAGTTCTGAATGGAAAGTCATAAAATTCTTAGGCGGCACGGGCAGTTTTAGGTGATTAGAGAAATGAACTTCAAATGACTAGGGTGAATGATCTTCAGATGATTAAGGATATGATATTGCTAATCATAGTGATTTGACGAGGGTATATGTTTCAGAAGAGGCAATGTGATTAAGTTGATAGTACTTTGGTAGTACTGTGGCGCTTTCTTGTTAGATCGACTGCTGATATTCGAGTTTGCTTGATGGCACAGGGGAATTTTAGGATATTTTTTTTTAGTGGAATGATTGGGTACTTGAGGTGTGATACGTATTCGGAATGCGGAACTTGGGGATCAGGTATGGTGATTTGTGTGCTATATGGGGTTGGAGACTGGGAGTTCTCATGATCAGGCTATATTGTTGTTGTGAGTCGCGTGTATCGGCGGTTTAGTGACTATCAGGGTCTGGAGACCCGAGCGGACCTTTTATGCTTGGGATGTTGGATTTGGAAGTGATATTGGGTTCAGACTGGTTGTCTTCGTGTTGTGTCATTCTGGGCTATTGCGCCAAGGCGGCACTATTGGCTATGCCGGAAAATGCCACGGATTAAGTGCCGATGTTCGACGGATTATATCCTATTGGGGATTTTTATATTTCGAAGACCCAGCGGATGGCCGGGAAGGATTTGCCTTTTTTATTTGGGCTCTTGTGATGAGTGTCAGCGCTGAGGCTCCTCATATTGATTTAGTTCCGGTGGTGAGGGACTTTTCGGATGCGCTTCTTGTGGCCGGGCGTGTCGCCGGGCAGGGTTGTTGATTTCGATGTCGATTTGGTGCCGAGCACCGTATCGTATGGCACCGGCAGAGTTATAGTAGTGGAAGGAGCAACTTCAGGCTTCCTTGGTAAGGAGTTTGTTGGTAGGCCAATGCGGATGCGTGTTCTAGCTTGAGTCGGCTTGGTTGGCCCCGAATTGTATTGTTGAGGGATAGGTTGATTCGACCGTTATTGAGCTTATTAGTGAACACTCGAAAATATCAAAAATCCCGAAATTAGCAAAACCCGAGCCCCGGTCCCACTTCTCGAAACTCAGAGATTTTTACATCAACGGGTTCCTTATCTCCTCATGAGTTCATACATACCAAAAGCTCTCAAATCCGACCTCAAATGGTCCTTCAAATCCATAAATCAAATTTCAAAATCCCGAGCCCTAGTTTCTTCCATTTTTAGCTTAAGTTCCATGAATTTCTAGGTTAATTTCACAATAGAATAACGTTTTAGGTTCAGAAATCGTACCTCCAATCGATTCTCCTTGAATCCCTCTTCAATTCCCTTCAAAATGCTCTAAAAAAAATCAACAATGGAGTAAATGAGCCCCAAAATCGCGGATGAAATGTTTTAAAACATTCTGCCCAGGTCTAATTTTCTTCTATGCGATCGCGGGAAAATCTTCGCGATCGCGAAGCACAAAAACTCAGCTCCCAAAATTAACCCTATGCGAACGCAACAAATTCCATGCGATCGCAATCAACAATTTCCTTACAACTATGTGATCGCAACACATCCTGTGCGAACGCATTGAAAAAAATGGACTGCCCCCAAAAGCTTCTACGCAATCGTAGTAGCACCTATGCGATCGCAATGAACAAAATACCTGCAACTGAAACCTGCAATTTCTGCTATCTTTTAAGGCACAAAATGGTCCGGTTGACCATCCGAAACTCACCCGAGGCCCTCGGGACCTCAACCAAAAGTACCAACACGTCCTAAAACCTCATTCAAACTTGTTCCACCCATCAAAACACCTCAAACAACACCAAATCCATCAATTCACATCGAATTCAAGCCTAAGTTTTCTAAAAACTTCCGAAATACGCTTTCGATCAAAAACTCAACCAAACCATGTCCGAATGACCTGAAATTTTGCACACACATCCCAAATGACATAACGAAGCTACAACAACTCTCAGAATTCCATTCCGACCCTCGGATCAAAATTTCACCTATCAACCGGACCAAAATACTAACTTCGCCAATTCAAGCCTAATTCTACACCGGGCCTCCAAAACCAAGTCCGATCACGCTCCTAAGTCATAAATCACTCCCGAAGCTAACCGAACCATCGAAACTCGCATCCGAGCCCTCAAACACATAAGTCAACATCCGGTTGACTTTTCCAACTTAAACCTTCTTAAAAGAGACTAAGTGTCTCATTTCTCACCAAATCCAATCCGAACGCAAACTAAACAACTTGATCACATAAAACACGCATAACGAAGCATAAGGAAGCAGAAATGGGGGAAACGGAGCGGTAACTCATGAGNCTAAGTTCAGAACAAGTGTAAGATTAACAAATAGTGCATGAAACAAATTTAGACATTAGGCTAACTTATAAGAGGATTCGCATGATTCAAAATAGATTAATCCTAAGTTAACAGCGTCACTCATAGAACTAGATGAGATCATAGAATCACATAAAAATGACAGAATCATACTTGGAATTAAAACATGCTAGTCGAGCAAAGCATAGAGAATGAAATTAAAAAGGATAAGGGCATACCAGTAAAGTAAGAAAGCAAGTAAATATGCCACAACAGTTAGGTTCCAGAATAACTTGGCCTTGGCTTTCAGCCGGCCAAAATCAGAGACAGTTAGCACAGAATCAGAATAAGAGAGCTTAAGTTTTTTTTTGAGTGTATGAGAGTTCTAGTCTGTCCTAAAGGGAAGTGGATAAAGGGTTTAAATAGTGTTCAATTAGGCAGACAAATAAGGGAATAAATCAAACATACACAAATAAGGAATGAAAATAATTCTAGAATCAATTTGAAGGCAAGTTCAATCAATTAGCAGGACATAACAGCGTGTAATCAGGCAAGTACTACTTAGACTAAGGTAGGTATTATACAGAATCAATCAACAGTCAAATGCCGGATCAACTAAGGTAAGGAAATAATGAGAACAGGGTAAATCGAGCAAATTAAGGAAACATCAGTACCATACAAGAAAGAAAAGATTAAAATCTCAGTAAAAGATTTCAAAACCCTAATTTTGGGTAAACCATAAAACCAGCGGAGTAAAATAAGGTAGACAAGAGAATATTCAAATGGTAAACCATAAAATCAGCACAATATCACATAATCAACCTAGATAGGAGTTTTAAAAGATAACAGAATCAACTAAGATCTGAAAAGCCCTAATTTTAAGTAAACACAAATTGATAGAGCAATAAAGGCAAATGATCGTTTGTTTTAATAAAAGAACATAGACAGAGAGTTATTAAAGAAAACCTAAGATTTGAACCAAATCTGGTTCGATTAAAGAAGGTTAAAATCCTAGTTTAGGTAAGTAAAAGATTTAACGGAAAATAGGCAGATTTATGAGTAACAAAGTGAATATAGACGAAAAATAACATCAAAACAAACTAAAGATGAACCAAATCTGGTTCAAATCAAAGATCTGAAAATCCTAAGTTTAGGTTACGTACGAATCAGTGGAAGATATGAAAATATTCGTACTCTCATAGGAAAGATGATGAACATAGATGGAATCAACATCAAGTTGGAGAACTGAACCAGCCTTGGTTCAATCTCCACAAAATCTACTTGCCATTTGAGGCAAGCAAGTTAAGTAACATAACAAATGAGTAGCCGGTAAAGAAAGGGAGCCAAATAAGGTAGGGAATCACCAAATGATTCCATTTCTGGGTAGGAATCAAGGGCGAAATAGGAGTGCGACGCTAGGGTTTCAGAAGAGAAAGGAGAGGGAGACGAGAGCGTTTGAGGGCGGCGGGTAGGTGGAAAAATGGGTTAGGGTTAGAGGGGTTGGTATAATTAAAAGGGGTTGGGGTGTTGGGAGCCGTTGATCTTCTAAGATCAACGGCTGGGATTTTAAAGAGGGAATTGGGTCAAGGTTTTAAACGGGTATGGGTCTGGGTTTGAACGGGCATGGGTATTGGATATGGGGGTATTGGGTTAGGTTATTGGGCTTGGGTAATGGGTAGTGGGCTAGGTCCGAAATTAATTAAGAAAAAGGCTAGATTTTAAATACCCAATTAAATCAGTAAAAAAATTTATAAAAATAACTAATAAATAATAAAAATATCACTTGTGCATGAAAATAATTTAAAATAATTACTTAACATTATAAAAATATATATAGTCATTTTTCTGTATAAATAATGTAATTATGCGTATATGTGCTATTATTGCAAAATATTGCAATTTTAGCATAAAGATGCAAATATAATTATACATAAAACTTTTTAAAGATTAATATGGATATAAATAATGAAAAATAAGATAATAAATTATTATAAAACTCTTTGTGATGCAATTAATAATTGCTTATATAAAAAATGCAGGAATAAATTGATTAGAAGCCTTTAAAAATTATAGAAAATTATGGAAAAATACTTGGTGATGCTCATGCACTATTTTGAAGGTATATATGCATATTTGAAATATGTGAGGGAAAAACTGGGTATCAACAAATACAATTGCGCGAACGAGTACAGTTGATACGCGTTGTATTCGTTGCGCGAACAAATACAATTGACACAGGCTGTATTTGTTGTGCTTTTGAATTCAAGTGATACAAGTTAGTAACAAATAAATAGTAGCTATGTATGGTAATTAGGCAAATTATGGCTATTAGGCTCTAAACAATAGTGATTTATGAAAATTCCTTTAAAAAATTATAATTTATGCGTAATATGAAGGAGTTTGGTGGTTGCAGAGAATCAATGGTTAAGTTTGATAGATTTTTGGGGTTGAAAGAGTGTGTTTCAATGGTGATTTCACTGGGTTTGAAGGATTTTTGGAGGATTTGGCGGGTTTGAAGTTTCTGACTATAAATTGTAACGACCCGACCGGTCGTTTTGTGTATTTGCACCCTGTTTCCCCTTTTGATGCTTCACACATGTGTAATTTTCATTTTATGACTTACGGGGTTGATTGATTTCGTCCCGGGAAGGTTTTGGGTTGATTTATACCCTTTGGCTCTTGGCTTAGAAGCCTAAGTTGATCATGATGACCAGTATTTGACTTTTATGAAAATGACCCCAAAAGTTGTTTTGATGACTCCGATAGCTTTGTATCGTAATCTTGGACTTGGGCGCATGTCAGGAATTGAATTCGAAAGTCCGTAGGTTGATTTGGCAATTGAAGTTTAGAAGTTTGATCGTAGGTTCAATTTTGGCTATCGGGTTCGGAGTTCATTTTTGGGATTTGGAATAGGCCCGTTATGCTATTTAGAACTTGTCTGCAAAATTTGGTATCATTTGGAGTTGATTTGATAGGATTCAGACGCTTAGTTGCAATTCTAGAATTTCTTGAACTTTACTTTGAAATTCATACGTTTTGGTGTCCGATTTGTAGTTTTAGATGTTATTTTTGTGTTTTGATCACGTGAGTGAGTTCGTATTATATTTTTAGACTTGTGTAGATGTTTGGTTTTGGAGCCCCGAGGGCTCGGATGAGTTTCAGATGTGCTTCGAAATATTTGGCCTGAAAATAGAAAATCTGTTGTGATGATGCCTCTGGTGTTGCATTTGCGAACACCACGGTCGCAATTGCGATCTCAGCGGAGGGTATCGCAGGTATCACAATTGCGAAGGTGACTTGGGCTGGGCTAGATTCGCATTTGCGATATATGTGTAGCTTTTGCGAAGGGAACAAGGTTCTCATTTGCTAACCCATTTTTCGTTTTTGCGAGATTTTCTCTACTACTGTCTGTGCCGCAATTGCGAGCTTTTATTCTCAATTTCTAGGTTTTGCAATTGCGAACCCATGTTGCAATTGCGACAACTGCAACTAGACATAAGGTTAGAAAAGTCTGAATTTCATCTCATTTCTCTCATTTTAGAACCCTA
The DNA here is from genome assembly GCF_001879085.1 of Nicotiana attenuata. NCBI lineage: Eukaryota > Viridiplantae > Streptophyta > Magnoliopsida > Solanales > Solanaceae > Nicotiana > Nicotiana attenuata. The sequence goes on along the minus strand of NC_032000.1, from coordinate 46,187,251 downwards.
GCTCGGTAGGAGGCGATGTGGAGAGGGGATTTTCATCTACAAACATTGGGTAAGTGATTCTAATCAATTTCCAACTATATTTCATGATTATATCTTAGATTTAATATCAAATTCATGAGAATCGAAGAGGAAAAATTGGGAAATTCTATCAAGTTTTGAAAAATGAAGAATTGAGTTTTCAGAGTCGATTTGGTCTCGAATTTGAAAACTAGTCACATATATGGACTTGTGGGGTTATGGATAGTCAGAACCTGCCCTTGGACCCGGGTTTTGACCGGGTGGGCCCGAAGTTGGCTTTTGTTAACTTTTTGGAAATTTTGTAAAATAAAACCTTTATCTATTGTAATTATTTTCCCTTGTATTATTGATGATATTAGGTCACTTTTTGTTAGATTTGATCCATGTGGAGGTGAATTTGAGGGGAAAAGTTATTTCCAGGGTTGAGCTGAGCTAGTTGTATCTTGCCTAAGTTTGTGTGAGGAACTACGTCTTAGGATTTGGGATTGATTGTGCTATTTGTGTTATGTGAAAGCCGTGTACACAAGGTGACGAGTAGGTACACGAGTTATATGTGGTATTTGAACGGTTTAGGTTATTTAGACTCTTTTCATGCCTTTAATTGAATTTTCATATCATGTTTTAATCCCCAATGTTAATCTACTCTTACATGTGTTAGTCTATTCTTACATGCTTTATTTGACTTTGTTAACACTTGTTCTACCTCTTACTTGATACTTTGCTCTTATATGCTTTAGTTGAAGGTATTGCCTTCCTTATTGCCTTGCTACATCATTAGTTGTTGAATTACTTTTACTTGAAGTTATTATTTCGTGAAATATCTTCTTGTTGAGTTATTAGCATTGAAGTTGTGAAAGCTGTTATCACCTTGATGCGAAGTTATTAGTTGTTGAGATATCTTTCTTGTTGAGCAATTCACATTCATTTGTTATTGTTGATATTCTTGTACATATTGTGGTTGAGCCATGGGCTATTTATCGCGGAAACATTGGTGTTGTTGACTTTTTGGCAAGTTGTGGCATATGGCATTTGTGGTTCAAGTTGATATTGATGCGCATGCGACAGTATAAGGATAAGGGTTGCATGCGGTGGCATAAGGTGAGATTTATGTGCCTGTTGCTAGTAAAGGAATAACTTGAAGCCACGCAATGACATAAGGTGGACTAAAGTACCTGTAGCTATTTCGAAAAAAAATGTTTTTAAAAACTATTTAAATGTAAGGCTCATGCGGCTTGTATAAGGAAATATTGTGATTGAAATTGAGAAATGTGAATACGAGGTGGTACCTCGGTTGTGATTCTCATTGTGAATCTCATGTTGAAAAGAGTTATTGGTTGAATAGTTCTTGTTGCTTTTATTCTTTCTTGTCTTATCAGTTTTGTCCGTAATTGGTTATTTGTGGTTCCCATTATTTGCTTCCTTCTTGTTGTCTTTATGCCTACAATTCTGTCATTAGATTATATTATTAGATTTCCTCGTATCTTTCATTCATCTGTTTTCCATTACCTCTCGTTATTTTTTGTTTTATCTATTTATCATGTCCTCGTTGGTGTCTTGACCTGGCCTCATCACTAATCTACCGAGGTTAGGCTCGCTACTTACTGTGTACAGTTGTGGTGTACTCATACTACACTTCTGCACATCTTTTTGTGCAGATTTAGGTACGTTTGCCCGTGCTGGACGTTAGTGATTTACTTGTTAGCTGTTTTTTAAAGACATCAAGGTATATTGCTCGGCGTGCAGTCCTCTGAGTCACCTTCCATTATCTATTCATGTTGTTGTTTTCTTATTCAAACAGTGTTGTAGTAGACATTCTAGATTATTCCGTAGAGCTTATGACTCTGTTCCACCAGGTTTTGGAAAAGTGTTGGCTATTATACTGTTGAGTTTATTATAATAGTGTAAAGGTTTAATTTGAGGTTTTAGTATTATTTCCTCTATTTTTCTATGCATGTTAGGCTTACCTAGTCTTTGAGACTAGGTGCCATCACGACATCCTACGGTGGAAAATTAGGATCGTGACAAGTTGGTATTAGAGCTCTAGGTTCATATGTGTTACGAGTCATAAGCAGGTTTAGTAGAGTCATGTGGATCCGTACGGAGATGTCTGTACTTATCTTTGAGAGGCTACATAATTGTTAGGAAAACTCTACTTCTTTGATTCGTTATCGTGCACATCGGTTGACTTTGAAATCTAAATCTTTGACTTTCTATTCTATCACAAATGGTGAGTACACGCACTGCTGGATCCGACGATCAGATACCCGTGCTCCTTTCTAGACGTGCGAGAGGCCGGCCGGGGCAGAGGCCGAGGAAGGGCACGTGGTGTAGCTAGAGCACCTGCCCGAGCTGCGACTGAGGAGCCATCAGTAGCTCTAGTTGGGGGGCAGGCACCCGAGGCGCCTGTTGTTACCCCTATACTTCAGGAGACCCTAGCAAAGTTTTTGAGCATGTTCGGTACTCTAGCTCAGGCGGGGTTGATTTCACTTGCACCGGCCACATCTCAGGGTGGGGAGGAGCTCAAATTTCCGCAGCCCATAATGTAGAGCATCGGGTCAAGGTCGATCAGGTCTCATAGGTTATGCCAGTGCAGCCTGTTATTCCGATTCAGCCTGAGGCTAGGGTAGTGGCATCTGAGGAGGAGCAACTCAGACTTGAGAGGTTCAGGAAGTACCGTCCTCATACTTACAGTGGCCTAGCTTCAGGGTAGCCTAGTTGTTACATCTTCCCTTACATGGACGCAGTTTTCAGAGATGTTCTTGAGAGTGTTTGTTCCCTAGACCCTCCGAGATGCATGGTGCACGGAGTTTGAGTAGCTGTGCCAGTGTACTATGACAGTGTCAGAGTATGCCACAAATTCAGTGAGTTGTCCATACATACACCTACCTTGGTATATACAGTTAGGGAGAGAGTCCGCCGAGTCATCGAGGGGCTCAACTATGGAATTAGATTCAGTATGGCTCGACAGTTAGAGATAGATACCCCATATCAGTAGGTGGTAGAGATCGCACAAAGAGTTGGAGGGTATGCAGGGGCGTGAGAGGGAGGACAGAGAGGCCAAAAGGCCTCGGGGTACTAGAGGATTTAGAGTTGGCCACACTGCAGCTACATCCCCTCATGGTAGAGGCTATGTGAGCCATCTAGTTCATTCAGCACTTCCAGTTTCTAGTGGTACCCCAACTACTCTGAGGTCTCAGGTTGCACACTTTGCTCAACCACTTTCTAGTGAACCTCCTGCACGGGGTGTCTCAGGAGTCAGTCTAGTCGACCAGGCCATAGTTAGTTTCAGTAGCCACACTCACCGAGATCTTATTTTGAGTGTGGAGACACCAGACATAGAGGGATTGTCCTAGACTTAGTGCCATGATCCCGCACTGTTATTCAGCACTCATGTAGCACTAGTCATAAAACACCTCAAATCATCTTCCAAGTGCATATTCACCCTCGTGACAGTCGTGCGAACTTCCTCAAGCAATTCAAACTCTAATTGCAAAACATACATCCCATTGGGTAGAAAAAAAACTCTTCACAGAAGCATCATAAGGATCACACAACCTCAGAACATCCTACAGAAGATAACCCATCTGTTTATCCTTAAACTGACATCTATTTATGCCTTATCATGGTCATAAACACTATGAAACCACTTAATTCTCCCTAGTCTGAACTCGCTCCCTAGTCTGAACTCGTTAACAAGACATAAGAATCTAATTCATTCCACAAATAAATAACTGAAAGATCACTCAACACACTCATAACTCGAGACTGTACAACACATTGGACAGAAATCTAGCATCCATAGTCCTTTACACCCCAAGAAAATTCTTCTTGTCACATTCAAACCATCGAAGCATTGTCTTGAGTCATATAATACTCATCATATAGCTATCTCGAAAACTCACAGAGCCATCAATCCCACTCCTAGGGGAACTGCCGAACATGTAAATCCAAATGCACGCACTCACACAACTGAAACAACCAAGACCAAGCTGGAGTCTGAACCTAGCCTCAAGTCCTCTAGACTGGCCTACCTCCACAACACAAAAAATACATCTCGTACCTCATCCACGACATCATAAGATGTCGATGCACAACTGATACCGAGTGCTCAATATCACATATGCTTGAACAGAAAAATCCGGAGATATAAGCCTCAAGCAGAAATAAAGTCGCACGATAAGGAAAGAAAGATGAGAAGTTTCCTAGATGCCCTGTAGCCTCTCGAAGATATGTATGAACGTCATTAAACCGATTCGCAAGACTCTACTAGATACCTGCTCGTGACTCGTAGAACCTATGAACCTAGAGCTCTGATACCTACCTTTCACGACCCGAAACCCCACCAAGTCATGATGGCACCAAAGACAACCCGCTAGGTAAGCCAAACAATATAAGTTACTACTAAAATGAGAAATCATCAATATATTAATAAAACTACAGTAAAATTCAATACAGTCATCCCTAGGGCTGGTTGTAAAAGTCATGAGCCACTATTATTTGGATTTACAAAGCTGGTAAAAGAATTAGTACAACAACTATTTGCAGGTTACATAAACAGGAATAAGGTTCTAATCTACCGTGAACAAATGGTAGCTCAAATCTGGGAAGTTGATATGACTTCAATGCTTACCTTCGTCATCCACAGCAACTCAGCTCCAAGAATCTGCACGCAAGATGTAGAAGTGTAGTATGAGTACTCCATGGCCGGTACCCAGTAAGTATCAACACTAACCTCAGTGAAGTACTAACGAGGTTCAAGTCATGTGATACTCACTAGTCAAATAACATATCAAAGACTGGCAATAGAAAGTATGGCGGAAAAGCAATAACAGTAATTTTATCAGAACCAGTATTAACAATTCAATGTAAGTAAAGGCTCAACTTTAACATTGAATCATCAACTAAAAATATGGCACCTTGTGCCCACATTATTAGTCACACTCACACGGCAAAGACCTCGTGCCACAATACTAATCACACTCGCATGGCAAATACCTCTTTCTCGCATGACAAAGACCTCGTGCGAATATCAATCATACTAGCACGACAAAGACCTCGTGCTCACACGGCAAAGACCTTGTGCCTATACCAATCACACTCGCACGACAAAGACCACATGCTCGCACGACAAAGACCACATGCTCGCACGACAAGAACTCATGCCAATATCAATCATACTCGCATGGAAAATACCTTGTCCTCGCACGGCAAATACCTCGTGCCAATACCCCAAATAATCTGCGGAACATATCCATATGTGCCACAAAATCACAAACAATAATGCCAAAGTTTCCGTCGCGGATATGAGCTCATAATTTATCAACAAAGTACATAAGGACATGAAAACATTTAGTAAAATGTAGATGGGTCATTAACAATTAAAGCATTACTACTGCTTATAAAGACAATTGTAGTGATCATGTTCACATAGCGCAAAGTGATTACACATGTTACATACACAATACGTCCTCAAATTAAGGCATATTAATTGCCCAATGTCTAATCTAGTCACAAACCACACATAGCACCCGTGTACTTATCGCTTCACACATAACACAAATAGGAAGTTAAGGCCAAATCTAAGGGGTATTCCCTCACACAAGGTTAGGAAAAATACTTGCCTCAAACAAGAAAACTATACTCTAAAAATGCCATCCCGCATGAATCGACCTCCGAACAACTCAAATCCAGCCAAAAACAACTCAATAACATCAAATAATTCAATAAGAATCAAACCCAAATGATAAAGGTCGAATATTTAATCAAATACTCAAAGTCAACCAATAAGTTAACTCGGGCCTGCACCTTGGAATCCGGCAAAACTTTCAAATTCCGATAACTCATTCGAATACGAGTCCAACCATATAAGTTTCATCCGAATCCGACTCCGAATCGATGTTCAAATCTTAATTAATCGCTTTAGAAAAGTTTTTCCAAAATCCCCCAAATTACTCTTTTAGATCTACCAATCAAATGCCAAAATCAAAGATAAAATCACGTATAATAATCAAATCTGAGTCAAAAGTACTTGCCCAACCCAAGTGGGTGAAGATCGCCTCAAATATTGATACAATTTGAGCTCCCAATCTCAAAATATGGTAAATGAGTTCCAAGTCCAAAAATAATAACTTATATGCACTGCCCAGCAATACCCTACGCGATCGCGGTTGTACCACGCGAGTGTGTTGCACAAAAATATGTTGCCTCTGAAACTGCTTCGCAACTGTGGCCTGACCCATGCAAGCGCGATGGCCAATTGACCCCAAGCTTAACGAATGAGGATTAATAGACACGAACGCGACCTTTTTTGACCGCTGACCCCCAACACATCACGAATAGGTTGCCTGATGTGTGAACGTGAAGAACATTAATCACAACACTGCGTGGATGCGCTTCACCGGCTACGAACACTGTGCCTAAACCGCCAGGGACCCAAAACACACTTTGTGATCATTAAAATCCTACGCGATCGCGATGCTCAGCAGACCAGCACCAGAAATTAGAGAAACCTGCAATCAAGAGCAAGGGGAAAATGGTATGACACCACCTCGAAACACACTCGAGCCCTTCAGGACCCCGTCCAAACATACCCACAAGTCCCTAAACATAACACAGACCTACTCAAGGCCTCGAATCCCAAAAATAACATCAAAAACATAAATCACACCTCGATTCAATCTTAATGAACTATTTCAAATTTTCAAATTTCAAACCTACGCCGAACACGTCCAAATATATCGAAATTATCCCAAATTTTGCACACAAGACATGAATCACCATACAAACCTATTTCAAGGCTCGGAATACCAAACAAACATCAATAACCACAAAGTTAACTATGGGTCAAACCTATCATCTCTCCAAAATTTCAAACTTCCAACTTTCGGAAATTAGCCTCAAAATCATCTAGGAAAATCAGAACTCAAATTCGGGCAAACACCCAAGTCCAAAATCAGCATATGGACCTAACGGAACCATCAAAACTCCGATCAGATGTCAAATTCACAAGTCAAACTTGGTCAACACTTCAAACTTTATGCCTCAAAAATGATAATTTTCTTTTCCAAATCAATCCTAAACCTCTCGAACAACGAAACCTACCATACACGCAAGTCGTAATACATTATATGAAGCTACTCAAGATTTAAAACCACCAAACGAAATGTTAATACTCAAAATGACCGGTCGGATCGTTACATAAGTTCAGTCATTTGGATGTAAAAGAGTTTAGTACTCCTTATGACTTTAGTATCAAGATGACTGAAATGCTGGAACAACGGTAGCACAACTAGAATATGCAAGTGCAGTAGGTAGTATGATGCATGCAATGCATTGTACTAGGACCGATATGGCTTTTAATATGTATAAACTTTTAAGGTAACTAGTAACCCAAGTAATGATCATCGGAAGATAATAGCTAGAGTACTTGGATATTTAAGAAGAACAAAGCACTTTGGCATATGCTATAGTGGTGAATCCTACTACATTGGAAGTTTATTCTGACACATGTTGGATTACCAGTGCTAACTTCAAGGTAATATTCACTTTAGGGGGTGGCGCCATTAGTTGGGCATCCAAGAAATAAACTTGTATTTCTCATTCTACAATTGCTTTAGCAACTGCTGGAGAAAAAAAAGGCGAAATGGCTGAGGAATATGTTATTAGACATAAATTTGTGGCCACAATCAATGTCAACCACTTTCATATTTTATGATAGTGAGACTATGATGTGTGTAGCTCACAATAAATGTCAACGATCCAAAATTCCACCAAAGGTCATGATGGCACGTAACTTACTATCCTAGGTCAGCAAATCGTACAATTATGTAAAAATAGTGAAACATGATATAATAAGTCTAAATTAACATAAATAGTTGTGTAAATTTCCAACCATAGCTAATACAAAGATACATAAACCAAACTCCCAAAACTAGGTAGTACAAATTCATGAGCTCTAAAATCGAATATAGAGTATATTTCTATAGTACAATACTGTCTGAAAGAAAAGTAATAGCATAAGATAAGGGAAGGGGACTCCAAGGGTCTGTGGCGTTCATGCAACACTACATTAAATCCTCTCGATCAGCAAATGTACTCACTCCCTAGGTCCACTGCTGCCAACACTCGGATCTGCACAAAAATGTGCAGAAGCATAGTATGAGTACGGACAACATGTACTCAATAAGTATCAAGACTAACCTCGGTGAAGTAGTGGCGAGGTTCACATCATGTGATACTCACTAAACAAAGCACCTATGATTTATATCTAAATAAATGGCAACAAGAATATAACAATATGTAATGTCATCAACTCAACAAAACAAGAGTTATCAACTCAACACAAGTAAATAAATCGCGACAATCAAATCATCAGTCAATAACAGAGGCATAGAGTAGCATGTTAAAATTTCAACATAAAAGCATATTAAATGTAAAAAGGCATAAAGGATTCACTTGCATGGCCAGACTTCCACCTTTACACTCAACTTCCAACATCCGCGTCCACATTAGAATCAACAACATTAGTCAAGGTACCATAATTTGCGTGTACGCCATCAAGAGAGAAACAAGAGAGAGCGACCTTAGGGGGATGGCTCCATATCCACACACTACACGAAAAAAACTTCTAGTCATGACAATAAGCGCACATAAAAGACCTCGCGCCACAACATCATCACACCATAATATCTGCACGGGAAAGACCTCGTTTAACAACATCATCATTACAACTGCACGACAAAGGCCTCGTGCCACAACAACAACGATATCATCATAACCGCACGACAAAGGCCTCATGCTAAAACTTCATCACACCACAATATCCACACGAAAAAGACCTGGCACCAACACCAAAACAATTCGCTCATGGTACATCCCATATTTTCGTACGTAAAAGTGCATCGTCAGCAAACTAATGTAAGACCAAAAATGAGATCATTTTTGGAAGTATATAAAGTAAGTTATCATGTTAGGAGGTAAAAATATTGAAGATCATGAAAAACAAATAAAAAGAGGGTTGGAAGGTTCAGAAGCTAAGGAATTGAAGAAAATAATGTTCCGTTGAAAGACGACAAGTTGGGAATGTTACAACCTGTACCTTTGGGGTGAGACTAGTTCTTAACATGATAAGAGGTTTATGTTATAATTTATTTTAGTCTTATTATATTCATTTGTTATGTTTTGTGGTCAAGAGAGTTGTGGAACAAAAGTCAATGAAAGTCATCACAAGTTACATTCATAAGTTTTACTGAAATTTGGGTCAAATGTCACTGCAATTTTATCCCAATATACTTAGAGTTATGGAGTGTTCCTCCCATAAAATTGAATACTATGAGTCTAGTTTCTAACATATTAAACTATTTGTCAATACGACATCGGAGTAGTGAGATATATGTATTTTTGGAACATTATGCAGACTGCTAAGTGAAAAGTGGGCAGGCCCCTATTGGGCAACATCTGATCATTCGGTAAGTTATATACCGAGCCTACTGTGGCCGAGCACCTATGAGCGAGCCTAGAATGGCCGAGATACAAAGCCTAGTATGGTCGAGCGCCTATGAACGAGCCCACTACAGCCGAGCAGTTACACATACTGAGCCTTATAGGGCCGTACAACTATTTTACTTATTATATTGAGAGTGTTAAGTCAATATCAGCAGGTAAGTATGTCTCCAAATCTTCTTTGACTCCCAGTTACTATATTATCAGTTTAGTTTCTGCTTTTAGTTATTTTATTGCCTTACATACCCGGTACATTATTTCGTACTGACATCCCATTCCTGGGGACGCTGCATTTCATGCATGTAGGTTCGGATAGACAGACTGGTAGACCTCCTCCTTAGGTGTTGTCTGTGATCAGCTTCATCGGTAAGCTCTACGTCCTTCGGAGTTGTCGGGTCTAGGGTTTTGAGTACATATTGTGTATGTATGTATATATTATGGGTAGGTCGGTCCTTGTTCCCACCACAATACATTCATCAGTAGAGGCTTGTAGACATATTTTGTCAGTTAGTGCAGTATGTTAGGCTTGTAGGCCTTGTATATATATTTGTTTTGGTTTGTCAGCCGTAGTAGTTATGACGGCCTTATCAGCCTAGCCTTATATTGATATTCAGTCATAACTAGTTCCCGTTTAGTTTTATATTTTGTTTCACAAATTATCCTGCAATGTGGCCCTATGGCCAAAGTATGACATTGTATGTTAAGAGTCCCCCAGTCACAAGTTGGTACGCTAGGTTAAGTGAGTCACCGGGTGCCGGTCTCACTCCCTAGGTTCGGGGCGTGACAAACTTAGTATCAGAGTCATTCTATCCTAGGGAGTCTACAAGCTTGTCTAGTAGGGTCTTGTTTATAGATGTGTTGTGCACCACATTATATAAGTAGGGAACTAAAGGGCTTTTAGGAGTTGGTTACCCTTCTTTCAAATTAGAACTAAGTTATAGGAAATTTGAGTTAAACTTACATATTTGTGTTTGCATACAGAGATGACAGTGACTAGGAAGACTACGGCTAGTCAGAGGAGAGATACAGCAGCAGGTGAGGGGACCCGTAGGGTACCCCCAGTTGATAGGGCCGAGTTTGAGGCCTAGGGCGAGACGCTTACTCAGCCATTACCGGCTACTCCACCACCTGAGGAGATTCGCGTTGTGCTTATTGGGTTTTAGCTTACGAGGTATGTGCCCAAGTGGCGTTAGATGTGACTTATTGATTCGGGTGAATTGTTACGAGGTCCTCATATTTCTTGCATCGTTGTCAGCATTGTGAAGGTTTGGGATGAGGTTTTAGCAGAGATGAGGTTATTTGTCGGTGTTGTATTTGATTATGGCAACTATGGTGGTCATGGATGCTATTATGGGCATATGTGTGATGTGTTACGTTGTGTAGTTGTACCTTATGGGTGTAGGCATGAGTTGTTGCAGGCGGTTGAGGCTGATACCGTGTGTTGATACAGGGATCGTATCTTTGGGAGATGATCAGATAGTGAAATTTAGTTCTAAGGCTTATTAGTGTGGATTAAGGAGAAATTTCCAATTTAGATGGTATTGTCGGGCCTATGTGGATTGGGGTGATGTGGGATCACCCGCAAGTATATGTACGGTAAGTTCATTTAGTGATTTGATTACTTCGAAATGATTTTTGGCACGTTCGAGGATGAACGTTTGTTAAGAGGGGGATGTAGCGACCCGACCGGTCATCTTGAGAATTAGCGTCCCATTCGCTGGCTTAAGGTGAGCAGCTTTGTATTATGTATTATGAATTGTGTGTGTGGTCGAGTTCGGATTTTGGATGATTCAGGATTAATTTGGAAGGATAATTCTTGTTTTAGACGGGGTCCCGAGGTGCTTGGGTGAGTTTCGGGGTGGTTTCAGACCATTTGTATGCCATTTTTAGTTGTTGGTTTTTGGCAACAAGGGTATGCATCGCGAACAAGGACATTGGGTTGTGCTTGCGAAGAGCAATTTTGCTGTTTGGGCACTGTGAATCGCGATCGCCGAAGCCTTTTCTAGATCGCGTAAAGGAAAATTTTGTTGTCACTGACCCAGCTTTGGAAACTTATATCTTACAATCTATAAGGAACTTGGAGATGATCCAAAAATGAAAGTTGTGCTCTTTGAGTCTTGTTTTCAGAAACTCAAACCATTTGTAATTTGGAATTTTTACAAAAAGGAATGGCTGTTATACTGCAGGCTATCGGAGAAGCATTTGAGAAGGGTAAAGGAATTTGTTCATCGCAATCGCGGGGAAATGGCCGCGATCGCGAAGGGTAAAATTTGTGCTGAAATTTTTTTGAATCGCGATCGCGAGGTTGGTGACCGCGATCACGAAGGGTACCTCTCGAACAGTGTTTAAAGTACTCTATTTTGAAGGTCTTGGTCACCTTATCATATTTTGAGCTATGGAGCTCGGATTTGGGCAATTTTGAAGGGCATTTTCACAATTTGGATTGGGGTAAGTGTTCTTTACCCGTATTTAATTATATTTCATGATTGCATCTTTATTTTTAACATTAAATTAGTGATTTGAATTGAAGAAAATGAGAATTTTTGTAAAAACTTTCAAAATATAAAATGAGAATTTGAAGGCCGATTTGATGTCGAAATTGGATAATTTGGTATGGTTGGACTCGTATCGGAATGGGTGTTCGGATTTTTTGAATTTTGTCGGGTTTCGGGGTGCGATCTGGGGTTAACCTTTTGAGTTGACTTTTTAGTTTTCATTAAAGATCGAAGCTTTATTATCCAGAATTGTTTCCAATGATTTTTATTTATGATATTAAGTTGTTTTGGCTAGATTTGAGCTGTCCAGAGGTTGTTTCACATGAGAAGGTCATTTTAGAGTATCGGTTTAGCTTCTTTGAGGTAAGTATCTTGCCTAACTTTGTGTGGGGAGCTACCCCTTAGGATTTGTGTTATTTGCGTTATTTGTGTTATGTGAAAGCCGTGTACACGAGGTGACGAGAGCGTACTCGGGCTTATATGTTGAAATTGATCGGTTTAGACTCTTAGGCTTCTTTCATGTACGTATTTGGAATTGTTAGCACATGTTATATCTTTTATTCCTCATGTCTACTATCGCATGCTTTATTTGAAGTTGTCGTTACATGTCACATTCTTTACTTGTCGAGTTTGCTCTTATATGCTTTATTTGAAATTGTTATCACTTTTATTATTATGTGAATTCTTCTATTGTGGAGTTACTCTTAGTTGAAATTGTTGTTACATGATATCCTTTTATTGCCGGGTTATTCTCATGCATTTAGCCGTAGTGCTAGTTCATGCCATCTCTTTCATTGTTAGCCTATTCATATAGTAGAATCCGAAGTTTGCCATTTCATAGAAATACTTTCACTATTGAGTTTATCCTTAAATAATTAATTGGGATTAAGGTTATCGAAATTTATTAATCTATTTTAATTGAAGTTGTGTTTAAAGGGGGTGTTGTTCCTTGTTGAGTTACTTTCCCATTCATTTTGTCGTTATTGAGATTCTATATACATTGTGTTGGGCTATTTGTTGTGTAAATATTGATATTGTTGGATCTTTGAAAAGATTGTGGCCTCTGGGCACTTGTCATATGAGTTGATATGTCGTGTTGTTGGGATGTTAGCACATTATTGTGTGGTTTGGTTGTTGTTATGTGGAGTATAAGGGTGGAATTTTACTGTTGTTGTTATGCGGGGCATAAGGGTGGCATATCACTGTTGTCGAATGTACGAAGTGATACGGGTGGCTATTATGTTATTGTCCAGGCGGACCGATAAGGGCAGCTATTATACGGAGTGATATGGGTGGCTAATGATATTGTCAGTGTGGAGTGATACGGGTGGCTATCGGAGAGATAAGGGTGGCAATGTCAAGGATGATGTGTGATGGCTTGGGGACATTGTGTTGGTGATTTTTATGTGATGGTGTGCTTTTCGTTGTGTACGCATACACCTTACATGATTTGTTGTGTTGCTTTGATAAGCTACTCGATGTCTTTGATATTACTTGTTGACTTGGGTTACAGTAGTACACTCGCACAAGCATACACTATAGTATGCCACTTATACTAGCTCATGAGTGTGAAACTTGACATTTATTAATCATGATAATGTGTTCTTGTATTATCGATTTTCATGTTGATATTGAGCCTGTGACCACCCGGGTGGATTGTGATTATGAGTCTGGGATCATGATGTGCGGATTGTGATTGTGAGCATGTGATCATGCCGAACGGATTGAGATATAGGCACGTGAGTTGTCCGTGCGGTTGTGATTCGAGATGTGGGCATGAGGTGTCGTTAGTACATGATGATAGGTTGAGACCTGTGACTTTTGACTATGAGAATAGGTATCACGGGGTGATTTCGTTGTAAATCGTGTGTTAGAACGTCTTGATTAATTGATTGTTCTCTATGTTCCTTATTTGGGTTCAATGATACTTCACGGTGTTTTTGTTGCTTTACTATTTATATCACATGTTGATTTTGTTGCCATTTAGTGATTTCTGCGTTCCATTATTAGCTTTATACCTCTATATTGCACAGGTTATCTTGTCTAATGGGTGTCTTAACTTGTACCTCGTCACTACTCCACCGAGGTTAATCTTGATACTTACTGGGTATCGACCGTGGTATACTCATACTACACTTTGCAGATCCAGGTACTTCGGAGTTTTTTGATTGTTAGATAGTGGGTCAGATATTGCTGTGGAGACTTCAAGGTATACCTGTCGTCGTGTTCACAGGCCTCGGAGTCACGTTCAGAAGTTATTTTGTACAATTTATTTCTATTCCGAAACAATTGTACTTAGAGATTTTTCAGTAAACTCGGTAGAGGTTATGACTTGTACTACCGGTTTTGGGATTGTTGACTTTGTATAGAAATTTTTATTTCACAATTTAATAGTTGTTGGTTGAATTTTGCCATTAATTCAGTAAGTGTAAGGCTTACCTAGCCTTAAAGACTAAGTTCCATCACGAAATCCTACGGAGGAAATTAGGGTCTTGACAAAAGAATATGCAGGTAAAATCTCTTTAAGGAGGGGAAGTTTATTCACGTCTTAAAGTATTCTCTTCTAATTCTCTCTTCTTGTTTTCTATTATGTTGTCCAATTAACTTTATCTGCTTTTATATGTATGTAAGTTATTGCACAGACTTATTTTTATAATTATTTCTCGGTATAATGCATGAACTTTTAAAAGGTGGTGCTTGTGCATGATTACGGTCTAAAATTATTATAAAATTTATGTAAGACTAAAATTAATTTATACTATATTAAATGTTTCGCATCCCATTTTCTCGCGAAAGAGGGCTTCGACGTGTGACAACTCTTTTAAATGGGTATTTGATAAGTGGGGATTTTGACTGCTTATTAGCGCCTTTTAGCTTTTGTTTTAGTCTAAAACATTGAATTGTGTTCCCGAAACTAAAAAAATTGTACAAAATTGCAGGAATGATGGAAGTTGATCTCCCGAGATGAAATCCTACTAAAAAAGGAGTAGTCCGAAGCGCAAGGCAATAAAGGGGCAGAAGCACAAATGTGCGGTCTGCAGAAGGAATTTTGCGGCCGAAGAAGAAACTCCGGACCTCAGAATTCCATCTGCAGCCGCAAACAAAGAAGGAAAATTTAGCAGACATTTGCGCAAAGTGCGGACTGCACATGAATTATGCGGCCGCAAAGTAGGTCTAAGAGCTGAAGATCAGAGAGTGTGCAAAAAGACCAAGTCCAGGAGTCTCTATGAATTGCGGACCGCACAAGCATTATGCGGCCGCAGAAGAGTTGCTTTGCGGCCGCAGACCTAATTGTGCGGACTGCAGAAGATGGCCTCGCAGCCACAGTTTAGAAATGTGTGGCCGCAGAACTCCACTTCACGCCAAGATGAAGAAATCTGCGGACTGCACATGAAATTGTGCGGCCGCAGAACCTCCCGAGGGGCATTTTTCTCCGAGATTTTTAGCCTTGTATAAATAGACCAGTTTCACAAAATTGGGTCAAGTTTGAACATCTGAGGTTGCTGTAGCCGTTTCTCTTTGCTATTTTAGGAAATTTTAGCTTATTTGAACATTTTATCATTTTATTCTTCCATTATGAGTTTTATTAGCTTTTCTTATTTGTTTTCTTCAATACCCACAATGAGTAGCTAGATTTTTACTAGGGTTGTGACACAACCCTAGTGTGTAAACCTTATGGGCGATTAATTTTATGCTTGTTTATGATTGGGTGTTTATTATTTAGCTTAGTTCATGCTTCAACTTTAGAATTGATGGTTGCAAACATTGATTCATGTCTATATGACTTAGTTACTTGGAAAGAGGGACCTATTCTAGGATAACTTAGCTGACAAGGAATTGGATCAATTGAGAGATTGATTAACCCAATTAAAGGGTCCAACATAGAGATAGTAATAACCCGACTTAAGCTCTTATCAACTGTTTTGGTTGATACCCATATTGTCTTGAGAAAGCCAAATTGGGAAAAACCACTCTCTGACTAAGAGGTATTGAGCGGGTAACGTAGAGTTATGAGATATAATGCACCCCGATCAACAAAACAAACATTAAAGTCTTTACCCCATTAGGCAAACACCTAGGTCATGGTCACAGTCCTAAGCTTTTTATCCATTTGGAAAAACCTTAAAAACAATTATCTCTAGTCTCCTTTCTTTGCTTTGCAATCATTAGAGTAAAATTAGAAATACAAAACAAATTCTTGTTTTGGAAGTGCAATCTAGATATTCCAAATGCTCATTTGAAATATATACTCCTAACTCTCATCTTATCTCCCTGTGGATTCGACCCCTACTCTTTGTTGGGGTTCTATTATTGCATACGACCATTTCATATCGATTTTGAGGTGTGCATTTGGACGTGATCAACTTTTGGCGCCGTTGCCGAGGAGTTAAAAACAGTGTTAGCTATATTTGGGTTTGTTTTTGGACTATCTTCTTTTCCTTCCGTTGTTACTAACTTGTGTGAAATAATTTTAGGTACAATTATGGCGGCAAACAATGAGCTCGGAAATATTACTTTGGGGGATGTGGACGTCGAATATGACCAAGTTGATAAGGTTCCTCTTGAACCTCAACCAAATAGACGAGGCTGAGTGCCTCATGACAATGTCCCTATTCCACCCCCACCTCCACCATGAGCGGCGTGTGTTACCCAATGAAGGATACGCGAGTGCAATAGTCCCTCCCCATATTAGGGCGGGCAACTTTGAAATCACTAATGTGATGCTTACTTTGCTAGAGCAATGAGGTTTCTTCGCTGGTGCTCCGAGTCAAAATGCATACAAACATTTGAAGGGGTTTGTGGACACTTGTTGGGGGAGCAAACAAACAAATGTCTCCGAAGATGCATTGAGGCTAAGGATTTTCCCTTCTCTCTACGGGGGAAAGCTTTAGATTGGTTGGAACATTTGCCGAACCATTCCATTCACACTTGGGATGAGTTGGCAGAAAAGTTTATTTCTAAGTTCTTCTCTCTGTGGCACATGGTTGCACTTCGGGATGAGATTTTGGCATTCAAGCAAGAGCCAAATGAACCACTGCACGAGATATGGGAACGGTATAGAACAATGGTTAAAGAATGTCCCAACAACGATATAACTGAGAATATGATTCAACAAACTTTCTATCGTGGGATTAGCACAAGCAACCAATGTGTAGTGAATCAACTTGCCGGTGGAAATTTCATGACAATATCTTATGCGGAGGCGTGTGAGATTTTAGATCAAATGGCAGAAACATCATCAGCACGGCAATCCCGGGCTTATGTTCCACAAGGTGATCCCAACGTGATCCACCTTCACAAAGAGTTGCATGACCATGGGCAAGCCATTGCCGAATTAACTACCACCATGAACCAATTAGCAAAGGCTCAACTTCAACAAGTGCAAAATCCTAAACAAGTAGATTCCATGGAGGGAGTGAACATGACGGTGAGCAAGTGCAACATCGAGTGGAGAATTATGTGCAAGAGGATAGTGGTTTTGATCAAGATGATTCTTACAATGAACAAGAGGAGGAGGTGCAATATGTGAATAATTTTCAAGGGCAAACAAACAACTTCCAAAGCCTAAACCAACAACAATGGCGACCTCAAAACAATCAATCCATTTGGAAAAACCTTAAAAATAATTATCTCTAGTCTTCATTCTTTACTTTGCAATCATTAGAATAAAATTAGAAATACAAAAGAAATCCTTGTTGTGGAAGTGCAATCTAGATATTCCAATTGCTCATTTGAAATATATACTCCTAACTCCAATCTTAGCTCCCAGTGGATTCGACCCCGACTCTCAGTTGGGTTTCTATTATTGCATACGATCGTTTCATTCCCTTTTGGGCTATGCATTTGGACGTGATCAGTATTAAAAGAGAAGAGTCACCACCTAACAATCTTAAAGATGCGTTAGGACACCTATTTGCAAATAACTCTGATTTGACTAGTCCGTGCCACCGAAGATTGGGAAAGGGCTCAAGTTACCTCAAATAGAAGGTGTTAGGCACTCTTCGAGGTACACAACTGTGGGTCCCGGCCGAAGTTTACACTATGCAGATTATCGGATTACAATTGTCCTAAGCGATCATATAAGTGAAGGAAGGCATGAATTTTAAAGGTTCTACTATGTGCGAAGAATCGGGCAATAACTAGACTATTGTAACGACCCGACCGGTCGTTTTGAGCTCTAGCGCGCCGTTCAGCAGTTTGAGACCATGAGCAGCTCCATTTCAGGTATTACGACTTGTACGCGTGGTCGGAATTGAATTTCGGGAAGTTCGGGGTTGATTCGGAAGGAGAATTCTCATTTCGGAAGCTTTAAGTTGAAAGAATCAACTAGGATTGGATTTTTGAGTAAACGGCCTCGGAATTGGGATTCAAAGGCTCCAGCAGGTTCGTATGATGATTTTTGACTTGGGCGTATGCCCGGGTCGGGTTTTGGATGACCCTGGTGCGTTTTGGTGCCTATTGTGGAAGTTAGCATTTTGGAAGAAAATTTCATAAGTTTGGGTTGAAGTGCATTTCAATGTTATCAATGTCCGTTTGGGATTCTTAGTCTAGGAGTAGCTCCGTATGGTGATTCTGGAGTTGGGAGCGCGATCGGAAGTGAATTCGGATGTCCGTGGAGCATTTTGGAGCCATTTGGCTAAAGATAGAAATTTGAAGATTTTTGAGAAGTTTGACCGGAGGTGGACTTTTTGATATCGGGGTCGGAATCCGATTCCGAAAGTTGGAGTAGGTCCGTAATGTCGAATATGACTTGCATGTAAAATTTGAAGTCAATCGGACGTGATTTGATGGGTTTTAACATCAAAAGTAGAAGTTTGAAATTCTAAAGTTCATAAAGCTTGGATTGGAGGTCGATTCATGATTTTAGCATTGTTTGATATGATTTGAGGCCTCGAGCAAGTCCGTAATGTGTTTTGGGACTGGTTGGTATGGTTGGTTGGGGTCCCGGGGGCCTCGGGTGGATTCCGGGTAGTTATCGGATCGAATTGGAGCTTTAAGGATGAGCTGAAGGGGTCTGGTTGCTGGTGTAACCGCTTCTGCAGAGGGTTCACCGCAGAAGCGGCCCCGCAGAAGCGAGGAAGGGAACCGCAGAAGCGGTTAGATGTGAAAGGAGGAGGGACCACAGATGTGGGGGTATTGGGTTAGTAGTACAACAGAATGTCGTTCACCCCGCAAGCCCTTCGTATGCAAGCCCTACTGAAGTACCAAAGGCGAACGCCGCATCTGCGCAAGCGCAGAAGCGAGAAGAAGGACCGCAGAAGCGATGATTGGCGCAGGTGCCATGAGGGCTCCGCAGATACGGACTCGCAGAAGCGGCGAGGAGTCCGCAGGTGCGGAAGTCGCTGGGCAGAATGTTTTGAAAAGCGGGGTTGAGTTCATTTCACCCATTTTTCTCTTCTTTGGGGCGATTTTGGAGCCTTTTTGTAGAGGGGCTTCCACCTAGCAACTTGGAGGTAAGTTAATCCCACCTAACTTGAGTTAAATACATTGATTATGTACGGATTTTAGCATGTAAATTGGTAGAAATTTGGGGGTTTGAGGGAAAACCTAGAAAATTGATATTCTTGGAATTTGACCACGATTTTGGGTATGGAATTAAGAGAAAATCGTATATTTGAGTTTGTGAGTTCATGGGTAAACCTTATCTTCAAAAAATTTCGGAATCCGGGCACGTGGGCCCGAGGGAATTTTTGTTGACTTTTCGATCGGGGTTAGGAATTGTTATAAATTGGATTAATACGAGTAGTTTATCGTATATTAATGGATTTGCATAATCATTGGCTAGTTTTGGAGCATTTAGCATCGATTCAAGTTTTCGGAAAGGCGTGGAATGCCGGTTATGGATATTCGGAGCGAGGTGAGTCTCCTTTCTAACCTTGTAAGAGGGAATTATTTCCATAGGCGAGTTAATTGGTTATGTGCTCCTATTTGCGGGGGCTACGTACGCACGAGGTGACGAGAGTCTGTGCGTAGCTACTATTATGCTTAAGTCCGGGTAGTCTAGGACCCAGAAGCATGCTTACTTGTAATAAATGCAACCTTGTTGACAAATTTAAAAATGCTTGAACATATTGAACGTGTAAATGAATTTCTAATAGACTAGATATCAATTCTTGACTTTTAAAAGAGAAACTTGCCTTTTTCTGAATAATTGCTCCTTGATGAGTTATTGACTTGACTATTTGAATGTGTTTATCTATTGTGGAACGGGCCGAACGCCTCGGTAGATTAAATAGATGCATCTATGGTTCGCGCCATTTGACCCTCTGGCAGTGCACAGTTTAAATATTGTTGGATCGGGCCGTACGACCTCGGTATTGCTTGCCTTCATATTTGTTGATACTAATATCTGCTCTCCCCGACTTGAGATAATTGTTAATTAATGGATTATGTATCCGGAGACTTTAAATAAAAAGGAACTTTCACCTTTTTAGTGACTCATTTAAATTTTACTGTTGTTCTTAATAAATCCGTGAGTCATCACATTAATAATATTATTACTGGACCTTTAGTAAGTGTCGAAGTTGCCATCTCGTCTCTACTTCTTCGAGATTAGGCGGGATACTTACTGAGTACACGTTGTTTTTGTACTCATACTACACCTCTGTGCATTTTTGTTGCACAGACACATGCACCTCTAGTGGCCTAGTAGGCGTAGCAGCATGGTTGACACAGAGACTAGGTGAGCTGTATTTCCTCGAGGCGACCCGCAGCTAGTATAGTCTCTCTCAGGATTCTATTTATTTTCTGCCCAATTGTATTCCGGACAGCTGTTGTACTTTATTCATTTTTTTCTTAGAAATTGCTCATGCACTTGTGACACCGGGTTCTGGGATGGTTATAAAGTATTTTGTATTAATTGCTTATCATTTAATTTGAATTGAAGCGATTATCTTTTTAATTGGTAAATTTGAAGGAAAATCATAGATTTCAAGAGTATTAAAACGAAAATTTAATTAAGTATTTTTAGTTGGCTTGCCTGACAGTGGTGTCCGGCGCCATCACGACCCTTAGTGGATTTTGGGTCGTGATAACTATATAGGTAATCAATACAAGTCTTTAGAGGTACAAGGTACAACTATTCTATATTTGGTGACTAAGTGTAAAAAGGAAACATGAAAAGAGGAGGGGGTCCTAAGTATTTTAGCCTAAAAGATCACCCCATGCAACATAAATAATACTTTGCAACTCCATTAAGGTAGGGGTTGCTCATATTATTCAGCTAGCAAAGACTATCATATCCTGCTACCCGATTACTATGTCGAAGTTGTTTACTTAAAGGCGCTCTAATTCAATTCTAAGTTGTGTCATATGCGTGCACTACTAGTTCCCATGCCTATGGTCCAGGAGGCTTTGGACCTACTATTAGGTGGTTCTAGACTCCACTTAGGATGCTCAAAAGTGATAAAACTAGCACACATTCAAAACATATAGGAATGCACATAACCAACACATAGAGGCTCAAGTTTGCCTCCGTATATAGACACAGATGCGTGCAGGCAGTTATGAGCTTATGCTAACGACGTTCAGATTATTAGGCAGGCAGTAGTATATAGGCAGGCTTGGAGCCAAGGTATATTAAATTTTTCAAGACCTAAAGGAGTGATTTCTATGTGATTGAATGATTCAAAAGTTGACATAAAGTCCTATAGGCAGTATTTCTAGGCAGATTGTCTTGACAAAGCGATTGATTTTAACATATGATTTTATTAAAGATACTATAGGCATGATTTCTAGGAGAGTGACAGCACCCTAGATATGATCTCTACACGATTTGCGTCTGGGCAGTGAGGCCGCAGAATTACTCATTTTTGTACCTATAGTCATGACTTTTAGACGAACTATGTAATAAGAAGGGAACAGCAACAATAGTAGTTTTAATTAATCAATTCAAGATCCTATAGACATGGTATCTAGATGAGTCACGTGTTTGAAAGAAGTACGCCAAAGCATGCATTTCTAGTCATTGCATTGAGTTCCTATTGGCATGATATCTAAGCGCAACAAGTCTAATTTCAAACCTTATAGGCATACTTACTAATGTTTGCAAGTTAAGGAATTATACTAACCCTAGGTCATGCTTTCTAAGTGAATAGACAAGTTAATCGACGCATTGTGCAGATAATTCCCAAAGGTGGGACATGGGAAGAAAATAAACAATTAGAGCCCTATAGACATGCTTTCTACCCATTCATACGAAGATAGAGTATCCCAAACCCCCAGCTTTCACTAATCCCCAGTTGTTGTTTATTATAAGTTATTACAGGTCCAAGTGGAAGAATACACGCTTCAAATATGACCAAATTACAAGCTGAAACAAATACTAGCCCAATAAGCAGTTACAGGCCCAATGAAAATAACCAGTGACACTTCTGGGTCTTCAGCAGCCCCATTCTTTGCACAATCAGCAGACTCAAATCTCAGGCTCACCCAAGGCATCAGAGTGTGCCAGGTACAAGCTACAACTCCAACAACATACATGGATCAAAACCAGGCCCAAATGGATGACTTACTTATCCAGCCGGATGCCAAACTTAACCATACAAGTAAAAAACTACACATTTGATTAATTAAACAACCTTTTGAAGTCTACAGACTAAATTCTCAAAGTTGTGTCTAGTAGCAGTTTTTACTAAAGCATATTGACAAGTTCATAGAGCATACATAAGGCGGGTTCATGCTTGCACTCTTTGAGAATAAAGCTAAGGTGACAGGATTGACCAACATGAGATAACATACTACTTCAAGTAAAGTTTCAAAGCAAACATGGTCCAGAATTAGCACAAAGAACTTAGCCATGAGATTTTAAACATGAGAGTCTAATAAAATCATGGACAGAAAGCCAACAGAGTATAGTCCTCACATAAGGATGTCTAACATGAGAAAGTAATGAAAATAGCATAACCAAACAAGTTGGTGGGCATGGTCTACAAACAAATCTTAATTTGAACATACTAAGTACCAGTCATAGCACAAAAGGCTTAAGCAACACCAGAACTCAGTAGGCAGGGATACATCGAAAACTAGACTATCAGATTTCACATAAGAGAAAAGCTGGATGTTGCACTTTCACCTTGTAAACCATAGGTAGTACTAGACAGCATGGGATTAAGCCAGGCAGGGAACACACCTTAAAATTCACAATTAGCAGGTCAATACATTTGGCTAATAACTAACTCTAGTAGGGTATTAAGTACGCATGAATGATCCAACAGGAATTAGAACACATGAATTAATTTATCACAAAGATACAAAACAAGGTAGGGAGATAAACTCAGGATGGGTGGAAGGTATAAACATTCAAACACACTAAAACACACTAGGTTTGGCCTTGCTTAAGGTAGTGAGAATCATTCATGCTGAACACATACAGTAGGCATACATCAGAGTTGGAAGTTGGACAAGTTCAAATGCTAGAAAAGTTCTGAGTCATGAAATGACCGGGGTAACACAGTATCATATAGATTCACGACGTTTAAGTGACGTAGATGTAGAAAACAAGAACACAACGAGAAGGAATGAAATTTACAGAGCCAAAGATACTTACCAGTTGTGAATTAACAAACAGGTAATAAGAAGAATAATTCCAACAATACTTCAATCGCTGACAGCAGAGAGAGCAGCATAACCCAAAACACAGTGCGTCAGAGTTCCTAAGGGTTTCAGATGAACCCTGGACATTGCTCGCACTGAGAAGGTCAGTTAATCAAAATCCAATGGCCTTGGCTTTCAGCCGGCGAAGAGCCAAGAGTGCAGAAAGTATAGAAGAATCAGAGTAGTGGTAACAGTAGTAAGATAATGAATCCTTGAGACCTTAGAGGGGAACGAAAAAGGGATTTATATAGTAGAAAAATTAAACACATAAACAAGGAAAAACAATCAATTAAACATAAAAAGGAAAGAATAGCATGCGAAATCAATTCATAATCAATTTAGGAGAAATCAGGCGAACTCTAGTTCAAGACGGAGAACAAAAATAGTAAAGGATTTCACTGAATCGAACCTATATGGCATGGCAGTGACTATATCAGGTCAGAAACATGAAGATAGTATCGAATCGGAGTTGAACGAACATCCAACGACTTGGTTTCCATAAATAATCGAGTGCCAAATATTGTAACGTTGAGAAAATGGTAAGAACCATCATTTGAGCAAAAAAGGAAAGAGAATATGGAAGATTTTCCACGTGATATTGGATTAGGGTTGGGGTTTGAATGATGGAGGCTAGGATTTCTCAGAGGAAGGGGAGAGAATGAGAGGATTTAGGGGCGGTCGTCTCAGAAGAGTGGGCATTAGGGTTTTGGTGAGTGTAATTAAAAATAGGGAATGGTTATGGGCCGTTGATTATTTGAGATCAACGTCAGGATTAGAGGAGAAGTAGGGCGGGTCAGACGAACGGGTCGCGTCCAGGTTGGGTTAGTTGGGATCGTTTGGCTTGGGCTAGCTTAGGTGTGGGCTGGTGTATTGGGTCTGAAATTTGGCCTATTTTGGGCTAGACTTTAAAGAAAAGAAATTAGGGGAAAAACAATTTAATAAAATAGCTAAAAAATATAAAAAATACTATTTATGAAACTTAATATTTTAAAAATTATAGTTGAAGATTATACAACAATAACAACAATAACAACAACAACCCAGTAAAAATCTCACTAGTGGGGTCTGGGGAGGGTAGTGTGTACGCAGACCTTACCCCTACCCCGAAGGAGTAGAGAGGCTGTTTCCAAAAGACTTTTTGCTCAAGAAAACAGAAAGACAAAAGGAGACAATATTAGTATCACCACGAAAATCATAGGAAAAATAGGAACATGAAATCCAGAAGAAAGATGCAAAGCAAAAGCGATAGCTAGTAAAATAGGTCCTACACTGAAAACCAAAATAGTACGACACAACATTGCCACTAGCTATCTTAGACAAAAACCCTACCATACTAGTCTCACAAAGGTACGAAGTAAGGCAAGACTCGACTACCTCCTAACCTACAACCCTAATACTCGACCTCCACATCTTCCTATCAAGTGTCATGTCCTCAGAAATCTGAAGCCTCGCCATATCCTGCCTGATCACCTCTCCCCAATACTTCTTAGGACGCCCTCTACCTCTTCTCGTGCCCTCCACAACCAGCCATTCACACCTCCTTACTGGAGCATTTGGGCTTCTCCTCTGAACATGCCCGAACCATCTGAGCCTCGCTTCCCGCATCTTGTCATCAATGGGAGCCACGTGCACCTTCTCCCGAATAACATCGTTCCTAATCTTATCCATCCTAGTGTGCGCGCACATCTATCTCAACATCCTCAATTCTGCTACTTTCATCTTCTGGATATGTGAGTTCTTAACATGCCAAAACTCAGCCCCATACGTCATGGCCGGTCTAACCACCGCTTTTTAGAACTTACCTTTGAGTATCGGTGGCACTCTCTTGTCACACAGGACTCCAGATGCTAACCTCCACTTCATCCATCCTACCCCAATACAGTGTGTGACATCCTCGTCGATCTCCACTCCCCCTGGATCACCGACCCAAGGTACTTGAAGCTGCCTCTACTTGGGATGACCTGTGATTCAAGCCTCATATCCACGCCCACTTCCCCCGACTCATCGTTGAACTTACACTCCAGGTATTCCATCTTCGTCCTGCTCAATTTGAAACCCTTAGACTCAAGAGCTTGTCTCTAAACCTCCAGCCTCTCGTTAACACCGGCTCGCAACTCATCAATCAGAACTATGTCATCGGTGAATGGCATGCACCATGGCACCTCCCCTTGAATATGGTGTGTTAACGCGTCCATCACCGGGGCAAATAAGAATGGACTGAGCGCTGAACCTTGGTGTAACCCCATTACAACCGAAAATACTCAGAGTCGCCTTCTACTATCCTAACCCAGAGTCTTAGCCCCATCATACATGTCCTTAATCGCCATAATGTAGGGGACCGACACTCCTTTTGCCTCCAAGTATATCCAGAGAACTTCTCTAGGAACCTTCTCCAGAAACATATAAATATAAAAACTATTTTGACTCTGAATAAAAATGATAAATGTAATTAATTGTAAAGTATAGGCTATTATTGTAAAAAATGCGTAAATAGTTCAAAATGCATATGTAATTATATAAAATGAAGTAAAATATTATAAAACATATATGTAGGTGTAAATAATAAATTTGGATGATTAAGTCATCGCAAAATAATTTGAAGGAGTAATTAATAAATATTTGAATAATTTAAATGTAAGAAAATTAATTTTAAAGCCTTAAAATTTTGAAAATTATAGGAAATACTTATATGACTTTGTAAATTAGTGATGATGCAGAAATGATATTTGAAAGTATATATGATATTTATAAAAATATGAGGGCAAAATTGTGTATCAACAAAAAGCACGAAGGCCTTTACCAAAATATCAATCACCTTTTTTACCCATTAAAAAATAAATTTCACACTAGACTCACGCATGCTATGACTCAAAAAGAAAATTCCTCTTTTGGAGAAAAAGAAAACTAAAGGTTTAAAAGATTGCAATTTGCTTTGTAGACCAACAAAAGGTATCATCATTTATTTATGTCCTAATCTTAATCGAAAACATATCCAAATTTAGACAAAATTAATTGTAAACTAAACGCCATTAAGTTTTTCTCCAATTATTCCAACAAATGACAATTTTCTACGTTTTTCTATAAATTTAACTATTTATTGTTAAATATTAGATCAACATTAGTCATTCATAAACTTTACACTGTCACCTATCAATTTTTTATGAGTTATAAGACAACATCTTCATTCCCAATTGACTAAAATAATTAATTTATTGATTTATTTTATTTAACAAATAATAAAATAATTTTTATGTTATTGGTTTGTCTTTCATATATATTTTAAATAACAATAATTTTCATAAAATATTTCTATAGAAGTCCTCATAATTCACAATAAGGTATCTGATTACTTCAACAATCAAGATTTATGTCATTACTCAGCTAGCTGAAATCATCATTTGTCTTTTATCAAACTTATAGAAAATTCAAACTTTTCTAAACAAAAATATTCTACTTAAAGAGGAAATTCTAACTTTTGTTATGGAAAAACTTTAGTTGATTACCAAACGAAATTAGGAACTATTTTTTAACCCCCTTTTTATCTATATTTTGAATTGTAGAAATGTTGTGCTTTTACTTTAAACACAATTGAATTACTTCTTAGAAATAATGAGTTTATTTTTAAGTCCATATAAGAAAAGAACCATCTTACTTCTTTATAAAATTATTTTTAATGTGAATTTTCTAAAAAAAAATAATAATAATATAATTCAGACAATTATTTATGGATGTCCCTATTATTGTAACATTGACATATCCTCTTAGATCTTAACCTCCAATCATGTACTATTTCTCTAAAATAATATACATATATAATAATAAAACTATTTTACAGTGAATGGAGTAATAGGTATAACTAAAGTATATCCTTTGTTTGAAAATTAAAGTCAAGTTGAAAAAGGTATTTGAAGTTTAGACTTACCTTTTTAACTTGTTTCCTTAAAAAATTTTAAGAGTTATATAAAAATTAAAATGTTATTGTAAGCATTGTTAGTACAAATTAATACATTATACCTACTTTGCTTGGACTTCTAAACTAAAAATAAAATTCATGTATCAGTACTATAAGGCACATGGAGATTTCTGTGGCATAATGTTTATTTCTTTATAGAATTAGTTAAACAGAATCTAACATTAATTATTTTTAGGAAATTATATTATTTCATTTAATTTTATAATTCGAGACACTTTTCTTAATAGTATTTATGTGCTTTTTAAATAGTTTTTACTCGACACGGGGTTAACGCGCAAAGCGCGTATACTAAGACTAGTACTATATTAAAAGCACGATTGCCCTTAGTGAAATGTCGTTCGCTTTTTTTAACCTTCAAAATTAATTTCACATTGGACAAAATAGTAATTTAAGTTAATTTCCTAATATTTAGGACTTTAAAATCAATCTAAATGTTTATTCTTATTTTTGTTTTCCTTATTTGAACTATGTAAGAGGTTCCAATTTAAGGCTTTATAATATAAATCATTTTCTTATATAAACTATGTTACATAACCATAATATCTTCCATAAATTTTTCTAGTATTTAATTTTCATCAACCGTTCATATTCATATTGGGACCTTTCGATCAAAATGTGAATGGAGATAAACTTAAGAAGTATGAATTAGAGTTGAAGAAGGTTATCTCTCTGTTCTTTTTCGATATTTTTTTTCTTTTAAAGGACACTCTATATATACCTTTTTACATACTAAAAAAAGTATTTTTCTTCATCCATTTTTTGTATAATGATTGGAAATTACATTCAACACTTAGAATAGATATCAAAGAAAATATTCAAAAATATAAAAGAAAAAGAGAGAAAGAAAAGTGGTTATGAAAATAAATAATTTCTTTATTATTGAGAAGAAATAAATAAGTATTTGATTAACTAATTGACAAAGGACATCCATTTTTTTAAAATTTATTATGTAAGTAAAATTTATTTTTACGTTAACACATCTCTCATGATATATAAATCAATTTCTTGTGACGACCCAAAGGGGTCATCACCTGTTTTTAATTGAATTTTGTGTCTCCGAGGCCTTGAAAACCTCATTTAGAGATGCCTCAATTTGCGTGCGCAGTCCGGGCGCGTAGCCGGAAAGCTTAAGTATGAAATTCTGTGAAAAATGCTAAGTTTTGATGTTAAAATGAATAAATTTGACCTTGGTCAACGTTTTGGGTAAACGGACCCGGACCCGTGATTTGACGGTCCCGGAGGGTCCGTAGGAAAATATGGGACTTGGGCGTATGCCCGAAACCGAATTCCGAGGTCCCAAGCCCGAGAAATGAATTTTTTTGTAAAATTATTCAAGAAAATTTGAAATAAAAATTAATTAGAACGTGTTGGTATCGGTCCCGTATTTTGGTTCTGGCGCCCGGTACATGTCTTATATATGGTTTAAGTCATTCCTGTGAAATTTGGTTGAAAACGGACGTCGTTTGACGTGATTCGGACCTAAATTGGAAAATTTGATGTTTTATGAAGTTTGAAAGAATTCTTGGATTTTGAGGTTTAATTCGATGTTTATGATGTTATTTGGCGATTTGATCGCACGAATAAGTCCGTAGGATGTTTTTGAGGTTGTGTGTATATTTGGTTTGGATCCCCGAGGGCTTGGGTGAGTTTTGGATAGGCCACGAGGTGCATTTTTGAACTTAAAAGTTGCTGGTATGAACTGACCTGCAGGCTTCGCAAATGGCTCGCAAATGCGAGCTCGCGAATGCGAGAACTTTCTTCGCAAATGCGAAAGCTCCCATGTTGGCCAGTGATCGCAAATGCGATCCTTATGTCGCAAATGCGACCATCGCAAATGCGACACCGGCCTCGCAAATGCGAAGGTCCGGAATTTTAGAAGGGTTCGCAATTGCGAACCCCTGTTCGCATTTTCCATATCATAGACCTGCAATTTTACACTTAAACGATTTTAAACCTCATCTTTCATATTTTCTTAAACCCAAACACACTTAGGCGATTTTCCAAGAACAAGTCTTCTTCCAAATCAATTGTAAGTTAGTTTTTACTCATTTCTTTCAATCATTAACATCTTTTAATATGATTTCAACCTAAAATCAAAGATTTTCATGGGGGAAATTAGGTGTTTTGGGTAGAACCTAGGTTTTTTAAAAATTGGGGATTTGGACCTCAATTTGAGGTCCGATTTCAAAACAAATTATATATTTGAGTTCGTGGGGGAATAGGTAATCGGGTTTTGATTCGAACCTCGGGTTTTGACCACGTGGGCCTGGGGGCAGTTTTTGACTTTTTGGGTAAAACTTTGGAAAACTCATTTTCATGCATTGGGGTTGATTCATTTAGCACTTATTGATGTAATTAAGTAATTTGTGATTAGATACGAGCGAATTGGCGGTGGAATCAAGGGGTAAAGCTATAATTGAGACTTGAGTTGTGTTCAAGGCATCGAGGTAAGTGTTTGGTCTAGCCTTAGCTTGAGGGATTAGGAGTCGAGTCCTATTTGCTATGTGGTATTAGTCGTGTACGACGTATAGGCATGGTGACGAGTATCTATACGTTGGTGTCTACCATGACCGTGAGTCTTTACATCGTGAATATTTGATTTCATTGTATCCTTCATGCTTTGGTGATGATTTCTAGTTGTTGTGAAAAGTTTGTGGAAGGAATTGAGACCTTTGAACATCGTGGAGCATTGGCTCGAGTTATATTATGAATTGTGAAAGTATATGAGATTATTGAACCCTTTGGAGCATTGGCTCAAGTGGTAAAGTGAGTTATGAAGTACAAGTGAAAGATAGAGAAAGAGTTATTGAAATGTTCCCTTGCTGGGATTTAATTATATACTTGTTGCTCCCTTGCCGGGATTTAATTGTTAAATCGTTGTTCCCTTGCCGGGATTCCTATACGTTCTTATTTATTTCCCTTGCTCTTGTTTGTGATTGTTGTTTGAGTGAGGAAGAGTGTTAAAGCAGGAAGGGTGATGTCGTGCATTGTTTGCTATTGTGAGGAAAGAGTGTAAAGCACGAAGGGTGATGTCGTGCCGCACGATGTACCATTCCGTGCCAATTCTATTGATTATATGTGAGGAAAGAGAGTAAAAGCACGAAGGGTGATGCCGTACACATTTTATTATTCTAATTGCTTCGGTGAGGAAAGAGAGTAAAAGCACGAAGGGTGATGTCGTGCACGTTTTCACTAAATTATTGCTTAGTGAGGACGAGAGTAAAAGCACTATTGGGTGATGCCGTGCACTTATTTGATTTCTGCTTCTTGTTGACATTGTAGTTATGTTGTTCCTTTCCTTACTTGATGCTTTATTCGGAACTGTTATCTCCCCGCAACATGCTTCCCCCTCCCATCCTTACCTGTTTATTTCTGCTTTACTTTCCGCTGTACATTACATATCTGCACAGGTTTATTCGGTAGTCTGGTCCTAGCCTCGTCACTACTTCGCCGAGGTTAGGCTAGGCATTTACCAGCACATGGGGTCGGTTGTGCTGATACTACACTCTCTGCTCTTTTGCACAGATCCAGGTCCCGGACAGCAGCAGTAGCTCGGGAGCCAGCCTTCAGTCCACTGAGACACCGAGGTAGCCTTGCAGGAGTCCGTAGGACCGGCGTCTCCTCTATCTTTTATTTCATTCTGTTATCTCATGTATTCGAGACAAACAGTGTTATATTTCTTTCAACGGTAGTATTTAGCACTCTTAGTAGTCCGTGGATGATGTGACACCAGTTCTTGGGTAGAGGCACATGTTGAATTCCGCATTATTGTTCAACTTATTTAATTTAATTCTTCCATTTAATTTCATATTCCGCTGTCATTTAAATATTTAACGCTTGTTGTTATGATTGATAAAAAGATTGAAAATGAAATAGGTAGGAGTTTGTGATTTGTGGCTTGCCTAGCTTCTACGAGTAGGCGCCATCACGAGCCCCGAGGGTGGGGAAATCCGGGTCGTGACAAGTTGGTATCAGAGCTCTAGGTTACACAAGTATCACAATTCATGGACTAGCTCAGTAGAGTCTGAGGGATCGGTACGGAGACGTCTGTATTTATCCCCTAGAGGCTACGGAGTTAGGAACTTCACACTTGTTCTTTCCTGTCGTGCGGTTTTGTTTCTCAAATGCTAATTGAATTCCTACTCTGTTCTTTTGCAGATGGTGAGAACACGTACTTCCTCATCTACCGATCAGCACCCTGAGCCCCCAACAGCAGCTCCCACGAGGGGCAGAAGGCGAGGCTGAGGCCGTGCCAGAGGCCGAGATAGGGGAAGAGCTCAGCCCCGAGCAGCAGCACCAGCAGCGGAGCCTCAGGTTGACTTTGATGATGAGGTTCCGACTCCAGCAGTTCCGGTGGGCCCAGCTCATGTCCCATAGGGGTTTATTGCCACCCCAGTTCTTCAGGACGCTCTGGTCCATCTAGTGGGCCTCATGGAGAGTGTCACCAGGGCAGGTTTACTTCCTGGAGATGGGACAGGTTTACCAAGTTCTTCACTACTACCTTCAATGGTGCATCTACTGAGGATCCCCAGGATTATCTGGACAGTCGTCACGAGGTTTTTCGGAACATGGGGATTGTTGAGTCCAATGGGGTTGATTTTGCTAAATTTCCCTTGTCTGGATCCGCCAAGACATGGTGGAGGGATTATTGCTTAGCTAGACCAGCAGGATCGCCAGCCCTGACCTGGGAGCAGTTCACACAGCTATTTTTGGAGAAGTTTCTCCCCATTACACAGCGAGATGCCTATCGGAGGCAGTTCGAGCGCCTTCAGCAGGGATCCATGACTGTCACCCAGTACGAGACCAGGTTCATTGAGCTGGCTCGTCATGCTCTTATCATACTTCCCAATGAGAGGGAGAGAGTGAGACGGTTTATTGATGGACTCATTCATCCGATTCGTCTCCAGATGGCTAGAGAGACTGGGAGTGAGATATCCTTCCAGGAGGCGGCCAATGTGGCCCGGAGGGTTGAGATGGTATTATCACAGGGGGGTGGTCATAGAGCAGACAAGAGACCCCGTCAATCAGGCAGATTCAGTGGTGCCTCGTCTGGAGGCAGAGATTCATATGGTAGAGGCCATCCTCCTAGGCCTTATCAGTCAACTTCAGGTTTCTCACGGAGCTTCAGGTGGCCGTGGTCCCCAGATGCAGTATTCCGATCAGCAGTCCTACAGTGCACCACCCGCTCCTATCAGTGCGCCGCCACTTCAGAGTTTTTGGGGTGGTCATTTAGGTCGCCAGGGCCAGTAGTCTCAGCAGCAGAGGGCTTGTTACACTTGTGGTGAGACGGGACACATTGCCAGGTTTTGCCCTCGAGCACCGAGCAACTCTCAGCATCAGGGTTCTCGTGCCATGGTACAGGCACCAGATGTTCCACAGCCAGCCCAGCCAGCTAGAGGTGGGGGTAGAGGTGCTAGAGGTGGAGGTGGAGGCACTAGAGGTAGAGCTCAGGCAGCTAGAGGTGGAGGCCAGCCAGCAGCAGGCCGTCCCAGAGAGGTAGATCATAGTGGTGGGGCCCAGCCCCGATGTTATGCTCTTCAGGCCAGGCCCGAGGCTGAGGCTGAGGATGCAGTTATTACAGGTACGGTTCTGGTTTGTGATAGAAATGCTTCAGTGTTATTTGATCCGGGGTCTACATATTCGTATGTATCATCTTATTTTGCCCCGTACCTGGTCATGCCTAGTGATTCATTGAGTATTCTTGTTTATGTGTCTACACCGGTGGGTGATTCTACTGTGGTCGATTGAGTCCATCGTTCTTGTATTGTGGTGGTTGGGGTCTTGAGACGTGTAGATTTGTTGCTCTTAGACATGGTTGACTTCGATATTATATTGGGGATGGACTGGTTATCACCTTACCACGCTATCTTGGACTGTCAGGCCAAGACTGTGACCTTAGCTTTATCGGGAATGCCTCGTTTAGAGTGGAGAGGGACTCCTGGTCATTCTACCCGCAGTGTTATATCGTATGCGAAGGCTCGGCGTATGGTCGAGAAGGGGTGTTTGGCCTATTTGGCATATGTTCGTGATTCTAGTGCTGAGGTCCCTTCTATTGACTCTGTGCCCGTTGTTCGTGAGTTTCCTGATGTTTTCCCTTCAGACCTGCCGGGTATGCCACCCGACAGGGATATTGATTTCTGCATTGATTTGGCTCCGGGCACTCAGCCCATTTCTATTCCGCTGAATCGTATGGCCCCGCCTGAGTTGAAAGAGTTAAAGGAACATTTGCAAGATTTGCTTGAGAAGGGCTTCATTAGGCCTAGTGTTTCGCCTTGGGGTGCGCCGGTGTTGTTTGCTAAAAAGAAGGATGGGTCAATGAGAATGTATATTTATTACCGGCAATCGAACAAGGTTACAGTCAAGAATAAGTATCCGCTGCCGAGGATTGATGATTTGTTCGACCAGCTTCAGGGTGCCAGGGTATTTTCAAAGATTGACTTGTGATCTGGCTACCATCAGTTGAGGATTAGGGCATCTGATGTCCCTAAGACAGCTTTCGGCACTCGGTACGGGCATTATGAGTTCTAGGTTATGTCATTCGGGTTAACAAATGCCCCAGCAGCTTTCATGGATTTGATGAACCGAGTGTTCAAGCCTTATTTGGACTCGTTCATAATAGTCTTCATTGATGATATATTGATATATTCCCGCAGCTAGGAAGAGCACGAGCAGCACCTTAGTGTGGTTCTTCAGACTCTGAGGGATAGTCGGTTATATGCTAAGTTCTCGAAGTGTGAATACTGGTTGAGTTCAGTTGCATTTCTGGGTCATGTCGTATCAGCAGAGGGTATTCAGGTGGACCCAAAGAAGATTGAGGCAGTCAAGAACTGGCCTAGACCAGCATCAGCTATAGAGATTCGGAGTTTCTTGGGATTCGCGGGCTACTATCGTCGGTTCGTGAAGGGGTTTTCATCTATTGCATCCCCGATGACCAGATGACCCAGAAGGGTGCCCAGTTCAGATGGTCGGATGAGTGTGAGGCGAGATTTCAGAAGCTCAAGACAGCTCTGACTACGGCACCGGTGTTGGTTTTGCCCACAGGTTCAGGGCCTTATACAGTTTATTGTGATGCTTCCCGTGTTGGGCTTGGGGCAGTGTTGATACAGGATGGCAAAGTCATTGCCTATGCTTCGAGACAGTTGAAGATTCATGAGAAGAACTATCCGGTTCATGATTTGGAGTTGGAAGCCATAGTTCACGCATTGAAGATTTGGAGGCACCTGTATAGCGTGGCATGTGAGGTGTTCATGGATCACAAGAGTCTTCAGTACTTGTTCAAGCAAAAAGAGTTGAATTTGAGGCAGAGGAGGTGGTTGGAGTTGTTGAAGGATTATGATATCACCATTTTATATCATCCGGGAAAGGCCAATGTGGTGGCCGATGCTTTGAGTGGAAAGCCAGCCAGTACGGGCAGTCTTGCTTATATTTCGGTCGGTGAGAGGCCGCTTGCTTTGGATGTTCAGGCTTTTGCCAATCAGTTCTTGAGACTGGATGTTTCTGAGCCCAATCGTGTGTTAGCTTGCACGGTCGCTCGTTCTTCATTATTGGAGCGTATTCGTGATCGGCAGTATGATGATCCCTATTTGTGTGTCCTTAGAGACACGGTGCAGCGCGGAGGTGCCGGGCAGGTTACCTTAGATGATGATGGAGTTTTGAGATTGCAGGGTCGAGTATGTGTGCCTAATGCGGATGGGCTCCGAGAGTTGATTTTGGAGGAGGCCCATAGCTCCCTGTACTCTATTCATCCGGGCGCCGCGAAGATGTATCAGGATTTGCTGCAGCATTATTGGTGGCGTAGAATGAAGAAGGATATCGTAGCATATGTGGCTCGTTGTTTGAAT
Source organism: Nicotiana attenuata (assembly GCF_001879085.1). NCBI lineage: Eukaryota > Viridiplantae > Streptophyta > Magnoliopsida > Solanales > Solanaceae > Nicotiana > Nicotiana attenuata. Next base: position 46,151,828 of record NC_032000.1, on the reverse strand, counting down.
TGTCAGCAGGTTAAGTACGAGCATCAGAGGCCTGGTGGTTTATTTCAGAGGATTGATCTTCCCGAGTGGAAGTGGGAGCGGATCACTATGGATTTTGTTATTGGACTTCCGCTGACTCGGAAGAAGTTCGATGCAGTATGGGTCATTGTTGATAGGCTGACCAATTCAGCACATTTCATTCCTGTGGCAGTCTCCTATTCTTCTGAGAGGTTAGCTGAGATCTACATTCGTGAGATTGTTCGCCTTCATGGTGTGCCTGTATCTATCATTTCGGACCGGGGTACGCAGTTTACCTCGCATTTCTGGAGAGCAGTTCAGCGAGAGTTGGGCACACGAGTTGAGTTGAGCATAATATTTCATCCCCAGACGAACGGTCAGTCGGAGCGGACTATTCAAATTTTGGAGGATATGCTCCGAGCTTGTGTTATTGACTTTGGAGGTTTGTGGGATTAGTTTTTGCCCTTAGCAGAGTTTGCGTACAACAACAGTTACCAGACGAGCATTCAGATGGCTCCTTATGAGGCTTCATATGGTAGGCGGTGTCGGTCTCCGGTCGGATGGTTTGAGCCGGGAGAGGCTCGTTTGTTGGGTACAGATTTGGTTCAGGAGGCCTTGGACAAGGTCAGGATCATTCAGGATAGGCTTCGTTCAGCTCAGTCCAGGCAAAAGAGCTATGCAGACCGCAAGGTTCGAGATGTGGCTTTTATGGTTGGTGAGCGGGTATTTCTCCGAGAGTCGCCTATGAAGGGCGTGATAAGATTTGGGAAGAAAGGCAAGCTTAGCCCTAGGTTCATTGGTCCGTTTGAGATTCTTGATCGAGTGGGAGAGGTGGCTTATAGACTTGCTTTGCCGCCGAGCATATCAGTCGTGCATCTAGTGTTTCATGTGCCCATGCTTCGGAGGTATCAAGCCAACCCTGTCCACGTGTTAGATTTCAGCACTGTCCAGTTGGACAAGGACTTGTCTTATGAGGAGGAGCCGGTAGCTATTCTAGACCACTAGATTCGTCAGTTGAGGTCGAAGAGTTTCCCTTCTGTTCATGTCCAGTGGAGAGGTCAGCCTCCTGAGGCATCGACCTGGGAGTCCGAGTCCGATATGCGGAGCCGTTATCCTCATCTTTTCCCGACTCAGGTACTTCCTTCTTCTGTCCGTTCGAGGACGAACGGTTGTTTTAGAGGTGGAGAATGTGACGACCCAAAGGGGTCATCACCTGTTTTTAATTGAATTCTGTGTCTCCGAGGCCTTGAAAACCTCATTTAGAGATGCCCCGATTTGCGTGCGCAGTCCGGGTGCGTAGCCGGAAAGCTTAAGTATGAAATTCTGTGAAAAATGCTAAGTTTTGATGTTAAAATGTATTAATTTGACCTTGGTCAACGTTTTGGGTAAACGAACCCGGACCCGTGATTTGACGGTCCCGGAGGGTCCGTAGGAAGATATGGGACTTGGGCGTATGCCCGGAATCGAATTCCGAGGTCCCAAGCCCGAGATAGGAATTTTTTTGTAAAATTGTTTTCTGAAATTGTTTAAGGAAATTTGAAATGAAAATTGATTAGAACGTGTTGGTATCGGGCCCGTATTTTGGTTCCGCGCTCGGTACAGGTCTTATATATGGTTTAAGTCATTCCTGTGAAATTTGGTTGAAAACGGACGTCGTTTGACGTGATTCGGACCTAAATTGGGAAATTTGATGTTTTATGAAGTTTGAAAGAATTCTTGGATTTTGAGGTTTAATTCGGTGTTTATGATGTTATTTTGGCGATTTGATCGCACGAATAAGTCCGTAGGATGTTTTTGAGGTTGTTTATATTTGGTTTGGAGCCCCGAGGGCTCGGGTGAGTTTTGGATAGGCCACGGGGTGCATTTTTAAACTTAAAAGTTATTGGTATAAACTGACCTGCAGGCTTCACATTTGCGAAGCCTGGCTCGCAAATGCGGGAACTTTCTTCGCAAATGCGAAAGCCCCCATGTTGGCCAGTGATCGCAAATGCGATCCTTATGTCGCAAATGCGACACCGGCCTCGCAAATGCGAAGGTCCGGAATTTTAGAAGGGTTCGCAAATGCGAACTAAGCTTCGCAATTCCATATCTGTAGAGGTCGGGGTTCGCAATTGCGAACCCCTGTTCGCATTTCCCATATCAGAGACCTGCAATTTTACACTTAAACGATTTTGAACCCCATTTTTCATATTTTCTCAAACCCAAACACACTTAGGCGATTTTCCAAGAATAAGTCTTCTTCCAAATCAATTGTAAGTCAGTTTTTACTCATTTCTTTCAATCATTAATATCTTTTAACATGATTTCAACCTAAAAACAAAGATTTTCATGGGGGAAATTAGGTGTTTTGGGTAGAACCCAGGTTTTTCAAAAATTGGGGATTTGGACCTCAATTTGAGGTCCGATTTCAAAATAAATTATATATTTGAGTTCGTGGGGGAATGAGTAATCGGGTTTTGGTTCGAACCTCGAGTTTTGACCACGTGGGCCCGGGGGCAATTTTTGACTTTTTGGGTAAAACTTTGGAAAACTCATTTTCATGCATTGGGGTTGATTCATTTAGCACTTATTGATGTAATTAAGTAATTTGTGATTAGATACGAGCGAATTGGCGGTGGAATCAAGGGGTAAAGCTATAATTGAGACTTGAGTTGTGTTCAAGGCATCGAGGTAAGTGTTTGGTCTAACCTTAGCTTGAGGGATTAGGAGTTGAGTCCTATTTGCTATGTGGTATTAGTCGTGTACGACGTATAGGCATGGTGACGAGTATCTATACGTTGGTGTCTATCATGACCGTGAGTCTTTACATCGTGAATATTTGATTTCATTGTATCCTTCATGCTTTGGTGATGATTTCTAGTTGTTGTGAAAAGTTTGTGGAAGGAATTGAGACCTTTGAACATCGTGGAGCATTGGCTCGAGTTATATTATGAATTGTGAAAGTATATGAGATGATTGAACCCTTTGGAGCATTGGCTCAAGTGGTAAAGTGAGTTATGAAGTACAAGTGAAAGATAGAGAAAGAGTTATTGAAATGTTCCCTTGCCGGGATTTAATTATTTACTTGTTGCTCCCTTGCCGGGATTTAATTGTTAAATCGTTGTTCCCTTGCCGGGATTCCTATATGTTCTTGTTTATTTCCCTTGCCCTTGTTTGTGATTGTTGTTTGGGTGAGGAAGAGTGTTAAAGCACGAAGGGTGATGTCGTACATTGTTTGTTATTGTGAGGAAGGAGTGTAAAGCACGAAGGGTGATACCGTGCCGCACGATGTACCATTCCGTGCCAATTCTATTGATTATATGTGAGGAAAGAGAGTAAAAGCACGAAGGGTGATGCCGTGCACATTTTATTATTCTAATTGCTTTGGTGAGGAAAGAGAGTAAAAGCACGAAGGGTAATGCCGTGCACGTTTTCATTATATTATTGCTTGGTGAGGACGAGAGTAAAAACACGAAGGGTGATGCCGTGCACTTATTTGATTTCTGCTTCTTGTTGACATTGTAGTTATGTTGTTCAGTTCCTTACTTGATGCTTTATTCGGAAGTGTTATCTCCCCGCAACATGCTTCCCCCTCCCATCCTTACTTGTTTATTTCTGCTTTACTTTCCGTTGTGCATTACATAACTGCACAGGTTTATTTGGTAGTCTGGTCCTAGCCTCGTCACTACTTCGCCGAGGTTAGGCTAGGCACTTACCAGCACATAGGGTCGGTTGTGCTGATACTACACTCTGTGCTCTTTTGCACAGATCCAGGTCCTGGACAGCAGCAGTAGATCGGGAGCCAGCCTTCAGTCCACTGAGACACCAAGGTAGCCTTGCAGGCGTCCGCAGGACCGGCGTCTCCTCTATCTTTTATTTCATTCTGTTATCTCATGTATTCGAGACAAACAGTGTTATATTTCTTTCAAACGGTTGTATTTAGCACTCTTAGTAGTCCGTGGATGATGTGACACCAGTTCTTGGGTAGAGGCACATGTTGAATTCCGCATTATTGTTCAGCTTATTTAATTTAAGTCTTCCGCTCTAATTTTATATTTCGCTGTCATTTAAATATTTAACGCTTGTTGTTATGATTGATAAAAGGATTTAAAATGAAATAGGTAGGAGTTTGTGATTTGTGGCTTGCCTAGCTTCTATAGTAGGCGCCATCACGACCCTTGAGGGTGGGGAAGTCCGGATCGTGACATTTCTAAAAGGATAGCATCGACGGTGAAAGGAATAATAAAATAGGGCAAAATCACTTTTACTATGATATTAAGAGCCAAAATGGTTAAGGTGCAAACTCCCTAATAATCAATATTAGGGATAGTTATTTAACTATTTCTTAAGTCATTTAATTAATTTTTTGGCGATAAAGTCATTTTATTTTGTTTAATATTTAAAAATAGTTGTTTAGTTAATTTCATGATATTTAAGGATAGTTCTTTAATTAGTTATTTAATATTTAAATTCTTCATTTATAACTCCCATATTTAAATACTTCAAGTATCTTACTTAGAGTTGGCATTTAATATTTAATTGTCACGATCCAATTTCCCTCCGTTGGATGTCGTGATGACATCTAGTCTTAGGGACTAGGTAAGCCTAAAATTTACTGAAATAATAACAATATTTAAGTAACATCTGACAATAAGGAAATAGAAATCTCTATACAATTTACAGTCCCAAAACCGGTAGTACAAGTCATAAGCTCTACTGAGTTTACTAGAAAACCTACAAATATAACTGTTTCGAAATAGAGATAAAACAATGCAAGTAAAATATCAGAAGGTGACTCCTGAGCCTGTGAACGCAGTCGCAGATTTACCTTGAGTCTCCACAGCAGATCCGACAGCTAGCTAACGATCGACTGACTCCGAATACCTGGATCTGCACAAAAAATGTGCAGAAGCGTAGTATGAGTATACCACAGCGATACCCAGTAAGTATCAAGACTAACCTCAGTGGAGTAGTGATGAGGGACAGTCAAGACACCTACTGGACTAAATAACATGGACAAGTATAGGTATAGAACTAATAGAGTACGATATCTTTACAAAACTACGCATAATGACATCAACAATACGGTGCTTGCAATAGGAAATACAAGCAACAATTAACAGCGGAACACAACAAGTAATAACGCAGTAGAATAAGCTGAACACCATTTAAATCCGGTGAACACAGATAAAGGAAAGACAAATAGCAACTCAATAAGAATGCCCGCTTTCACACCAGGTTTTAACCAATAATCTCCACGAGGTACCCAACCTCAAAAATATTCACAATTCACGGGTCCCAATTCGTGAACCTAAACACTTGGCATCTTGTGCCATCATTACAACTGGTAACTGCACACACGATGCACGTGCCAATAGAGCCATTCTCACATAGGAGGCAAATAGACGAGGGTGTGCTAAATTGAGCAATAACATCAGGATCCATCATCTTAAACTGATAGGAGTGATTAACTACGTGTATGCTTGCAAGTGTTCTATCACAGTTCAAGTCAACTAATAAGAATAGAAACAATGATGACACATAATAAACGATCACCACGATGTTACGACCCAAAATCAATTAAAGGTCGTGTGTGACGACCCGACCCGTCGTCTCATGTGTTACTGCTCCGCTTTCCCCGTATATTGCTTCTTCATGTTTCGTTATCAGTAGGTGGTGTGTGAGAGTTGATTTGGATTGGTTTTGATAAGAAATGAGACACTTAGTCTCTTTAAGGAAGGCTTAAGTTGGAAAAGTCAACCGGACGTTGACTTATGAGTTATAGGGCTCGGATGTGATTTCCGGTGATTCGGTTAGCTTCGGGGGATGATTTGTGACTTAGGAGTGTGATTGGAATTGATTTTGGAGGTCCGGTGTAGAATTAGGCTTGAATTGGCGAAGTTAGTATTTTGGTGAATTCCGGTTGATGGGTGAGATTTTGATCCGAGGGTCGGAATGGAATTACGAGAGTTGTTGTAGCTTCGTTATGTGATTTGTGATGTGTGTGCAAAATTTCAGGTCGTTCGGGCGCCGTTTGGTCGGGTTTTTGATCGTGCATTTCTGGAGTTTTGAAGAAACTTAGGCTTGAATCCGATGTGAATTGATGATTTTAGTGTTGCTTGATGTATTTTGATGATTGGAGCAAGTTCGTATGATGTTTTGGGATACGTTGGTGCCTTTGGTTGAGGTCCCGGGGGCCTCGAGGTGATTTCGGGTGGTCAATCGGACCATTTTTGGACTTGAAGTGTTGCAGGTTTTTCAGCTGTGGTGTTGCAGAGTATTTGTGCGTCGCGATCGCGGGTGTGGTGTTGCGATCGCGTAGAAGCTTTTTGGGAGGCAGGAAATTTGGCCTATGCGTTCGCATCAGTGGCCACGCGATCGCGTGGGGGAAGTTGGACAGCCATCGCGTTCGCGTGTGAGAGGATCGCGGTCGCGTAGTATTAATTGGTAGTGCATCGCGTTCGCAGAGCTTAAGTCGTGATCGCATTGAGTTATTTTGAGAAAGCGGGATTTTTGTGTTACGCGATCGCGGGGCCTAGGTCGTGATCGCGTAGAAGGAAATGCTGGAGTTGGGCAGTGAGTTTATAAACATTTCATCCGCGATTTTGGGTCATTTTTCCTCCATTGTTGGACCTTTTGAGAGCTTTTTGAAGGAAAATGAAGAGGGATTCAAGGAGAATCAATTGGAGGTAAGATTTTTGAACTTAAAACACGATTATATTGTGTAATTGGTCTAGAAATTCATGGAAATTAAGCCTAAAATTGATGAACTAGGGCATGAGTTTTTGATATTTCAAATTGGGATTTTATAGGTCATTTGAGCTCGAATTTGGGAGTTCTTGGTATGTATGAACTCATGGCGAGACGAGGAATCCGGTAATGTGAGTTTTGTAATTTTTCGAGAAGTGGGCCCGGGGCTCGGGTTTTGCTAGTTTCGAGATTTTTGCTATTTCTCGATTGTTTTCGATTGGGTATTGTTCCCTTGGCATATTGTAATGTATTCGCTCTGATTTTGGTTAGATTCGACGCGCGTGGAGGCCGATTCGGGGGGCAAAGGCATCGCGAGGTAGAGATTCCACCGGTTCGAGGTGAGTAATGATTGTAAATGATATCCCGAGGGTTTGAAACCCCGGATTTGCACCCATAGTGCTATATTGAGGTGACTTGCACGCCAGATAGAGAGCGTGGGGTAGAGCACCGTTGGGGATTGTGACTTGGTCCATCCCGGTTGTTGATTTTACCGCGTATTTCGCTATGACTTGTTGTTTTTCACTAGGACTTGGGCTTATTGCCGACTGTTTGAACTCCCTATGAGCTATCATCACTGTTTTCCTCACTATTTGAAATATTATTTGAACTCAGTCCATTGTCATTACACTGTTTCATGAACTCAGCTATATTTTTACTCAACCTCGAGTTTTAACTGATATTTGAACTACTGTTTGAGCTGAGCATTATTGTTTCTTTACTGATGCCCGAGGGGCTTATGATTATTTTTGGACTGATTGAGGCCGAGGGCCATATGTGAGGATATGCTGAGTGATGTGAGGAGGCTTTCAGGCCTCGAGTGTATTGTGAGGAGGCTTTCAGGCCTCGAGTGTGCTGTGAGAAGGCTTTCAGGCCTCATGTTGATATTGTTCAGGCTTTCAGGCCTTGTTGATAGCGCTTGGGCTGTAGGAGCCCCTCCGGAGTCTGCACACCCACAGTGAGCGCGGGTACCCATCTAGAGTGATTAAATATTGAACAGTGGTAACAATGACACTGTTATACGCGTTTAGTCAGGTAACAATGACTGACCAGTCAGGTAACAATGACTGACCAGTGGTAACAATGGCACTGAATACGCGTTTGGTCAGGTAACAATGGCTGACCGGTCAGGTAACAATGGCTGACTTACTGGTTGAGTATGATTGATTTTTAACTGTTTCAAAAGATTTTTCTTACTATACTTCACTAGATTCTACTGTTTATCTGATGTTGTACTGTGTGATTAATATTGAGCCCAAGGGGCTGGTATTGTTTTGAGAGGTGCCCGAGGGGCGTAATTTTATGTGCTCATCTTGCATATTTATTTGCCCTTTTTACCTGTTATACTGTGGTATTTATGCCCGAGGGTGGATTTTTCTGTGCTTATCAGCACTAACTGTTTTGAAATCGTTTCCGCAATTATTGAAAAGATCATTTTCAAAGGAGATTTGAACTGAGCCAAGATATTTTTAAAGATCTCACAGATTTCACTGTTTTCTCAAAAAATTATACCCGGCTTCTATACAGCATGTTGGTTGCTTTACGTGATTTCTTGCTGCTCAGTTATTATTTACTTTTATTACTCACTGAGTTGGAAGTACTCACTTTACTCCCTGCACCTCGCGTGCAGTTGCAGGTATTGTTCACCCGGTAGCGGGTTATTAGCTGATTGAAGGTAGGGCTATTGTAGCTGAGCAAGGTGACCGCCAGCGTTCGCGGCATCGAATGTTGTCTTTTGATTTTTCCAGAATTTTTCTTTATATATTATTATTGGCCCTGTAGTTGTGTTCAGGTTTCTTTAGATGCTCGTGACTTGCGATACCCCGGTCGGGTTGTGTTGGGTTGTACATACCAGTTATTATTGTCGTTAAGCTATATTCACCTATTCGTTTATGTTTAATAAATATTAAAGAGACAATTTGGGTTAGTTGGCTGGCCTTGTCTTCACAAGAGGCGCCATCACAACCGGATTTGGAAATTGGGTCGTGACATCGTGACGGCGCCGGACACCGTTGTCAGGCAAGCCAACACAAAATAATTAATTTAATTCTCATTTTAGTTTTTTTGAAATTATAATTTCCTTCAATTAAATAATAAATGATGAACTTCGAAAAGTAAATAATAATGTTTTTAGCAATTTTAATACTGATTAATCTCATAATCATCCTAGAACCCAGTGTCACAAGTGCATGAGCATCAACTAAGAAAAAAGAAAATAAATAAATAAATAAATAAAAATAAAATAAAATACATCATCCGTCCGGAATACAGATTTGGACGGGAAAGAAAATATAAATACTCTGGAGGAGACTCTGCTGGCTGCGGATCGTAACATAAGATGCAACTCACCTAAGTCCATGCATCAATCACGCTCCTGCTCCCACAAGGCCACTATATGTGTATGTGCCTGTACAACAAAATGTACAGCAAGTGTATATGAGTACGAAAACAACGCGTACCCAATAAGTATCCAGTCTAACCTCGAAGAAGTTGTGATGAGAGGTCGACTCCGACACTTACTAGTGGTCCAATAATATCAGGTACAACAAAGAGGTAAATAAATGTGAGGCAGAGTAAATAAATGAATTAAATAAACATAAAGATACGTGATACAAATTTCCCTATTTACAATGAACACAAGCTTCCCATTAGAAATTTCCTTCTTAACCGGAGCACACATAAGGGTGTAGTGGACCTCATCAAGTAGTTTATCATAAATTCAAATCCGGGAAACTCACGAATACACTGGCTGCTTGCCGAATATTACGTACGATTCCATGAGGATATAATATGGGAAATACCGAGGCATACGGCCCGATCCAATATAAAAGATAACTGTGCATTGCCGAGGGTCGAATGGCGCGAACCATAGATGCATCTATTAACCTACCGAGGCGAACGGCCCGATCCCATAAGAGTGAAATACATAATCCTATCGTGGCGAACGGCCCGATCCCATAAGAGTAGTAGAAATTTACCATGCTCGCGGAATATAATGGCGACGCGGTTACACATAGAATTTCTTAAATAATTATTATTATAATATTCTTTAATTCTTTTCAACATCTGAAATCCAAATAAAAACTTTCAAGTCCCAAAATCCTCAATTTCAACTCTTTTCAAGGCATTTAATAAGCATACTCGGTCTAAATTCCTTTCAAGGCAAGTAAATAACAAGATCAAATAACGGTATCGGCAATCCATGGTGTAAACCAAAACTACCCGGACATAGGTATAATTAGTAGCTACGTACGGACTCTCGTCACCTCGTGCATACGTTCCCCCACAAATAGAAGCATGTATTAATTTAGTCCACCTATGGGATTAATTCCCTCTTACAAGGTTATAAAGGAGACTTACCTGCTCCGAAGTTCCATAACCGGCTCCAACATCGCTCTAACACCTCAAACCGGTGTCTGTCGCTCCAAAACTAGTCAAGCAATGTGCAAACAATAAAAATATACTCTAATACTCATAATAAATTAATTTATAACAACTCCCAAACTCTGCTCAAAAAGTTAATAAAGTCAACCCTCAGGCCCACGTGCCCGAATTTTTGAAAATTATTGAAAATAAATATTACCCATAACTCATATGGTCTATATCCAGAAATTCACCCAATTTCGTCCATGAATCGACCCTCAAATCAAGGATTTATCATTTTTCAACTTTGGGGCTCAAAATCCCAATTTGTACAATTCAAACACGGATAAAAATAGAAACCAACAGAAATAATCATGGAGAAACATCAAAATAGAGGTCAGATATGTACCCCCTTGTTGAGATGAGAACAACTCCGGGAAAATCACCCCAAACGGAGCTCTAGAACTCAAGATATGCCCAAAATACAAATTCTCGGTTTAAAACATTGTCCAAGCGATTTTTCTTCATCGCCTTCGCGGGAGACCTTCGCGTTCGCGAAGAGCAATTTTTCGCGTTGACCGGTCAACCCATAAATCCTTCTTCGTGTTCGCGGAACCTCTCTCGCATTCGCGAAGAACAAATCTTCGCACCAGAAACCAGCAATTTTGTCCGGCACGGAAATGGGCATAACTCTCTCATATGATATCAAAATTCGACGATTCTTGTTGATATGGCTCCGTAATTACGATACGGATCTAATGGTTCAATCCAATCAGAAATCAAAGATCATTTGCTTAATATGGTACCCTTTATGTCCAAAGAAACGACGTTGAAACATCAAATAAGAGCGCGATGCAACCCAAACACATCTGAAACACACTCGAGGCCCCCGGCACCCCGTTCAATCACACCGACCCGCTCCATAACATAACACGGACCTTCTCAAGGCCTCAAATCATAACAAATAACATGAAAACTACGAATCTCGCATCGATTCAAGCCTAATGAACTATTAAACTTCTAACTTCCACATCCGATGCCGAAACCTATCAAATCATGTCTGATTGACCTCAAATTTTGCACACAAGTCACATTTGATATTACATACCTACTCCAACTTTTGGAATCGCAATCTAACCCTGATATCAAAAAGTCCACTCCCGGTCAAACTTCCAAAAACCTCCAACTTCGAACTTTTGCCAAATGACCCCAAAATGACCTACGGACCTCCAAATCCATATCCGGACACGCTCCTAAGACCTGAATCACCATACGAAGCTATTTCTAGGCTCGGAATTCCAAATGAACATCGATAACATAAAAATACACTTCAACCCAAATTTATGAAATTCTTCCAAAATGCCAACTTTCCACAATAGGCGACGAAACGCTCCCGGTCATCCAAAACCCGATCCAGACATACGTCCAAGTCCAAAATCATCATACGAACCTTTTGGAACCTTTAAATTCCGATTTCGAGATCGTTTACTCAAAATTCAAACCTTAGTTAATTCCTCCAACTTAAAGCTTCCGAAATTAGAATTTTCTTTCCAAATCAACTCCTCACTTCCCGAAATTAAGTTCCGACCACGTGTATGAGTCATAATACCTGAAGTGAAGCTGCTCATGGCCTGAAACCACCGAACGACGCGCTAGAGCTCAGAATGGTCGGTCGGGTTGTTACATTCTCTCCCACTTAAACATACGTTCGTCCTTGAACATGCTAAGAACTGCGCTGGAGTTGTCAGAAATCACTGTTTAGCACCTCTTGCACCTACCCGTGCTACCACAACTCAGTTGAGCACATTAGCTCGAACTAGACTGAAGATTCTCCCTTTTATTTAGTCAAATAAGCTTTAGAGCCAAATTCCAACATCCGAAGTTCTCTATCAGAACTATTTCCAACCTACGAACACCATATTAATCACTACACGATGTATCAATACATGATTGCATACCTTTATTGAATTCATACCATGCACCGCATAATTCACGTGACCATAATAACATCCTCCAACAACAATAGGCGAAATCCCACAAATCTGATGCCGACAACACAACTCATGCTACATATAAGTCCTGATCCAACTCACGCAATGCTGCCACGATGGAAGAGATGTGTAGGAATTCATAACCAACTGCCGAGTCAACAATTCATTGAGTCACTCCACTTGACAAGAACCATTACCTCCTTCTGAGCTGAATAACGATATTTGTCCTTTAATATGCCTTATATAAACCCAATCGCACTGATCATAAATTCGATAATCTTATCTCACTCAGTATAAGCTGCTCAGGCAATAAGCCACCTCAAACACTGTCAAAAGTCTCATATGATGCCACAATGTGCCAACAAGCTACAAACTCGAATGTGATACATAAGGGAAAACGAACTCTGGAAAGAACCACTCAACCCACGTAACTAATTAAACAACCGAAAGGATGTTATGAACCTTCCTCAGAAAATGAGAAACAAAACACACAAGGATAGATATAGGGAACTATACTCAACATTACACTATTGCGGCGTGCAACCCGATCCACACATGATACCATTGTGGCATGCAACCCGATCGAAACAACATACCCGTAGCGGTGTGCCACCCGATCTAACCATATACCCATGACGGCATGCCACCCGATCCATACATGACAATAAATAGGGGCGTACCTATCAATCTAAAATGTTTATACCTATGAAGTATCCGAATATCAACCACAAGCATGCGAAGTGCATAATACAAATCCTGGGGAGACGGATAGCGCCATACTCTACGAAACTAAAGCACAACTAAGGTGCAATAAATGACCTGCATTTGGAGAGCCGACCTGACTCTCACAACACCACAAATTTCACGGGATCTCAATACGAGTGCGAATAATCAAATTGCCTCACAACCCACATGGCACAATAGAGATTACATGGAATGGCTGGCGACAGGAATAACATCCAAGGCCCAAAGGCTCCTCCGTAAACAATGCTATGCTGAAATGTAAACATCCGGCCTGATACAGAGCCCATATTCACATTTAGATCCATCCACGGACCTCAAGCCGATTCTGATCGTACCGTAATGGGCTAGTAACCTTTCAAGGATCCACAATAACCCTCTTTCCCATAACACACACGAATATCCGTCAAATCGGGATCAACTTCCACAGTCCTCAACCAAATGAACCGAGCGCCCTTCAAGCATAATTTCTCAATTAGCGATACTACCACAATCACCCTACTTGATTTCGATCTTCAATCAATCAAGTGACTACATGTCACACTTATACAATCTTCCCGTGGGACACGCTCCCATGACCTTCCTCACCATGTAACAAGTCTGCACATCCATACCACCGGCCACACCAATGTTGTAAAGAAAATCAAGAATCCGCAGTCAGTACACAAAGCCTCTTACACAGGACACCGATCTCAGGTGCCGCCAAAGACAATACCAACGTACTCTAACCATCTGAATCCTTTCTTGCTCATCCGAGCTTGTGATATCCTTGCCAACACCAAAAGGCAACCTTGATCCTCAACTTCCAATTCCCATGCCGCTCACTGCACCTAACATGCCAATACGCGACAGTAGAAGAATTTCACCATAACTCCTGAACCACTAGTAGAATAAACACTTCCTTATATAGAAATCTTTTACTTAGCTCATCTCAGAAGAACCAATGCAACACGCAATTGAATTTCCATAATCGTAGAAAATAAAATCCTCAAGTAGTGGTCTAAACCACCATGACTCTTCCGGAACCCATTTACTCAACCTATCCCTTAGAACCAAATACCTCCCAAATCAATCAAATTATGATGGTTGTCAAGCCTCGCACGTACCGTCACAAATCACATATATAACTAAACACGCTGAAGGAACTGATCACGGCCACAATTATATCGATTCAACCATTACTAGCCGACCCGTCTTCTCCCAATTTATTCTTAACTTGTCTTAGGAATAATAATAGCTCCATTCAAAACATAACGAACCCAAATCCGCACTCATCTTGAGTGACCTTATTTCACGAGACCACGTTGTCTCAAAACCCACGAACCATCCCATACCCTCCTTGTGCGCATATTCGCAGCTTCAACTGGTACACCCATTCTGATAATTCCTCTATGAATCCGAAGTTGTTTTCTCCCATTCCTCCTATGCCACACCGCAGACCGAGGATAATGTAGAACACCCCAATCCCCTTTTTATAATCCGCTGCAATGTCTCGATACTTAACCATACTACGGACTTGAAATCCTTAGGCACCGCACTTTAACTCTTTAATCCATTAGGACCATTGTTTCTGAATATAATCAAACTCCAAGGCTCTGCTAGCACATGAACACCCTCTCAAAGAAGCACCCGGCTGAATCACTTTCCTTGTAAATCACCTCTACGCGAAGCATAAATCCTGAATCTTCCCAAAGCCTGAACATGAATCGATAAGGCCAATTATAGCACACATTCGTCAAATCATTTGCTCAAATAACCACTAATATCTTCTTTCCTTAGTCGCAATAACCCACCAATATGCCGATAACCAGAAACCTTACAAGTAGACAACCATGCAATCCAATCGTAGACGGCGGGCTCTCCCACTTAGCTTGAAGCTACAATTACATAACCTTGGGACCCACCGAGATTCCTTCATCCCCATTGACATCAGCTAAAAGTCCAACAATGCATTCCAAACTCGAAGTCATGTTGCATCCAAATAAAATCCGTGGAACTAGCCACTGTCCACCACGAATTCCCAAATGGCTCCAAACTTTCCTCAAGGCGTGTGGCCATCCTACCACAGAACCCATATGTTACTCTGCCACTCTCCCACTTTGGTTAAACCCTCTCCTTTAAGAAACTCCTCGACTTTTATTTTTCATACTTGATCCTCTAGCAATTCAACCACCGCAAAATACCTCCCACATGTCCTTCTTCGTCCTTCGCTGCCCAATTGTTGCCTCAAATCCGAATCCATCTCTGTAACACTTGAGCTAATAAATTTCCACCAACTCACAAGCCTCCTAGAAGATCCTCCTTCTCGAGCCATCAATATTAGAAATACCTATTTGATTTCGAAATCTCGACACTCCGCTATCTCTAACAACTGCTTCTCCAGCACCATTTCACACAACCCTGCCCCGAAGGCAAATTGATGAAGACAATAACGCTGGCGAACCTTAACGTGGTCAACAAGGACGATGATACCACATCACAATTAAGAATTCCACCACACTCGAAAATACCAAGTCCCATTACTCCATTATCCCAAACCTAAACATTCATAGTCAGATTGCCTTTCCTCCGCTGGAAATAAAATGCTGAACCTTTGAATCATGCACTGAGAAAAACCTCCTTTCAAGTCATTCACTTCCTCGACACATAAACAAGCACCCTACCATTACACCAACACGGTGCGATAACAACGTCTGAACATCATAGCAATCTGCGTGCAGCCTTGAAACCATTAAAAATACAGCTATTGAGCCGAAATGACAAAACATAACGCCATTGACTTATGTGCGGGGACAACATCCTGCCCACGTCTGTAGTACCACTACAACTCCTCGATTCCCAATTGACACGAGCACTGCACATCGTATAAGAATGAGTAGGAAAGAAACAAAGGCATAAGCCTCAAAGGAATCAAACCGCATGATGAGGAATCAAGAAGGGAAGTGCTCCTAACAGTCTTGTAGCCTCTCGAAGATAAGTACAGACGTCTCCGTACCGATCCGCAAGACTCTACTAGACTTGCTCATGACTCGAGAGACCTAAGTGAACCTAGTGCTCTGATACCATTTTGTCACGACCCAAATTCCACTAAAGGTCATGATGGTGCCGGACACCATTGTCAGGCAGCCAACACCAAATAGTTAATTTAGTTCTCATTTTACTATTTTTGAAATCATAATTTCCTTCAATTAAATAATAAATTATGAACTTCACAGAGTAAAATAATAATGTTTTAGCAATTTCAATACTGATTAATCCCATAATCATCCAAGAACCCAGTATTACAAGTGCATGAGCATCAACTAGAAAAGAAAAAGAAAAAAAAATACATCATCCGTCCGGAATACAGATTTGGATGAGAAAGAAAATATAAATACTCTAAAAGAGACTCTGCTGGTTGCGGATCATAACATAAGATGCATCTCACCTAAGTCCCCGCATCAACCACGGTGATGCACCCACGAGGCCACTATATGTGTATGTGCCTGTACAACACAATGTACAGCAAGTGCAGTATGAGTACGAAAACAACACGTACCCCGTAAGTATCCAGTCTAACCTCGAAGAAGTAGTGACGAGAGGTCGACTCCGACACTTACTAGTGGTCCAATAATATCAGGTACAACAAAGAGGTAAATAAATATGAGGTAGAGTAAATAAATGAATTAAATAAACATAAAGATACGTGATACAAATTCCCCTATTTACAATGAACACAAGCTTCCTATTAGAAATTCCCTCCTTAACCGGAGCACACATAAGGGTGTAGTTGACCTCATCCGGGAAACTCACGGATACAATGGCTGCTTGCCGAATATTACGCACGATTCATGAGGATATGATATGGGAAATGCCAAGGCGTACGGCCCGATCCAACATAATAGAAAACTGTGTACTATTGAGGGTCGAACGGCGCGAACCATAGAAGCATCTATTAACCTGCCGAGGCGAACGGCCCGCTCCCATAAGACTGTGGTACGTAGACCTGCCGAGGCGAACGGCCCGATCCCATAAGAGTGAAATACATAATCCTGCCGAGGCGAACGCCGGATCCCATAAGAGTAGTGGAAATTTACCCCGCTCGCGAAATATAATTGCGACGCGGTTACACATAGAATTTCTTAAATAATTATTATTATAATATTCTTTAATTCTTTTTCAACATCTGAAATCCAAATAAAAACTTTTAAGTCCCAAAATCCTCAATTTCAACTCTTTTCAAGGCATTTAATAAGCATACTCGGTCTAAATTCCTTTCAAGGCAAGTAAATAACAAGATCAAATAACGGTATCGGCAATCCATGGTGTAAACCAAAACTACCCGGACATAGGCATAATTAGTAGCTACGTACGGACTCTCATCACCTCGTGCGTACGTATCCCCCACAAATAGAAGCATGTATTAATTTAGTCCACCTATGGGATTAATTCCCTCTTACAAGGTTATAAAGGAGACTTACCTGCTCCGAAGTTCCATAACCGGCTCCAACATCGCTCTAACACCTCAAACCGGTGTCTGTCGCTCCAAAACTAGTCAAGCAATGTGTAAACAATAAAAATATACTCTAATGCTCATAATAAATCAATTTATAACTACTCCCAACTCCGCTCGAAAAGTCAATTAAGTCAACCCTTAGGACCACGTACCCCGATTTCGAAAGTTATTGAAAATAAATATTACCCATAACTCATATGGTCTATATCCAGAAATTCACCAAATTTTGTCCATGAATCGACCCTCAAATCAAGGATTTACCATTTTTCAACTTTGGGGCTCAAAATTCCAATTTCTACAATCCAAACACGGATAAAAATAGAAACCAACAGAAATAATTATGGAGAAACATCAAAATAAATGTCAGATATTTACCCCCTTATTGACATGAGAACAACGCCGCAAAAATCACCTCAAACGGAGCTCTAGAACTCAAGATATGCCCAAAATACTAAAATTCTCGGTTTAAAACACTATACATGCGATTTTTCTTCAACCCCTTCGCGGGAGACCTTCGCGTTCCCGAAGAGCCATTTTTCGCGTTGAACGGTCAACCCAAAAATCTCTTTTCGCGTTCGCGGAACCTCTCTCGCGTTCGCGAAGAACAAATCTTCGCACCAGAAACCAACAATTTTGTCCGGTACGGAAATGGGCATAACTCTCTCATACGACATCGAAATTCGACGATTCTTGTTGCTATGGCTCCGTAATTACGATACGGATCTACTGGTTTAATCCAATCACAAATAAAAGGTCCTTTGCTCAATATGTTACCCTTTATGTTCAAAGAAACAACGTTGAAACATCAAATAAGAGCGCGATACAACCCAAACACATCCGAAACACACTCGATGCCCCCGGGACCCCGTCCAATCACACCGACCCGCTCCATAACATAACACGGAGCTGCTCGAGGTCTCAAATCATACCAAATAACATCAAAGCTACGAATTTCACACCGATTCAAGCCTAATGAACTATTGAACTTCTAACTTCCACATCCGATGCCGAAACCTATCAAATCACGTCTGATTAACCTCAAATTTTGCACACAAGTCACATTTGACATTACGGACCTACTCCAACTTCCGGAATTGGAAACCGACCCCGATATCAAAAAGTCCACTCCCGGTCAAACTTCCAAAAACCTCCAACTTCGAACTTTCACCAAATGACCCCAAAATGACATACAGACCTCCAGATCCATATATGAACACGCTCCTAAGACCAGAACTACCATACAAAGCTATTTCCAAGCACATAATTCCAAACGAACATCGATAATATTAAAATACACTTCAACCCAAATTTATGAAATTCTTCCAAAATGCCAACTTTCCATAATAGGCGCTGAAACGCTCCCGGTCATCCAAAACCCGATCCGAACATACGTCCAAGTCCAAAATCATCTTACGAACCTGTTGGAACCTTCAAATACCGATTTCGAGATCGTTTACTCAAAATTCAAATCTTAGTTAATTCCTCCAACTTAAAACTTCCGAAATTAGAATTTTCTTTCCAAATCAACTCCGAACTTTTCGAAATTCAATTCCGACCACGCGTACGAGTCATAATACCTGAAGTGAAGCTGCTCATGGCCTCAAACCGCCGAATGACGTGCTAGAGCTCAGAACGACCGTTCGGGTCGTTACACACGAAATGTACATGGCATAACTCACACAGGGTAAGTACGCCACTACACAAATATCAACAACAACAATCCTCCCAGGCCATCTTGTCATCACAAAACAATCCCCGAGATAGCCCATCTTGTCTTGCCACGTGCGCAATAATAAAGTAAATGCCTGCCTTGTCTCGCCGCACGCGCCTAATAACGTTCCCACCTTGTCTCGCCACATACGCAAACATACAGATATGGCCCACCTTGTCATGCTGCATGTGCATAATAATGTTCCCACCTTGTCTCGCAACATGCGCAAACACATTGACATAACCCGCCTCGTCACGCTGCATGTGCATAATTAACAGTAACAATAGCACGATAGAAACCTCGTGTAAACGCCCAAACAAAATATCCCAACAACATCACGTGCCAAAAAAAACACAACAACACAATAAAATGGCCTTCACAACATGTGCCCACATTTTCATTAAACAGTCTCTATACCACAATCGCGCATAGCCCTCGGCTCAACAAACGTAGCACCACAGTAGCAACCGCAACAATACACGAGAATACGACAAGTAAATCAACTCAAGAGCTTTAGAACACAAAGAAACGGTAGAATGAGCTCACAAGGAATAAACACAATAGAGATTACTAGTCACAATAAGAATCAAGGGAGAAATAATATGCAACAATCACTCCACAAAGTACAATTTGACAACAAGGGAGGTAACATGGGCAATAATTCCAAATAGGATGTGGCAACTATGATAAAGGATAACTGACTTTATTTAGGATTGAGCAATCAATAAAGAGATACAACAATTGCAATTAAGGATAAACAACAGAAAAGATAATCATGAACTCAATTAAGCATAGACAATTATAGAAAAGATAATAATAATTTTAATTAAGGATAAGCAGTTAGGAAAGAATAGTATGGCAATCGAAGAGGCAACAACTTCAGTTAAGGCACACAAGAGTCAAATAGGCAATAAGAGCGGAACATGAAACAATTAATTCCAATTAAGACATGTAGAGGTGAAACTAGTAAATGGGGAACTTAATCATAACAAAACAACTTCATATTTAGTGAACATAAGGATCTAAGAGCCCTAAAAGGTCAACTTTCCACAAATAAGCCCGAGCACATACTCGTCACCTCGCGTAAACAGACTTCACATAACACAATTAGTATAAAAGACTCAAGTCCTAAGGGGTAGTTCCCCCACACGAAGTTAGGCAAGATACTTACCTCAAAGAAGATAGACCGTTACTCTAAAATGAAATTCTCGAGTGCAAAGACCTCCGGACGGCTCAAATCTAGCCAAAATAACTTCAAAGCATAAATAAAACCCATAAGAAACTATTCCGGATAATAAAGCTTCAGTCTTATCAAAAACTAAAAATCAACCCGAAAGTCGAACCCCGGGCCCGCACCTCGGAACCTGATAAATTTTATAAAACTCGAACACCCATTCCGATACGAGTTCAACCATACCAAAATTATCAAATTCAGATACCAATTCATCCCTCAAATCATCATTTTACATTTTGAAAGGTTTCTTCAAAAATTCCCATTTTTTCTCAATTCAAATCACTAATTTAATGATAAAAATAACGATAGAATCATGGAATATAATAAATTTCGGGTGAAGAACACTTACCCCAATGATTTGCTTGAAAAACCCACGAAGAATCGTTCAAAACCGAGCTCCACAACTCCAAAAATGATAAAAATGGCTAACCCTCAGAATAGAATACTTTTATATTCGGCCCAAGTGTTAGTACATCGCGATCGTGGAATTTCAACTGCGATCGCGAAGAGGAAATGGCAACTAACCGGAAATAATGCTACGCGATCGCGAAGAGGGAAATTCTGATGGCCCAAGGACTGAACTACGCGATCGCGTGAAGCCACGTGCGATCGCAAGGGAGAAGAGGGAATCACTAGCTGAACTACGCGAACGCGTGAAGAAGTATGCGAACGCGAAGAAGGGAAATGCACACTTACGCGATCGCGGACAGGTATGTGCTAACGCGAAGAACAAATATTCCTTCCTCCAAAATTACACTACGATAACGCGGAGGAATTGGCGCAAATGCGATTAAGGAAATCAGGTACCAGCAAAACAACAGTCCAACAACATGGAGAAATTGCTCGTAACCCATCCGAAATACACCCGAGGCCCCCGGGACCCCGTCTAACCACACCAGCAAGTTCCATAACCTAACAAGGACTCGCTCGAGGTCTCAATTCACATCAAACAACGTTGAAACTACGAATGGCACCATGAATCGAACTTACGAACTTTCAAATCTTCCAACTTCTAAAACTCGAGCCAAAACATATCAAATCAATCCGGAATGATGCCAAAATTTGCATGTAAGTCCCAAATGACATAACAGAGCTAATCCAACTCTCAGAATCGTATTCCGACCCCGGTATCCCTAAAGCTAATTCTTGGTCAAACCTCTCAACCTTCCAAACTTCAACTTTTTCAACTTTCGCGGAAATGCTTCAAATTACCATACGGACCTCCAAATCCAAATCTGGATACACGCCTAAGTCCAAAATCACCATACGAAGCTGCTGGAATCATCAAAATTTCATTCCAAAGTCATTTACACAAAAGTCAAATTTCGGTCAACTCTTATCGCTCAAGCTTCTAAAACAAGAAGTCTTCTTCCAAATTGACTCCGAATCATCCGATAATTGAACTCGACCACGCACATAAGTCATAACACATAATACGGAGCTTCTCGAGATCTTCTTCAGCTGAACGGGACGTTAATTCTCAAAATGACCGGGTCGTTACATTAATATTTTGGCGAAATTCTCTATAGGTAAATCCTCGCCGTCAAACAAATGGCTTTAAATATACATAACATCAGTTTTACGGTCAAAAGGAGTTCAATGCAATAAGGAAAGAATAAATTATATCCAACATGAAATACTATGGACAAAATCTTAATTAATTTATAAATCCTAAATTTAAGACAAATTTTTGATATACTTGTGTTACATGGAATTAGGATTTGAAAGGTATATCTAAGGAAGAGTTTATATAAGGTGAGACATTAATCGATTTTAAAGTTTTAATATTAGGACTTCCTACCTAGTTTAAAATAAAAAAATATTTAATATTTAAAATTATAGTTGATTTCACATTCTAATATTTAAAATTTTAAAATCAATTAAATTTATGATTCAAAATATAGTTATTGGATTCCACTGTTGTAAAAGCAATTTATTCTTTTCTAATTTATCAAAAAAAATTATATAGTATTTCTTATTGATTAAAGAAATAGAACAACTTGCATTTTGCTCACGAGAAATAAAAACTTCTCTAATATTTTTTAACATACCATATTTGTGTCTTTTAGAATGAACTTGAAAATGAAGGGGGGGGGGGGGGGGGTAGAAAGAATGAACTTGAAAATAGCTTTTCTTTTTTAAAAATTAAAAAAAATTCTTAAATCTTTAAAGGTTTCATGTTCTTGATAAAATTGAAAAGGAGGCATGGTAATTGTGAAATTTAGATGATAAAATTATAGAACTGAAACTAAGCTAGCGTTTGGCCATAGATCCCAAATTTATTTTGAAAAATCTGATTTGGGTGAAGTTTGGTTTGAAGGTGAAAATGTGTTTGGACATACGTGTTCAAAACATATTTTCCAACTTTATTTTGAAAAAACATGTATATAATTCTCAAGTTTTGGGATTTTCGCCCAAAATCAGCTCAATAGCTGATTTTGAGATTTGGGATTTGGGATTTGGGACTTGGCCAAAATGTGGGAAAAATTGATGGCCAAACATGAGTTTTGAAAATAAATCCCAAATTTATTTTGGCAAAACTCATGGCCAAACGGGGCCTAAGTTTAGTTGAACATACAGAGAAATGATTAAGGGAATCTATGAGACAGAGTTTCTTCCTTTATTAAGTTAGCTATATATGATCAAAAGCCACCAAAAGTACCTTTTTGGAAATTTGATGTATTTAGCCGAGATGGAGAACTCGAAAAGCAGTTTCGTGCAACAAAAGCAATTTTTTTGCTTTTGGGAAGAAACTATAAATTCTACATTCTTTCAAGAAGTAGAAGCATAAACATAAGCATAAAATTATTATTTTTTTAGATAAAGTATCTTTAATATACATTTATTTTTAAATTATCCTTCATTATTTAACTTTTTCCTATTCCTTTTTTTTATTTTATTTTTACCATCCCTTTCTTCTTTTTTATTTATTTCAGGGATAATGTATAAATTCCTCCCCGACCTATGACCATATTACCAACTACACACTCTTCTTTTCGGGGGTCCTGTTACCATCCTAAAATATTTTAAAGTAAAATTATTTACCCCTTAGAAAGCTACAACCAGATGCGTGCAAAGTGGTGAAATACACGCGCCTAAAATGTGTATTTCTTACTTTAAAACTTTTTTTCACCGTTCTCTCCTTCTTCCTTATTTTCCTATTTGCAGACCTTCATTACCATATCCGGCCAAAAGGCAAAAGCCTCATTGGATGGGTTTTATATAATACTTGTTTAATATTGTCAGATCTGGCCGGAGAACGAAACTCCGACGAAGACCCTTGCTCGGCGAAACTCCACTGTTGTTCACCATTTTGATTGTTCGTAGGTTCTTACTGAATCATGCTCGTTGCTCCCTCTAGTTGTAGCCCTGTTTCTGTTATTAAACATATCTGCTTTTGATTTCTGGGTTAATTTTGCATTGTATTGGATTTTCGCTCCGGCATTTCGCCATTGAAACGATGTCCCCCTTATTCGTGGGAGAAGAGGTTGAGAAGACGAAGGAGACTAATTAATTAGATGTAATTAATTATGTAATGTCCAATCAAAAGATGACACTTGTACCTGTTAATCAATTCTAAAATTATTTTTGTAACTTCCACTTGCCCTTAAGAGAGTGTGCACACTCTCTATACCACGTCAGCACTTAGGGTGGTATTTATTATACTTTAAAATAATTCAGGGGGATAATAGGACCCCCAAAAAGAAAATGTGTGTAGTTGGTAATATGGTAATAGGTCGGGGAGAATTTCATGCATTATCCCTCTATTCTATTTTTATCGTATTTTTATTCTCCTTCT
Organism: Nicotiana attenuata; assembly: GCF_001879085.1. NCBI lineage: Eukaryota > Viridiplantae > Streptophyta > Magnoliopsida > Solanales > Solanaceae > Nicotiana > Nicotiana attenuata. The sequence continues at coordinate 46,127,771 of NC_032000.1, read as the reverse complement.
CCTATTTTTTTTTTTTAAATAATCTCTCTAATATCTTTTATATAGAATTTTACGAAGTAGATTTTTAATTTATACTGAATAAATATATTGATATACTTAAATTATCATGTAAACAATAAGTAATACCTGATATCTAGTATTATTGCTTTGAATAATATATTTTTATTGATTAAATTCTAGTATATGTTTTTACTTTATCTTTTATATTTTAATTAAATAAAAATAAAAATTAATTTATTTTATTAAATATTGCAAAAAGTACTTCTCAAATGAATTGGCTAAACATAAACTGCAACTCTCCCAAACTAATTTAAAAAAAATATTTTTGAACAAAAATATTTCTCAAAATGAATAATTTTTGACAGTTTGACCAAACGAATTTTTAAAACTAGCTAGAGCTTGGAAAGAAACATCTTACATCTCTCTTTGCCTAAAATAGGAGGACCTTTTGAATATATTGCAAGTGTACAAAGTAAACTGTTTTATACAGATGCATTTTCTAGTGGTGGAGAAGAATAGGGACCCTTTTTAACAAAACAACAAACGTGACCTTCGCTGCTCTTCAGTTCCTTCAAATTAACTTGCTATCAATCTTTTCGTAAACTTATATTATTCCATCAAAATTCATGTTCTCTAATCTAAAATGAAAAAAAAAGAGCATAACTATTTCATTTTTTATTTTTATTTTTATTTTTGAAGCTGCAACGTTTCTCTTCCACTTGCACATCCATAAATCTCAAATTTCTTAGAATATCGAAAAGTAAAAATCATAGAACCAATTTCTTGTTAGCATGTTACCTCTTCTTCACTTGACATTTAAATAATATTACAATTACTGTACCAAACAAAAGAAGGAATTTCAATTTATAGTGAAGATGGTATTAAGTTTCACTATTCATAAAAATAGTCATTTGACATAACTTACTATCAACAGTTGTAACCAAATTGAAGTTATCCATTTTTTGTTAAAGTAATGTCAGATTAAGCAGCTAGCCAGGATACATATAATTGGGTTTCAATTAATGTAAATAAAAATATATTAATAATTTACCCGTATTCGGTAAGTGATTAAAGTTATATTGCAATAACTTGTTTGGTGCGTGAATACCTATTTTTCCTTATTTACCAAAAAAAAAAGTATTTTTCTTAGTTAAATTTAAAGATAATCTGACAGTTTTGGCTTTGTGTTCATAAAAGACAAAGTTTATTTCACTCAAACATCTTCTCTTATACTTAAAACACAAATCATCCTTCCATTGAGTTGTTGACTCCACTACCGACCTTGTGTTATGGTAGGCAAAGTGTTACATTTTTTTTTCAAATAATGTTTTAACTTTTAACCACCCTTCTATCAACCAAAATAGAAAATAAACAAAATAAGTGGTCCAGAAAGTCATATTTATGTTCCATAATACACTTTCCTATTTAGTTTACCTCAAAAAAAATATTATTTTATATTTAGATGAAATGATATATAATCACTTAAATGTGTACAACTTATTTTAGATCGTAAAATCTAAAAAAAATTATTTCTTTCTTAATTTTTTCTAATCTCCAAATTTTATTTTCCAACAATGCCCCTGGTATACGACCTTCAGTTGTCGCACATGAGCTTGAGAGCGAACTACGAGTATTAAATTTTCCACTTTCCAGCAGAACCACATTCTCCAATTCCTCTTCTTAAAACCAAAAAGAATCAATTTTTCTTCAACCCCAAATTCCAATTCAGATTTTTCCTCGTAATTGTCAAATGGCTACTTCAATTCAAAATTTAGTACCACCATTTTCTTGCCGGCGTTTGAGCAGTACGTCGTCGTTTCCATCCCTTTCTTCTCCAATCGCCATTTTCCGACGCAGAAATGCAAGAAACAAGTTAAAAGGAATGTGTAGAGCAATGGTAGAGCAGACAGTACAAGGAGGAGGGGCTGCTTCTGCTTTTGCTAAAGAAATGGAACGACTTTCTGCTAAAGAGTCTCTTCTTCTTGCTGTCAGTAGTCATTCTTCCCCCCTTTTTAGCTCCATTTTAGATTTATTTTGTAATTTAGTCCTGCAATATTCGTTCTTCTAATGCTTGAAGTTCCAATTTTGTTACTCTCAATTTATGTGAAACCATTTGACACGGAGTTTAAGAAAGTAAAGAATTAATATTTTGAACTTATAGTCATAAACATGTCATAATATTTGTGTGATTATAAACACTTAACTTCTTATTAAGGGTAAAGAAAAAGTTTAAGTTAAATTGTTTTGAAATTTAGAAAGGAATCGTTCTTTCTGGAGCATACCATAAAAGTTATAGGGTCACATAAACTGGAATAGAGGGAGTATCTTTTTTCCATATGAATACAAGTGTTTATATTTGGTCATTAAGTGTAAGAAGAAAGGGCTATCTATAAAAATATATAAGGATAAATGGGTATCACTAATAAGATGAAGGATTGTTTGTATGTATCTGTATTTTCAGAAGTTTCAATCTTTCCTCTGTTTTAATGGGAAAGGTAATTCTTTGATGTTATTGTGCTTTTTTATGTGTGAGAAGACAATGTCATGTGGAGATGTATGATTGTATTTACCAAATGAGGTCGTTTGGTATGAAGGAAGATGTCTTCCATTGAATATCCTTTTTGTGAGAATTTTTCCTTTGGGAAATTGGTTTTTTAGTTTGTTTTTAGTCTTAGGCCTCATTTGTTTGCACTTAATCGAGATCTTAATCTTAATCATTCAGATCTCAATAATTAAGTGTGTTTGTTTTTTAGATCGGAATCTTAATCATTCAGATCTTAACCATGAAGACTGTTTGTTTTTTTAATTTTACAACCATTTAATGGGTCTGAATAGATCTTGATGATTAAGATCTATAACAAAGTCTTAATATCATTAAGCTGTTATACATTCAAGAGTTTTTGTAAAAAATTCTATTTCACTATTACTCCTACACTTTCACCACTAATCACCATCACCCATCATTGTCCCCCTACCATTATAGACCACCACCACCCACTACCCACGATCCATTACCACCATTCTCAACCATAACCATCATCGCTGCCAAGCATGAATGTCAGTTGTCACTACCACTAGCCATCATTTACAATCGTCACCACCAGCCACCTAACACAACAATCACCGATCACCGTTATCAACCACCACTATATATCATCATTGATGTTATCAGTCACCACCACCATCAAACACCACCGTTAACTACTACTGTCATCCACCATCTACTACCCATAATCACCACTATCAACAACCACCAGCTACTATCCAGTCAGCACCCACAACCACCAGCCATCATCACCACTAACCACCATATAATTTTGAAAAAAATATTTTCTTGATATAGTATTTACTATTTGATTTGAATTTATACTTATTAATTTTTAAATAAAGACAATATTTACACATTTTAGATGTAAAGAAACCAAACAACCTTAATTATTCAGTATTCAGATCTTAATACAACATCTTAATATTCAGATATATATTTAGATTCAATTGTTCTAATCTTAATACATATATTAATATTCAGATGTGTATTCAGATTCAGATGTCTTAATCTTAATAAAAACAATGAGGCCTTAGGTTGAGCGTAAAAATTGGTGTCATGTACTAATCATGCAAGATATAGGATAATGTATAAGTATAAAAATTGAAGAACAATATTATTGATTATACTGCACGGTTTATTTTCAAGGATTGCTCTTCTATACTTTTTGTTTGTCCTTTAAGCAGTAAAAGAAATTACTTATTCTGTTATAGTTCAAAGATGCTGGTGGGTTTGAGGCATTGGTCACTGGGAAGATAACAGATGTACAACGCATTGATGTGAATGAGAGGATCATTGGTCTCGAGAGGCTCAATCCGACACCTCGTCCCACAACGTAAGGTGTTAAATCTTACTGACAAACTTAACTTTCAAGCTTCTTGACAAGGTATTCATTGGTGGTTTCATTACTCAGGTCTAACAATTTGGAAGGCCTATGGAATTTTGAGTGGTTTGGAGCTGGTAGCCCAGTACTCATTTTTGCCAAATTTTTGTTTGGGTAAGTTCTATTTTTTGGGATAACATTCTCTTTTTTCCCCCTTATCCAGCTTAAATCAACTCTTTAGTGTATGAACCAAGAAGTAGATATGCTTGCTATCTTCCCGATTGCTGAAAACTGTGAAAGGGAAAACTAGACTTCCCAAAAGTATCTAGAGTCCATTACTCAAATGGTCACTTAACTATCCTAAATTATCTCCTAAAGTCACTTTTCTTTCGTTTGTAACAACTGTTAGAATAGTCATGTAAATAGGAGTAAATAAATAACCCTAATCCAATATATATTAGGAGTAGGACATGTTATGTGTGTGTATATATATATAGGGCTCATTGTAACATATGTCAATACATCAATAATATATTTTCTCCCGTGCATTCTCACATGGTATCAGAGCAATTGTGAGAGGTTTATCGCTGTGCATAAATTCCAGCAATTCCGGGAAGAGAAATCAGTCACCGGAACCCTTTTTTCCGGCGACTTTTTCAAGCCTGTTTGCGTCTGCTTTGTCTCTGTCAGTGTTGTGCAAAATCCAACACTACCACAAGAGTCGCCACTGTCCGACGACCAAACCCCACAAAAAATCTCCGGCAAACAGTACCCCACGCGCCTCCACGCGCCACCAGAAGCTCACGCGCGTGAGCCCACGCGCCGGCGCGTGCACCACTTTCCGGCCATTTTTTGACGAAGTTCCTTCAGGGCAGTTGGATCGCCCTCAAATTCCGAGCCTACCCATAATTTTATTTTTCAATTCCGACCACTTTGAGTTTTTCCGGCGACTACACTGATTTTTCCGGCAGCTACAGTATTTTTCCGGCAAACACAGTGTTTTCTTCATCTGTTTCAGAGAATTTTCAGTTGATTCTTTTTGTTATTTGGTAATAATCCAACCATGTCTTTGGGAGTCGATGCTTTCGGGTCTAGAAACCCGGGTTCTGGCAGTTCCGGTGTTATGATTACCTCAGAACCTTTAATGGGAGGTTCAAACTACTTAGATTGGGCTTCATCTGTCGAGTTGTGGTGTAAAGGTCAAGGAGTTCAAGATCATTTAACAAAAAAGGCTAGCGAAGGTGATGAAAAGGCCAAAACACAGTGGGAGAAGGTCGATGCTCAGTTATGTAGTATCCTGTGGCGATCTATTGATTCCAAGTTAATGCCCTTGTTTCGTCCATTCCAGACATGTTATTTAGTTTGGGAAAAGGCTCGTAATCTATACACTAATGACATATCTCGTTTTTATGATGTAATATCGCGAATGACAAGCTTGAAGAAACAGGAATTAGATATGTCTACTTACTTGGGACAAGTTCAGGCAGTCATGGAAGAATTTGAGACGTTGATGCCAGTTTCTGCTAGTATTGAAAAACAACAAGAGCAACGACAGAAGATGTTTCTAGTTCTTACACTCGCTGGACTCCCTAATGACCTTGATTCAGTACGTGACCAGATTTTGGCTAGTCCAACCGTCCCCACAGTTGATGAATTATTCTCTCGATTACTTCGCCTTGCTGCAGCACCTAGTCACCCAGTGAGCTCATCACAGACACTTGACTCCTCTGTCCTCGTATCCCAATCAGTGGACAATCGGGCATCTCATACTATGGAGAATAGACGAGGAGGAGGTCGTTTTGGAAGATCTAGACCCAAGTGCTCTTATTGTCATAAACTTGGACACACTCGTGATGTATGCCACTCTTTACATGGCCGCCCAACCAAAAATGCTTATGTTGCTCAGACTGAGACTACAGGTAACCAGGGATTTTCTTTATCTGAAGGGGAGTATAATGAGTTCCTTCAGTATCGAGCAAGTAAGCAGACATCTCCACAAGTAGCTTCTGTTGCTCAGACTAATACTTCTGTTGCTGGTAATTCTTTTGCTTGTGTTTCCCAGTCTAGTCCTCCTGGACAATGGGTTGTGGACTCAGCCGCTTCTGATCATATCTCTGGTAATAAATCACTTTTGTCAAATATTGCGTATTCACAGTCTCTTCCCACTGTTACTTTAGCCAATGGGTCTCAAACCAAAGCAAAAGGAGTTGGACAAGCGAATCCCCTACCCTCTGTCACTCTAGATTCCGTTCTCTATGTCCCTGGCTGTCCTTTTAATCTTGCATCTGTTAGTCGTTTGACTCGTGCCCTCCATTGTGGTACATATTTTATTGATGATTCTTTTATTATGCAGGACCGCAGTACAGGGCAGACGATTGGAACAGGACTTGAATCAGAAGGGCTTTACTACCTTAACTCCCTAAAATCCTCCAAGGCATGTCTAGTTACAGATCCTCCGGACCTAATTCATAGACGTTTAGGACATCCAAGCTTATCCAAGCTTCAGAAGATGGTGCCTGGTTTGTCTAGTTTATCCACATTAGAGTGCGAGTCATGTCAGCTCGGGAAACATACCCGAGCCTCCTATCCTCGTAGTATTGAGAGTCACGCAGAGTCTATTTTTTCTTTAGTTCACTCTGATATATGGGGTCCTAGTAGAGTCAGTTCAACCTTGGGATTTCGTTATTTTGTTAGTTTTATTGATGATCATTCAAGATGTACTTGGATTTTCTTAATGGTGGCCTTGTATGTCGCTTGCGTCGGTCACTTTATGGTCTAAAGCAGTCTCCTCGAGCCTGGTTTGGTAAGTTCAGCACAGTTATTCGAGAATTTGGCATGATTCAGAGTGAAGCTGTCTGTATTCTATCGGCATTCTGCCTCGAGTCTCTGTATTTATCTGGTGGTCTATGTTGACGACATTGTTATTACCGGCAATGACCAGGATGGTATTACTAAATTGAAGCAACATCTCTTGCAACACTTTCAGACTAAGGATCTGGGCAAACTAAAGTATTTGCTGGGTATTGAGGTCGCTCAGTCTAGCTCAGGTGTTGTGATCTCACAACGAAAGTATGCCTTAGATATTCTTGAAGAGACGGGAATGACAGGTTGTAGACCGGTTGACACTCTGATGGATCCGAATTCTAAACTTATGCCAGGATAGGGGGAGCCTCTTAGCGATCCTGCAAGATATAGACGGTTGGTTGGTAAATTAAATTACCTTACAGTGACAAGACCTGACATTTCCTTTTCTGTGAGTGTTGTGAGTCAGTTTATGGATTCTCCGTGTGATAGTCATTGGGATGCAGTTGTTCGCATTCTTCGGTATATAAAATCAGCTCCAGGCAAAGGTTTATTGTTTGAGGGCCGAGGCCATGAGCAGATCGTTGGATACTCAGATGCTGATTGGGCAGGATCACCTTCTGATAGACGTTCTACGTCTGGATATTGTGTCTTGGTAGGAGGAAATTTGGTGTCCTGGAAGAGCAAGAAACAGAATGTGGTTGCTCGGTCTAGTGCAGAAGCAGAATATCGAGCGATGGCTATGGCGACATGTGAGCTAATTTGGATCAAACAGTTGCTCAAGGAGTTGAAATTTGGTGAGATTAGTCAGATGGAACTTGTGTGTGATAATCAAGCTGCTCTTCATATTGCGTCAAATCCAGTGTTCCATGAGAGAACTAAACACATTGAGATTGACTGTCACTTTGTTAGAGAAAAGATACTCTCGGGAGATATTGCTACAAAGTTTGTGAAGTCGAATGATCAGCTTGCACATATTTTCACCAAGTCCCTCACTGGTCCTCGTATTAACTACATATGTAACAAGCTCGGTACATATGATTTATATGCACCAGCTTGAGGGGGAGTGTTAGAATAGTCATGTAAATAGGAGTAAATAAATAACCCTAATCCAATATATATTAGGAGTAGGACATGTTATGTGTGTGTATATATATAGGGCTCATTGTAACATATGTCAATACATCAATAATATATTTTCTCCCGTGCATTCTCACACTCTTGAAAGGGAATTGAAAGAAATAATATGATTTTTCAAATCAAAGTCCTAAATATTAGATAAATAATTAAATGACTATTATGATTTTCAAATTAAAGTCCTAAATATTAGGAAAATCATTAAAATAGCTATTTCTAATATTAGAAAAATAAGTAATGTCTATTCCTACATATTAGGACAATAAATTAAATTACTATGTTGTCCAATATAAAATATAGTTTAGAAGTGTATAAAAGGCGAACGACATTTCACTAAGGGCCTTCGTGCTTTTAATATCATATATATATATATATATATATATATATATATATATATATATATATATATATATATATATATATATATATATATAGACAGAGAGAGAGAGGGGGGGATGCATTTATCCTACTCAAGCAGTAACTTGGGCCATTTGTGATATGGTTGTGTTATGGAGACGAATAATTAGGTAAAGTACTTATTCAACATGTCCACTAATATATTATTAGAAAGAAAACATGAAACTTCTTGTACAAGTAGCTAACATTCAGTGCTTTACTATCTAATGATCCACAAAAGATGGAAGAAACAGCAGAGGTTCAACAACAGGGACCTGACATCTGAACACTGGATAGGGGTCAATAAATAGCAGAGTGATAAGTTGTTACCAGCAGTGAAAAGATAACAATTGTTGTGCCTTCTTACTCATAATCTTTCATATTATCCAATATAGGATCAATCCCAGTTTGTCCTCAGCGGTTGCACATTAATACCATCAGCTGCATGCTTTAGAGAGGCCGTTTGCCCAGCAAAACTTGTTCTCAAATAACTGCACAACATCTCTTCAGAAAAACAATATGGGGTATTAATTGGATTGTCTTCCTCTGATAAGAGCAACTGTGATGGAAGATTCGAGGCTCAGTATTAGGAACTCCAAGCTCAGAACCATTTGAACTCCTGTATTTTGTTTATCGGTAAATTCACAGTTCAAAGTTTTATGATGTCACAAGGGGAAAAATTATAGTAATCGTCATGTAGATTTACCATACCTCAAGAGCTTTGTTGCATTCCTACAGAAACACTTCGAGAACGCCTTTTCTTTGACATGCCCTGAAACACAACTTTCATACCATTACTTATTTGCTCAAGGAAGAGATGATGCAGGAACAACATAGTGATTACACTTAAAATTTGAAAAAGAACAGCATAGATAAGGTCAAAAAACAACTGTCAAGGTACTATGTAAACTAAAGAAAAAACAAGCAATTTGTCCCGAGCACCAAAATTTTGGAAGTACCATTCAAATTCCACAAAGATGAACATATCAACTTTCTTTCTTTTTTCTTTTTGTAGGGCCTAAATTGTAGGATGACAGCACTAAATGAGTGCTTATCTGGCGTCATCAAGACACCAAACAAGGTCAATTTTTAGAAGAGGTCAGAAAAGCAATTTGGAGTGATCATAGGTGGACAATCAAGAGGTCAACATAAAATAACAACAAAGCCAGGCCCAAGAAAGTGTCAAGCAGAGGCCACAGATAAACAATCACACGATGACTTGTTGACATTCATTTATAAATAACAATTCCGCGACAATAAAAGACAATATTAATTAAAAGAAATATGGATAAACTTACTAATAATCACAACAACAATAGATTTGAACATGCTAGTCTCATACCTTAGAGGACGGCAGGGGCAAGGAAGCCTGTCGTACAGCCTTCTCAGGTTCATTAAGCTGCCGAATCTCTTGAAGTTGGCATGCTATATCCTCCAGAAGCTTTAACTGCATCTTTTCTCTTTCTCTATGCTCTGAAGTCAAGTCAAGTTTCTCTCTTCCCTCTTGCACAATCTTTAACCTCTCACGAAGCCGTCCCACTTCAGTTTCAATTTTCAGTCTTTCATTGTCTACTGAGGACATGGGATTTCGCCGCAAATCACATAGCAAAGGTTTACCACGTGGCCCCACTGGTGGAAGCCCATAAGACGTGTCTGCACTGCTTTTAAGATCCACTTGTGTATACAACGTGTTAGTACTTGGACGATCTCTAATTACATTAATCCTCTGTGCAGGAGAAGCTTCAGTAGGGACACTAGTTTTTCCAGAAAATTCTAATGCACTATTCGTAGATTCACCACTATTGACTTCGTTGCAAAAGTTGGATCCATCAACAATTACATGAACATCATAAACGTGAGGTTCTTTATCCAAGGTCAAATTACATGGACATTTTAATCCCTGATATCCATCCGTCTCATGATACTTCAAACACTTGTCTTTTCCAGAAACATTAATACAAGCTCTTTCACAGGTTTCTGTATCTGGATTTTCTTTTAGCACTTCTCCTCCCAGCGAAATGGCATGATCAGGAAGCTTCTGGTTTACATCAGAGTTGTTAACCATAAACACCATCTCTTTCTCCTGAAATTCTTGGCTGCTATAAGAATGCTCTCTTAGGCCAACTTGCTTTTGGGAGCTGGCATCTTTATTCTGTTTTTGTATTGGTGCCTTTCCCCCCAAAGCAGTATAGTTTTTATTATCAACAGAAATTATCTCCACGGAATTCCTGTTTTCTGCCTCAAAAGATGCACTAATCTGATGAAGCATAAGAACTGGATCCTCATTAGGATCAGATGAAGCATCAGGACGTCTTAGAACATCCGCTATAATCCCACTATCAACTGTTGATTCTTCATTTCCAAGATCAGACATCTGCCTATACAGTTCAAGTTCCTTCTCCAAAAAGTGTTTCTCCCTCTCTGTCCGCACCAGGATCTCCGTTAGAATGTTCATCTCCTCTGCTTCGTAAGCAGATTTCTCTTCGATTAATCTCTGGTATTGCCGAGCATCCATTTCAATAGATGCCTTCTCCTCTTGTAGACGTAAGATCATAGCCATAGCCTCATCTGCGGCAGATGCGGCAGCATTTCTTTCCTTCTCAAGCTCAAGGCAGAGAGCAGCTCGAGCTTCTTGTTCGTGTTCTAAGGCTCGTTCCAAAAGGCTTAGTCTCTTTTTCTCATCGAAGCTGGAATCCAGTTCGCCATAATGTCTCAGCTCGTCAACGGATGCAAAGTTCTTTCCAATGTGCTCAACTTCATCAGGAAATCCATTCAATTCAAAGCTGTCTCTCTCGCCCAATCTCATAACAAGTGGAGGGTGGCAACCATCTGTATTCACCATAAAGAGAAGCATTTAGATTCATACATATTAGAAAACCAAGGATTTAATGTTAGTAAAATAAGGGAGGCTACAAATTGTGGAAATTAAAATTTTGAATTTGAGGTATCTTCTTTTATGCCCCAACTAGTCTGGGTTGAAGCTTAGGTTGTTGCTGCTTGTTGTATCCTCTTTTTCCATGGTTATTTGACTGAAAAGTAGTAGCTGATTTTGCTCAAACATATTGAATGTTACCAAAAATTTCTTCCTTCTCTTTTATCCATAAACGAATTATACCAAAAAATTCTTAGGCATAAGAGGTAAAATACTCGCTTGAAAGCATTTGATTGATAGTAAAATAACTATTTCTTCATACCATTTACACCCAAAAAGGGCTGTTTAAGTTACACTACTATACGGCATCTTTCAACATTTTGTTTTGGAAATAAAAAGGCAGACACATGTTCTAAGTCCACCAATATGTCTCCAGATCTTCTTCCCTTATCAGCGGAATAAGGCTCATAGCAACCTTAGAATGCAACCATAACAACAACTACTTCTACTACTCAATCCAACAACTACTTCTACTACTCAATCCCAAGCTAGTCTTGGCAGCTAAGGATGCAATAATAAGCTGAAAAGTACACAAAAAAAACAATGACTAAACATCAAACATACAAAGGAGAGCATTACAACTACAACTACAACAACAACAACACAGTATAATCCCACAAGTGAGGTCTGGGGAGGGCAGTGTTTACGCAGACCTTACCCCTATCCTAGGGGTAGAGAGGTTGTTTCCGATAGACCCTCGGCTCAAAAGAGTATTAGCATCTCTAAAATCAAAAATACATTGTGTCATCTTCAATCAATCATTTACCTTCTTTATTAATACTAGGCGGAGATGGAGGAGCAAGCGGAAACTCTTCACATGGAGGATCATATGATGAAACTGATGAAAATCTCCCAAAATCAACAGCTGCTTTACGCCTTCTTCGACGAATCCCTCCTCTTTGTTTCAGATTCATCACCCCTTTCCCCTTTATCCCAAGCCTTCCTCCACTCACACCTGATGAATTTACTGCCCCAAATTCATTCCTTGGACTTAACTCAATCCTAGCAATATTATTATGTGACTTTCTTGCATCTGATACTGAACTACATGAAGCCTCATCACCCATTTCAAGATACCTATTAGGACTATTCTCCCTTTCGCCAATTAATCTCCAATTCAAATTACAATTCTGTTCCTTTCCCCACATGGTATCATTAAAAGGGAAATTTGCTTTTACAGAAAGTTGAACATTAGACACTTTTTCAGCTGGGAAATCAATCAAGAGTCTATGAAAACATAAATTTCCATTACCAAAAAGACCATCACAAGGACATGGCAATCTTAAACCAAAAAAACCAAGAAACTTTGATGCTAAATAAGCTACTGTTGCTGCACAAAGCAAGAAATATGCTATAGCTAGATCAACAAAAGCTGCCACAATACCACTCAAACTCCACATATAGCTACCCTCACACGCCATTTATTCACCCCAAAATACAAGAAAAAATGCCAACTTTACTACTTAACAAAGTAAAGGGTCCACCTTTTATCTGATAAATTTGCACAAAAAAAAAAAAAAATTTCCCTTAGAGATCACCAATTGATTCCTTCAGGAAAATTCAAGAGCAAACCAACCAGACAAAATATCCCATCAAATTTTTTACCCCAAAATTCTAGCAAAAATTCCAACTTTACTACGTACTAAACAAATTAAAGGGTCCAGTTTTTTCTGATAAACTTGCAGAAAAAATGAACTTTCTCCCCTTCAAGAAAACCCACGAGCAAACCAATCAGAAAAAAATATCCCATAAAATTTTAGACCTTGCAATATAGTGGAAACTGTTGTTTCTTGATTTAGGTACCCCTAATAATGAATGTTTTGAAGTAGACATAGGACTTTTCTCACATGTAAAAGTGTTCTGTACAGATTTTTATTGTTTTTCTGTAGGCTTTTACGATGTCGTATTACGGCTTTGAGTGTTTCATTAGTCACAATCGTCAACTGATTGTAGCTTCAGTAGACACCACGTGCATTTTTCAATGTGACATTATTGTTGTCATCATTATAGTAGTAGTACTATATAGCTAACTTCTATCCGTTTAGCGCCTTCTAAAAATTTGTTAGCTTCCTTTTTGAAAAAATAATGTTTGACATCAAAATTCAAAGCATTCTAGATGTCTGAATTTACTTGTTTCTCCGATCATAAATATTTAATCAGCCGGCTCGCAAAATTTGGCTGAGTTGATTGGGCGAGTGATTTTTCATATGGGAGATCTGAAATCGATTCACTTCACCAACAGCTTCCTCAATCAGTGCTCGTCGATATGCCTAGTGCGGTTTACATTTCCTTTGTAGTTTACGAGTTAGCACAGTGAGCAGGTTATTCAATGCGCACCCTAAGAATAGCTCCAACAAATTTCTCTGGAAATTTTTCAAAAAAATATTTAATCGCCTTTTAAATACCTTCTAAGTTTGACTCCTTTTATTTGGTATACACACATGGACATATCTGTAACGTGTATAGATTCACATGAACGTAATAATTTTTGTTAGGATTTAAGAAATTAATTAAATTATAAATTTAATTAGTGTTATTATATATTTGAAATCGTGTAAAAACTTATAAATTTTAAATTCTAAATCTAGTACTATCGCTTGCCTTAATTACCCTTGACCTCATAGGCGACTTATGTGATAAGGAGCATGACTACAATTTATTTTAGACGCTTGAGAATGGAAAAAATTAAGGAAAAACTAACTTTTAAATCAAATTGACCAAATGAGTTACTGTAACTTATAAACAACAACATATCCAGTATTATCGTACATTATGGGGTCTAGAGAGGGTAGTGTGTACGCAGACCTTACCCTTACCTTGTGAGGATAGAGAGGCTGGTTCCAATAGATCCTCGGTTCAGGAAAGCATAAGCACCATATTAATGAAAATATAAACAAGAAGGGACAGTACCAAAAAAACAATATAAAAGAGAATAAAAACAACAAGATAGTAAGGTGATCAACAATGAAAGAAAACAACGGTTAGTCATAAAACCCCATTACCAACAGAAAGCGAGATTGTGTGCCAATACAACTGTTATGAACACTCTAGACTACCTACTCTACTACCATAATCCTCGACCTTCATACCTTGCTATCAAGGGTCATGTCCTCGGTCAGCTGAAGTTGCATCATGTCTTGTCTAATCACCTTATAAGCCACAATAAATAACTAAATGAGAAAAAAGTTAACTTCCAAACCTAAGATAAAGAGAAAAAGCAAACTATACTATGCCTACAATTATTGGGGTATTATCACTATACACATCGAAATCTTAATGGATTGAGTTAAATACTAAATTCAAGATACTACAAGACCTCTTGAAATTCTAGGAGTCTGTTAGTGTTGCTTAGAGGCTACTCTACCAAAACCCTAGGTCACTCTTATAAAAAGGGTTACATAATCCTTAAAAAAGATCTCAAAACTGGAGATCATCTCGAAAATCCCATAAACTCACGAGATATTCACAAAGAGATCAAGAAGTGGCCGGATAATTCTTGATAATCAAATACTTCAAGAAGATCCACAACATACTTCATGGATATCAAATAAATGCATGAAAGCCCGCACCATCCTACGTTCGAGAAGCACGTTGTTCTAGCCCTCGAATTGCACGGAGATAATCAGGAGAGAAGAATCAAGGGGATAAACAGAATTGTACCCGCATCTTTTTATGAATAAAATTATGTTTCTTCATATTTATATTGTGGTTGCAATTTATTTTTGAATCACGAAAATTTATTGCGAACAATCACTTTTTGCCTGCGCCAGAAACTATTGACATTTGGCAGTCGAAAAAGTATATAATTTTTGTATATATCATACAGAATGTATATATATACAAAAAATATATATTTTTGCGATTATTATTTTTACAGCGAGTATACAACGTCATTTTTTCACTAAGTATTCAAGGTTCTACTTATGAAGTGAAAGCAACATTTGAGACCATATTAGCCATACGATATATGTATGTCTATACCTCTAATAAATAAGAAAAAATGAAAAGAAAAAAAAAGAAGCGGAAAATCAAATTTTAGCATAGAATAGCGGTAATTCAGAGATCTCTAGTTCTAGTTCGGTTTGGATCGGTTTTTTCCTTAAAAGAGACCAAATTAAGTATGTCGGTTTTTCAAATATTAGAACCAAAGCAAACAAATTAAGTCGGTTTTTTCTCGATTCGGTTTATGTCGGGTTTTGTCGATTTTTCGGTTTTCGGTTATTTGTCGGTTTTTTCTTAAATATAAGACATACACTACCAAACACATATTCCGGCGATCACGTTTTCAACGTAACACTATCAAATCAATTGCCCTTTGAGAAATCTATTATTTACCAGGATATATTGTTGATAATTGAATCAAATAGTGATGAATAATTTCAGGACTCAATTAAAAATATATTATTTTTAACACGAAATGGATTCTTACACTTAACAAAAGAAAACTACCAATCAAACTAGAATGTAAAGGTAAAGAACTATACTAAAAGTGCAAACTATTAACATTTACCATTAAATTTTTGAAACTTTATATAAAAATATATATATAAGTAGGTGTAATAATAAATTTGAAATAGCTACTCCAATAGTCGGTTTGGTTCCTTTTTTTCGATTTTTTTCTGATTAAAACCAAAATCAAACCAAATTTGATCGGTTTTTAAAATTCAAAACTAAAACTAAACCAAACCAAAAAGTATCGATTTTTATGGTCGATTTAGTTTGGTTTCCGATTTTTCAGGTTTTTATGAACACCCCGTCAAAAAGGAACTAAAAGAAATAAACAAATAGAAGAGGATAATTAAGAGAAAGGTCCAGGCGCCCAAACGGATAGAAGTTGCTATTATGATAAAGAATGCTAAAAATTTTGGACATAATTGCTACTACAGCTTATATATCAAATAACTAATTTTAGCAAAATGATTGGACTATTTACCAGACAATATTTTTATTTTAATACGTTTGGAAAGAATAGTTATTTTTATATTTATAAATACTTTTGAATCAAAGGCCTATCAGAAATATTCTCTATACCTTCTTAATGTATGGATAAGGTTCGCGTACACACGACCCTCCCCAACCCTACTTGTGATTGAGCTTGTTATTATTTTTATTGTATATTTAAAAATAATTTAATTTTAAAATTTTTATTTTATTTTTAATAATTTAATTTAATACTCCCTCCGGTCCATAATAAGTGACCTTTTTGCCTTTTTATTTTAGTCCAAATAAGTGACATTTTATATAATCAAGAAGGAATTAATTTTATTTTTTTAAATTTGCTTTGTTTAGAAATCCCAATATGTCAAGTTAACAATATGCTAATTTTAATTAAGGGTAATTTAGTTAAAATATCCTCTCTTTTTTCTAGGAGTTAGTATTTTCTCAAAGGGTGTGTCAAATATTGAAAAATTATTTATTATGGATCGAAGGGAGTAGCACTTTATATCCGATCAAATATATTCACATAAAATCATGGAACTAATATTTTTTATTTTTAAGAAAACATGAACGCGAAGTAAACCAATTATTTTAGCTAACTTCGTATATAAGGTATCTTAGATTATTCCCTCTCTTTTATCTTATCCTGAGCCTTTCCATACCAGAGAAGAAGAAAAAATAACCAAATCTTTCTTTTTCTCTAAGAATTTATTTAAGTATTTATAATATGAGTCGATATTAATGTAGTAAAGTGGATAAGATATTCAACTGCCAAAAGTGATGACATGTAGTTCAATTTCTTTTGTTTCATTCACGCCGTTTTCCTCCATTTTCTTCTCCCTACCATAAAGATCCAAGCAATCCGACATGATTTTAATAGAATAATTATTTTAGCTGATTTCATGTATGGTATGTTGTTTTTCCGAAACTATATAAAAATGAGGATAGTGATTTACATTCATTGAAATTCCTTTGGTTAGAATGTTTATGTTCTCAAGAATTAAATGGATTAAAGTTTATCAACATTTACATTAAACTAATGAATGCAAGACGTGTATTCTAACTCTAATATTTAGCAGATAAAGTTAAATTGATCGGTTTAGTACAATTATTTGGGAGAAAATAAAAAATAGCGAGATTTACAATTGGTAATTGAAAAATAGCCATAGTTTCAAAAGTAATCAAATTTAGCCATCTTTTCATGTAAAGATAAAATCTGAACAAAACGCCGTTAAAAATCCTGAAATATTCCAACATAATATGCCGGAGTTCGAACTTTTACATATGAGATTCCAGCATAATGTGCTGGAGTTTCAACATAATATGCTGGAAGTTTATACGCATGAGCTTCATATCTAGCATATTATACTGGAACTTTCTGTGTGATGGAGTTCCAACATAATATGCTGGAAGTTTAAATGCAAGAGCTCTATAATCCAGCATATTATGCTGGAATTTTTCATGTTTCAGCAAAATAATATCTATTTTATAAGACAAAATTACACCATAATGCACTTCATAAGTAGACCTTGCACTATTTTAGCCCAGTTACAAGTTTGCAAATGTGTAGCCAAATATTAATAAGACATTTTCTTTTAACCTCTAGCTATAATAACCTCATCTTTTTTCTCATCACCTACCTACCGTATTGTAGCTCCCTCCTCATTTTTCACCTATAAATATTTAATTTAATTAATAAAAAAGTATCATATGCAAACAAAAAATGAAAACGAAAATCAGTTCCCTATTTTAGTGTAACCATTGATCGAGACGCTCAGTCAACACTCATTCATGCCTTCTCCCATAATTAATATTTCTCCGAATTGTTTTTTTTCGTTTTCTTATTTGTGTATCTTTAGGCGTGAAATATCCCTGAGTTTTTATTCTCTTTTTTCCTCAAGTTTATTCATACCTATCACAACTACAAAACGCAAAATCAGACGCGAGAAACCTAAAATCTCATCCCGTTCAATGCTAATCTTCTTAAATTTCGATTATGATTTTGTGAGAAATTTGGAGTGGGTATTGTTTGAACTTATTAGAAATAGTCTAAGTAGGTTGTATACAAAGTTTGAAGTTATTTGCTGGAGATTTGGACTAGTTTTATACAAGAATTGCAAGTGAAAATCGTACAAAAAGTTCATCATAGATGCTTATACACTTTTATACAATGTTATACACTTTTATACAAAGAGATACATTATGTATATAGTTGTATAAAAGTGTATAAAGATGTATAATCACAATAGTAAAAATATTTGTGATACACTATGTATATACGTGTATAAGAAGAATGAGAAGAAAAAGAAGTAGAAGAAGAAGAAAATGTGAGAACTTCACCAAATACCTGTATATAATGTATCAACCTTGTATAAATAGTGTATAAGAGGTGTTTATACACTTTATATACTATTTATACAATATTATATATTATCATACAAATGAATCCTATCAATGGATCTTCACGGGTTCTTCTTCTTCCTTGGGCATCCTATGAAATTTAACTCAAATCCAGCATAAATCTACTCCAACTCACTTGAAATTTAAGTTTTGAACTACTGTTGATAATTCCAATCAATTGGGACAACACCCATTCCAAAAAACTAACAAATCGAAAAACCCAATTTTTTGAAATCGAATCTTTGAACCATAAGTGACAAAATTACAGAATAATGTACTTCATAAGAGATTACCATCTTTGAAACTGGAAGAAGAATTGAAGGATAATAACAATGGTAGAAAAATTTTGGGGTGCACAGTACAAAGGCGTGACATGGGAAGAAGAAGAAGAAGAACGAAGAAAATAAAGGTGGGCTAACCGATGAAAAGTAATTTTCAGGTTATGTACAACTTGGGCTACACTGGGTAAGGGCACCAAACGTGGGTCATTTTCTGATGGGTTGTTGGGCCAAGTGTAATTCTTTTATTTTTTAATGACTTTTCAAACGCTAGCTATTTTTCTATTACTAGTCCGAAAACTGGCTAGCCCGTATTATTTTCACTTAAAATTTGCACTCTCAGAATTGAGATCTTAGGAACTTGAAATTCATTTTTGAAGCGGCTAAACTTACAAAATCATGTAAACTTTGGCTAATCTTATATAAGGGTCCTAAAAACGGCTATATATACACTTACCCCCTATGTTTATAGAAAGGAAAATCACATTGTATAACCGCTTTCAAAATAATAGCCGAAAAAATGTATATTTTTTTGTATACAAAAATTATACCGAATGTAAATAGTTTCTGACGCGGGCTAAAAGTGAAAAAGACTCATATAGAAAAGGGCTGACAGTTTTGGGCCCCCGAATGCATATGTTAGATATGAGAATGGATTTGGGTGGAACTAGCAGAGCAAAGCCCAATCCTGCAGATAACGTAGTTAAATGTATCTCAAGAAAAATGGGTAGTCATTCAGAAAATCCTACAGTCAAGTACAGAAGAATGATCTTCCTAAGAAAAGGTAGTTGAAATGATTAAACTTACAGAATATACAAAGAAAGTAAACTTAAAGAATATAAAAGTTGCATGTGGAATTCAACATTTCTGATCTTTTTGGATCAAAGGGATAGAGGGGGAACATATCTTATATAATATTGGACTGAGATAAGCTTAAATGGAGCGACACGCTTCATATAGCCGATTTCAATCAGGAATTAGTCATCATCCATTGCACCTGCCTTATATTGTTTTCCACAGGCAAGACATCCGCATTAGCAAAAGCTCGTGGTCTCTTCTTTAGAGCACCGATGCTTGTGGGAGAAACCGGACTTCTATTTGATGGAAAGCAGACGTCGATCAAGCAATCTCCAATTCTAGCAGGCATGTTAGGAGCAATTTTGTTTTCAAAACTTGTAACAACTTCGGGTAATGTAGGAACTGTAACAATCCCATCACAGTCGCTCTCAACTTTAATTGCCAATTCAGAAAGCTGTTCCCTGGCCGCGTCAAGATCAGGAGATGCCATGGCCTTGTAGTTAAGAGCTTTACATGCTTTCTCAAGAATTGTTTGCAAATACTTGCCCTGTGCTTCAATACGGAGCTGGACATGGCGCTGTACCTACTTTGATAAACCAAAATAACTTTTGTTTGATTATAATAACATACCATAAACTAACCATCATATAAGAACTTATCAGATGTTACATTTGGTCCAAGTTAAAAAAGCATGTCGGACTTCAACAATTTACAGATGGAAATGATCGAAAGGCATAAAACTCAGCCATGTTTGGTATTTAAATTGACCTGTCATCAGTAACTTTACAAAATATAACACTATTTATGCTGTCAAGTGCACTAAGCTCCCGCTATGCGCGTAGGGGAAAGCCGGACCACAAGGGTATTGTACGCAGCCTTATCCTACATTTCTGCGAGAGAATGTTTCCACGGCTCTAACCCGTGATCTCCTAGTCACATGACAGCAACTTTACCGGTTACGCCAAGGCTCCCCTTCAATACCATTTATTCTGCATTACTCAACAAAGCAACCTACTCTGATATTCATAAATACACAAAACTTGGAAGACTACATCCTTCTGTAATTTATAGTCCCTTCCCCAACCTCAAAAGCTAATAAAGGAGAAAAAGAAAAAGAGAAAGAGAACAAGAAAATAAATATTCTTTGACGGTTGGCCGAAACATATTTACATGCATTCGGTATGTGAAAGGCCAGCTCATATGTCTCAACTGATTGAAGAGTGGGAATTCAGTACAGGTAGTAAATGTGTTTTGTGTTTTATTTCCTTTTTTTCTTCCCAAAAATACCTCTAGTCAAAATTAGGGAGCTTTGGTTACTGCATTTTGGTTGAGAGATTTCACAAAGTCTGGCAACCTTTGGTCGAAGGCTAAGCTATTAGTCAACAATGTCATGAAGCCACAGAATCATCTTGATCACTAGGCACTAAGGTCTGAAGTGTTGGATGCAAATAAATTCCCGCATTAGAAGTTGATAAGAAAAAGAAGCTACATGTAAGGCAGAGATACTCTTAATAGTTAATAGTGAGAGGCTTTTAGGGGAAAAAACGTGCGAGCTTGACTGAAAGGGGACAGTATATCACCATGTTAAGAGTGTATTTGGGTTGCGTTAGCCCAACAGGAGGTTAGACACATAATTACTGTGAGAAAGCACGGGAGAAAATATATTATTGATGTATATACATATGTTACAATGAGCCCTATATATATACACACATAACATGTCCTACTCCTAACATATATTGGATTAGGGTTATTTATTTACTCCTATTTACATGACTATTCTAACACTCCCCCTCAAGCTGGTGCATATAAATCATATGTACCAAGCTTGTTACATATGTAGTTAATACGAGGACCAGTGAGGGACTTGGTGAAAATATCTGCAAGCTAATCATTCGACTTCACAAACTTTGTAGCAATATCTCCCGAGAGTATCTTTTCTCTAACAAAGTGACAGTCAATCTCAATGTGTTTAGTTCTCTCATGGAACACTGGATTTGACGCAATATGAAGAGCAGCTTGATTATCACACACAAGTCCCATCTGACTAATCTCACCAAATTTCAACTCCTTGAGCAACTGTTTGATCCAAATTAGCTCACATGTCGCCATAGCCATTGCTCGATATTCTGCTTCTGCACTAGACCGAGCAACCACATTCTGTTTCTTGCTCTTCCAGGACACCAAATTTCCTCCTACCAAGACACAATATCCAGACGTAGAACGTCTATCAGAAGGTGATCCTGCCCAATCAGCATCTGAGTATCCAACGATCTGCTCATGGCCTCGACCCTCAAACAATAAACCTTTGCCTGGAGCTGATTTTATATACCGAAGAATGCGAACAACTGCATCCCATTGACTATCACACGGAGAATCCATAAACTGACTCACAACACTCACAGAAAAGGAAATGTCAGGTCTTGTCACTGTAAGGTAATTTAATTTACCAACTAACCGTCTATATCTTGCAGGATCGCTAAGAGGTTCCCCCTGTCCTGGCATAAGTTTAGAATCGGATCCATCGGAGTGTCAACCGGTCTACAACCTGTCATTCCTGTCTCTTCAAGAATATCTAAGGCATACTTTCGTTGTGAGATCACAACACCTGAGCTAGACTGAGCGACCTCAATACCCAGAAAATACTTTAGTTTGCCCAGATCCTTAGTCTGAAAGTGTTGCAAGAGATGTTGCTTCAATTTAGTAATACCATCCTGGTCATTGCCGGTAATAACAATGTCGTCAACATAGACCACCAGATAAATACAGAGACTCGAGGCAGAATGCCGATAGAATACAGAGTGATCAGCTTCACTCTGAATCATGCCAAATTCTCGAATAACTGTGCTGAACTTACCAAACCAGGCTCGAGGAGACTGCTTTAGACCATAAAGTGACCGACGCAAGCGACATACAAGGCCACGAGACTCCCCCTGAGCAACAAACCCAGGTGGTTGCTCCATATAAACTTCATCCTCAAGGTCACCGTGTAAAAAAACATTCTTAATGTCTAGCTGATAGAGGGGCCAATGGCGAACAGCAGCCATGGATAGAAAAAGGCGGACTGATGCTATCTTAGCCACAGGAGAGAAGGTATCACTGTAATCGAGCCCAAATATCTGAGTATATCCTTTGGCAACAAGACGAGCCTTAAGACGATCAACCTTACCATCCGGACCAACCTTGACTGCATACACCCAACGACAACCAACAGTAGATTTACCTGAAGGAAGAGGGACGAGCTCCCAAGTACCACTCGTATGTAAAGCAGACATCTCGTCAATCATAGCCTGTCGCCATCCTGGATGAGACAATGCTTCACCGGTAGACTTAGGGATGGAAACAGAGGACAAAGAAGATAGAAAAGCATAATAGGGTGATGACAAACGATGATAACTCAAACCGACATAATGGGGATTAGGATTAAGGGTGG
The DNA here is from genome assembly GCF_001879085.1 of Nicotiana attenuata. Classification (NCBI taxonomy): domain Eukaryota; kingdom Viridiplantae; phylum Streptophyta; class Magnoliopsida; order Solanales; family Solanaceae; genus Nicotiana; species Nicotiana attenuata. The sequence continues at coordinate 46,104,788 of NC_032000.1, read as the reverse complement.
CCCGTATACCTTTCCGAAGTGCAATCGGTTGATTAAGAGGAGACAAGTCCGCAGTATTAGCAGGGTCAGGTGCAGGACGTGAATCAGCTGGACCTGATGCTGGGCGCGGACGACGATGATATGTCAAAAGTGGTGTTCCTGTGGCAGGGAGTCTAGGAGGAGCCACACTAGACTCCTCAACGGTTGGAATGGATAAGACTTCTATAGCGGAAGGTGAAGGAGGAGCTATAGGAGACTCGGGTAAGACTTCTGTGGCGGAAGGTGAAGGAGGAGCTATAGTAGACTCCTTAAAGGTCGGTATAGGTAAGACCTCAGATATATCAAGGGGGTCAGAAAGGTCAGAAGAGGTAAAGAAAGGTTTAGACTCAAAAAATGTGACGTCAGAGGACATAAAGTACCTACGAAGATCAAGTGAGTAACAACGATATCCCTTCTGAACACGAGAATAACCAAGGAAGACACACTTGAGAGCACGAGGAGCTAACTTATCTTTCCCAGGGGCTAGGTTATGAACGAAACAAGTGCTCCCAAAAACACGAGGGGGAACAGAGTATACGGGTGATTGGGGAAACAATACTGCATACGGTATCTGATTCTGGATGGGAGAGGAAGGCATCCGATTAACTAAATAACAAGCTGTGAGAACTGCATCGCCCCAAAAACGCAGCGGAACATGAGATTCAATGAGAAGTGTGCGAGCAGTCTCAATGATGTGCCTATTCTTTCTCTCTGCAACCCCATTTTGCTGAGGGGTATAAGGACAAGAGGTCTGATGAATAATTCCTTGAGAAGTCATAAACTGCTGAAATTGAGAGGATAAATATTCTAAGGCATTATCACTGCGAAAAGTGCGAATGGAAACACCAAATTGATTTTTAATTTCAGCACAAAAATTCTGGAATATAGAAAACAACTCAGAACGATCTTTCATTAAGAAAATCCAAGTACATCTTGAATGATCATCAATAAAACTAACAAAATAACGAAATCCCAAGGTTGAACTGACTCTACTAGGACCCCATATATCAGAGTGAACTAAAGAAAAAATAGACTCTGCGTGACTCTCAATACTACGAGGATAGGAGGCTCGGGTATGTTTCCCGAGCTGACATGACTCACACTCTAATGTGGATAAACTAGACAAACCAGGCACCATCTTCTGAAGCTTGGATAAGCTTGGATGTCCTAAACGTCTGTGAATTAGGTCCGGAGGATCTGTAACTAGACATGCCTTGGAGGATTTTAGGGAGTTAAGGTAGTAAAGCCCTTCTGATTCAAGTCCTGTTCCAATCGTCTGCCCTGTACTGCGGTCCTGCATAATAAAAGAATCATCAATAAAATATATACCACAATGGAGGGCACGAGTCAAACGACTAACAGATGCAAGATTAAAAGGACAGCCAGGGACATAGAGAACGGAATCTAGAGTGACAGAGGGTAGGGGATTCGCTTGTCCAACTCCTTTTGCTTTGGTTTGAGACCCATTGGCTAAAGTAACAGTGGGAAGAGACTGTGAATACGCAATATTTGACAAAAGTGATTTATTACCAGAGATATGATCAGAAGCGGCTGAGTCCACAACCCATTGTCCAGGAGGACTAGACTGGGAAACACAAGCAAAAGAATTACCAGCAACAGAAGTATTAGTCTGAGCAACAGAAGCTACTTGTGGAGATGTCTGCTTACTTGCTCGATACTGAAGGAACTCATTATACTCCCCTTCAGATAAAGAAAATCCCTGGTTACCTGTAGTCTCAGTCTGAGCAACATAAGCATTTTTGGTTGGGCGGCCATGTAAAGAATAGCATACATCACGAGTGTGTCCAAGTTTATGACAATAGGAGCACTTGGGTCTAGATCTTCCAAAACGACCTCCTCCTCGTCTATTCTCCATAGTATGAGATGCCCGATTGTCCACTGATTGGGATACGAGGACAGATGAGTCAAGTGTCTGTGATGAGCTCACTGGGTGACTAGGTGCTGCAGCAAGGCGAAGTAATCGAGAGAATAATTCATCAACTGTGGGGACGGTTGGACTAGCCAAAATCTGGTCACGTACTGAATCAAGGTCATTAGGGAGTCCAGCGAGTGTAAGAACTAGAAACATCTTCTGTCGTTGCTCTTGTTGTTTTTCAATACTAGCAGAAACTGGCATCAACGTCTCAAATTCTTCCATGACTGCCTGAACTTGTCCCAAGTAAGTAGACATATCTAATTCCTGTTTCTTCAAGCTTGTCATTCGCGATATTACATCATAGAAACGAGATATGTCATTAGTGTATAGATTACGAGCCTTTTCCCAAACTAAATAACATGTCTGGAATGGACGGAACAAGGGCATCAACTTGGAATCAATAGATCGCCACAGGATACTACATAACTGAGCATCGACCTTCTCCCATTGTGTTTTGGCCTTTTCATCACCTTCGCTAGCCTTTTTTGTTAAATGATCTTGAACTCCTTGACCTTTACACCACAACTCGACAGATGAAGCCCAATCTAAGTAGTTTGAACCTCCCATTAAAGGTTCTGAGGTAATCATAACACCGGAACTGCCAGAACTCGGGTTTCTAGACCCGAAAGCATCGACTCCCAAAGACATGGTTGGATTATCACTAAATAACAAAAAAGAATCAACTGAAAATTCTCTGAGACAGATGAAGAAAACACTGTGTTTGCCGGAAAAGTACTGTAGCTGCAGGAAAAATCAGTGTAGTCGCCGGAAAAACTCAAAGTGGTCGGAATTAAAAAATAAAAATATGGACAGGCTCGGAATTGCAGGGCGATCCAACTGTCCTGAAGAAGCGAAGCCGAAAAATGGCCGGAAGAGGCCTCACGCGCCGGCGCGTGGGACAGACGCGCCGGCGGCGGCAGAGTTCCGACAGGCGCGTGACGGCGCGTGGAGGGCTATTTTCCGGTGATTTTTTCTGGGGTTTGGTCGGATCTCTCTTGGGAACCTTGTGGTGGTGTTGGATTTTGCACAACACTGTTAATTAGTGACTTTGACGCAATAAGTCACTTAGGTCACCGGAAAATTGCACGGTGACTGAGTTCTTTCTTCCCGGAAGTCGCTGGAATGATGCACAGCGATATGTTTCTCACTAAAGCTCTGATACCATGTGAGAAAGCACGGGAGAAAATATATTATTGATGTATATACATATGTTACAATGAGCCCTATATATATACACACATAACATGTCCTACTCCTAACATATATTGGATTAGGGTTATTTATTTACTCCTATTTACATGAAAACACTAAAATGAGCAAGAAGAGGGGAAGGGACCAACCTCTAGCTGCTCATGTAGTCTACGCTGGACTTCCATCTGTACTCGAAAAGCCTCGGTAACTTGGTACCCACTGCTGAAAAGATTTAAAAACATATAAAATTGATGCAAATCACACAACTTTTTCCAAAGAAGAACTTCTGAAGACAGTACATACTCATTTATATCCTGGGTGACTACTTTTGATGAACCCGATGCAGATGAACCTGTATCTTGACTCTCTGCCACAGATGACGCTGTTAACACACATAGCTAGTAACAATGTAAAAATTAGGATTCAACTGCTCAGAAGGGTAAGATATAAAAACAACCATCTTTTCTTCCTTATGGAGATAGTAATCCCCATACTCACATGTCGATCATATAGTCCGTTCTTGTCTATATATACAATAACAACAACAAACCCAGTGTATCCACAAGTAGGGTCTGGGGAGGGTAGTGTATACGCAGCGTTACTCCTACCTTGTGAAGGTAGAGGTTGTTTCTGATAGACCCTCGGCTTGGGGGAAGCATAGTCACACCGCTTGTTGGAAAGAAAACAATAGTGTATAAACCGTTCTTGTCTATATATATCCTCCCGTGATTCACATATACTCTCATGCCCTTATATCAACGACACTGATTATATTTACTCCTCTCGGAGGTGTCAATAGCAAACATATAAACGACACTGATTATATTTAAAGCAAATGGCCTAAAAGATATACTATTTAGAGTGGACAGAAAGTCTCCTCTACAGATAGCATAGCGAATTGAAAGAGAGCAACAAGAGAAGAATGGCAATCAGACACTGGAATTTACACAGAATTAGCATTGATCGGATGGTACTCAGAAATCCTTTCAACATTATCGCGGAGATATATCATATATCACATATGCAGCACGCTCAAAAATCAAAATTGCATGTTATTTCTCCGTTTGGCCATAAATAATACTTAAGTATTTGCAAAACTGGTTTGGCCATCGGTATTTGCGAAAAGTGAGCTTCAATATTTGAAAAATTGTGAAATGTTGAAAACTTGCTTGAGTAGTATTTCAAGTGAATAATGGGTTTTACTCGCAAATCTTTAGCTCTATTCCAAGAGATATTATTCCCAAAAACAACTTCAATTTCCAAATATGATTTTCCAACTTCAACCTCAACTACTCTTTTTCAAAAAAACAAACTTAAACCAAATAGCGCCCACAAGAATGATTTCAAGTAGTGCATTAAATTTGTAGGTACATAGTCATCTTTTTTATTGTAGGTACATAGTCCTTAACGCGCTGTATAAGGAAATGGAGAAGTTGCATGCAAGCCATAATAATTAGGATAATTTGAAGGCATAGATCAGAGTGTTCAAAGAAAAATTCTCCAATACCATCTTTATAGTTCTCAGCTGACTCCTTAGATTGCTTCCCTAGGCGGTATTTCTGCAAGGAGATGGAAAATATGAAGAGCTCAGGATATGCTTGCAAACTATAAAAGAAAAACTTTGAACTACTTATTGTAGATCTCTTTCCATTTCGACCTGAATCCTTATGCTTTCTTGTTTGGCTAAAACTGAGAATTAAACTGAGCTGTGTGAAGTATTTATTCTTCATCTGTTTCTATTTCGGTCTGAAACTTTTTCTTTTCTTCTTCATCTAAAACTGAAAGTTAAACTGAACTGTACATAGTCCTTGTATCAACAACTATGCTTCAATCCCAAACAAGTTGCGATCTGCTATATGAGTCCTCATTGGCCATGTTTCTCCATTTAAATTCAGTGACATCATGAATTTATCATTATAACCATTTCGTCAAAGCGGTGAAAATCATGAACAAAACCATTTCAATCCTCATGACTTTGAACTTAAACGATTTAAGGCCTAGCTTCTTATCTAAGTAAATTCAAAATTAGGAAGTTAGCAAAATTTCTGAAATTGGGTCAAAGTTGCCCCTAATTCAATTTGTAAGATACTTGATTATGGTTGTAGTTAAGCTAAATTCTTCACCCCTAGCGCGTAGATGGATCTTGCGGTCGATTCTTGATTGAATACAGGGAAGCAGCATCTTGGCAACTAAACACAAATTCTGTTCAGAAAATATGAGACGAGAAATGAACCTGGAGATGTGACTTCAAATGATATAGGGTGAGTCCTTTCACCCCCATCGCCTTCATAATTGTTTTTGGCGTTGCCTCTGCAAAGCGAAGAAAAAATTCCCACAGTTAACATTGTGTCACTGTCTTACCTTAATAGGACAAGTAAAGCGAAGGTACAATTCAAGAAGAATCTATGAAAATTCTGAAGATTTACGTATAGCAAGACTACTAATTGTTGTTCCAAAACGCAAAACTAAACCAAACCAAATCCAAACAGTAATGTAATCATATGCCATTAATTCATATTAACTTGCATCCTAAGCAGCCTAAAAATGTTATTTTATTCTATAGCAATGTGTAGTGTAATATCAATATGTGTAATATACTAATATGTCGTCTTTTAGCATACCAATTCAGTAGTTTACTCATCCAATGATCCACCATTATCATACTACACGTGCAAGGAAAAAATGAGAGCTTTAAAGTGTGTACAACAACAACAAACCCAGTGAAATCCCACACGTGGGGTCTGGGGAGAGTAGTATGTACGCAGTCCTTACCCCTACCTAGAGAAAGTAGAGACGTTGTTTCCAATAGACCCTCGGCTCAGAAAAGATACAAAGGCGAAGAGGAAAAAAAGGCTCGGGAAAAAGTGTGTGTACAACAGAATAATCGTCAATTTCCAGGAAAATCTTTTTCCTAGAAAGTCTTTATTGTTAGGTTTACCAGAAGTCATTATACTTATAACTATCTTAGATTTTAATTTCATATCATTTGCTCCAACCACTGTCCGTTAGATGTTACTATTATCGATCTCTAATTCTAGAAAATATCATCAAAACACCATCCAAATTTGGTATGGGGAGTTGATAAGGATAATCCAAATCCTAACATATCATTCTCACCAACGTGATCCATTTACTTCACCATTTACTTTAAATTACATTAGCTAGAGTCCTAGTTATAGTCACACTCAAACTCTTGTAAATATCTATTGTACTTATCTATTTAGATTGAAACCTTCCGAATGTACTATATAAATCGTACATAGTTGAAGCAATGAATACAATCCTTTTCCTGCAGATATTGAGATTCATTATGGTTTCAGAGCGTTGAAAAACTCTAACGAGTAGCTCGATCCTGGAAACCTTTTTTTTCGTCAATTCACTTCACTTTGCCTTTTCTCAACATCAAACCAGTTGCAAATCATCCAACAATAATGGCTCCTTCAAACTCCAAAGCCGTTGTTATAACTGCCACTGGTGGCAGCAACCCTCCACAACAAACTCAGCTCATCACCATCAATCCTGCCTTGCAATTGCCTCTCAAGCTCACTGGCAGTCACAATTTTTTGACATGGAAGGCCCAACTTTCTACCCTTCTCATCGGATATGATCTGATGGGATATATTGATGGCACAGAGAAGTGTGCGCCACAGTTCCTTACTGCAACAGATGGTTCAAATACACCCAACCAAGCCTACAAAATTTGGATGAGGCAAGATAGCCTTCTCCGAAATGCAATCATGGCTTCTGTGGAGTACAATAGAACCAGTTATTGCTAATGCCACCACAGCAGCAATTGCCTGGCAGCGCCTTCACACTACATACGCAAGCAAATCCCAAGCTCGAATTTTTGGCCTGCGGGAACAACTATCCACACTTCGAAGAAATTCTGGATCTATTGCTGACTTTATGGGTGAAATCAAATCTCTAGCAGATGAATTGGCAGCGACTGGATCCCCTCTTACCAATGAGGAGTTGACCATCAAAGTTCTTAGTGGTCTAGCCCAGAATACAAGGAAATCTCAGCAGCCATCCGAGCCCGAGACACACCCATCAATTTTGAAGAACTATATGACAAACTACTTGGTCATGAAGTGTTCCTTAAACATGAAGATGCCAAAAAGGAACAACTCACTATCACTGCTCAACTTAACCAGAGAAGCTCCTCGAATAATCGACCTCGTGGTAACAACTTCAATAGCAACCGCAGGTCATCCTCCATAACTGGACGGTTGGGCAACCAACACAGACAACAAATGGATATCCGCCAAGGCAATCCAATAATCAACGGGTGCAATGTCAACTCTGTGATAAATTTGGCCATATCGCCAAAATTTGTCGCTCAAAGTCTCACTCAGCTGCCGAAATGCAAGCCAACTTTGCTGCTCGTAACAACTTACCAAATAATCGTTGGGTGATCGACTCGGGCGCTTCTCACCACATGACAAATGATCCACAAAGTCTTATGTCTGCATCTGACTTCACTGGGAAAGATGAAATCATCATTGGTGACGGTAATGGTATCCCTATTTCACATATAGGACATACTACTCCCTCAAAATCTAACTCTAATAATCCATTTGGGCTAAATAATGTCTTGTGTGCACCTCACATACGAAAAAATCTAATTTCAGTAGCCAAATTCTGTCAACAAAATAATGCCTCTATTGAATTCTTTCCATATTCTTTTCTTGTGAAGGATCTGAGAACGGGGGCATCACTTCTTCAAGGCCATAATAATGGGGATCTCTACGAATGGCCATCACCACCTTCCACTCAATTTGCACTTTCAACCGGTCGTCCACACTACATCTGTGGCATGCTCGCTTTGGTCATCCTCAACCTTGCATCACAAAATTAATTGTCTCGACATTGAATTTTCCAGTCTCTATGTCCAAGTCCTTTACCTTTTGTGATTCTTGTTTATGTAATAAGAGCCATCGGCTTGCATTTGGAATAAATACTTTACAAAGTGTTCGACCTCTTGATATTCTTTAATCAGATGTATGGGGACCTTCTCCTATTTTATCCTTTGATAAGGCTCGTTATTATGTTGTGTTTGTCGACCACTTCACAAAGTACTCTTGGCTTTTCACATTTAAACAAAAATTTCATATCACTGTCATCTTTGATAACTTTAAAAATCAGGCTGAGCAGTACTTTAATACTTCAATTCGTTCTGTCTACAGTGATGGTGGTGGCGAATATCTTGGTCTACGTTCCTTACTCAATAGACTGGGTATTCAACATTTTACAAGCCCACCTTACACTCCCCAACATGTAAGCACAGTCGAACGAAAGCATCGCCACACATAGAGACGACACTTACATTACTACACCATGCTTCTGTTCCACTTCATTTTTGGTCCTTGGCATGTCAGGCAGCCGTATACTTGATCAATCGAATACCGTCACCCACTCTCAAAAATAAATCTCCCTATGAAACATTATTTCACATTGCTCCAAACTACTCAAAACTTCGTGTCTTCGGCTGTTTATGCTATCTGTGGCTCAAGCCATACACAAACCACAAATCAGAAAACAAATCAGATCCATGTATCTTTATGGGGTATGCAAAAATGCCCATCTGTTACAATCCCAAAAATCAGAAATTTTACTCTTCGCGGCATGTTATTTTTGTAGAGCCTGAACAATCTTCCTCGTGTCAATCCCGCTGAACTGGAGTCTTGGCTAATCCGTACCACTCAATCTTCTCCACCCACGGGAGAAGAAACAACTCCTTCCACAAGTTTCTTCCCTGATGACATGCCAACAGTTCCTGCAAATAGAGTTCCCCATGACTCTGCCTTGGCCAGCAGCGAGCCCGCCATCTTACCATCACAGGTAACTTCTTCACGTTATCTACTCCACTTCCTGCTCATATTAGTCCTACTTCTACAGCCAACACTACTGGAACTGAAGCTTCTCAACCTGCAGACTTAACTCAATCACAAACCCCTTCCTCTTCCGGTACCTGCATCTCAGACTTTGCTGTCTAACCAACCTGCTTCATCATTCAATCGACCAGTGACACGATCAATGAACAATATTTTCAAACCAAAAGAGGTGTTTGATTATTTGGCAACAACAGACTCATCCCCTCTTTCGTTAGCACCCAGTACATATCGTCAAGCTAGCCGACATCCTCAATGGCGTTCTGCAATGCAAGCAGAATTTGATGCTCTGCAACTCAATCAAACATGGTCCTTGGTGCCCCCTTCTCCTCATCATAATGTCATAGGATGCAAATGGGTATCCAACATAAAACACAATCCTGATGGCACAGTAGAACGCTATAAAGCTCGACTTGTCGCCAAAGGATATATACCCAACAACCAGGCCTTGACATCAACTCCACATTTAGCCCCGTAGCTAAGCACACCACAATCCGTGTCATTATCTCTGTTGTTGTCACCTTAGGTTGGCCTATCCACCAGTTGGATGTCAATAATGCCTTTCTACAAGGCTCTTTGCACGACACTATTTTTATGAAACAACCTCAAGGCTTTGTGGATCCTCGCTTTCCTGATCATGTATGCCTCTTGAAAAAAGCTATATATGGTCTACGTCAAGCTCCCCGTGCTTGGTACATGGAGCTTCGTTCTTACTTGTTGTCCTGTGGCTTTAATAATGCTCGATCTGATACTTCACTGTTCACCTATCATTGTGGTAATTCTCATCTCTTCCTTCTAGTGTATGTAGACGATATTATTATCACAGGTAACTCAAAGTCTAATGTCCAGTCTATCATAGCGAAGTTGGCAGCTCGATTCTCTCTTAAAGATCTTGGCATCCTCCACTATTTCCTTGGAGTAGAGATTACTCCCTACAATGGTGGTTTAATTCTTACACAACACAAGTACATTTCTGATGTACTGGAACGCCACAACATATTAGATGCAAAAGGGGTGTCCACTCCACTGTCTTGCTCATCAGCTTTGCACTCCACTGTCTTACTCATCAGCTTTGCAAAAGGGGTGTCCAAAGAATATCGAAGAGCTATTGGTGCCTTGCAGTACCTATCACTCACTCGTCCAGATATCTGCTTTGCACTAAACAAATTAGCTCAATTCATACATTCTCCAACAGTTACCCATTGGCAAGCTGTTAAAAGGCTTCTTAGATACCTCAAGCACACTATTACTTATGGCTTACACTTCAAAAAGTCTACGTCTCTATCGCTAACAGCATTTCTCAGATGCCGACTGGGCTGGCAGCCATGACGATTGCATGTCCACATCAGCGTACTTAATTTTCTTGGCTCTAATCCGATTAGTTGGTCTTCCAAAAAGCAACGCACAGCTGCTAGATCATCCACTGAATCAGAATATAAAGCAGTGGCTACAACAGTTGCAGAAATAAATTGGCTATCTAATCTTCTTCATGAACTTTCTTTGAACCAGCTCAAGTTACCAGTTGTATATTGCGACAATAGTGGTGCCACTTATCTTTGTAAAAATCTCGTTTTCCACAGTAGAATGAAGCATGTGGCTGTTGACTTTCATTTTGTGCGCGACCAAGTTTCCAAGGGAGAAATCGTAGTGAAACACATACCAATAGGTGACAGCTAGCTGATCCACTGACAAAGGCTCTTCCTAAGCGGCAATTCTTCCAACAAGTCAACAAGATTGGTCTTCTTTCCATTCAGCCCATCTTGCGGGGGCATGATAAGGATAATCCAAATCCTAACAGATCATTCTCACCAACGTGATCCATTTACTTTAAATTACATTAGCTAGAGTCCTAGTTATAGTCACACTCAAACTCTTGTGAATATATGTTGTAGTTATCTATTTAGATTGAAACCTTCCGAATGTACTATATAAATTGTACATAGTTGAAGCAATGAATACAATCCTTTTCTTGCAGGTATTGAGATTCATTAGCTAGTATGTAAAGTACTCCTTACCCCCACCTTGTGAAGGTAAGAGAGGCGGTTTCCGAAAGACCATCTACAGCAAGCGAAATAGTAACACACTATCCAAATTGCTAACATTGTAATTTCTGACAAACATTTTCTTGAGAAATAGTACTTTTCACTCGCCAACCAAACATCATTATTTTCCTAGAAAATAGTTTCCAGTAAGAAAAATGATCCTACCAAAAGTAGAAAAAGAAAAAAGAGGAAATAATATTAGTAAACTTACTATCAGGGCCACCGAGTTGGGTGACGGCGTCAACGAAGCGTTCATGGAGCTCCGCCGTCCACCGGAGACGAGGCTTATGATCCGCCGTCAAAACCAAGCAAGCATCCCCCAACATATTTTGATATTCACCAACTCCGCCACTGCCACCGCCTATGGCGTTTCCTTCCATACCAAATGGCAAAGCCGAGTACATTTTCATTCCAAATACTACACTAACCAAAGAATCTCTAATTTCACTAAATGTGAGTTTTTCACAGTAACTATTTGTTTTACAGCTGATTTTAAGAGCTTAATTGGTGTTGTAGTGACACGAAACAAGGAACCGGTTAATGGCCTTGGGGTGTTTCCTAGGCTACTGTTGGGGGTGGGGTTGAGAGGGGGAGGGGGTAGGAGGTAGAGATAGGACAAGACAGCGATGTCTTGTTCTGTACTGTCGTTTTCTTGTCTCTTTATGCTGTCTCTATCTCTGGTACGTATCCAATCACAACACAGTGAAGGGGGGTGACAGGTAAGTTAGGAGAAAGGGAGTAAACGTATTGTAACGCTCTCTCAAATTTATAAAAGTTTCGAGAGCTAACTATAAAACTAAAAATTAATTATATTTTTCTATATATATATANTGAGTATGTTTGAAAGATTTATACTTGAAAAGTCACAAGAAGAAGTTTTAGAAAGAAAAGATTTTTGTGGAGTATCCTTTATTCTGAGAAGGGGTCATCGTCCAGGCAGAGGGTCCTGACCAAGGCGTTGACTTCCTGAAACTACTTGTGCCAAAGTAGGGAGCACACGAGACGAGGGCCTCGTTGCCGAGAATTTACTTAGCCATGCTAAGGTATGATATATGAGCGCTGAGAACCATGAAGCGAGTGGCACCTCGTGGATTGGGCCTATTCGATCAGGTTGGGATCGAACCCGTGTCGATCACACGGTGACTGAGACAAAATTAAGTCAGGATAGTTGGAACTCCCAAAGTATAAAGTGAAATATTTTTTTTATAAGAAAGAAAAAGAAAAGAATTTCTTTTAGAATATTCATAAACTGCTATTATGCAATTATTTAGAACTATTCTTATAAGCCTTATGTTTTACATGCATTTAGAACATTTGCTCGTAATATATATGTTATTAAAGTTTCGCCCCCTATTGTTGAGACTCACTGAGTACAATGGATGGTACTGACGTTCTCTTTTGGGAACCTACGTTGGTCCGCGGTACAACGTAGGAACCGATTTTGCAGGCGAGCAGGCTATTGGTTAGGACTTCCTTCTCTTTTAGTGCTATTGGTGAGCTCCGCTTTTGTTCGTGGAGTATTCCTTAGAGTCGTCTTTATTTAGTTATTTCTTTGTTTACTTAGAGAACTGTCCAGGAAATCTTATGTCATGAGCAGTGCGTCAGTTTATCTGTAGAGGCTTCATAGACATAGTCATTGGGTTGAGATTCAGATGTTTTTTTTATAATAACTTAGCAGTAATTCAGTAGTTACTACGAATAAAGTGTTGGAGTTGATTTATTTAAATATTTGAATTAATCAAAAGTATTTGGTTGGAGTATTGCCTTGTTGCATATAAAGTTTGGAGCTATAATAGATTTGATAAGCAGAGATGGTTCGCTCGGTCATGTTTAGTGATCGAGTGCCTGTCTCGGCTTGTTCAGAAAATGAGTCGTGACAAACTTGGTATCAGAGCCTCAGGTTTATGGAGTCCTAGGGGTCTATGAAGCCGTGTTAGTAGATTTTTGTTTATGGGTATGAAGCGCGTCATACTTATAAACAAGAGGCTACAAGCATTTAGGAAAAGTCTCAATTTTTTTCATACTTTAGATCGTGTTGTAGATCCTACCTCTAAAAAACTATCTAATGTATTCGTTTCTTTAAAACTCACAGAAATGGCTCGTACTCGCAACTTTGACACCGACACTCTGGATGCTGCTCAAGAAACTATTGCTACTATTGTGGCTCAAGGCAGAACTAAAAAGGCTTCAACTCAGAAAAGGAAGGGTAAATCTACAAATGGGGTTCAAGTACCCCGGGTTGAACATGAAGAAGGGGTGGAGCATGATGATCCAGTACCTCAGGATCCAGTACCACCCCCAACAGCAGCTCCGGCTCAGGCAACTATATCTCCCGAGGTGGGTCAGATGTTTAATGTTGTCAACAGTGTTATGGAGATGTTTAAAGCCTTTATGGCCAACCAGAACGAGAGAAGAGATGAGATTCCACCTCAATCAAATAGACAGAACAATTCTGAGTCCTCAAGAGTGAATGAATTTTTGAAGTTGAGTCCTCCAGCGTTCCATGGTTCTATAGTTGATGAAGATCCGATGTTGTGGCTGGAGGGTGTCAAGAAAGCCCTCCGAGTGATTAAAGCATTTGATGATGAAGCTGTGGAGCTTTGGCTGCTTACCAGCTTAGAGATGTGGCTGGCGCTTGGTTTGAGATGTGGGAAAAGGAAAGAGATGAAGATGATGGTCCGCCTACTTGGGAAGAATTTGAAGAGGCCTTCATGGATAACTTTATCCCAGAAGAGGATAGGGAAGCTAAGGCTACAGAGTTCGAACAGCTCAAGCAAGGGAATAAAAGTGTGCAAGAGTACTACATGGAATTCATAAGGTTGGCTAAGCATGCTCCTCACATGGTTAAGACAGAAAGAGCAAAGATTCTCGCAGGTTTGTTGGCGGTTTAGCTTACCACATTAAGGATACGACATCAGCTGCAGCAGTAGGGATGACAGTCTTCTCCTCTGTTGTGGGGTTTGCCAAGCACTTAGAAAAAGACAGACAACAAAAGAGAGAAGAAAAAGAGCATAACAAGAAAGCCCGGACAACGGGCAGGTTTAATGGTACATCCAGTGGAGGTGGAAGGGATTCCTCTAATAAGGAGTCATTAGCACCATCTCAGTCCAGTCATCAGTCAGGCGGTGAGTCTTCCTTCAGACGTACTCAGAGATATGGAAACCAGTCTCACCAGAATCAGAATTTTAGGACATTATCCTCACATAGCCAGAGTCATGCTGAGAAATATTTTCACCAACAAGGTATTTGTGGAACATGTAAGCGGCAACATTCGGGTCAGTGCAAGCTCGGGTTTCATGGTTGCTACCATTGTGGAGACACTGGTCATATAAAGGCCAACTGCCCAAAGTTGCCACGTAATTTTCAGTGGTGGTCATATAATTGTCATGCCAAGATAGTCAGGTTCCAATTTCCAAATGAAGAAGTCTTAGAGTGGAAGGGTAGTTCAGCATCGCTTGTAGGTAAGTTTATTTCTTACCTTAAGGCACAACGGATGATCAGTAAGGGGTGTCTCGCCTATTTGGCTCACATCATTAATCCAGAATCAGAACCACCAGCTCTTCAGTCAGTGCCAGTTGTTAGAGAATTTCCAGAAGTTTTCCCAGATGACCTTCCCGGACTTCCTCCCGAAAGAATCATAGACTTCGGCATTGATCTCATGCCAGGCACTCAGCCCATATCTATACCTCCTTATAGGATGGCTCCAGCAGAACTTAATGAGTTGAGAGAACAGTTGAAAGACCTTCTTGACGAGGGCTTCATCAGACCGAGTGTTTCACCGTGGGGTGCCCTGGTCCTGTTTGTCAAGAAGAAAGATGGGTCTCTCAGAATGTGCGTCGACTATCGGCAGTTAAATAAAGTTACAATTAAGAACAAGTACGCACTGCCAAGAATTGATGATTTATTTGATCAACTTCAGGGTGCAAAGTACTTTTCAAAAATAGACTTGAGGTCGGGATACCATCAGTTAAGAATCAGAAAAGAGGATATATCTAAAACAGCCTTTAGAACTCGCTACGGGCACTATGAATTTCTAGTGATGTCCTTTGGGTTGACAAATGCTCCAGCTGCATTCATGGACCTCATGAACAGAGTTTTCAAGCCATTCCTGGACACCTTTATTATTGTGTTTATAGACGATATTTTGGTATACTCTAAGAGCAAGGAAGATCATGCAGAACACCTCAGAATAGCCTTGCAGACCCTGAAGGAGAATGAGCTTTATGCCAAGTTTTCAAAATGTGAGTTTTGGTTGCAGTCAGTGGCATTCTTAGGCCACGTGGTATCTAGTGAAGGAATCAAAGTAGACCCTCAAAAGACAGAAGCAGTCAAGAACTGGCCTAGGCCGACAACGCCAACCGAAATCAGGAGTTTCTTGGGGTTAGCTGGCTACTATAGAAGGTTTGTGGAGGGGTTTTCCTCACTTGCAGCTCCATTAACTAAGTTGACTCGGAAAACGGTTAAGTTCCAATGGTCAGACGCTTGTGAGCAGAGTTTTCAAGAGTTAAAGAAGAGGTTGACCACTGCACCTGTGTTAACCTTGCCGACAGGTTCGGGTGGGTTCACAGTGTATTGTGATGCCTCCAGAGTGGGCCTTGGTTGTGTTCTTATGCAAAATGGAAAAATTATTGCTTATGCTTCCAGGCAGTTAAAGAATCATGAAAAGAACTACCCCACACACAACTTGGAGCTTGCAGTAGTGGTGTTTGCATTAAAAATATGGCGACACTACCTTTATGGCGAGCATTCTGAAGTGTTTACAGATCACAAAAGCCTCCAGTACATTTTCAAGGAAAAAGAACTAAATTTGAGACAGAGAAGGTGGCTCGAGCTATTGAAAGACTATGACATCAATATCCTTTATCACCCGGGCAAAGCTAATGTGGTAGCAGATGCACTTAGTAGGAAGTCAATGGGTGTCTTGGCCCATCTTGCAGTACAAAGGCGATCTTTGGGTCGAGAAATTCAAAAACTAGCAAATGATGGAATTAGATTGGATGAGACCGAAGAAGGAGATATAACTGCTTATGCCATAGCGCAATCCTCCCTTGTTGCGCATGTTAAGGCTAAGCAAGATGAAGATCCGTACTTAGTGAAATTAAAAGAAGGAGTCAGAAGCAAAGAAATCACTGCTTTCACTCTAGGAAGTGACGAAGTTTTGAAGTTGAATGATCGGTTATGTGTGCCTGATGTAGATGGTCTTAGGAAGGCCATAATGGAGGAAGCTCACAGTTGGAGGTACTCTATCCACCCAGGTGCTACCAAAATGTATCTAGATTTGAAAGAGTTGTATTGGTGGAAAGGCATGAAGAAACAAGTAGCAGATCATGTGGCTAAATGTAGCATCAGAGGCCTGGTGGCCTAGCTCAAGACATAGAGATACCACAGTGGAAGTGGGAGATGATTAATATGGACTTCGTAGTAGGTCTACCTCGCACATATCTTAAACATGATTCAATTTGGGTTATTGTAGACCGACTGACAAAGTCCGCGCATTTCCTACCAGTAAAGACGACAGACTCCACAGAGCAGTATGCGCAGTTGTACATCAAAGAAATAATCCGATTGCATGGTACTCCAGTTTCAATCATATCTGACAGAGGCCCTCAGTTCACGGTGCATTTTTGGCAGGCATTTCAGAAAAGATTAGGTACCAAGGTCAATTTAAGCACCGCTTTTCATCCACAGACCGATGGCCAGGCAGAATGGACCATTCAGACTCTCGAAGATATGATGCGTGCGTGTGTTATAGATTTTGGAGGTAATTGGGATGATCACTTGCCGCTTATAGAATTTGCTTACAATAACAGCTATCAGGCCAGCATTGGTATGGCTCCTTATGAAGCGTTGTATGGGCGGAGATGTAGGTCTCCAGTGGGTTGGTTTGAACCAGCAGAGGTGCTGTTGATTGGTCCAGAGTTTGTTTGTGAGGCCTTGGAAAAAGTTCAGCTAATTAGAGAAAGACTTAAAGCGGCTCAGAGTCGTCAAAAGTCTTATTCTGACAAGAGGCATCGTGAGTTAGAGTTCATGGTTGGAGATAAGGTATTTTTGAAAGTTTCACCAATGAAAGGAGTTATGAGGTTTGGTAAGAAAGGAAAATTTAGCCCTAGACTTATCGGACCTTATGAAATTCTAGAAAAGAAAGGAAACGTGGCTTATAAGCTAGCGCTACCCGTTGAGTTGTCCTCTGTTCATCCTGTATTTCATGTGTTTATGCTTAGAAAGTACATTCATGACGAGTCGCATATAATACCTGCCGATACTATAGAAATTAAAGAAGGCTTGACTTATGAAGAGGTACCTATAGAAATTCTCGATAGGCAAGTAAGAAAGTTGAGAACAAAAGATTTAACATCGGTAAAAGTTTTGTGGAGTAATCATGATTCCAAAGAGGCTGCATGGGCGGTCGAGGAAGATATGAGGAAGACGTATCCTTATTTATTTGAGTAACAAGGTATGTGAACCTAGGTTTGGCTTGACATTTATATTTCATTTATTAAATACAAGTTAGCAAGTGTTTATGTCCTTCCTAGATTATATTTAGTTGTTTTAGTGATTTAGTTTATGCCAGAGTATATTTAATTCATTAAAGTGATTCACTTTTGCTAAAGTGTTGTGTTTTAGATTCTTGTTAGTTATTGTGGTACCTCCTTGCCGGAGTGTGAGTAATTAATTTATGAGCTGTGTATGGTGCCTATTAATGGCCTGTTATGGTATATTTGGTTGTTGTTGATGTGGTTGTGGTATTTGTGACAGGGATATTTTTTTGGATAGTCCAATTTACAGGTGAAACTCTGCCGAAATTTTTGAAAATTTAGGGAGTTAGCCAAAATTTTGAGTTCNGCGAGGACAACTTCGAAAGTTCTTAGTTGTGGATTTTACTGGCCAACTTCGTATAAAGATGCAAGTGATCTTGTGAAGAGGTGTGACAAATGTCAAAGAGCGGGTGATATTTCGAAGAAAGATGAGATGCCTCTCAACATTATTCTAGAAGTGGATATTTTTGATGTGTGGGGTATTGATTTCATGGGCTTATTTGTAAGCTCATGTGGGAACACCTACATTCTAGTGGCGGTTGACCATGTTTCAAAATGGGTCGAGGCCGTGGCCTTGCCCAACAATGAAGCTCGGAGTGTGGTTGCGTTTCTCAAAAAGAGCATTTTTACAAGGTTTGGTACTCCTCATGCAATCATAAGTGATGGGGGGTCGCACTTTTGCAATAGAGCTTTTGACACCTTGCTTGCAAAGTATGGTGTCAATCACAAAGTTTCTACTCCTTATCATCCACAGGCGAGTGGCCAAGTTGAAGTCTCAAACAGGGAAATCAAGAGTATACTGTCTAAAACGGTCAATGCAAATCGGACCGATTGGTCTAAGAAGTTGGATGATGCTCTATGGGCGTATAGGACTGCTTACAAGACTCCAATTGGTATGTCTCCGTACCGGTTGGTGTTTGGGAAAGCTTGCCATTTACCGGTTGAGTTAGAGCACAAGGCCATGTGGGCCTTGAGGAAGCTGAATCTTGAATGAGAGGTGGCAGCAAATCTTCGTGTGGAGCAACTTAATGAACTTGATGAATTCCGATTCCATGCCTACTCCAGTTCATCCTTGTACAAGGACAAGATGAAGTACCTTCATGATAAATATGCTCGTGGCAAGGAGTTCAAAATGGATGATTTGGTTCTCTTGTTCAACTCTCGGTTACGTCTGTTTCCGGGAAAGCTTAAGTCAAAATAGAGTGGACCTTTTGAAGTGGTGTTTGTGACTCCGTTTGGTGCACTTGATTTGAAGAACAAAAATGGGGAGGTTTTTAGAGTTAATGTGTAACACTCCTCAAATTTATAAAAGTTTCGAGACACGCTAATTATAGAATTAAAATTTTTTTTCTTGCCTATAGTGAAAATTTATATATACAAAACACGCACATTAAATAATTGGATATACAATTAGGAAAATATTAATAATTTTAATGTTATTATTTATTAAAAGTGGGTATCATTAATTATTAGTTAAGTTTAAAAAAAAAAGTAAAACACTTAAAATTGGGCTTAAAGCCCATAGCATATGTTGGACGTAAGATAAGGAAAAAGGCTTAAAGCCTGGCACGAAAAGGGGCAAAGGAAGTGGGTTTCAAAGAAATACAAAGCATCAATTCAATAAGTAGTCCACGAATAAACATGAGTAAAATCTTGAATCAAAAAAATGACAATATTGGCTAATAGTCAATGCGGGTCTTGGTAAGCAAGAAGTTCACCACAGTTTGCAATCATTTAGCTGACCTGAAAGATAACAGGTAAATACATCTCAACTAGACATCCAAACTGGAAAGAGACTAGTTTTTATCCAAGTAAATTCATGAAACCCAAGCCGCACAGAGACGAAGCAATCAGTCCCAGCGACTATTCACGCAGACAATCCGATTTCTAGGGTTCTTTACAAGTCACTAATTCTTGCACCCAGGTATATAAAATCCCCTATTGTCAATTATTCTACAGTAGTAATAGGTAAGAATTGAATAGTTAATTCCCTTCTTCCTCTGCATCAATAGTAAATCTCATGTTTAGGTGTGAAACTTTAAAATTAATTAAAGTGCACTGGTTGTTGTAGAGCCAATTGTTTGACGGGTATAAATTGGACTGGGGTCTACGTATTGGCTCAAGGAGTTTTAAGGTGAGTTGATATAACCCTTTACTAAAGTGGTTTAACTCACAAAAGCACGCATACAAGGTGTTTGATAAATTGCTTAAAAGAGTTTATATTTATTTAATTGGAGCGAGTGAGTACCCATTAACTTAGAATTGTTCTAGCAAAAGTTTAGATGATCTATGTGCTTAAAATTTCAGATTTTTTATGTTATTCATATATGCCATTTTCATGTTGAAAATTCATGAAGGATCAAGAACCTTTATAAATACTTTTGAATGTTTATTTCATTCTTATGTCATGCCTTACATTTAAGAATACCAGTATGAGTATGTATAAAAGATTTAGACTTGAAAAGTCACAAGAAGAAGTTTTAGAAAGAAAAGATTTTGGGAGTATCCTTTATTCTGAGAAGGGGTCATCGTCCAGGCCGAGGGTCCTGACCAAGGCGTTGACTTCCTGAAACTACTTTTGCCAAAGTAGGGAGCACACGAGCCGAGGGTCTCGTTGCTGAGAAATTACTTAGCCATGCTAAGGTATGATACATGAGCGCTGAGAACCATGAAGCGAGTGGCACCTCGTGGATTGGGCCTATTCGATCAGGTTGGGATCGAACCCGTGCCGATCACATGGTGACTGAGACAGAAATTAAGTCAGAATAGTTGGAACTCCCAAGGTATAAAGTGAAGAATTTTTTTTTTTTTATAAGAAAGAAAAAAGGAAAGAATTTCTTTTAGAATATTCATAAACTGCTATTATGCGATTATCTAGAATTATTCTTATAAGCTTTATGTTTTACATGCATTTAGAACCTTTGCTCATAATGTATATGTTATTAAAGTTCCGCTCCTGTTGTTGAGACTCACTGAGTACAATGGATGGTACTGACGTTCTCTTTTGGGAACCTACGTTGGTCTGCGGTACAACGTAGGAACCAGATTTGCAGGCGAGCAGACTACGAGTTAGGACTTCCTTCCCTTCCAGTGCTATTGGTGAGCTCCGCTTTTGTTCGTGGAGTATTCCTTAGAGTCGTTTTTATTTAGCTATTTCTTTGTTTACTTAGAGAACTGGCCAGGAAATCTCATGTCCTGAGCAGCGCGTCAGTTTATCAGTAGAGGCTTCATAGACATAGTCATTGGGTTGAGATTCAGATGTTATTTTATAATAACTTAGCAGTAATTCAGTAGTTACTACAAATAAAGTTTTGGAGTTGATTTATTTAAATATTCGAATTAATCAAAAGTATTTGGTTAGAGTATTGCTTTGTTGCATATAAAGTTTGGAGTTATAATAGGTTTGATAAGTAGAGATGGTTCGCTCGGTCATGTTTAGTGATCGAGTGCCGGTCTCGGCTTGTTCAGAAAATGGGTCGTGACACGTATAAACACTATGTTTACAATTATATTAAATAAATTACAATTTAATCATATATTAAAGTTAAAATATGCATGAATCACCTGCCTTTCACAAGATAAGCTCAAGGTTACATCGCACCCTCCTTAAATTACACTTGTTTGATTTTACTGGATATGTTATTGCTGTTGTTCACTTTCTTCTAATATCAAATGGAAGCTAACCACTAAGCTTATAGCCTATTTGGCCAAGCTCCAAAAATTAACTTATTTTGAAAAGTATTTTTGTACTTTGACGATAAGTAATTTGTGTTTGGCTAATTAATTTGAAAACCACTTCTGAATAGCAATTAGTGTTTACCCAAACTTTTAAAAATTGCTTGTAAGTATATTAAGTGTTTTAAGAAAAGTGCTTTTAGAGAGAAGCTACTTTTTTCTGTTTCTCTGAAACTGCCTCTACTTCTACTCAGAAGTATTTTTTCTTTCGAAAACTTGACCAAACATTTCAACTTTGAAAAAAAACACTTATTTTGAAGAAAAGAAAGTACTTCTAGAATCGAAGAAGCTTGGCCAAACAGGCTATTACTCGTTGTGTTTCGAGAACAAGATCACTATGTTTCTCGAGCATTAACTTTCTGTGAATCATATTAAATTATTTTTAAGTTTTGAAAAAACTCAATGCAAAGGCAAACCAAATTCAAAATGCCCCACAAATCAATGAATAACCTAACTTAATTAAGGAGCCTAATATGTCATTTCAAGATTTAAAAAGACATAATATAGTCGAATAATTGAAATCCATGATTGCCGCATATACATAGTTCACGCCGAAGCAAGTTGGCTTAACCATTTTCAAGAGAAAGAGAATGGGGGGGCATTCCATTATAAATAATTAAAAACATTCTTTTAGTTTACTAAATAAGCATCAGTTGAATTGTCACATCTTTATCTTAATTAATGTTCCCATTATCAAAATTGATTAACTTAGTATAGACTTTGAAGCTTTAATGCCTATATTTGACACGAGACAGATAATAGAATATGATAATATGGTAATGCTACATCTGTAAATAGTTTTAAGTTTTTTTATGAAAGTGATGTTTGGGTTAGCTTGTACGTACCTTGATTATTTTATCGGGTACAGTAACTTTATCAAACAAAGCTTATGCATATTAGACTAAATAATCTAGTATTTTGTTGCTTTCGCTAGGAATTTTTTTTTCAATTGCTTTTCTTTTTAAGAAGAAAAAGATGGATTATAAAGGGGAAATTACGCTCCTTGTCACTTGGCCTAACAGTCCATTAAAAAATGGCCAACGTTTGAAGCTCTTACCTCATATGGCCCAGGTTGTACATAATCTGAAAGTTATTTTTCACCAGTTAGCCCACCCTATTTTTTTCCTTTTCTTCGTTCTTCTTCTTCCTCTTTCACGACTTTGCACCCCAAAATTTCTTTACCATTATATATATTCTTCAATTCTCCTTCCAGATTCAAAGTTTATAATCACTATTAAGATGAGAAGAAAAAATACCACTTAAGAGAATTATTATTTTTGGAGTCACCATTAAAGATCATTCGAAACTTCAATTTCAGAAATTGGATTTTTCGGTTTTGTTAGTTGTTTGGATTGGATGTTCGCCCAATTGATTGGGATCGTCAAGGGAGTTCAAAACTCAAATTTGAAGTGATTTGGAGCAGATTTGAGCTAGATTTGAGTTGAATTTCGGAAGATGCCCAAAGAAGAAGATGAATCTGTGAAGCTCCATTATGTTTCATTTGTATAATAGTGTATAAGTAATGTATAATGGTGTATAAATACCTCTTTTACATTATTTTATACAAGGTTGATACATTACTTACAGGTATTCGGTGGATTTATCACATTTCTTCTTCTTCTTCTTCTTCAACTACTACACCTATATACATGGTGTATCACTCATATTTTCATTACTGTGCTTATACATCTTTATACAACTATATATATAATATATCTCTTTGTATAAAAGTGTATAATATTGTATAAAAATGTATAAGCATCTCTGTCAAATTTTTTGTACGTTTTCACTTGCAATTCTTGATTAAAACTATTCCAAATCTCTATTAAATGACTTCAAACTTCGTATACAGTCTACTTAGACTAATTATAATAAGTTCAAACAATACCCACTCCAAATTTCTCACAAAATCATATTCAAAATCTAACAAGATTAGCATTAAGGAAGATGAGATTTTAGATTTCTCGCGTTTGTTTTTTATTTTCGTAGTTGTGATAGGTGTGTAGAAATTTGAGGAAAAAAGAGAATGAAAATGTTTCACGCTTGAAGATATAGAGCATAAAAAATAGGAAAAAAATTCAGATATAAGCTTATTGATATTTGGCTACACATTTGCAAACTTGTAAGTGGGCTAAAATAATGCAAGGTCAACTTATGGAGTGCATTATTATGTAATTTTGTCTATTAAATTATGGCTAATGACTAGTGAGGTTGACCTAAGTGAAAAGGGTGAGGCGTCAGAGCCTAAAAATCTGAAATTCAATTCTCCTTTGGAGCTAGTTAATCTTATAAAGCATTTCATCCATTTCTAAAAGGAAACAACGTTTTAAATAAGAGATTTAATGCAGATGACAACATTTCTGATGTAAAATATTTAAAATTTTTGCAGTAAACAAAACTTTGTTTAATTCTTCAATACTTGGGGCATAACTAGTTTATTTATTTATTATAATAATCTCTTAGTAGTAGTTAATTGAATCATCAATGCTTTCCCAAAAAATTCCTGAAACTTATGCTTAAGTTAAAATAATCTAGAAGTTGAAGTATAAATAGTGTGGCTTCGATTAATGATTAGGGCCAAAGAAATAGACAGAACAGGAGTGTAGATGGGTTTATCTACACATGGGTCGGCTGAAATGGACCTCATCATCGATTAGTGTAGAAATGATACCAGGTAGCCACTATAAAGGATTGTTATTTAAGAATTAACCAATGCGTCTTGAATTTTAGTTTTTTAGTTTAATTTTTCACAACAAAAATATTCTGAATTATCCTGAAACTAAAATTTTTTGTTTAAAATTTCAGGACAACTAATCCCTAAGTAACATTCTTGACAATGGCTAGTTGTGCACTCCCCCACCCCCCCCCCCACCCCCTCCGATTAGTTGATTTCAGGCTCAAAATTGGAGAAAACTCAGGCTACTTTTTCCAACAAATGGTCTCCATAATTTTCAGTTGTGGGATTGTAAAGTTTTTTATTTTTTATTCGGACCAGCTTGTGTATATATTAACTATTTTATATGATATTTTGTTATTTCTCACCCGTACACGTATTTTGTACCCATTATGACTTAAGTGAAAAAATTACCTAATGTCATTGTTTTTTGCACCCAAGCCACCCTCAAGTAGGGGTGTGCGTTCGAATCGATTTATCGATAAATCGAATTGATTATTTGTTATCGGTTTATCGATTTATCGATTTCGATTTTCATTTCGAAATTTTCCTTATCGAGTTATCGATTTCGATTTCGATTTTGTCCTCTTCGGTTATCGGTTTATCGATAAACCGATAAGATATACTAAAAAGACAAATATTTCTTTTTACCCTTATTCTATAATACCCTTTCCTTTACCCTAAGTCCCTAACCCTATTATTTCCTCTACCACATTTAAGAAATGATCATATTTAAAACTCAAGGGAATGAAGTTCAAATTAATGGAAAACAAAATTAGCCGTGATGATGTATTTTTTTTTATATACCGTTGGAGTGTTGGTGGCATACATTTAATCCCTTACTTTAGTTTCGTTGCATGTGCTTGTTGACACAATTTTTATGTTATAAACGGTGTTCGTCTTATTTTAGCTTCTTTTTGTTCATATTAGTTAGGCGTGTTTATAGCGATATACTTTCCGTGGAATCCCGCAAATTTTCTTATTGGTGTAATCGATAACCGAATCGATAAGCCCCAAAAATCGATAAATCGAAATCGAAAAAATCGAAACCTTATTGAAACGATAACGATAAGCATATGTACAAATCGATAATTGATAAGGGTCAAAATCGAATCGATAAATCGAATGCACACCCCTACCCTCAAGTGAGTTGTAGGGTTGTGAAATTAATTTAACTCTTTCTTTTTCTAATATGGCTTCATGCTCCTTTGAATAAACCTTTAAATTTGATTATTTCAAAAGAATTGCACCAAGACCTTGTATGAAACATAAGAATTAATTAGTTGCAACATTCAAGTGGTTTGTAAGTCATATAATTCAGCTTTGAAATGGTACGAAAAATTAGATTTTATTAACCTCCAAGTGAAAAATACTTCCAACTTCAACTAGCTCAAGAAATTCATCCCTCGAGGGTGTGGTAAAATAGTAAAAATTAATTGATACTTCATAAAAAGTTCTCGAGTTTGAATCTTGAAGAATATTTATTATGTTCAACAAATTTATTTGGCCATAGATTTTGCCAAAATAAACTTGGGTTTTATTTGGCAAACACATGTTTGGCCATAGATTTTGCCTATATTTTGGCCAAATCCCAAAACCGGCTCAATAGCTGATTTTGGGTCAAATCCCTAATAATACACATGTTTTTCCAAAATAAATTTGGGAAATATGTTTTGAAAACGTATGTGCAAACACATTTTCATCTTCAAACCAAACTTCACCCAAATCAGATTTTTCAAAATAAATTTGGGAATCTATGGCCAAACGCTAGCTTAGATGTGTGTGTTTACCTCGAAAATACGAGTAACAATTAAATTTAATTTGTGGGTTTAAAGATACGTGATTAGATTCAATACCAATTAATAATCAAGAAATATGAAGTAGAAGCGAAAGAAATAAGTGAATCAAACCAATATAACTCAGCAGCAGTGACCTAGAGCTTAGTGACCTCGAGGTGGGTTTAGAACAATATGAACAGTCAAGCAAGAAAAGTAAAGTAAGAACAGTAGAGCTAAAGGACAATTCTGATGAATAGTAGGCAAAAAGTAGAGAGTATATTCTTTGCTCAATGATTAGATGATGTTACAAATGATTGAGGTCCCCTTTATATTATAGGGGAATCCTAAATAAGGTATATTTCTATTTATAGTAAGGAATATTCTTGGTACAACTGTCTAACCGCCTAGTACGGAATTGTACGATCCGCCATAATTTTGGGGACATGGTAGGAATCTAGCTCATTTTGTTGTAAATCCATAACGGTACTATTTCGGGGTCGAGCATACTCAACCTTGGAACTCTTCGTACTCCTATCTCTCGAGCATTGCGTTCTATCTTCGAACTCGAATCTGGTCTACCGGGCTCGAACTCGACCTCGCTCGGACTTAGACCTAGGATGGACCCTCGAGCCTATAAATCAGAGGCATATGATTTTGAACGTATACAGATAGTCCCCGCGTTTCTTAAAGTAAGATGATAAGAAACGATTTGATCCTCGTTTTCCCGGAGTCTTCAGTGATGATGTCATTTTTGTGACGTAGGCGCTCGAAGCGACTGAAACGTCCTGTCGGTTCACTTCCCCAAAACATTGAATGCACGCCAGTATTGGTCGGCCACTAGCGTCACCGAATCCAGTTGCCCCTCTATAAATATGAAGATATTCCTTTGAGTAAAGAACTTTACTCTTTCATTATATCTTTTCCTTCTTCATCTCTTTCTCTAATCATCTGTTTCCACCGCCTCTTTAAGCGTCGAAAAATGCCTGGTTCTTGTAAAAACACCACATTCCGACACAGTCCGTATCCTTTAGCTGAAATCATGGCTAATACTTCCAAAACGGTCCCCAAAAAAGATAAAGCGTCAACTTCTTCTACCTCTCAGCCGGCCAAACCGGTGGTGCCGCCGACTCTTGAAGAAATCACCCTCGGCCCTTGTGTAATTAAAAAAGACTTCGGTATTGAAAATCCACCCGATGTCCCGGGCCGATGCGAGCATACGTCTCGATATCTTAGTTTGATATCGGAGAAGAACCTCGAAGCAATGAAGAGGGACTACGGCTGGGGCGACGAGGTCTTGGTAAAAGATCTCGAGCCCCGAGGAAAGCATTACTACCCATGTGGAGGGGTTTTTAAGTGTTTACACTTACCCCTTCACACTGGGCCCCCTTGATCCGGTGGCAATTGACTTCTGCAAAACATACGAAGTCACCCTCGGCCAAATTCAGCCCTCCTTTTGGCGCATCGTGATCATGTTGCGCTATTTTTCCGAAAAGGCCGAGGGGTTAGAATTCACCCTCAACCACCTGATTTGATTGTATCGGCCTCGGCTGTTTCGAGGGTTTATCAAGCTGCAACATCGAACAATGAAAGCCTTCGTTTCCAGTAATGAAGAAACCAAAGATCGAGATTGGATGAGCCGGTTCGTTAGAGTAAGGACTTCGGATGTCATCCCCGGGGATAAAATGCCGTTCCCGGAGAGGTGGAACTTTAATCGTAAGTGGAGTTCTTCTTTCCAGTATTTATTCATATCCAACTTTCATGTCTTACAATGCTTTTACCCTTTCTGTAGCCACTGCCTGGGCACCTCACGCGGTCCCCAGCCTCGAGGATTGGGTCCGAAAATTAGCTGTCACCTCCTCCTACGATGGACGCAAATGGCGTGATTTATCGAGGGGCAAGTGGGAGGCCAAACATCATGGTAAATTCTCTTCCCAAGTTTTAGATGTTTTTCATTTGCTGGTGGCGTCAACTTATTCACGTTTACTTGTACAGGCATCGGAGATGTATCTGAAACGAGGCCGGTTCCGCATGGGGAAAAGACTGCGCTCGATCCCAAAATCGGGGAAGGGCAATAAAAGAAAGAGGGCTTCGAAGCCCGAAGAATCCCAAGACGAGGTGGTACCTGCCCGGAAGCCGAGGAGAAAACTCATTCGTGTGGACCTGGATTCGGCCATTCAATACCCGGAGGATGAAGAGAACAATGGTGGAGAATCGGCACTTGTACCCCGAACCGGGAAACCAATCGAGGCCGTCAAGCCCTCCGAACTAGAGACCTAAACCCGTGGTGAGGGAACCCCTAAGAAAGATTTGGGCAAGGCCCCCGTGTTCCCGGAGATTGAGATCGTTCCTTCGCCTTCAACAATTATACCCGAAGGGGAGAGTGCGGGAAACCTCGAATCCAATCAAAACGCCCTGAGTGAAGAGATCGGGTCCATGACAACAGGTCGCTCCCTTTCTCTACCATCTTATTTCGAGGAGGCAATCGGAGATGCTAACGCTCTACGTATGCCCGATCCGAGCAAGGTCCTCGAGGAAGATCCATTTCATGGTTGCTATGCTGGGATTGAGGATACCACCGACCTTAATGATGCATCCACCGTCTTCGAAGAGGCTCAACGTCTCCTTTCTCAGGTAAATATTAACTTTCATTGGTGTAATTTTTTCTTTCCTTTCCTTTCCTTTGACTGACATATTTTCACTTCATGTATAGGCCATTGTCAAGTTTACAGCCGAGCTGAGCCAATGTGAGGCCGAGCTCAGTAAAGTTTCGTGCAAAGAGAAGGCCCTGAGGCTCCTCTGTAACCAAAAGGAAGAAGAGCTTAGAGACCTCCAGGCTGAATTGGCCAAAGCTCAGAAAAATGAGGCCGAGCTAGATGAGCAGGTAACTGTGATATTAGCAGGGTATGGTCTTCTTGGCCCTACTTCAGAGGCTAACACTTCGCTATCTCAGATGCAGCAAAAGTTGGAGATGATTGGGCAGCTCCGGGGCGAGGTTGATCAAGTTAAGGCTGATTGCCATAGGTGGAAAAAGAACATGGATCAACTCGCTGCCGATAAGGAAGTTGTTACAGTCCAACTGACCTCGGCCGAAACTCAACTCCGAGGCATTAAAGCGAAGGGTCTGGCCCAGGCCATGAAATCGAAGAGTTAGAAACAGAGCTTGCTGGAGCCCAGGCTGAAGCTGCACAAGCTAAGGCTGAAGTTGAGAAGACGAGGGCCACGGCTGATAAGACGTGTACTTAAGAGATGGCGTAGCTGTTCAAGCGGATCTGAGGGAGGCCTCCAATCGAGAAAAACGAAGCAATGATTGGCCGAGTGGCAAGCCTATAGGGAGACTCTCGAAGAAATCCACGCCCGAAGATTCGACCTCACTGAGGAGATAGCCGAAGCAAAGGCGCAGGAAACCGATGCCAGGTTTCTCGTCTCTTCAGATGACGAAGACGCTGTGAGTGGCTCCGAGGGTGGGGAAGGTGTTCCCAAAGAGGAGGAGGCTCTCGAAAATATGACCTCCGAGGGTGAGGTTCTCGAGGAAGCTGCTTCCGGGGACGTAACCCCAAAATAGATTAGGTTCTCTTTTTCTTTTTTGTGTAAGGGCCTCTCGTGGGCGTTGTAAATATACTTTTGTAAAACATCCTTTGTGAATATAAAGAATCTCTTTGCTCTATCCTCAACTTGTGTTGAATTTCCTTTTGTTTGATTGTATAACTCGAATGATTGGTCCGAGTATTGGTTTGGATTAGGAACATAATAAACCCTTAGGTTTTTATTGATAAATATAGTAATCCTCGAGCTAAGTTTAAATTGATTCGATGCGAGCTCGGGATATCG
Source organism: Nicotiana attenuata (assembly GCF_001879085.1). Taxonomy (NCBI): domain Eukaryota; kingdom Viridiplantae; phylum Streptophyta; class Magnoliopsida; order Solanales; family Solanaceae; genus Nicotiana; species Nicotiana attenuata. The sequence goes on along the minus strand of NC_032000.1, from coordinate 46,075,159 downwards.
GGACTCTTGAGTCCGAGTTGAGTGAGAACGGGGTCTCGAACTATATGTTTTCGCCCTTAAGCCTTTCAAAGTTGGCCCTTAGACTCTTATATATCGGCCCTTACGCTCTTTAAGTTGGCCCTTAGGCTCTTTAAGTTGGCCCTTAGGCTCTTTAAGTTGGGCCGATTCGGCCTCTAGAGTGGCTATATAATTTTTCCTCTTTTTGGCTAAAAGACTTAGTGAAAATTTTGTTATGCCTTAGCATTTGTTTTTTTGTACCCATTAGGTTTTTCGAAGGTTCGATGAATCGGAACCTTATCAATAGCTTGTTTGTGCAAACATAATCGAATTCCTCTTGAGGTTTTTTTGAAGGCTGATGTTATTGAAGCCTTTAGATTATTCGAGGGCTGAATTTATCGAAGCCCTTTTTGCTTTTGCCAAGGGTAGCCTGATTTAACCGGTTTTTTCAAAGTGTTTTAAGGCCTTTAATTTATGGCCGAAGTCGACGTCTTCGAGCCGCATTATTTTGGTCCTAGCCTTTTATATGACCATAGTCTTCGGGTGTATCTCTTGGACTTGTTCCCCGATAACTTTTTGAACTTGTTCGAAAAGTTAGTCCCCGAGTATATTGGCCTTGGCTTTTGTTTCGGGGGGATGCCTCTTTGAGGTTTTATGAGTCCGAGTTTTCGATGGCTCGGGCGAGTTGACTGTCGATGAAAGTCCCCGAGTATTTGGGGTTACATTCGTGCTTTGGCCCTTGAGCCGTTTCCTGTAGGATTGTAAGTGTAGAGCTCGTATAATAGCAGACTTCTTTGAGACACAAAGTGTTTTTGATATAAATAGGAAGCTTCTTCAAATAATTGATACATGCGTACATGTTGCCGTCGAGGCTCGACTATTCTATACGGACACGGTTCATCTGACCGTTTGGCCCATTACAAAGTTTTTCTATCGAGGTCCTCTTTGGCGTGAAGTATTTTCCTCGAGAATATGACCTCCGAGGGTGATGCCCCATAGTATTCGAGGTTGATTAAAAAGAAGCCTTGGATACTGTTGAATTCTCCTTAGGTAGCACATAATTGTTGCCTCATTAAAAACCTCGCCGGTAAAACCTATTTGGGACAAAATCCGATCTAAGGGAAAAAGAGTGCAACGCATGCTTTAAAACCTAAGGCCTTCGTGCAAAAAGGGTGTCTTTGATGGCTTCGATTGTAAATCTGCAAGGAGTTAGTTTAAAACTCAAATAGACAAAAAGATAAATCCATACCTTAGCAGTAGTATCATTTGAATAATGATACGTTCCAATTATTTGGCAGTTGTTCGCCTTCCATTGTGCTAAGTTTGTAAGATCCTTTGCCAACAACCCCGAGGACTCGGTACGGTCCTTCCAAATTCGGGCCTAGCTTTCCTTCATTTGGGTCTCGAGTGTTGAGGTTAACTTTCCGTAGAACTAAGTCCCCGATTCCGAAGTGTCGGAGATTGGTCCTTCTATTGTAGTATCTTCCGATCCTTTGCTTTTGCGCGGCCATCCGGACAAGTGCCTTTTTTCGTTTTTCATCTAGTAGCTCGAAGCTAATATTCATGGCCTCGCGATTTGACTCTTCCGATGTGTGTCGAAACCTAGCGGTGGGTTCGCCAACTTCGATAGGGATGAGGGCCTCAGATCCGTACACCAAAGAGAATGGGGTAGCCCCCATGCTGGACTTCGATGTTGTTCGATATGCCCAAAGGACCTCGGATAGAACTTCTCTCTATTTCCCCTTTGCATCGTCCAACCTTTTCTTAGGTTTTGAATGATAGTTTTGTTGGTTGATTCGGTCTGTCCATTTCCAGTTGGGTGGTACGGTGATGATAATATCCTTTTTATTTTATGTGCTTCGAGGAACTGTGTCACCTTGCTGCCGATGAATTGCTTTCCATTGTCACACACAATCTCGGCGGGTATCCCGAATTGGCATATGATGTGGTCCCAGATGAAGACAATAACTTCTTTTTCTCGGACCTTCTCGAAGGCCTGTGCTTCCACCCACTTAGAAAAATAATCAGTCATAAATAAAATAAACTTCACTTTACCTGGGGCCGTTGGTAGGGGTCCGACTATATCCATTCCCCATTTCATGAAAGGCCACGGGGATAAGACCGAATGGAGTTGTTCTCCGGCCTGATGGATCATCGGTGTAAATCGTTGGCACTTATCACATTTTTTTGACAAATTCTTTAGTATCTTTTTCCATGCTATCCTAGTAGTAACTTGCTTTGATGATTTTGCAAACCAAAGACTTGGCGCCGGTGATTCCCATAAGTGCCTTCGTGGATCTCTCGAAGAACATAATCGGTGTCCCCGGCCCCAAACATACCGCCAATGGCCCATCGAATGTTCTTTTGTATAATGTTCCATCTTTATCTAATGCAAACCTAGCAGCTTGGTTCGTAGGGCCTTCGATTCTTTATGGTCCGATGGGAGTTTTCCATTCTTCAGATAGTCGATATACTTATTCTTCCAGTCCCACGTTAAGCTTGTTGAATTTATCTCGGCATGATCCTCTTCAACCACAGACCTTGACAATTGGACAACAGTCCCCGGGACGAACCTCAAAACTTTTATTTACTTGGTTCACCACCAATAGAGAATCGCACTTGGCCTCGATGACCTCTGCTCCCAAGCTTTTAACTAGCTCGAGACCTGCAATCATGGCCTCATACTCGGCCTCATTGTTAGTCAATCTAGAAGTTTTAATAGATTGTCTAATAGTATCACCCGTGGGTGGCTTCAAGAAAATGCCAAGCCCGGACCCCTTCACATTCGAGGCACCGTCTGTGAAAAGGGTCCATACCCCCGATGATGTACCCGAACTTAGCAGGAGTTCTTTCTCCACTTCGGGTATGAGGGCCGGCGTGAAATCGGCGACGAAGTCAGCTAAGATCCGAGACTTGATGGTCGTTCGGGGTTGATATTCGATATCGTACCCGCTAAGTTCGACGGCCCATTTAGCCAATCGTCCCGATAGCTCGGCCTTATGCAAAACATTTTGGAGAGGGTAAGTGGTTAATACACATATAGGATTACACTGAAAGTATGGTTTTAGCTTTCGAGATGCGCTTATTAATGCAAGTGCTAATTTTTCTAAGTGAGGGTACCTTGTTTCGGCATCTCCTAGAGTTCGGCTTACGTAATAAACAGGAAATTGCGTACCTTGCTCTTCTCGAACTAGTACCCCACTTACCGCTATCTCTGACACAGCCAAATATAGGTAAAGTTTTTCATCTACCTTCGGGGTATGAAGCAAAGGCGGGCTCGACAAGTGTCGCTTTAGTTCCTCCAGGGCTCTTTGGCATTCCGGGGTCCATGCAAAGTCTTTTTTCTTTTTGAGCAAGGAAAAAAAATGGTGACTTCGATCTGACGACCTTGAAATGAATTGACCCAAAGCAGCTATTCGCCCTGTTAGCCTTTGCACGGCCTTCACACTATCCACGATCGTGATATCCTCGATGGCCTTGATCTTATCAGGGTTGATTTCGATACCCCGATTGCACACCATGAAGCCGAGGAACTTACTCGAGCCAACTCCGAAGGCACATTTCTCCGGTTAAGCTTCATGTTGTATTTCCTCAAAATTGCAAATGTTTCCTGCAAATGAACTAAATGGTCCTCTGCGCGCAGGGACTTAACCAACATATCATCAATATAGACTTCCATTGTTATACCTATTTTTTCTTCGAACATTTTGTTAACTCAGCGTTGGTATGTAGCTCCTGCATTATAAAGCCTGAAGGGCATTACGTTGTAACAATAAGTTCCAAATTTAATAATAAATGAAGTCTTTTCCTGGTCCTCCGGGTTCATCTGAATTTGATTGTACCTTGAGTATGCATCGAGAAAAGTTAGGGTCTCGTGGCCAGCCGTGGCATCGATCATTCGATCGATGTTTGGAAATGGGAAAGAATCTTTCGGACACCCTTTGTTCAAGTCCTTATAGTCTACACACATTCTAAGCTTGTTTCCTTTTTTAGGAACTACAAATACGTTGGCTAACCATTCGGGGTACTTTACCTCCCGAATGGATCCTATTTTAAGAAGTTTGGTTACCTCGTCTTTTATGAAAGCATGCTTTACCTCGGACTGAGACCTCCTTTTTTGCTTCACTGGCTTGAACCTGGGGTTGGTGCTTAGCCGATGTGTGGTGATTTCCGGTGGAATCCCTGTCATATCTAAATGGGACCGAGCAAAGCAATCCATATTATCAATAAGAAATTAAATGAGTTTTCTCCTGAGTTCGGGGGTCAATCCCATTCCCAGGTATACCTTTCTCTCGGGCAAGTATTTGATAAGTATGACTTGCTCCAGTTCCTCGGCAGTTGACTTGGTTACATTGGACTCTTCGGGAACGACAAAGGTTCGAGGAGTAAGGAGATCATCTTCTTCGTCTTCGATTACCTGTTGTTCCGACTCCATCGAGGTTGGGGGCTGTGATTGCTATTTAGCAGCCTGCTTACCTTTAGTGCTCGATTTCTCCGAGGTCAAAGGCGTTGGTGTCGGCACCACTTCCTCGATTGCAAACATCTCTTTTGCAGCATGTTGCTCTCCATAGACTGTTTTCACTCATTCTTCTGTTGGGAACTTCATCATCTGGTGAAGAGTTGAAGGCACTGCCCTCATATTGTGTATCCATGGTCTCCCGAGGAGCGCATTATACCTCATGTCGCCTTCGATGACATGGAATTTAGTGTTTTATACGGTCCCGACCACGTTTACTGCCAAGATAATCTCTCCATTTGTTGTTTCGCTTGCCATGTTGAAGCCATTTTGGACCCGAGATGCAGGTGCAATCTGATCTTGTAGGCCAAGTGGTTCCACGACCCTCGATCTGATTATGTTCGCTGAGCTACCTGGATCCACTAAAACACGTTTGACTTGATTTTTATTTAAAAGGATAGAGATTACCAGGGCGTCGTTGTGAGGCTAAGATATGCCTTTTGCTTCTTCGTCACAGAATGATAAGACGTCCTCGGGCACATAGCTCCGAGTCCGTTTTTCTCTTGTGATTGATACTTTGGTGCATTTGAATACAGGCCGTTGAGGGACATCGACTCCGCCAATGATCATGTGGATTACATGTTGTGTTTCTTCTTGCTCATTTTCATTGCATCTCTCTCCTTGAAGTGATTCTTAGCCCGATCACTTAGGAATTCTCGAAGGTGGCCCTTATTGAACAACCGAGCCACTTCTTCCTTTAACTGCCTGCAATCTTCTGTTCTATGACCATGTGTGCCATGATACTTGCACATCAAGTTCGGGTTCCTTTGAGAAGGATCGGTCTGAATAGGCCTAGGCCACTTGGTGTCCTTGATTCTTCCAATAGCTGACACGATCCCTGACGCGTCTACACTGAAGTTGTACTCCGATAATCGAGGTGCCTCTGTGGAATCGGTATGCTTATCGAATCTGCTTTTACTCATGAGTCCCTGAGAACTTTGACCTCGACCGTATCTCCAATCGTTCCGAGGAGCGTTCTAGCCTGAACCGTTGTTCCTTCGATTGACATACGGTTGATTCCGTTCCCTATTCGATCTCGATTCCCTGTTCGTATACCTCGGGGGCTTTTTCACTAACCTATTAGGATGAACCAAACCCGAGGGGGCTCCCAACTGATTGTCCTCGACCCTAATTTTTGATTGGTAACGGTTGTGCACATCTGACCACGTCACAGCTGGATATCCGATCAAGTTCTGCTTTAATTGCCAAGATGCAATCGAACTTCGTTCGTTCAAACCCTGCATAAAGGCCTGTACTGCCCAGTCATCGGAGACTAGTGGTAATGCCATTCTTTCCATCTGAAACCTGGACACGAACTTCCTTAACATCTCGTCGTTCCTTTGTTTTATTTTGAAGACATCCTATATTCTCGCGGCCACCTTTATGGCCCGGGCGTGTGCTTTCACGAAGGCATCTGCTAACATAGCAAACGAGTCAATAGAGTTAGGAGGTTGGTTGTGATACCAACTCATGGCTCCTTTCGACAATATTTCTCCGAACTTTTTCAACAAGACCGGTTCAATCTCGGCGTCATTCAAATCATTTACTTTGATCCCGCAAGTGTATGAAGTAATATGCTCATTGGGGTCGGTTGTTCCGTTATATTTGGGTATATCGGGCGTGCGAAACTTCTTAGGAATAGGCATCGGAGCTGCACTTTGAGGGAATGGTTTTTGTATGAATTTTTTGGCATCTAATCCTTTCAAAACAGAAGGTGCCCCCGGTATCTGGTCTACATGGGAGTTATAAGCCTCCACCTTCTTATCATTGTCTTCGATTTTCTTTTTTCTGGACTCGATCCTCTTGGTGAGCTCTTCGAGCATCTTCATAATCGCGGGGTTAGTCCCCGAGTCGCTTTCATCTGGTCTTTCTAGCGCCGGTTCAGTACGTCGAGAGTTTACCGGTTCGGCAATATTTGGAGTTTTATTCTGACTCTGAAGTTGAGCGATGGCGATTTGCTGAGCCTGCAGCATGTCGATATTACTTGGAGGCTGACTCCTGCATCTCCTATTCCTGGTGTTCCTTGGTCCCCTGGTCGGGCTTCCCTGCGTACACTCCCTTCGGGGTCTGTGCCTAAGTCGGTGTTTAGAGCAATATGAGAACTAACATCAACTGGTTCCATGTTTGGCACTTCCCCAGGGTTTAACGGTGGTACACCGACCCCTACATTGTTGTTTTCACCAAGACCTTCGTTGTCATGAACATGTGCATCTTGTGAGCTAGACATGTTTCAGCCTGAGAATCAAATATTCTTGATTAGAAAAAGTGTAAAAATAACGATTGTAATAAGAATCAATAAAGAAACAACTACTATTATCTTTAGCCCCACGGTGGGCCCCAAAATGTTTACCTCGAAAATACGAGTAACAATTAAATTTGATTTGTGGTTTTAAAGATGCGTGATTAGATTCAATACCAATTAATAATCAAGAAATATGAAGTAGAAGTGAAAGAAATAAGTGAATCAAACCAATATAACTCAGCAGCAGTGACCTCGAGCTTAGTGACCTCGAGGTGGGTTTAGAACAATATGAATAGTCAAGCAAGAAAAGTAAAGTAAGAACAGTAGAGCTAAAGGACAATTCTGATGAATAGTAGGCAAAAAGTAGAGAATATATTCTTTGCTCAATGATTAGATGATGTTACAAATGATTGGAGTCCCCTTTATATAATAGGGAACCCTAAATAAGGTATATTTCTATTTACAGTAAGGAATATTCTTGCTACAGTTGTCTAACCGCCTAGTACGGAATTGTACGATCCTACTTCGGGATTTGCGCCATAATTTTGGGGACGTGGCAGGAATATAGCTCATTCTGTTGTAAATCCATAACGATACTATTTCGGGGTCGAGCATACTTAGCCTTGAAACTCTTCGTACTCCTATCTCTCGAGCATTGCGTTCTGCCTTCGAACTCGAATCTGGTCTACCGGGTTCGAACTCGACCTCGCTCGGACTTGGACCTAGGATGGATCCTCGAGCCTATAAATCGGAGGCATATGATTATGAACGTATATAGTGTGGTTGATATTTTATGGAGTAAGAGAGCCAAGATGTCAAAATGAAATGAAATAAATATATCTAGAGACTATATTTTGATATGGAAAAAAAAAAAAAATTCCTTAAACCCTCATGAACAAGACCACGAATAACAAAACCCTCGAAATCAAACCTGAAACTCAAAATCAACAACAAAATAAAAAACTGTTCGAAACATCCTCAAATCCCCTCTCAATCTTCCATTATTATGGCCCCTCTATCGTTCTCTTCACGAAATCTCTTCTCCCTCTTCCACAAACCCAGAGGTAAACAAAATTTCCTTCATTTCTACAGTAGTTTTCTTTATACTTAAAACTTTTCTTTAAGATTTTTCTGAAACTTTACCTAATTTTATCTTCAGTGATTCCTTTTGAATATTTGGGTCAGCATTCTTCAGCTCTGTACTCTACTCACATTGTTGGGGACACACCAATTCTTGTAATTTCTCTAATTCTCTTTATTACTTTGGTTGTTTATAATATATGTCCATTTGGTATGCTGGATTTTTGTTTGGAAACTGATTTCATTATCTTAATGTTTGTAAGAGAAAATAACTTTGCTAATTAAGTGAAAATGTTCATATTTGTAGAGGAAATTACTTTATTTATGAGAAAATACTTTTCTGTATTCAAGTTAACAATCAGTGGAAAATGATTTCGTGGGAGGAGTTATTTAAAGAAGGCTTTTTTCTGGCATACCAAACACGCCTTTGATTTATTGGCTTATGTTCATTTCTTGGTGATTTGAAGGTTAGGGATTTTATTCACAAGGCATTGTATGATCCAAATGTTGGGTATTTCTCCCAGAAATCAGCATCAGTTGGAGTGCTTGATAGAAGCATTAAGTTCAATCAGCTCCAAGGTAATTGGTGTTTCTTCATCTATTTTTGAATTAATTGGGATTTCTTGATGCGATGTAAGTTCTCAGTAATACAAGGCAGATGCAACCAATCAATAACTACTCTATAATCCTATATTGGTTGGAGTCAGCTATGTAATTCTGTGCATCCATTTTTGCTCTATTCAAGTGCAATTAAGAGGTTTTGTCATGGTTTGATTATTTTCTAAACGTCGTCAGGCTACAATACGCCTCCTTTATCTGCGCTTCAACTAGCTATGGGTGAATCGTCTCAAGGTTTTACTGTTATAGCAATCTTGACTTTATTTGTCCAGCTGAAAAAGCATTTTGTCATACCTGTGTGTGAACTGAAAATATGGAAGCAGGACATATGAAATATTATGATGCACCCAAGGGCGTGCCTAGTTGTCAATGAAGTGGGTTGAGAACCTTGAGGTCTTAGGTTTAATCCTAGCGGAGGCATAAAACACTATATGATTTCTTTCCATCTGTTCAAGTCTTGGTGGACAGAGTTACCTGGTACCTGTTACTGCTGGGAGGTAGTAGGTATCCCGTGGAATTAGTCGAGGTGTGCACAAGCTGGCCCGGACACCATGGTTATAAAATAAAAAGATATGTTATGATACTTTCAGTAGTACGATTGTAGAATAAAAACAAGGTTGTTCTTAGAAGATGGGAAATATGATTTTTGAAATAATTTAGGTAGGAAAGCATACATGAAGCATTTGGATAAGATTTACAAGCAGAGCGATGTTTCATGGTTTACTCCAGTGGAGCTTTTTAAGGTAATATTACTATCTTTTGTCCTTCTAAATGTAATTGCTCATTATATGTGAGAAAATTATGTAGACTATTTCTAAGATATTCTTGGAATAATTACTTATCATAATGTAAGCATAGACTAGTTATTTACCTTATTACATAGGCTTAGACTCCAATATGAGAAGCCCCTCTTGCATATTGCCAACAACCAAAGAGTTTTCTCTCTTTCTTCTTGTTTCATATTTTTAATTTGTAGGAACTTTTAGTTCATGTAACCAGAAGTCAGACATTCATCTATATGTATCTTTTGTCTTCACAGCATTTTTTATATTTAACTATTCTGTATTCCAATTTACCTGTTAGATGCAATCATGTTATATGGAATAATTCTGCAGCCTTGGTATGCCCATGGGATTGCTGAAGCCATTTTGCGTACTACAAACCTATCTGTTCCACTGAAAGTAAGTTCGTTAATATCTAGAGAATGTAGCTTCTTAGCTGCATACAATCTTTTATTGTCCATTGGAAATTTGGAACTAATTAATATTCATTTTCTCTATTTTTCTTCTTAAAGTTTGACTTAGTTGATCAATCATTCACTTGCTTTACATTTTGACTGTCTTTTGGGTGTAGATATATGAAATAGGTGGTGGATCAGGAACCTGTGCCAAAGGCATCCTGGATTACATAAAGTTAAATGCACCAACAAGAGTTTATGATAATATCAGTTACACGTATGTGTTATTCCTCATAGTGTTTTACCTAATTGAGAGTACTGCACATGATGAACTTTGCTTGCATGGCCTTAGAGTTATAGAGTAAAGCATTCATGCAAATTTGTTATGAAATAGAGGAACAATAATTTTGTTGAAGTACTTTAGCTAATTGATAATGTTTCACATTGGGGGTAAAAGGACATAAGAAAGGGCTTATAAAAGTCTTCCACTACTCCATTCACGGTTTTAAGGTTTTGGCCGAATGCACAGATTCTTTTACATGGTGTTAGAGCAAACCTTTAGCAAGCACTCTTGCACGTAATTCTAAAATTCAACATTACTTATTAGATTTACTAGGTTTTTTGAAGTAATTATTGCATTTAAAAAACCCGCATTGAAGTCCACGAATGAAATTTAGAACCGAATTACACATGCGGGAAGGTGTTGATTATATGATGTCCTGCATCATATAAAATCGAAATTGACGGGGTATAATGGTCTTGTACCACTCCACCTGTTGGCCTTAAGGTGGGGTAGATACCATATTTTCTCAAAGTTCTCTAGACTAAGGGGAACGTAGGGAAAAATGAGCTCATTGATCTCCGCTTTAATTTTCTAATGCAAGATTTTTTTCTGGACGAGATACATGCATTGTTTTCCTGGGTTTAGTGTCATTCTTTTCTCTTTTTTTTTTGACAAAGCAATAAAATATTTTTAATGGTCATTTATATCTATTCTTTTCGTGAGAGTACGATTTTACACCCTTTTCTGCAAAAATACTTCTTTTTAATTAAATGCTATCGTGCTTCTTAAATCGAATCTGTATGTCATATTTTGTGATTAAAAGTATGCAATGATGTGTCCTAACTGCTTGGAGGGTGTAAAAAATATAACTTAGAAGTGTAACTCCTTAGATTTTGAGAAGATGATAGCAGGTCCGAGCTTGGATGATATCAGTTCATGCCTTTTGTAAAACATATTGCAGTCAACTTTAGAGTTAAGCAAGAAATGGCACCCAAGGGTGTAGCCTAGTGGTACTGGTCAATGAAGTTGGTGGAGAACCGTGAGGTTCAGGTTCAAATTACAATGGAGACAAAAATACTAGATTACTTCGTCCCATCTGTCTAAGCCGTGGTGGACAGAGTTATCTGGTACTTGTGCTGGTGGTAGGTAGCAGGTACCTCGTGGAATTAGTCGAGGTGTGCGCAAACTAGCCTGGACACTACCATTATCAAAAAAAAAAAAGAGTTAAGCAAGAACTGATGCATCTCAAGTACCTGAATATCATATTAAACTAAAAGGTTAAAGTTCTTTCAATTTTCCCGATGTAAACATGACACACCAAAGTAAAATACATGTTATATATGTCTTCATAAATTAAGAAATTTCAAAAACCCCAGTACATTGAATAAGTAATGCTGAATATATATCAAAAGTGTAAACATAAAATGATTATGTCTTCTTCTAGAAATGATTTATAGAAAGTTATAATTCTAATCAATATTAACCTTACACATTGATCTAAAGTTTCAAAAGGGTGTCCGTGAGTTTTAAACACATCTTGAGCAAATTGTTTTGCTTCAGAAGTGTCAGATAGCAGTGCGACATAGAATATGCTGTTCCTCTTCTTTTATCATTGTTTTCTGTGCAGGTTCTTTTCAATCATTTCATAAAGAATTACTAAGGCTTCTTTTCTCTTGAGTACAGTTCGGTTGAAATCAGTTCCTCACTTGCAGCGAAACAGATTCAAACCGTTGGCGAAGTTGATAGCCACTTATCTAAGTTTAGAGTAGAGCGTCGTGATGCTGCGGACAGGAGGGGATGGGGTATGATGCTGTTAATTATCTGACCCTGCTCTTTATCTTGCGTTAATGCGAACAGTGTTATATATTTTGCACACTGAAGTTTTCTTGTTGAAGCAGGAGATGTGAATGAACAACCATGTTGGGTTATCATGTTAGAGGTATGGCTACTTTCTCTATTTCTTTTGTCTGTAATGTTCTTCTCTAGGAAGATATGGTGGTGTATTGAAATTGACGACTGGCTTCCTTACTTGGTTTATGAAGCACAACCATGATGAGAGAAATTGGGTAGTTGGTGAAATTTTGACTCCTCTCTTAAAATGCAGATTACAAATATATGGCATGCTTCTAATGAGCACTTTAAAAATTCTGCAGGAACACAATGTCAATTCTTGTATCTTGGTTTCTGCAATGCCATTGAAATCTGAGCCTGAAAGGTTCTGTCATAAACTTTATTCATTGATCTTATTAACGATCGAGTAATATTTTAGGTGCTTGACAATCTTCCGCATGATCTCATTTACTCTGAGAATCAAATGTCTCCATGGATGGAAGTGTGGGTTGAAAGCAAAGAAGGGTAATTCACTTTATACTGTTGAAACAGCATAATGATGTTTGTACTCAGGAATTTTTTTTTCTGCTAAGCAAATTTTACATTTTTGACTGAGATGTTTCTTCGACAGTATATAGGTGGATGGCCTTATGAATGATGCTAACAATGTAGTATTTGCACAAGCATAGTTATCTTTGCCTTTTGGTTGATAAATCCTGAGAACTAGTAATAGAAGTAGCAGCAAGTATTGCTTGTTTTTTCATAAGGATCTCTTATGCCACTCCACTCCATAAAAATATGGGAAAAAGGAAACTACACAAAGAAGTAAGAGAAGATAACAGAGATGCTTTTGCTTTATAGCTGGATTTAGCTTGATATTGAATCATTTCGGATTAGTGATTATGTCCATTAGTAGGTATGATGGCCGAGCAAGATTGTCAAATCTGTCTGTAATGCTAAAACACGTCTTTGTCCTCTTTTAACAGGGAAAAACTCTCAGAGTTGTATAGGCCAATTCAAGACTCCTTAATCAAATCTTGCATGGAGATCGTACATATGCCTGATGCTACAGCGGGTGGGAGCAGGGTTTCTTCAGCGGTGAAAAGTATTTGGGCAAAAGTGTTTCCTAAGCCAAGATGGTGTTGGCTTCCCACTGGTTGCTTGGTAATAATTCTGCAATGTTGATTGAGCTCTTTCCTCAGTTTAGGTTAACATATTAAATGCTCATGCTTGGGAAAAAATATCATATACTCATGCAGTGCTACTTCCTAAAATTCAGAAACTTCTAGAAGTTTTACATGGAGCTTTATCGAAGATGTCTTTAATTGCTTCCGATTTCAGTTATCTACCTGATGTTAAAATTCCTGGTGAAAGAGCTCCTCTGGTTTCAACCAAGGTACATTTTACTTTTTCTCCATATGCCATTGGTTTTCTGCGCTTCGTTGTAGCCTCTTTCGATTTTTGATTAATACTTGTTCTACTAAAACATCTTAGTCAAATTAGTTTATCAAACAAGACAAGGGTGTGTGTTTTGGACTCCTAAACCCTCTAACAATTAGAAAAAAGAAGAAAATTACTAAAAGTAGAAGAAACTGCACATACCCTCATATATGAATACATAGCATAGCTTTAATTTGGAAGTTGGAGAAAATTTTGAGCAAATAAGACGCCAAGAATATGTGACAGTAGAAGTGATGCAAGAATAAATAGGAAGCCATGGTAGGAGCCTGTAGATCCACCATTTCTCCTATTCTATAGGCTTGATAACTCAGAAATCTCTGAGAGTTGCGCACCATTTGGAACTCGGTGTGTAATGGGCCCCGCCCTTCTCCACTTAAATACTACGCGTTTTGCCTGTGGTGGGGTACGAACCTGTGACATGCGCCTAACCTATGCATCACATGCTACGCTCTTACCATTAGGCCAAAGCCCTGGAGCAACTTGGTTTTGTCAATAAATTCAAATCAACTAGCTGGTCCGGTCTATAGGTGTCCTTGTGCAGAACCTGGATATTCTGTTAAAATCTTAAACTGACAAAAAAGTCATGCTCTTACATTTTTGAGTGTCTAATGGTTAAATTAGAGAGTCGCAAGGAAAGTTTGGTTGGGTGGTGGTTGTTGTGTTAGACCTGTTTCACTATTCTTCAGTCCTTCTGAAAGCATGTAGGTTACAAGTTTGCCTGTTACTATTGGGATTGAAAAAGAAAAGATTGGTATCAGAAGAACCAATATGAATGTTGATTGCAATGTTTTTCATTTACGTGCATCTCCACTTGATTTATTTTCTGTTACTTACCCTTTTCTTGCAAAATGTCGCATGGGAAAATATAATCCTCTGTCATCTTAAACGGCAAGAGCTTGGCTTTATGTGTTTTCTCTTTTTTAGGCATTTTTATGATAACAAGTTAACATAATTCTTATCAGTTCATTTACCCTTTTCATATTAAATAAATGCAGAAAGATGGCAGCAGCTCTGATTACAACAGTTATTTGGATGCAAAGGTGATCCGATTCTTATCTCCTGTATTCCTCCCTGGATTTTATCATGAAATGTTGTTTACAAGAGGTATTTGTATGTTGGACTTCTACTCCAGCTGAGAGAGTACTGTGTTTTTTATTTCAGCCTAGATTATATATAAATGCTCTTGGGGCAATATTTTCTACCTACTTACCAAACACCGGAAAATAAGTAAGAAACCGTTTATTTTCCAGGAAAACACTTCCCTTCCTACCAAACATGCCCTAAGCCACCACTGCACGTTCTTGTTATCTAAATGTTCTTTTAATTAACTTAAGCAAGACTTGTGTATTCATTTGATGTTTCAATCATTATGCTCCTGAACATGTGGAACTTTGAATATCTAATTGTCTAATAACATCTGTACTTGGCCGCAATGTCTTAAAGTTTTTTATCTGCAGGGGGACGCCGACATATTCTTTCCAACAGATTTTTTGCTCTTGGAACAGATGGATCATTACTGCTCTGGGTGGATGAAGCAGCAAAAAGATGACACGTCATTGAAGCGAGGAAAGAAAAGACGTACTCTTTCGGTAATTCCTACTCTTCAGCTGTGAGAAACCAAAGTTCTCCTTTTCTATTTTTTGTTGGTATATATTCATTCATGCAAAAATTTGTTGTAGCTCGGTACAGCAGCGTTCATGGAAGAATTTGGTCTCCCAACAAAGACGAGAACTAAAGATGGATATAATCCTCTCCTTGATGACTTCAAGAACAACAAATTTTATTTGAGCGTTCCTACACACAACATCAAATAGAGTATTCCCTTTTCCTCTTCTATAGCAAGGGCGTCGAGGAGACATGCTACACAGTGTAGAGAGGACACATCTCAGTATGGCTTAAATTGATTAAAACATATCGTGCAAGCTTCAGTTGAGCATCTGGAACAATTTTTGAGACCAGAGTTACAGAGTTCTTTTATAGCAATGGTACCAAGGTAGCAGTATCAGGGAGTTTGTTTGATCAGATTACCAATGTTTGTGGTTCTTGGTTCTGGACGTGTTAACATAGTATCAAGAGCTGATAATGTAGAAGACATTGATATTCTCTATTTTTTCTGACTCTTATAGACTAGTTATTGCTACATTTATGTGATAAGAGTAGAGGTAAGTTCTATAGTCAAAATAAATTTGATGAGAGCATGGTAAATTTAAAACATGACTACACATCAGAGAGTTCTTTGTAACTACTATAGTTTTAAGTTTTAACACTGTCAAGGTGTTTCTGATTTCTTTTATTCTGTGCACTTCCCCAAATTCTACAGGAAACAGTGAGAATCTATTGGTTTCTATGTTATGTTCTTCTCTTCTTCTTCCTTTTTTTCCTTCCCAATTTTCGTTTTGTAGGACTCCTTCAAGCTGGTCCTATCAATTATGTTTCTGATTGATGAGATGCGAGGAGGTGTTGACGAGAGGCTGGAGGTTTGGGGAGACCTTTGAGTCTAAAGGTTTCAAGTTGAGCAGGACTAAGACTGAGTACTTGGAGTGCTAGTTCAGGGATGTCACGGGGGGAGTGGATAGCGACGTGAGGCTTGATTCTCGAGTAATCCCCAAGAAAGGAAGTTTTAAGTACCTCGGGCCGATTATCCAGGGGAACGGGGAGATCAACGAGGATGTCACGCACCGTATAGGGGCTGGTTGGATGAAATAGAGGTTAACATCTGGCGTTTTGTGTGACAAGAAGGTGCCCCCGGAACTTAAAGGCAGGTTCTACAGAGCGGTAGTTAGACCGGCCATGTTGTATGGAGCAGAATGTTGGCCAGTCAAGATTGCCTATATCCAGAAGATAAAAGTGGCAGAAATGAGGATGTTGAGATGGATGTGTGGGCACACGAGGTTAGATAAGATTAAGAATGAAGATATTCGGGCTAGGATGGGCGTGACTCCCATGGAAGACAAAATGCGGGAAGTGAGGCTTAGATGGTTCGGGCACGTGCAAAGGAGAAGCCTAGATGCCCCGGTTAGGAGGTGCGAGCGGTTGGATCTGAAGGGTATGAGGAGAGGTAGAGGGTGACCAAAGAAGTATTGGGGAGAGGTGATCAGGCAGGACATGGCGCAACTCCAGCTCACCGAGGACATAGCCCTTGATAGGAAGGTATGGAGGGAGAACATTAGGGTTGTAGGTAAGTAGGTAGTGATTGTTTTTCTGCTCTGTTTTGTGCGAGTCTAGTCGGTCAGTGTCGTGTTTTAGTATGCTATTGGTACATGTTATGCTCGTACTATTTTCTAGGACCTTGTCACTGCACTGATTATTGATATTGCTTTTCCAGGTATATTTTCTGATTCTTAGCTCGCTGGTACTATCTTTCTGGTTATGTTGTTACTATTATATTATCGCTTTTCATCTTCTTGTGTCGAGGGTCTATCGGAAACAGCCTCTCTACCCAGGGTAGGGGTAAGGTCTGCGTACACACTACCCTCTCCAGACCAAACTTGTGGGATTGTATTGTTGTTGTTGTTGGTCTATTGAACAATTTTGCTTCATGTTTGTAGAAAGAATGTCCTAACTAGGCATTATAGTTTTAACATTTTATTATTTAAAGTATGGAAAAGGTCCAAATATGCCCGTGAACTATTTGAAATAGGACAAATATGCCCGTCGTTAATAGTTTTTTTTCTTTTCTTTTTTAATTAATTAAAATCAAATATTTTTTTTCTAAAGCAATTTTTCTAAAAGTTTTTTTTACTAAAAACTGAAGAAAAAAAACGGAAATATTTTTTTTCCAGTTTTTACAAAAGAACTGAAAAATATTTTCTAAAACAATGTTTTTGTTAAAATCAAATATTTTTTTTCTAAAGCAATTTTTTTTCTAAAGCAATATTCTTTTCTTTTTTAATTAATTAAAATCAAATATTATTTTTCTAAAGCAATTTTTCTAAAAGTTTTTTTTACTAAAAACTGAAGAAAGAAAACGGAAATATTTTTTTTCCAGTTTTTACAAAAGAACTGAAAAATATTTTCTAAAACAATGTTTTTGTTAAAACATAAATAAAATCTAAAAAGCAATTTTCTAAAGCAATGTTTTTGTAAAAGCTGAAAAAAAAAGTGAATTTATTTTTACTAAAAATTGAAAAAACGAAAAAAAATTGCTTTAAAAAAACTGAAAAATTATTTTCTAAAACAATGTTTTTGTAAAAACAGAAATAAAATCTAAAAAGCAATTTTCTAAAGCAATATTTTTGTAAAAACTGAAAAAAAAACTGAATTTATTTTTACTAAAAGCTGAAAAAACGAAAAAAAAATTTGCTTTAAAAAAACTGAATATTATTTTCTAAAGCAATATTTTTGTAAAATCTAGAAAAAAAAACTGAAAAGCAATTTTCTAAAGCGCTAAAAACTGGAAAAAACACTGAATTTTTTTTAAAACTAAAAACTGATAAAAAGAAAATATTATATTTTTTTCAGTTTTTACAAAAACATTGCTTTAGAAAATTGCTTTTCAATTTTTTTTTATTTTTTACAAAAACAATTGTTTTAGAAATTATTTTTCAGTTTTTTTAAAGCGATATTTTTCTAAAAACTGAAAAAATATATTTTGATTTTAATTAATTAAAAAAAGAAAAGAAAAAATATTGTTTCCGTTAAAAAAAGGGCAAATTTGCACAACTATTGGACGGTTTGGGCATATTTGGGCCAAACTATTAACGACGGGCATATTTGTCCTATTTCAAATAGTTTACGGGCATATTTGTCCTATTTCAAATAGTTGACGGGCATATTTTAACTATCAAGGGAGGAATGCAAACATAAGGTACTATTTGTAATATTTTCGAGTTCTTGCCCAATAAATTCTTATGAGGAATATCAAAGTATTATAAAATATGAACTTATGTGGCGTGGACGCCCAATTGATGATGAGATCCTCAATTGATTTGCTCAAACTTAAAAAAGAAATTCTCCAAACAAAATTGTGGAGCGACTTGATTCATTAAATCTCAACCTAGGCCCGATGGTATCCAGTTCCCAACTATTGGCTCCTCTCCAAAATGCATTATTGGAGTCAGGAATACAATACTTAATCGTAAAAGAAAATTACAATATGTTTTATTTTTTAATAGTTAGCGTAAAAATAATCAAATTATGATAAACTCACAATTTTCTTGTTGATAATTTTTTACCTTTTTTTCAGGTCATTGTGAAAATGTCATAGCTAGTGAGTCAACTCATGTCGCTTTTAATTTTAAATTGAGTTTAGATGACAACCATTTTTTTTTTAATTTTAAAGAAAGAGAACATATAATTTTTTTTTTCTTTTGAAGGGATAAAAGAGAATCCTCTCCTGGAAATGACCCATTAGGTTCTAGTCCTTCCCTCTCTTATCCAAAATATAAAGATGCGCTACTAATTTATTGTGTGCGACATTGAAAATAGTGAGAGTACATACTCTCTCTTTCTCACCGGCGCCAAAAATTATATTGAACGGTGAGTCCGTTTTTGCAGATACGGACTCCAAGTTTCTTGAAGTTTTTAATTACGTTCGTCTTCTCCTGCAAATTTGATTCTACTTGCCCTTTTTTCTCGGCACTTCTTCTCCGGCAAAATTTGGTTGTAAGTTCGCTCCCCCCTCTTATTCTTTTATGATTACTGAATATTTGAAATTTTGTATTTACCAGGTTTTATTTGATTTATACTTAAAATGAAATACTATGAATCTCCAAATCTCTAGAAATGAATAGTAGTATATGTTTTATGCACAGACAACGCACAAGTTTTTTTTTATAAGGTAAATTGTATTAATAAAAAGGAAGAAGAAACTCCCCTATACAAGAAGTATACCAAAAAGTAGAGAATTTACATCAAAACATGATCCCCTACAAAAGATGCCCAATCTTCTATACAAGTAGGGGCTATATGAGTGCACCAAAAAGCGACCAAAGATAAAAGACTATTCTTAAGATGTGAAAAAGGAAACTCAACCTCCTTAAAAGCTCTCCTATTTCTCTCCCCCAAGCTATCCACATGAGAGCTAACGGGGCAAACTTTTACGCCTTTTGCTTTCTTCTTCAACGGAAACCGGCCCAGCTATATAACATTTTCTTTACAGTACTTGGCATCACCCATTGAACACCAAAAAGATTCAGGATTGCCCTCCACAAACCCGAGGACACAGGGCAATGCAACACAAGATGATCAACTTCTTCCCCTGAGCTTTTACACATGTAGCACCAACTAACAAGTGTAATTCCTCTCTTTCGTAGGTTTTCAGTAGTCAAGATCACTCCCCTCGCCGCTAGCATGCTAAAAAGCACACCTTTGTGGGCGCCTTAGGAATCCAGATTGAGGACGAGTAGTATGGAAAAGTGGCCTTCTCTCTCACCAACATACTCTGGTAAAAGGACTTTACGGTGAACAAACCATCGCCACGCAACCCCCATCTCCTAGAATCACAAGATGACTGGGGCCTGTCTTGCCCATATAGCAGTGACAACAAATCTTGGAGCTCCACAATGTCCCAATCTTGCATGTTCCTTCTAAATGAGAGGTCCCATACTCCCCCCCTTCATGCTCCTTGCGAATCTGTTGGACGATCAATTCCTTCTGGTTTGAAACTCTGAAGACGTGGGGGAAAGAGACCCTCAGAGTATCCTCTCCACACCACCTGTGATTCCAAAAGCTGATTCTCCTTCCATCTCCCACCTTGTAAGTGATGTTGTCATTGAAGGCTTCCTAATTTTTCATGATGCTCCTCCACATGCCACACCCGAAAGGTGCTGTGATTGCCTCGGTCCTCCAACCCCCTCCCGTGGAATCGTACTTTTCTACAATGACCTCCCTCTATAGAGCATGCTCTTCTACCCCGAATCTCCACAGCCACTTCCCCAACAAAGCTCTGTTGAATACCCTAAGATCTTTTACTCCATGTCCACCCCATTTCTTTGGGAAGTGACTGTCTGCCAATTTACTAGATGAAACTTTCTAGTTCTATCCGCTGCATCCCAAAGAAAATTCCTTTGAAGCTGCTCTAGTTTATCTGTGATGCTCACAGGAGCTTTGATAACTATGTATTTAAGCCTATCTTATGCTCTCTTTTGCTTAGTTTTTGGATAAAAAATGTGTAAAAGTATTCCCAAAAACTGACTTATTATGCTTGTCCGCAGGGTTTGGTCAAAATGAGGCAAGAAAGCCATAATCAACTCATGAAGAGTTAAAATTGCACAAGTTCAAAGCTGAGATAAAAGCGCTGACCGCGAAGGAAAAGAGCGGCCGCGGAAGATCTACCACTGAAGCGACCACAATTACGCGGTCCGCAGAATTGAGGTTCAGAGAAGGTGTTTTGGGTGCAACAGAGGCCGCTGACCGCGATGAAAAAGTGCGGCCGCGGAATACCTGACGCGGCCGCGGTGGTATTTCCGCTGAGAGCGACAATCAAGGTTCAGAGACCCTGCAAAGTAAGCCTAACTGAGGAGCGCGGTCTGTTTCCAAATTGCGCGGCTGCGGTTGAGGCTAACGCTGAGGCGGTAACTTTTACGCTGTCCGCGAAATCAAGTCCAAACCGAGCACAAAGTGGAGAAGCGCGGTCCGCATTTGTTTTGCGCGGCCGCGGAAGTCCTTACGCTGAGGCGCTCATTATTTCGCTGATAGCGGAACCTCTGTAGGGGTATCGGCTATGTATAAATAGTTCTTTTTCATATTTTAGGGCATCTTTTGTCTGAGGAGCTCGTGAACAGCCGTATTTTACTACTTAGAGTAATTTTAGAGCAGCTTTAGCTATTAATCTTAGATTTTATTCTTATGACTAACTTTTATGGCTTATATTTCATCTCCATCTTTGATTTCTACCTTGATTATGAGTAGCTAAACCCATCAGCTAGGGTTGTGACCCAACCCTAGCGTGGGTATTTAATGGGTCTTCAATTTTAGGGCTTAATTGTTTATGGGTTAATGATATTTAGCTTGATTCATGCTTTAATTGTAGCATTAGTGGTTGCAAACACTGATTCGTGCCTTTATAACTTAGACTCTTCTTGAGAAAGGGGGACTAAGTCTAGGAAATTCAGGCTAACAAGGAATTGGGGTGCATTCGAGAGATTGATAACTCCAATTAAAGAGTTAAACCTAGAGATAGTAATACCCGACTTGAGCCAATTTTACTTGCATTGTTTGAACACCCAATTGGGCTTGAGAAAGCCAATTAGGGCAAAGTCACTCAAACTACTGAGAGGTATAGAGTGAGTAACTATGTGTAAAGGTTATATCATGACCCCAAATATAACAAGCTTGTCCTAAATTATAGACCCCATTAGATACTCGCCTAGGTGTAAGTCACTTCCCTAGCGCTTTTTATCAATTGAGAAAAATCCTACAAAAATATTGTACTTACAAGGAAGTGATTAAGTGGCTAGATGCAGGGGTTGTGTACCCCATCTCGGATAGTTCATGGACTTCACCGGTACAATGTGTGCCGAAGAAGGGTGGTATGACTGTGGTCACAAATGAGCAAAATGAATTGATCCCCACTAGGACTGTCACCGGATGGAGGGTATGCATGGACTACCGGAAGCTGAACAAAGTGACTCGCAAAGATAATTTTTCATTGCCCTTTCTTGACCAATATTGGATAGACTTGCCGGGGGTGCCTACTACTGCGTTTTGGACGGGTACTCAGGTTATAACCAGATTTTGATTGCACCGGAGGACCAAGAGAAAACCACCTTCACATGCCCGTATAGGACCTTTGCATTTTCGTGGATGCCATTTGGTTTGTGTAATGCACCAGCTACCTTCCAACGGTGTATGATGGCTATCTTTACGGACATGGTGGAGGACTTCTTGTAAGTGTTCATGGATGATTTTAGTGTTGTGGGTGAATCTTAAAAGAATGCTTGGGAAATCTTAACAAAGTGTTGGCCCGATTTGAAGAGACAAATCTTGTTCTTAACTGGAAAAAATGCCACTTTATGGTCGAGGAGGGCATTGTCCTCATCCATAAGATCTCAAAGAACGGTATTGAGGTGGACAAGGCGAAGATTGAAGTGATTTCAATACTTCCTCCTCCTACTTCCGTCAAGGGGGTTAGGAGCTTTCTTTTGCATGCGGGGTTCTAGCGAAGGTTCATCAAGGACTTTTCAAAGGTGGTGAATCCCTTGTGCAAATTGTTGGAAAAGGATGCGAGGTTTGTGTTTAATGAAGAATGCATGAAAGCTTTTGAACTTCTCAAGTACAAACTGACAACCACTCCCATTATTACTGCACCCAATTGGAGCTTACCCTTTGAGCTTATGTGCGACGCAAGTGATGTTGCAGTAGGAGTGGTCTTGGGGCAAAGGGTGAACAATATGTTTCACCCGATGTATTATGCAAGCAAAATTATGAATGATGCCCAGGTTAATTACACGGTAACGGAAAAAGAGTTGCTAGCCATAGTGTTTTCCATGGAAAAGTTTAGGCCTTATCTCATGGGTGCCAAAGTGATTATTCATACTGATCACGCGGCACTCCGTTACTTGATGACAAAGAAAGATTCTAAGGCTCGGTTGATGAGATGGGTTCTATTGCTTCAAGAGTTTGACCTTGAAATTGTTGATCGAAAAGGTTGTGAAAACCAAGTGGCGGACCACTTGTCCTGCTTGGAGGAGGAGGGGAGGCCCCATGATGGTCTCAAAATTAATGATTCATTCCCGGATGAACAACTCCTCTCCGTATCTTTGAATAGTATGCCTTAGTTCGCCGATGTTGCTAACTTTCTTGTGACCGGCATTGTCCCTTGTGAGCTCTCTTCTAACCAAAGGAAAAAGCTTAAACGGGATAGCTTGGATTACTACTGGGACGAGCCTTATCTGTTCAAGATTTGTATTGATGGTGTGATCCGGAGATGTGTTCCAGAAGAGGAGCAAATGAGTATTCTTGATGCTTTCCATTCCTCGCCCTACGATGGTCATCATGGTGGGGCGAGAACTGCTTCAAAGGTGCTTAGCTGTGGTTTTTATTGGCCTACATTGTATAAAGATGCTAGTGAGCTTGTGAAGAGATGTGATGAGTGTTAGAGAGCTGGTGGGATTTCCAATAAGGATGAAATGCCTCTCACCACTATTCTTGAGGTTGACCTATTTGACGTGTGAGGCATTGACTTCATGGGACCTTTTGTGAGTTCATGTGGTAACACGTACATCTGGTTTCTGTTGATTATGTTTCCAAGTGGGTTGAAGCTGTGGCTTTTCCCAACAATAAGGCACGGAGTGTAGTGGCTTTCTTAAAGAAAAATATTTTTACAAGGTTAGGCACTCCTAGGGCGATCATCAGTGATGGGGGTTTTCATTTCTGCAACAGGGCATTTGACACTTTGCTTGCAAAGTATGGTGTCAATCACAAGGTATCAACCCCTTATCATCCTCAGGCTAGTGGACAAGTTGAGGTCTCCAACAGAGAGATAAAGAGCATATTGTCAAAAACTGTCAATGCAAATAGGACTGACTGGTCAAAGAAACTGGATGACGCTTTGTGGGCTTACAGGACTACTTACAAGACTCCAATTGGTATGTCTCCATATTGGTCGGTATTTGGGAAAGCATGCCATCTTCCGATTGAGTGAGAACATAAGGCCATGTGGGTACTGAAGAAGTTAAATCTTGAGTGGGATGTTGCAGCAAATCTCCGGGTAGAGCAACTTAATGAACTAGATAAGTTCCGGTTTCATGCCTATTCCAACTCGTCCTTGTATAAGGACAAGATGAAGTACTTACATGACAAGTATGCCCGGAGCAAGGAATTCAAGGAAGGTGATTTGGTTCTTCTATTCAATTCTCAGTTACGACTGTTCCCGGGAAAGTTCAAGTCAAAATGGAGTGGCCCTTTTGAAGTGGTGCATGTAACTCTGTTTGGTGCTCTTGATTTGTAAAACAAAAATGGTGAAATCTTCCAGTTAATGGGCACCGAGTAAAGCACTATCTTGGCAAGTTTGATGATAGCCACGTGGTGGCAATGATCCATTTCAAGTGATTGATGGTAACCTACATCGTGCCGCAACGTTAAATCAGACACTTCTTGGGAGGCAACCCATGTGTTTTTCTTTCTCTTTGATTTTCATCTTAGTGTAGGCTTTGTTTTGGACTAACTGGTTGTGAAGTTTGTATAGGAATTGTTGTGCACTAGTGCAGTGTAGGTCTGTTGCTGAAAAAATTGCCTTAAGTGTGAGAATTACGTTGACCGCGCTCAGAATTTTGCGGTTAGCGGTTGCTTTTCGCAGGGGCGTAAATGGTCTGCTGATGCGGACTTGAAAAGTCCAGAATAGCAACTCTCTAAAGTTGTATTCGCGTCCGCGGTGGAAATTCCGCAGTCCGCATCTCTCTTTCGCGGCCACGCTCGTTTTTTCGCTCTCAGCGGTTCCTTCGTGGTAACAGCCCTTCAAAAAAAGGTAAAAGCGCGGACCGCGGTGGAATTCCGTGGCCGCGCCAGGTAAGGTTTGTGAGTCCCTGTACTTTTTACTATAAATAGAAGGTCATTAGCCCTTTTACCCTTTTCGAACCCTAGACTCCCACTGAACCTAAAAACACTGTTCATCCTCATATTGTGGTTTTTCAATCTCAATTACTCAAGAGTCAGTCTTTTACTACATATTTCACAACTGGTATGCTCGATTACTTGTGTTAATTTTATTCCTTTCTTTTCTTTCATCTCTATTTTACTGTTTCTTTATAGTTAGGGTTAATTAGTTGTTAATTAGTTGATGCTAAATTAGTTAGGGTTAATTAGTTGTTAATTAGTTGAAGCATAGTAGGGGTTAGTGGTGTTCATGATACCTATTAATGGCTAAAAAAGTGAAAACCCTTCAGTGCCCATTCTTTTTGAATTCCCCGGCCGCGGCAGTAATTCCGCGGTCAGCGTTCATACAATGTCTTGAATTAAAAATGGTTCATTTTTCGCGGTCAACAGTGGAAATTCCGCGGTCAGCGTCCTGTTTTGCACGGCCGCAATTCTTTTTACGCGGACTGTGGATTTTAAGTTCAGAGTCTTGCTTAGTTGGGTCTGCGACCGCGTTAGTTTTTTCGCGGACAGCATTAAAACTTTCGCGGCCGCTCCCGAAATTCCGCTCTCAGCGGTAGTCCAACTTCAGAGACTGGGTAGTCTGAACCCCAGTCATCCGCGGCCGCGCCCTTTTTTCCACTGTCAGCGGACCCTTGCTGTTAGAAACACTGTCAACTTATCATCTGCTTTCCTTTGATGATTCTTTTAACAACAATACTAATGAGCTCCCACTGATTGTGTATGCAGACAATGGTCCGATCTAGAGGTGCATGTGATAAACCAAGAGGGAGGGCTGAATCCTCCCGAGGCAGGGGAAAATGAGGACAAGGAAGGACCAAGTTACCACTTGCGGTTTAGAAATCTATAGGGAAGCTGCGGAAAACCATCAAAGCTGCGGACAAAGCTGCATCCCATTCTGAAGGAAGTGAGTATGTCCCTTCCCGGGAAGTTTCGGAAGGAGACTCAGTGCCAACCCATGTTCCTATAGACTTTCCAGAGAAATTTCAGTTGCGAGATGAACCGACACACTCTGCTTCTTCTGAGTCGTCTGATGGCTCAGAGGAGAGTAGTGAGGCTTCATCATCAGCTTCTCCACCTGCCACACCTTTGGCCTCACCAATGAACCCTATTGATGTAGATGCTGAGATCCCTGATGACGGGAGGGGTGGTGACACTCAGACAGGGGGGTTGGCAAGATCTAGAAACCATGTGGTATGGCAAGATCGATTTGTTAGCGAGAAAACCTACCACAAATCCTGGGAATGGTGGCCACAGAGGTCTCTCACCCTCGAGAGGCAATTCATAGAAAGAGATCTTCTACCCCACAATCACAATGTGAAGAGGCAATTTGATGAAAGAGTGGGGTGAAAATTCTTCACAAGCAAGTTGCCGGAGGCCAATGAATATTTAGTCAAAGAGTTCTATGCCAACGTAGCCCACATAAAAAAGGGCACCTATGTGACCAAGGTGCGGAAATGGAAGATCAGATTTGATGGCAAGACGCTGAATGACTATGTTGGGTTCAATGACGAGGATGAGTCCCTGTATCTGGAAAAGGTGGCTTTGGATGAGTTAGCCCGCCCTTGGCTTGCATCAGTGATTGCTCTTCCGGGGACTACTCCAGCTTGGCTGACACCTGGGGCTCCAATCTACAGAAACACTCTGAGCTTTGAAGCGAAGGGGTGGTCTACTTTTGTGTGCAGCCGGTTAGACCCTACTACACATTACAGTGATATGCCGCTTTCCCAGGCTCTTATTGTGGGGGCTGTCAAGGCGGGGTACACGATCAATGTCGGGAATATTATGGCCAAGGTGATTAACAGAGCGGTTGGAAAAGATGAGAACTCATATCCTTTCCCAAACTTCCTCACCATGTACCTGGAGGATCAGGAAGTAAAAGGAAGGGATTTTGACACCAAAGTGAAACCAAAGAGGCCATTTTCATGGTACAACCTTCATGGTCCGGACAACCCCAAATCCAAGGGCAAAGCCACCACTTCCACTGGCCAATCTGAAGAGCCATCAGTGGTGGCCACTGGTTCTGAGCCTTCCACTGCCATGCCACATCCTCCCTCCGGACCATCTACTTCTATGCCTTCTTCGGTACTTTCTTCATCAGCATACGCTCTTACTGCTCTGAGGGTTAATCAGACTCTTTCCAGCATCAACAACTGGATGCAGGCAGCTACATCTAAGTTGTCTGTCATATCCAGCACAGTGGCAGCTCAGTCAGTTCCAGCTCAGCCTCAGGTGCCCGCTTCAGTGGAGGAATCTCTAAAGGAGCTTCTGGACAACCAGAAGAAGCTCCTGGATAACCAGAAACTTATCATGGATGCTTTGGAGGCACAAGGAAAAACAATCAAGGACCTGGGCAAACAAACGAAGAAGCTGAAGAAGACTCGGGCCTTAAAGGAGTCAGTAAAGCTGCTGAGCAAGGAGGTTGAGAAGATTAGATCAGCTGGAGACATTCCATTGGACTTACTCTTGGAGGAGCCAGTCCCAGCAGCTCAGGCAGCACATGCACCAGAGCAGGAAGCTGACAGAGAGCCCATGAGGAGAAGGGTGATCCCCCAGACTGAGGATTTGGAGATTGAGCTGGAGGACCCCGAGGGAGGTGACTGAGGCCAGCCACAGGACCCAGCCGGTGACCCCATGCAGATAGAGGCATCATAGGGAGTTCTTCTTTACTCTCTACCCTTCCCCTATTCTATTTTTGCTGATAGCATTGAGGACAATGCTACGCTTTATTTGGGGGGGGGGGGGGGGGTTGGTGGTGGTGGTGGTGGTGGTGGCCTATTTTGATGATGATCTGGATATTTGGTTTGTAATAACCTTGATACTATTTTTCGTTATTCTCGTACTTTTTACTTTTGGTATGCATATAAAATTACTTTTCCATGTATATATTCATTCCCCTTTTATGTATATTCGTCTTAATCCCCTATTGTACATATTCAGTTTACTTTCCATATTTTACTTTATAACTTCTTTTGCAATTCTCCTTAATAGCATAGCTTCTTATTTCATTCAGTAGTTTCTTTTTCAATTTTTAGCTTCTTACTTTTACAAGTTTTCGTGATCAATAAGCCTTTGGTTTTCTTAATGCCACGATTCTTTCCAAAGGTGGAATTGGTGTGAACCGGGTGACTCTTCCCAATGATGGATGGTGTGACAACCTTCTTAAAGGTTTGAGTCCGATTTTCTTTATGTTTTTGTGTAAATAATAGTAATGATAAAAGTGGCTCAGGCAAAGCTTCACTTGGGCCTAGCACATTACCTTCGACCTTATGGTTAGAAACAAATTGATTTGCAAGGAATGGTGCTAGTTGTGACCTTTAGACTCTTGTGTTGACTAAACAATCGTTGAGTGGCTTCTTGGAGCCATTTGTGTTGCTCAATCTTAGCTAGGGTTGTTGTGGGCCCTCGACTCTGTCTCTTTAACAATCCAACAACTTGTGAGGTGAGGTATTGATTTGCAAGTCCAAGTCCCGTGCCAATAAGTCTAGAACTTGCCCTGAATGTTTGTCTAGGCGAAATTCTAAGTGTAGCTCGACTAGATAAATGATTATAGGCTCTCCTTGATCCAAATTGAAACTTGAAAGCATCCATAGCCCACCAAATATGATATCCCTAGTCAACCCCGTTGAGCCGAAGCCCTTGTTCTTTCAATAACCATGATACAAGCCTTTATCTGTTCTACAATGACCCTCTCTTGGCACCCGATCTTTCCTTAGCATAATTGGCAAAAGCATAAGTTTGGGGGGAGAGACGAGGAATGCAAAAGTGATAAAAGGTATAAAATGAAGAAAAGGGAAGGCAAAAGAAAAGCCAAAAAGTCAAAAAGAAAGTGAATAATATAGAAAAAATGAAGGGATTCAATAAAAGCAATGATGAAAGGCTTGGAATGATTAGAAAGGAGAAAAATGATTGACATGAACAAGAAAGAGTGACAGTGTGTCTCTCGAGTCCCCTAAGGAAGAAGAAAATGACTCAAAGAGTCAAGAAAGTGTGAGCCGAAATGAGAAAATGAAGTGCTTAAGGAAAGATGAAACCTTCATAGACCGATATATCCGACCTTGAACCAAAAGCCTTCATTACATTCCCGCAAAAGCCCTATATGATTTCGAGTTGAGTGAGCTTACATTAGTGGTGATTCACATAAGGGGCAAGCTTATGGTACTTAGAGCCGGACTTGTGACCTTCCTTTGAGAGAGATGAGCTTTCTTTTCCACAATCCTCATTCTGAGTGCTACAATCTAAAGTGAGGTTTGTTTATGGAGAGTAGAGGAGTAAGAGTTTGGGTTCCACAATGACCTATATAGTAGAAAGAGTTTCCTTGATGTGTTAAGTCAACTCTTGATGCTTTTATGTCGCACTAGGGCTATCGTACTAAAAAGGTTGTGTGTTGTTAATAATACATTTGAGTTGAGGGTAATTGTTAGTCCCAATTGATGCTTGATGAAGTCACCTTAGGACAACTAAAATTTTCCTTTCTTTTATCTTGAGGAGGTGGGAATTACTTTGTTTGCTTGAGGATAAGATAAAGCTTAAGTTAGGGGGAGTTGATAACTATGGATTTAAGCCTATCTTATGCTCTCTTTTGCTTAGGTTTTGGATAAAAAATGTGTAAAAGTATTCCCGAAAACTGACTTATTGTGCTTGTCTACAGGGTTTGGTCAAAATGAGGCAAGAAAGCCATAATCAACTCATGAAGGAGTTAAAATTGCACAAGTTCAAAGCTGAGATAAAAGCGCTGACCGCGAAGGAAAAGAGCGGCCGCGGAAGATCCACTACTGACGCGGCCACAATTACGCGGTCCACGGAATTGAGGTTCAGAGAAGGTATTTTGGGTGCAACAGAGGCCGCTAATCGCGATGACAAAGTGCGGCCCGGAATACCTGACGCGGCCGCGGTGGTATTTCCGCTGAGAGCGGCAATCAAGGTTCAGAGACCCTGCAAAGTAAGCCTAACTGAGGAGCGCGGTCCGTGTCCAAATTGCGCGTCCGCGGTTGAGGCTAACGCTGAGGCGGTAACTTATACGCTGTCCGCAAAATTAAGTCCAAATCGAGCACAAAAGTGAAGAAGCGCGGTCCGCGTTTGTTTTGCGCAGCCACTGAAGTCCTTACGCTGAGGCGCTCATTATTTCGCTGATAGCGGAACCTCCGTAGGGGTATTTTTGTCCAGTAATTTCAGGTGTGTATAAATAGTTCCTTTTCACATTTTTAGGGCATCTTTTGTCTGAGGAGCTCGTGAACAGCCGTATTTTACTACATAGAGTAATTTTAGAGCAGCTTTAGCTATTAATCTTAGATTTTATTCTTGTGATTAACTTTTATGGCTTATATTTCATCTCCATCTTTGATTTCTACCTTGATTATGAGTAGCTAAACCCATCATCTAGGGTTGTGACCCAACCCTAGTGTGGGTATTTAATGGGTCTTCAATTTTAGGGCTTAATTGTTTATGAGTTAATGATATTTAGCTTGATTCATGCTTTAGTTGTAGAATTGGTGGTTGCAAATACTGATTCGTGCCTTTATGACTTAGACTCTTCTTGAGAAAGAGGGACTAAGTCTAGGAAATTCAGGCTAACAAGGAATTGGGGTGCATTCAAGAGATTGATAGCTCCAATTAAAGGGTTAAACCTAGAGATAGTAATACCCGACTTGAGCCAATTTTACTTGCATTGTTTGAACACCCAATTGGGCTTGAGAAAGCTAATTAGGGCAAAGTCACTAAAACTACCGAGAGGTATAGAGTGAGTAACTATGTGTAAAGGTTATATCATGACCCCAAATATAACAAGCTTGTCCTAAATTCTAGACCCCATTAGATACTCGCCTAGGTGTAAGTCACTTCCCTAGTGCTTTTTATCAATTGAGAAAAATTCTACAAAAACATTGTACTTAGATTATTTTCAGCAATCAGTAGCATTAAAAGTGGAACAGAAACAAAACCAAGCATGGTTAGAAGTGCAATTAAGAACAACACGCATAACTAGATTTGATAGAAACCCAACTCCCAACCAATATTAGCTCCTTGTGGATATCGATCCTGACCTTTCGGGTAAAAGCTGCATCGACCACTCCTTGACATTATTTAGTGGTGTAGGGTTGGAGCCGATCAAGCTTGTAACAGGGACAAGCAATAGGTGGGCATACTCGACAAAGTGCTTTTAATAAGCACTTCCTTACCGCCTTTTGACAAGTACCATTTCTGCCAGCCTGCTAATCTTTTTTCAACCCTTTCGATCGCTGAATTCCAAACCGTAGTATCCTTATGCAAAGCACCCAATGGGAGACCCAGGTAAGTAGTGGGAAGAGAGCCCACCTTACATCTGAGAACATGAGACAAAACATCAATGTTAGCAACCTCACCCAGGGGGGAAATCTCACACTTGCCGAGGTTGATTTTAAGTCCTGGTACTATCTGAAACCACTGCAGGACCTGCTTCAGGTAGGTCAACTGATCCATATCGGCATCACAGAAAACCAGGGTGTCATCCGTAAAAAGCAAATGAGAGACTCTTCGGGTACTGAGCACCCCGATCGGAGCTGAGAATCCTCTTAAGAAGCCTCCACCTGCCGCACGATCTATCGTTTTACTCAGAGCATCCATCACTAGAATGAATAGCATGGGGATAGGGGGTCACCTTGCTTGAGACCCCTGGAGCTGCCAAAAAAACCACACGGGCTACCATTAACCAGGACAGAGAATCTGACTGAGGAAATGCAGAACTTGATCCATCCCCTCCATCTTACCCCAAACCCCATCCACATCATAATGAAATCCAGGAACTCCCAATTGACACGGTCGAAAGCCTTCTCAAGGTCCAACTTGCATAGTAAGTCGGGTTCTCTATTTTTCCTTCTGGAGTCTACAAGTTCATTTTCCACCAAAGTAGCGTTCAAGATCTGCCTACCTTCCACATATGCATTCTCGGAGGACGAAACAGACACGTCAAGAACCTTCTTGAGTCTATTGGAGAGCACTTTAGAAATAATCTTGTAAATGCTCCCCACGAGACTAATAGGCATGTAGTCTCTGATACAAGATGCACCTTCTTTCTTAGGCACAATAGTAATAAAAGAAGCATTGATACTTCTCTCGAAAACACCATTCACGTGGAAATATTCAATGGCTTCCATCAACTCCCCCTTAATGCCGGGGGCCTTATCACCAGCACAACTCGACACATCCTCGTGCACCTCCTCCTCCTCGAAAGCCCTTTCTAGCCTTATCATGTGGAAGTATGCAATGGCATCTCTCTCATGGTGGAATCCTGCTCCTGCCATGAATGCAATGGCATCTTGTTCTCCAACTCCAACATCATATAAATCCTCCAACTCATTATCACTGCCGCGCTCTGTGTTTATCAGCAAGCAGGCAAAGTTAATCAAACAAGCTAAGGGTCTTTTGGTTAAAGCACAGCAACAGTCAAAGAAAAAGAATCATTCATTCACCAATTCTAGAAGTAATACCAGCATTCAGTGTCTCTTACAGGAATAGAAATGGACTCATGAAGGTTCCATTACCGAGTCGCTCCCCAATGGCATGTTTAGGGTCAAATTGGATAATGCAGATGTCGTTCTGGGAAAATACGATTGTTGCCAGGAGACAGAGCCAAAATTGAAGTACGTTGGTATGATTCCACTAAAGGACGCATCATTTGTCGTCTCCGTGGTGGCCGAGAAGGCTAGGACTCAAATGGTGGTGGAAGGCTATTTTGTAAGTGACCATCTCTGCTGATGAACCACTATTCACCTGCTCCTATCCTTGCTTATGAGAAGAGAACCTAGAATGTATATTCATATACTTAGATATTCATTGGCATTTACTTTTGTTATTGATGTTTATGTTTTGATTGTAAACTAAGTCTGGAAAAGCAAAACTTGTGCATATTTTGATTGTTTATTGGCAATTTTAGGAATCATCTTGCACGGAAATAACTGAATGTTAGTATATGTTATTATAGTAGCAGACTTTTGTTGCCTATTTTGAGTTCATTCAATAGTAAACAATAAAGTTCACTTTGCAATTCATTTCTCAGAAAGATATTAAACCCAACAAACTCTTTCTTCTCATTTCCATTGGCTAAAGGCAACCAAATGTCACTCGTAATGTAGGATTAACAAAGTGACAATTTGTGGAAGGCAAGAAAGGAAATGTGTCTTGCGCTAAACATATGTTGAAATATTTGAAAATCAAATTACATTGAACAACAACAATAACTACACCTCAATCCCAAACAAGTTGGGGTTCGCAATATAAATTATCATTCCTTTCTTTAAATTCAACTCATATTATCATCATTAACAAAATTGAATTACATTGAATGCGTCAGATAAAACAACAAGTCATTTCAATATAAAGTGAACTGATGGTCGTGTCATTTTTTTGTCAATAGCTGCAACTCTAGCCTCATGTAGTCACTTCCTGAGAATGATAAATCCTGCAAAACATTCACAAGCATCAGTATTTGCTGTGCTAAAATGAATTATACTCAAATGAGAAAGGACCTTTATCAAGTTATTTTCTTTTATAAAAGCATGTACTCATTCTAGTACAACACGATCTTGTGAGCATCTATGCCTTCACGGTTCAGTAGACTGCAGAAAAGAACTCCCAATAGATTAGATCATTTGTCTGTTCGGGGACATCCAATAAAATTGAATCGATACAGAGAATAGATTTGTTCGCTTAAGACACAAAGTTAATATGGCATTGACTTGTTACAAAATGGAAAGTAATCAAATCCTCAAGGGGAACAGTAAAATGATTAAAAGTGGAGGGGGCGCATGTATTCACCATTGAGATGACTACCAGCACAAACATGCTCATTATTTTGAGAGAATAAATACAATAATTTAGTATCCACAAACTTCAGTTACTCATAGATTTTTGTATTAGAATGTAAAAGCATTTCCAAATATTGTAAAGCTGAATTTTCTGTATAGATATTACATCTCGCGTTTTCGTACGTTGAAAATTTCGTTTTCAGTTAACCGACGTAGACTCGGGGGTAAGATCATCTTGACGTTAACATACTTACGCTATTTATAACAAGCGATAAATAAGTGTTATGAAGGATAAAGGGGTACACGGATTAATGAAAACGAGTTTCGTTGGAAGTGGCCAATTTGGAATAAAATACGGATCGAGCGATAATACCCGATAATTATGAACTAGTACTATGCAAGGTACCATATGACCACGGTAGTATAATATATAAAGTATATATGAAGTATTTTAAAAAATAAATAGAATTTTAAGTAATTTGTGGTAATATTTAAATTATGCAGGTAATTAATTAATTACCAATTAACTAATAAGTGGATGAATAATTAATAAACTAACCCCACACGTGGCAAGAAGCCACAAAGCCTAGACAGTGACTAAGTAGTCACAATTCTAGGTGGCTACTTAATAATGACTGGAAGTCTTAGAAAGACTTATACAAACTTTTCCAAATCTGTCTTTAGATTTATTTTAATGTCTTTAACCTCATTTAATGCCTTTGGCTTCATTTTTCGTTACTTTGGCATTGAAGCAGAATCATTTTCATCCAAACTCTTATCTTTAGCCAAAAATTTCATTCTGTCATTGGTTACCAAAAACGTGAGAAAAGCAGAAACATTTCTTTTCAATTCATTAGAAGCAAATCTCGTCCAAGCTTCAACAAATTAAGCACAATTTCGTTCAACAATCAAAGAAGCAGGAGCTTCATTCTGTTGCGTTCAACATATCTCATAGAAGCAGAGCTTCATTTCATTCAAATAATTCAAGGCCAGGTATGTTAAGGCTCAGCCATTATTTCATTTTGCATGATCTTGTCATTACAGATTTTGTTAATGAGCCATAAAAAAAAATTCATATCACGAAATTTACGTATATTTGGCTTAGTCTCGCAAATTACAATATATTTTTTCTAGTTTTTGTAAGTTACCATATTCTTCTTATCGGGACTGCATATTCACTTGAGTATTATCTTCTTCCGGTCAAGAGAGCAGGGAGTTTACATATATACAGTATTAAAAGTATTTTCATTACCATCGAGCTATAATTGATGGGCAGGCCCCTATTGGGCAACCTCTGATCAGATGGTAATTATATTGACGATCCTACTGTGGCCGAGCGCATATGAGCGAGCCCAGTTGGTCGAGATATATAGCCTAGTATGGCCGAGCGCCTATGAGCGAGCCCACGGCAGAGCAGTTTATATATATATATATATTATATATTACTGAGCTTTAAGGGTCGGATCAGCTATTTTACTCACTATATTGAGAGAGTTGAGTCAGTATCAGCTGATGAGCATATCCTCAGATTATCTTTGACTCCCATTTGCTTTCAGTTATTATATTATCAGTTCGGTTTCGGCTTTTAGTATATTGCCTTACCTACTCGGTACATTATTTCGTACTGACGACCCTTTTCTGGGGGCGCTGCATTTCATGCGTGCAGGTTCAGACAGACAGATGGGTAGACCTCCTCATTAGATGTTGCCCGAGTTCAGCTTGATCGGTAAGCTCCATACCTTTCGGAGTTGCTGAGTCTAGAGCTTTACGTACATCTTTGTATGTATATATATATATATATATATATATATATATATATATATATATATATATATATANGTAGGTCGGGGCCCTGTTCCGATCATAGTATATCCATCAGTAGAGGCTTGTAGACATATCCTGTCAGTTAATACAGTATATTGGGCTAGTAGGCCTTTTATGTACATTTTGTTGGTTTGTCAGCTGTAGTAGTTATGACGGCCTTATCGGCCCAGATTTAAATTGAGATTTAGTCAGTATTCGCAATTGTCTTGCAATGTGGCCCATGGCCAAAGTATGACATTACATGTTCAGGGTTCCTTAGTTGCAAGTTGGTACGCAATGATAGGTGAGGCATCGGGTTCCGGTCTCGCCCCTCAGGTTCGGGGCGTGACAAAAGTGGTATCAGAGCAGTTCTGTCCTAGGAAGTCTACAAGCCGTGTCTAGTAGAGTCTTGTTTATGGGTGTGTCGTGCACCACACTTATAAGCAAGAGGCTACAGGGCATTTAGGACTGTCACTCTTTCTTCTTACTCTAGATCGTGTGGTAGAGCTCACTTATAAGAATTCAAATTCCAAATTTCTATTTTATTTGTAATAAGACGATGCCTACGTTCAGAAAGACGATCGATAAGAGATATAGTTGTGGAAGTGTTGAATTAGAGGAACTCGATTTTGAATCTTGCTTATGATGAGTAAATGCGAGGTCTTCAGCAGATCATACGTATACTAAAAGGTAAACGGTTCTTGATAAGGAGCCTTTAGGAAAAAATACTTATCCACTCTTACGGTAAAAAGGAATAACGGAATCGGAAGTTAGACACAAGTTGCAGCAAGTAAAAGAAGCAAGGTGAAAAAGGGTACAAGGTACCCAATGAATAAAGATTATCATTATTTACCATTGAGGAAGGGAGATATAAGCATTTTGAATTACCTTCAACAGTAATAGATGTACGTACAATTGGTCGCACCCATTCCAGATATGCCCTATGGGGGTTAACAAAAGTAGTATAAGAAGATATGATGGATGAATTGATTGCGTCAGTTGACATTTCCGAAGGGTATTGCAAAGGTGCTAATAGATCTCTTTATGAGACACCTAGATGATGCACTCTAGAATATCACAATTAGATGTGAATACTAGCATGATAAAAAACAAATTCACAAGATAGGCATTGAAAGCCTGGAAGAAATAAATATTACCTTAGTGTGACTCTCGTCCCTAGTAGAGCGAGGAAGTTGAGCAACCCGAAGAGCCAATGAATGGAGCAAGGAGAGCTAAAAGCGAAAGAATGTCATGTTGAAGTTTTCACAAGAAAGGGATGGCAGAAATATTAGCAGAGTAGTGAAAAGGGAGATAAGGAAGAATTATAAGTGAGATGTGATACATGAATGACAATGGTAGAGTGTTACGGAACCCATAGTCAAATGAAGAAAAGGTGATGGGCCTTAAGACAACAAAAGAGTATATGCCATACAGTCACATCCTCATTTCGAGAAATAAGTTCGCGATTCTAACGTGATTAACAAAAGGAAAAGTTAGACCCCAGAGTAATAGAAATCAGTATGGACTGGTGAACAAGATAAATTATATATGAATTAGGAACTGATTGATTTGATAATAGTCAGCAACATGAGAATTTCATATTGCATTTAGGCAATAATAGAATGGACAACAGAAGAAGATCCATGATCAATTCAGAGAATGGTCATTCAGGGATACGCTTCCCTAAAGCAAGCAATATGATCAAAGTTAAGCTTAAGGGACTGTATGTGCCAGTTATACTAAGTGTCACCATCGCGAGTAAGGAATTTTGTTATCCTTGGTATAGAAGGATTACCGCAAGGCGAGTAAGGTCATTGATTATGTGAAAGGACGCCAAAGATGAAGGGGAAAAACATCCATAGGCAGGTCGTCATAGCTCCAAGTCTTAGTACTCCCCTAAAGGGGGGAAATATGGAATGATAAAGGAAGAATGTGATAAAAATGAAAAAGGGATGAGATTGAACTTATCCAAATGTTACAGATATGCTATGATTCCACGACGTTATGTAAGTACGACATCAAAAAAAAAAAGAGGGGGAGTAAGGGTTCCTGCCCGAATGTTATTGATAGATAAGGAGCCTCTATGTGAGGTAAGTTAAGACAAGGAAATAACCCAAGAAAGATTACGCAGAATATGGATATAAGAATGGGCCGACGAGTAGTTAGTAGTTGATTCAGGAAGAGCCTATTCACGACTAGACAAGAAGTAACAAACAAATCAGCAGATCATGCAAGATAAATGTAGTAAACCCCAACATGGAGAAGTCAGCCTCGCAGTAGTGTCATTATAATACTTGAGATGTATTCATATAAGAGTTGGGGTAGTTAAAGGTACCGTATGAGTGTTACGGGGATAAAAGAAAGTACCACTGGGAAGGAAGTTAAAACATCAGTTTAGAAGAAACCCTACACAAGGGCACGGATGTAAGCAACTACGGATGATTATAGGCAAGGAAGGACATCAAAAGGTGTGTAGTAAGCTCACAACTTTACGAGAATTAAAGGTTCCCCCTAAGTACTACAACGAAAGACTAGCTGAGGAAATAAGGAAGAAGGCTTCAACCTAAGCACAATGACCTAAAGAGGAAATAGT
The DNA here is from genome assembly GCF_001879085.1 of Nicotiana attenuata. Taxonomy (NCBI): domain Eukaryota; kingdom Viridiplantae; phylum Streptophyta; class Magnoliopsida; order Solanales; family Solanaceae; genus Nicotiana; species Nicotiana attenuata. The sequence goes on along the minus strand of NC_032000.1, from coordinate 46,037,244 downwards.
CGTGTAACAGCAGTCTCACAACAACATTGGAAGCGCTCCAAAGGAAAGTGGCACCTACCGTGCCTAATGAACGAGAAGTAAAATTAGAAGTAATATTCGAGATCATATGAGTTGCAGGAAAACTCTGGCATGTGTGGGCACTAAGATAAGCTAAGTATGGACGCAACACGGGGGACAGAAAGACCAGGAAAAGTAATAGCTTACCTTGAAAGAAAGCTAAGATGGAACGAAAGAATTATTTGATCAATGATCCAGAGTTAGTACGTTATGGATACACTCAAGATTTTGGAGCATTATCCAGGCAGCATATTTGTTGACAATCATACAGCCTTAGAAGGTTCTGGTATACGTTAAAAGAAAGAATTGAGCCCAGGTTATAAACGAAGGATTAAATTGTTAAAGGATTGTATCATGCATATTCCTCGGTGCCTATGAAAGGCTAAAGTAATAACTAGTAACAGGATCCGCAGATCGAAAGATATCTTAAGCCAACATAAAGACTGATCAGAAAGAAGAGGAAACTAAACAGTTACAACGATTAAGCAAAACATGAGGGACCAAGAGAATTATAGACCTCAGTATCATTCGAAGAGTGGGCCGAGAAGCTTATGAGTTAGAATTACCCTCGGAATTGGAGTCTGTCCATCCGTTTTTTCACGTATCTATGTTACGAAAGTGCATTGGCGATCCTACCCGAGTGGTGCCTACGAATGATGTACAGATTACAGAAGAATTATCATACGAGGAAGTTTCGGTTGCCATCCTAGACCGACAAATCCGCAAGCTCCGGAATAAGGAGGTAGCCTCCGTGAAAGTACTTTGGAGAAACAACAATGTGGAAGAAATGACTTGGGAGGCCGAGGCAAACATGAAGTCTAGATATCCCTACCTATTTCCTCCTCCAGAAAAGGGTCCGACTGAGACGTCATAATCATAAGGTAGGCCATGGTCGTTATTCATAATTGTGGTCCTATGTGGCGTTGGGTTATTAAGCTTCTACGAAGAGAATTGGTAGTGGTGTTGTTACAAAGGCAACCTTGCCAAAGTTATATAGATCACGGGGATTTGAACATTCGAGGACGAATGTTTCTTAGGGGGGAAGGATGTTACATCTCGCATTTTCGTACGTTAAAAATTGCGTTTTCAGTTAACCGACGTAGACTCGGGGGTAAGATCATCTTGACGTTAACGTACTTACGCTATTTATAACAAGCGATAAATAAGTGTTATGAAGGATAAAGGGGTACACGGATTAACGAAAACGAGCTTCGTTGGAAGTGGCCAATTTGGAATAAAATACGGGTCGAGCGATAATACCCAATAATTATGAACTAGTACCATGCAAGATACCATATGACCACGGTAGTATAATATATAAAGTATATATGAAGTATTTTAAAAAAATAAATAGAATTTTAAGTAATTTGTAGTAATTTTTAAATTATGCAGGTAATTGATTAATTACCGGGTAATAGAACATTACCTAGTTAACTAATAAGTGGATAAATAATTAATAAACTAACCCCCCATGTGGCAAGAAGCCACAAAGCCTAGAAAGTGACTAAGTAGTCACAATTCTAGTTGACTACTTAATAATGACCCAAAGTCTTAGAAAGACTTATACAAACTTATCCAAATCAGTCCTTAGATTCATTTTAATGTCTTTAGCCTCATTTAATGCCTTTGGCTTCATTTTTCGTTACTTTGGCATTGAAGCAGAATCATTTTCATCCAAACTCTTATCTTTAGCCAAAAATTTCATTCTGTCATTGGTTACCAAAAACGTGAGAAAAGCAGAAACATTTCTTTTCAATTCATTAGAAGCAAATCTCGTCCAAGCTTCAACAAATTAAGCACAATTTCGTTCAACAATCAAAGAAGCAGGAGCTTCATTCTGTTGCGTTCAACATATCTCATAGAAGCAGAGCTTCATTTCATTCAAATAATTCAAGGCCAGGTATGTTAAGGCTCAGCCATTATTTCATTTTGCATGATCTTGTCATTACACGATTTTGTTAATGAGCCATAAAAAAAAATTCATATCACGAAATTTACGTATATTTGGCTAGTCTCGCAAATTACATATATTTTTTCTAGTTTTGTAAGTTACCATATTCTTCTTATTGGGACTGCATATTCACTTGAGTATTATCTTCTTCCGGTCAAGAGAGCAGGGAGTTTACATATATACAGTATTAAAAGTATTTTCATTACCATCGAGCTATAATCGATGGGCAGGCCCCTATTGGGCAACCTCTGATCAGATGGTAAGTTATATGACGATCCTACTGTGGCCGAGCGCATATGAGCGAGCCCAGTTGGTCGAGATATATAGCCTAGTATGGCCGAGCGCCTATGAGCGAGCCTACTACGGCAGAGCAGTTATATATGTACACACACACACACACACACACACACACACACCGAGCCTTATAGGGCCGGACAACTATTTTACTCACTATATTGAGAGAGTTGAGTTAGTATCAGCTGATGAGCATATCCTCAGATTATCTTTGACTCCCATTTGCTTTCAGTTATTATATTATCAGTTCGGTTTCGGCTTTTAGTATATTGCCTTACCTACTCGGTACATTATTTCGTACTGACGACCCTTTTCTGGGGGCGCTGCATTTCATGCGTGCAGGTTCAGACAGACAGATGGGTAGACCTCCTCATTAGATGTTGCCCGAGTTCAGCTTGATCGGTAAGCTCCATACCTTTCGGAGTTGCCGAATCTAGAGCTTTACGTACATCTTTGTATATATATATATATATATGTTATGAGTAGGTCGGGGCCCTGTTCCGATCATAGTATATCCATCAGTAGAGGCTTGTAGACATATCCTGTTAGTTAATGCAGTTTGTTGGGCTTGTAGGCCTTTTATGTATATTTTGTTGGTTTGTCAGCTGTAGTAGTTATGACGGCTTTGTCGGCCCAGCTTTATATTGAGATTTAGTCAGTATTCGCAATTGTCTTGCAATGTGGCCCATGGCCAAAGTATGACATTACATGTTCAGGGTTCCTTAGTTGCAAGTTGGTACGCAAGGATAAGTGAGGCATCGGGTTCCGGTCTCGCCCCTCAGGTTCGGGGCGTGACAAAAGTTGGGGCGTGACAATTTCACTGTACAATGCTGATGTATTTTTATACAAGTAAGAGAGAATCTATGTATAACTAACTAGAACACTTGTCACATGTGTATTTTCTATCCTATAATAACTTATTGGATAAATACAAAAATAAATAAACTTTAAATACAACTATAAACTCTTCTATTCTGTTCTAGAAGGCCCAACAATGTTCAGTCTCCAGCTTTGGGCCCAATGAATTATCCATCTGAAAGACTATACTAGGCCCAATTTTTTGTAAAATCCATTTCTGTTTCGAAACAAGGAAAGCCATTTCCCCATTAGGGTGAGAAACCTGCACTTGTCTTTGTTTCTCATCTCTGATAAGGAGAGAATAAGCATGATTGATGGATGGTAAGGGTGAGAGTATGAGTAGACCACTCCTAGGACTACTATATGCATCATTTAGTCCTATTAGAAATTGAATGAGTCTCCCATCTTGCTGTGATTTGTAGGTCTTGATTTTACCACCACAAGAATAATCACAAGTACAATGTTGACAGGTGTCTAGACTGTCGAGTTCATCCCAAAGCCTTTTGAGCTTAGTGTAGTACCCAACTATGTCCAGATTTCCTTGAGAGGTCTAACTGATTTCCTTCTGTAGATGGTAAAGTTGTGTCTCGACCCAATTTCCCCTCCGCTGGGTTTCGTGATGGCACCTGGTCTTAAGGACTAGGTAAGCCTAATATTAATTGAAATTACAATAACATTTAAATGACATCTAATAAATTTGAAATAAAAATATCTTTAAACTTTACAACCCCAAAACCGATAGTACGAGTCATAAGCTCTACAAAGTTTCGCTAGGACTTCTAAACACGACTGTATGGAAATAAGTACAGCAGTGTGAATATAAAATAGGAAGATGACTCCGAAGCCTACGAACGCAGCAGTAGGTTTACCTTGAGTCTCCTCAGCAACGGCCCGCACAGCTACAAACGAACAAAACCTGGGTCTGCACAAAAAAATATGCAGAAGTGTAATATGAGCACACCATAGCGGTGCTGTCACGACCCTAAACCCGGACACGGTCGTGGTGGCGCCTCTCGTGAAGACAAGGCCAGCCGACACACTTCCAACTCACTTTTAAGCAATTAAAATAACAAATACTAAATCTTTAACAGAAATAAAATCCAAAATAAACAGTGCAATTTGCGGAAACAAAACCAACACAGCCCGACATCGGGGTTTCACCAGTCATGAGCATCTAAAATACCACTATAAGTCTAAAAGTCTACTCCACTACTACATAACTGAATCAGAAAGGAAATAAAAATAGAGGGAGAATGCACTGGGCTGCGAATCGCCGGGCAGCTACCTAGTGAATCTCCGGAAATCTGCTGGACAGCTCTCAACCCTCGCTAGCAGGACCTGTAGCGCTCGAATCTGCACACAGGGGTGCAGGGAGTAAAGTGAGTACTCCAACTCAGTAAGTAATAACAATAAATGAAGACCGAGCGATATAAAATCACGTTAAACACAACAATAAGCTATAAGAGGCAGGATAAAAATCATTAAACTCAATTAAACAGTGAAGTCTCATAAAACACCCTTTAAACAGTTAAAAAAATAAAAGGAAAGCAGCTAGAAAGGTAAACACACAAGAACCGCTCCTCGGGCTCAATAACAACAACAGAATCAGCCCCTCGGGCAATATCATAGAACAATACCAGCCCCTCGACTATATCTCATATCACAATGGGTACCCGCGCTCACTGGGGTTGTACAGACTCCGGGAGGGGCCCCTTACGTCCCAAGCGCAATATCAAGCCATCTCGTGGCATCATAAACAGGCTCTCGGCCTCATATCAATCACAAGCCACCTCGTGGCGTACAATCTCAGGCCCTCGGCCTCATTATCATAATCAGGATATCACCGCTGCAGCGTGCAGACCGACCCAAAAGTATCCTCACAATACAGGCCCTCGGCCTTACTTAGTCAGAATCTCATAAGCCCCTCCGGCAACAGTAAAACATGATACTCAACTCAAAATATCTTTTAAAATATCATTTAAAGTGTTTAAAATAGAGTAACATGGCTGAGTTTTGAAAACCGTAAATATGGCATGACTGAGCACAAGTATGAAATCAAACAGTGAGGAAAAATATCAGCAAAGATCCTCTAAGGGTCCAAACAGTTGGCACGAAGCCCAAATATGGAATTTAGCCCAAAACATAATAATATCAAACGATTAGCTATCAAATACGCAGTAAAACAGTCGTTCGGGATGGACTAAGTCACAATCCCCAACGGTGCTCAACCCCACGCTCGTCATCTAGCGTGTGCGTCACCTCAACATAGCCGAATGCTGTGTAATCCGGGGTTTTCTACCCTTAGGAAGACATTTAAAATCATTACTCACCTCAATCCGGCCCAAACTCTAGCTCGCAATGCCTTTGCCCCTCGAATTGGCCTCCGGATGCTCCGAATCTACCAAAATCAGAACGTAATCATCAAAATATGCTAAAGGGACAAAGCACACTCGAAATTAATCGAAAAACAGCGTAAATCTCGAAATTACCAAAATCCGACCCCCGGGCCCACGTCTCAGAATTCGATAAATTTTATGTCATTAGATTCCTTATCTCCCCACGAGTTCATACATATCAAAAGTTCCAAAATCCGACCACAAATAGTCTTTCAAATCCTCAATCAAAGGCTTAAATTTCTAAGACCTAGTTCCTTCATTTTTTTGGGCTTAATTTCCATTAATTTCAGCCCTAATCCATGAATTAATACAATAAGAACGAGTTTTAGGTCCAAATTCCTTACCTCAATGAAGCTCCCTTGAAATCCTTCTTCAAAAATCGCTCAAAACTCCCGAAATCGCTTTTAAAAATGGTAAAACCCTCTGAAAATCGCGAAAGAAATAATTTATATGTTCTGGTCCAGCTAAGCCGCTTCTGCGGTCCCAAACTCGCACCAGCGGACCCGCACCTCCGGTTCCAGGTGCGCTTCTGCGCAAGTCACTTAATCGCCAAGCTCCGCATCTGCCACACCCAATCCGCACCTGCGCCATCGCAGGTGTGGTTCTTCAAATGCTTCTGCGGTTTCTGCCTTCCTAGGCCTTTTCCACTTCTGTGACCATACACTCGCTTCTGCGAGACCGTACCTGCGGTCCCCTAGCCGCAGGTGCGGTTATGACAGCAATGGGAAACTTCAGCTGCCACAACCAACTTCCAAACTTCCCGTCAATCATCCGAAATTACCCCGAGGCCCCAAGACCTCAACCAACAGCACAAACACATCATATACTACTATTCAAACTTATACCAACCTTCAAAACACCTCAAACAACATCAAAACCACCAAAACACATCGAATTCAAGCCTAAGGTTCTAAAATCTTCCGAATTCCGCTTTTGATCAAAAAGTATACCAAACCACGTCCGAATGACCTGAAATTTTGCACACACATCCCAAATGACATAACAGAGCCATTGCAACTTCCAGAATTCCATTCCGACCCCTATATCAAAATCTCCCCTATCAACCGGAAAACGCCAAAAACTCGATTTTGCCAATTCATGCCTAAATCTTCTCCGGACCTCCAAAACACACACATTCCGATCATGCTCCTAAGTCCCAAATCATCTCCCGAAGCTATCCGAAATATCGGAACTCACATCCGAGCCCTCTAACACATAAGTCAACATCCGGTTGACTTTTCCAACTTAAGCCTTCTTAAAAGAGACTAAGTGTCTCCAACCTTCTCAAAACCTTTCCGAACCCGAGCCAACCAACCCGATCACATATAAAACCGATAATTAAAGCAATAAAGAAGTAGAAATAGGGAAAACGAAGCGGTAAATCATGAGACGATCGGCCAGATCGTCACATCCTCCCCCTCTTAAACAAACGTTCGTCCTCGAACGAGTCAAGAAACATACCTGAAGCCTCAAATAGGTGAGAATATCTGCTCCGCATCTCCTGCTCGGTCTCCCAGGTAGCCTCATCCACGGGCCGACCTCTCCACTGCACTTTCACTGAAGCTATATCTTTTGATCTCAACTTTCGAACTTGACGCTCCAAAATAGCTGCTGGCTCCACATCATAAGTCAGATCACCCTCTAGCTGAACCGTGCTGAAATCCAGAACATGAGACGGATCCCCAATATACTTCCAAAGCATACAAACATGAAATACCGGGTGCACATTCGACAAGCTGGGTGGCAAAGCAAGCTCATAAGCCACCTTCCCAATCCTCCGAAGTACCTCAAAAGGCCCAATGAACCGTGGACTCAATTTACCATTCTTTCCAAATCTCATAACACCCTTCATGGGTGAAACCTTCAACAGGACCTTCTCACCAACCATGTAGGACACATCCCGAACCTTCCGGTCCGCATAGCTCTTTTGTCTCGACTGCGCTGTACGAAGCCTCTCCTGACTCACCTTCACCTTGTCTAAAGCATCCTGTACCAAATCTGTACCCAATAGCCTAGCCTTGCCCGGCTCAAACCAACCAACTGGAGATCTACACCGCCTCCCATACAAGGCCTCATAAGGAGCCATCTTTATACTCGACTGGTAGCTGTTGTTATAAGCAAACTCTGCGAGCGGTAGAAACTGATCCCATGACCCTCCGAAATCAATGACACAAGCGCGTAACATGTCCTCCAATATCTGAATAGTGCGCTCGGACTGTCCGTCCGTCTGAGGGTGAAAGGCTGTGTTTAACTCAACCTGAGTACCCAACTCTCGCTGTACAGACCTCCAAAACTGTGAAGTAAAGTGAGTGCCCCGATCTGAAATGATGGAAACTGGGACACCATGCAAACGAACAATCTTCCGGATATATATCTCTGCCAACCGCTCTGAATAATAAGTAATACAGATAGGAATGAAGTGTGCGGACTTGGTCAGCCGATCCACAATCACCCAAATAGCATCGAACTTCTTCAAAGTCCGTGGGAGCCCAACTAAAAAGTCCATGGTGATCCGCTCCCACTTCCACTCTGGAATATCCATCCGCTGAAGCAAGCCACCCGGTCTCTGATGCTCATATTTCACCTGCTGACAATTGAGACACCGTGCTACAAATCCCACAATGTCTTTCTTCATTCTTCTCCACCAATAATGCTGTCTCAGATCCTGATACATCTTCGCGACACCCGAATGAATGGAATACTGCGAACTATGGGCCTCCTCCAGAATCAACTCCCGAAGCCTATCTACATTGGGCACACATATCCGGCCCTACATCCTCAACACCCCATCATCATCGATAGTCACATCTCGGGCATCATCATGCTGAACTCTGTCCTTAAGGACAAGAAAATGAGGATCATCATACTGGCGCTCTCTAATGCGCTCATATAAGAAAGACTGAGAAATCACACAAGCCAATACCCTGCTAGGCTCCGAAATATCCAACCTCACAAACCGATTGGCCAAAGCCTGAACATCAGCTGCAAGAGGTCTCTCCCCAACTGGAATATACGCCAAACTCCCCATACTCACCGCCTTTCAGCTCAAAGCATCGGCCACCACATTGGCCTTTCCCGGGTGATACAAGATAGTAATGTCATAATCCTTAAGCAACTCCAACCACCTTCGCTGCCTCAGATTGAGATCCTTCTGCTTGAACAAGTGCTGGAGGCTACGATGATTAGTATACACCTCACAAGACACACCATACAAATAATGCCTCCAAATCTTCAACGCGTGAACAATGGCAGCCAACTCCAAATCATGAACAGGGTAGTTCTTCTCATGAGGCTTCAACTGACGAGAAGCATAAGCAATAACTCTACCCTCCTGCATCAGAACACACCCAATACCAACTCTCGAAGCATCACAATACACGGTATAAGAACCTGAAGCTGAACGCAATACTAACACCGGAGCTCTGGTCAAGGCAGTCTTGAGCTTCTGAAAGCTCTCCTCACACTCATCAGACCACTGAAATGAAACACCCTTCTGAGTCAACTTGGTCAAGGGCGATGCAATAGACGAAAATTCCTGAACAAACCGACGATAATAACCTGCCAAACCAAGAAAGCTGCGAATCTCTGTAGCTGAGGACGGTCTGGGCCAATTCTGAACCGCCTCTATCTTCTTCGGGTCCACTTGAATACCCTCGCTGGACACCACGTGCCCCAAGAAGGCCACTGAGCTGAGCTAAAACTCACATTTGTAGAACTTTGCATAAAGCTTCTCCTCCCTCAATCTCTGCAACACCACTCTCAAATGCTCCGCGTGCTCCTCCTGACTATGCGAGTATACCAGAATATCATCAATGAAGACTATGACAAACGAGTCGAGATACGGCCGGAACACGCTGTTCATCAAATGCATGAACGCTGCTGGGGCATTGGTCAGCCCGAAAGACATCACCAAGAACTCATAATGACCATATCGGGTCCTGAATGCTGTCTTAAGAATATCTGAGTCCTTGATCTTCAACTGGTGATAACCTGAGCGGAGATCAATCTTAGAGAACACTCTCGCTCCTTGAAGCTGGTCGAATAAATCATCGATACGAGGCAAAGGATACTTGTTCTTAATTGTTACCTTGTTCAAATGCCTGTAATCAATGCACATTCTCATCATGCCATCCTTCTTCTTCACAAAAAGAACCGGCGCACTCCACGGTTATACACTGGGATGAATAAACCCCTTGTCAAGGAGCTCCTGAAGCTGCTCCTTTAACTCCTTCAACTCCGCTGGTGACATACGATATGGTGGAACAGAAATGGGCTGAGTGCCCGACACCAGGTCAATACCAAAATCAATATCCCTGTCCGGTGGCATGCCCGACAGGTCTGCAGGAAACACATCGGGAAAATCTCTCACAACTGGAACAGAATCAATACTGGGAGTCTCTGCACTGACATCCCTCGCAAAAGCTAGATACGGAAGGCAACCTTTCCAAACCATACGCTGGGCCTTCAAGAAGGAAACCACCCTGCTGGGAACATAATCGGTCAAACCTCACCACTCAATCCGTGGCACACCAGGCATGACTAACGTCACTGTCTTAGCATGACAGTCCAGAATAGCCCGGCACGGAGATAACTAGTCCATGCCCAAAATAACATCAAAGTCCACCATACATAACAATAACAGATCCACTCGAGTCTCTAGACCCCTAATAGTCACAACACACGACCGGTACACACGGTCTACCACAACTGTATCGCCCACCGGCGTAGAGACATGAACAGAAGAAATAAGGGACTCGCAGGGCATATCCAGATAATGCGCAAAATAAGGCGACACATAAGAGAAAGTAGAACCAGGGTCAAATAACACAGAAGCATCCCTGCAGCAGACTGTGATAATACCTGTAATCACCGCATCTGAAGCAATCACATCTGGCCTAGATGGAAGTGCATAGAAGTGGCCTGACCACCACCGGATTGACCTCCCCCTCTGGGGAGACCCCTAGATAACTGTCCTCCACCCCTAGCTGGGCGGGTGGGTGGTGAAGTGGCTGGGGCTGAGGCTGATGGCTGACCCCTTTTCTGAGATGAACCCCTAAGACGACGAGGACACTACCTCCACATGTGACCCATCTCTCCACACTCATAGCAACTCCCGGGTGCTGGAGACGGGGACTGATGGGAACCCCTAGCACCGGAATGACTAGCAGACGCACCTGGCGTAGAAGAATCCTGAACTGATGGAGCACGGGACGAACCCTAGGGTGGAAGTGCACTGAGTGAGGAATGACCCTGCTGAGAACCGTAAGAATCATGGCTTGATGATGCCCCAAGATAACCTGGGCGAGCTGACTGAGCATGCTTGAACTGACGGCCTCTGCCGTGTTGATACTGGCCCCTCGAAGGAGCACCCCCAAAACTACCATGACCTCGAGGCCTCTTGGCCTCCCTCTCCTCGCGATCCTGGCGACGAACTGACTCAATCTCATGAGCAATATCCACGACCTCCTCAAACGTAGCACCTGACACTCTCTCCCTAGTCATGAGAACCCGAAGCTGGTAGGTGAGGCCATCAACAAACCTCCTAATCCTCCCTCTCTCCGTAGCAACCAGCCAAATAACATGTCGAGCTAACTCTGAGAACCTCATCTCGTACTGAGTAACAGTCATCTCCCCCTGTCGTAACTGCTCGAACTGCCTATGCAGCTCCTCGCTACGAGACTATGGGACATACTTCTCCAAAAATAGAGCGGAGAATTGCTGCCAAGTCAGAGGTGCCGAACCAACAGGCCTACGCCTCTCATATGCCTCCCACCAAGTGAAGGCAGCTCCCATAAACTGAAAGGTCGTGAATGCAACCCTGCTGGTCTCCAGAATACCGGCGGTGCGAAGAATCCTCTAACATCTGTCTAAGAAGCCCTGGGCATCCTCGCCCTCAGCACCACTGAAAGTAGGAGGCTGGAGTCTGCCAAACCTCTCCAATCTACGCTGCTCGTCCTCTGGCATAACTGGAGCTACGTAACCCTGAGCAGCTGCCACCAGCTGGGCTAGTGGTGCTTCCGGTGTCTGCAATCCCTGAACCACCTGATCGGGCGTGCGGGCGGTGGGAGTCTGAGAGCCTCCCCTTGCCTGAGAAGTGGCTGCGGCAGTAGAGACCGCGACCGCCTGAGCAAGACTCGTACATACTGTCAAAATCTGGGCCAAAGTCTCCTGAAGACCCAGAATCACAATGGGCACAACTGGTGCCTGAGCTGGTGCTGCTGGAGTGTCCACAACTGGAACCTGCTCCTGAACTGGGGCGGCTGGTGGATCTACAGGTGCTGCCCCAACTGCTGTATGGGCTGCACATCTGCCCCTACCACGGCCTCGGTCGCGTCCTCGACCTCTAGCGACTCCAGCTGGTGGTACTGGTGGTCGTCCATCCTGACCGGTCGCTCGTGTCCTCACCATCTGTGAGAGAATAGAATAACAGAAGTTTAGTATTCGGATCAACAGAGTCGCACGACAAGAATTTCAAGAATATGGAATTTTCCTAAAGGTTCTGCAGCCTCTCGAGGATAAATACAGACGTCTCTGTAACGATCCGCGAGACTCTACTAAACCTTCTCATGACTCGTGAGACCTATGTAACCTAGGCTCTGATACCAACTTGTCACGACCCTAAACCCGGACCCGGTCGTGATGGCGCCTCTCGTGAAGACAAGGCCAGCCGACACACTTCCAACTCACTTTTAAGAAATTAATATAATAAATACTAAATCTTTAACAGAAATAAAATCCCAAATAAATAGTGCAATTTGCAGAAACAAAACCAACACAGCCTGACATCGGGGTGTCACCAATCATGAGCATCTAAAACACCACTACAAGTTTGAAAGTCTACTCCACTACTACATAACCGAATCAGAAAGGAAATAAAAATAGAGGGAGAATGCACTGGGCTGCGAATCGCCGGGCACCTAGTGAATCTCTGGAAATCTGCTGGACAGCTCTCAACCCTCGCTAGCAGGACCTGTAGCGCCCGAATCTGCACAGAGGGGTGCAGGGAGTAAAGTGAGTAATCCAACTCAGTGAGTAATAACAATAAATGAAGACCGAGCGATATAAAATCACGTTAAACACAACAATAAGCTATAAGAGGTAGGATAAAAATCATTAAACTCAATTAAACAGTGAAGTCTCAGAAAACACCCTTTAAACAGTTAAAAAAATAAAAGAAAAGCAGCTAGAAAGGTAAACACACAAGAACCGCTCCTCGGGCTTAATAATAACAACAGAATCAGCCCCTCGGGCAGCTGGCACGAAGCCCAAATATGGCATTTAGCCCAAAACATAATAATATCAAACGATTAGCTATTAAATACGCAGTAAAATAGTCATTCGGGATGGACTAAGTCACAATCCCCAATGGTGCTCGACCCCACGCTCGTCATCTAGCGTGTGCGTCACCTCAACATAGCCGAACACTGTGTAATCCGGGGTTTTCTACCCTCAGGACGACATTTAAAATCTTTCTCACCTCAATCCGACCTAAACTCTAGCTCGCAATGCCTTTGCCCCTCGAATTGGCCTCCGGATGCTCCGAATCTACCAAAATCAGAACATAATCATCAAAATATACTAAAGGGATAAAGCCCACTCGAAATTAATCGAAAAACAATGCAAATCCTGAAATTACCAAAACCCGACCCCGGGCCCACGTCTCAGAATTCGATAAATTTTACTTCATTAGATTCCTTATCTCCCCACGAGTTCACACATATCAAAAGTTCCAAAATCCGACCACAAATGGTCTTTCAAATCCTCAATCAAAGGCCTAAGTTTCTAAGCCCTAGTTCCTTCATTTTTTTTGGCTTAGTTTCCATTGATTTCAGCCCTAATCCGTGAATCAATACAGTAAGAACGAGTTTTAGGTCCAAATTCCTTACCTCAATGAAGCTCCCTTGAAATCCTTCTTCAAAAATCGCTCAAAACTCCCGAAATCGCTTTTCAAAATGGTAAAACCCTCTAAAAATCGCGAAAGAAATAACTTATATGTTCTGGTCCAGCTAAAACGCTTCCGTGGTCCCAAACTCTCACCTGCGAACCCGCACCTACGGTCCCAAGTGCGCTTCTGAGCAAGTCACTTAATCGCCAAGCTCCGCATCTGCGACACCCAATCCGCACCTGCGCCATCGCAGGTGCGGTTCTTCAACCTCTTCTGCGGTTTCTGCCTTCCCAGGCCTTTTCCGCTTCTGCGACCATACACCCTCTTCTGCGAGACCGCACCTGCGGTCCCCTAGCCGCAGGTGCGGTTATGACAGCAATGTGAAACTTCAACTGCCACAACCAACTTCCAAACTTTCCGTCAACCATCCGAAATCATCCTGAAGCCCCCGGGACCTCAACCAATAGCACAAACAAATCATATACTACTATTCAAACTTATACCAACCTTCAAAACACCTCAAACAACATCAAAACGACCAAAACACATCGAATTCAAGCCTAAGGTTGTAAAATCTTCCGAATTTCGCTTTTGATAAAAAAGTATACCAACCCACGTCCGAATGACCTGAAATTTTGCACACACATCCTAAATGACATAACAGAGCTACTGCAACTTCCGGAATTCCATTTAGACCCCTATATCAAAATCTCCCCTATCAACCGGAAAATGCCAAAAACTCGATTTCGCCAAATCAAGCCTAAATCTACTCCGGACCTCCAAAACACATTCCGATCACGCTCCTAAGTCCCAAATCATCTCCCGAAGCTATTCGAAATATCAGAACTCACATCCAAGCCCTCTAACACATAAGTCAACATCCAGTTACTTTTCCAGCTTAAGCCTTTTTAAAAGAGACTAAGTGTCTCCAACCTTCTCAAAACCTTTCCGAACCCGAGCCAACCAACCCGATCACATATAAAACCGATAATTAAAGCAATAAGATGCAGAAATTGGGAAAACAGAGCGGTAACTCATGAGACAACCGGCCGGGTCGTCACAGGTGCCCAGTGAGTATCAAGACTAACCTCGGTGGAGTAGTGACGAGGAACAGTCAAGACACTACTGGTCTAAATAACGGTACAAATATAGGCATAGGACAACAGAACATAGTGTATATATAAAGGTTACACGATATGACTAACAATACAAAGATCACAACAAGGAAAGGAAACAACAAGTAACAGCGGAAACACCATAATAATGACATAGAACAGTGAGCAAAAACGCAAATCAATATCCTAAATCACAAATGCAGTAAAAGCAAGTAATAACTCAGAAACTACGACAACTTTCACATCAGGTCTTAGCCAACAACTCCACAAAGTTCTGAATCCTCGAACAGAATTACCGCTCACGGGTCTCAATGTCTGAACCCTAACACCTGGCATCCTGTGCCCTCATCACACCTCATGGTCATGCTGACGACTCTCTTGCTAACTAGATCCACTCTCACATATATGACAAGCAAACGAGGGTGTACATCTATACTCAACAATATCAGGAGAAACTTCTTAACCAATAGGAGTGTTTAACTACGTGTATACTTGTGCAAGTGCTCTAACATAGATCATTCCAGCTAAAAGCGTAAGGAAAAGGACGGACACACATAAGGCGTTTTCTCACAACTTTCACGAGGTAAAACTCATATAGCTAAACGTACCATGATTAGAATTTTAATAAGTAAGCTAAAGAATCTTTCTTAGTATCTTTTAAAGTACATGTAAATATATAGTTTTCCTATATTGTAAGAAATATTGGTTAATCTTCATAATTTAATATATCTTTAAAAAAAATACAAGAAAAATGGGAAGAAAACAAAATAAGTAACTTAAGTAAAAATGGATAAAGTTTGGCAACAAAAAAACAAAAATCTGTTTCTCATCTTTTCCCCAACTCCCCACATCCCACTCCTCACGTCCTAACACTCATACCTCAATCACATGATCACACACACTCATCTGCACACACCTATCTATATATAATACCCACACCTCACAAACAAAGAAAAAAAAGGAGAACAAGGGAGTAACAACGGAAAAAAAGGAAACTGACGGAGGCAGAGAACGAACAAAACAAAAGAGAAAAATTGTGCAAGTAAAAAAAGAGAGTTTAAAGATGGAGTTCGGGATTTCATTCACGGTTCCGAGTTCGAGGTTTTAGAAAAGTTAGCATTGTTATCTTTGGAAATCAGTAGATTGTGGCTGTGATTTATTCTAAAAAGCTTCACAAAAAAGATAAAGTTAAACAGATGTCACGACCCCGGTTCGCCCTCCGTGAACCATCGTGACGGCACCTAGTCTCTACGACTAGGTAAACCTAAAATGCGGAAAATAAACCAATTTGCAGAAGAAAAACAAGTTAAAACAGAGATAGAGTAAATAAACAACGTTCAAGAGTGCCGCTCGGCATACATAACGTGAACTCTAAAAAAACTAATACATATTCCCAAAACCCGGAAACCCATGAATCACAAGCTACGAATATAGTAAAATTCTCTAACTCCGGAAAGTCTACATCAACAGTAAAGATAGAAGGGCTAATCACTACAAGAGAGAATGGAGAGAGAGACTCTTCGCTCTGCGGACGCGGCAGATGTACCTCGAAGTCCCCGAAAGATCGCCTCGCCTCAAAGATGGTAAGTCTGAGTAGAGGTACCTGGATCTGCACATGAAAAATATGCGCAGGAAGGGCATGAGTACTCCACAACGGTACTCAGTAAGTGCCAAGCTTAACCTCGGTCGGGTAGTGACGAGGGAGGTCAGGGCCCTACTGAGATTAAATAATAATATAAAGTCCGACAGTGTAGATAAGAGCAATATAGATAAGTGCAGCAGTAAAAACATCACAGAATATATAAAGATAATTACAACTGACACAGAGGCAAAACAATCACAGGGATGATAACCGGGGAGCTCTCAGTATCCCGAGGATCTCTTAGTATCCTCAATATATATACCCGGGGATCTCTTGGTATCCTCAATATATGCCAGGAATCTCTTGGTATCCTTAATATACATCAGGGATCTCTTGGTATCCCGATGATCTCTTAGTATCCTCAACATACGTGCCGAGGATCTCTCGGTATCCCGCACCTCAGCTCGATCATAAATACGTACAGGGGATCTCCCGGGATGCCTTCCCGTAGCCCCAAAATGAAACGCACAACAATAGCAGAAAGAGGATATACTCAATTAAGCTCAACTTCATACCAAGGCAAAACAGATAATTCTAATCTAGAATGCTTCACGTAGTACAAATAAGGCAGTTAAAACAAATAGAGCAATTTAGTCAATTAGACATGCTTCTCTAGACTAAGAGCAGGCTAAATTTCCAAATAGTGTAAGCAAGAAAAGGAAGAACATAATTTAAGGCTATTCTTAATGGAAAATCCGGGTTTCCAACAATTAGCACAAGTACGCACTCGTCACCTCACGTACAAGGCATTTCAATTATCACAATATCAATCCTAAGGGGAGAGTCCCCCACACAAGGTTAGACAAGCCACTTACCTCGAATCGGCTCAACTATCAACCCGAAACCACGTTCTTGCCACGAGTATTCGACTCCAAATGGCCCAAATCTATTCAATTAAATTTCATGATGTAAATAACACTTCAAGTAACTGATTCTACAATTAACTTCTAAGCTAATACGCGAAAGTAAGTAAAATGACCAAAACGCCCCTCGGTCCCACGTCTCGGAATCGGGTGAAATTTATATTTCCAGAATCCTCACACTCTCACGAGTTAATACATACCATGAGCACTGAAATCGGTGTCCAAATGACCCCTCAAATTCTCATGTTAAAGTCTCTTAATTCCAAGCCCTAATTCTTCAATTTTAGGCCTAGATTCCATGATATACTAGGTAGATTTCACATTATAAATGAGTTTTAAGACCAAGAATCTTACCTCCAAGTGATTACCCTCGAATCCCTCTTCAATCTCCTTCAAAGAGCTCCAAAAACGTTTAAAAATGGTGGAAATAAACCCAAGGTCGCGGAACCTCTTTTTAAAACATTCTGCCCAGCAGTTTCCGCATCTGCGACCTTGGGACCGCTTCTGTGGTCCCGCATTTGCGGAACAAAGTTCGCATCTACGACTTGTCACTTAAGGGCCAATTTCCGCACCTGCGATTTCCCATCCGCAGGTGCGGTACCGCTTCTGCTGTAAACTACCCATCTACGGAACCTGCTAATTCTCCCCAAATCCGCTTCTGCGGATCACTGTGTCGCACCTGCGGCGCCGCACCTGCAGAACCTAAACCGCAGGTGCGGTTATGACAGAACCAGTAGCTGAAGCTGCAACTTTAACTCCAAAATTTCCTCCGCCAACCACCCGAAATCATCCCGAGGCCCCCGGGACCTCAACCAAAGGCACCAACAAGTCTAATACCACTATCTAAACTTGTACCAATCCTTAAAACACCTAAAATAACATCGAAACCTCAAATTAACCATGGATTCAAGCCTAAAAATCCCAAATTTCTCAAAATATGCTTTTGATCAAGAAGTCTATCAAACCTCGTCCGAATGACCTGAAATTTTGCACACACGTCACATTTAACACTACGGAGCTACTCCAACTTCCGAAATTCCATTCCGAACCTCGGATCAAAATCTCACTATCGAACCGGAAACTTCAAAAATTCATCTTTCGGCATTTCAAGCCTAAATTAGCTACAGACCTTCAAAACACAATCCGAACACGCCCCTAAGCCCGAAATCACCCAACGGAGCTAACGGAACATTCAAATTCCTATTTCGAGGCCGTCTTCACACTGTTCCGACTATGGTCTAATTTCCAAGACTTAAGCTCTCGTTTAGGAACTGTGTCCTAAAACTCTCCGAAATTCAAAACCGAACATCCCGACAATTCAAAATAGCAGAAATAAACACGAGGAAAGCAATGAATAGGGGATCAGGGCGTAAATTCTAAAAACGATCGGCCGGGTCGTTACAATAGAGGTGGTTGGTTTGTGGTTTAAACTGGCGACTCACCCTTACAACACGAGATGAAAAGGAAAAAGTAGAATGGCAAACAACAGTGAGAATGAGCCAGATAATGATGATGTCCACGGACAATCGGCCGAACAAGATTCAGGACTGGTTGAAGAAGTAAGAGTCTTGAAGCAACAATTGGCAGAGATGTACCAAGCCTGGGTGAATGGACAAGTACCACCCTAACTACCCATAGGTTCGGATAATCTTCATAATGTGTCAGTTGCAAATCAAGTTCCCATCTCCATAACAAGTAACCCATTGTACCATCCTGGATTCAGTCCAAGCATTAGCCTTCCCACTACCCCCAGTACCTCTATTCCACGTCCTCCAACCACACCCCTCATAAATGACCCACCTACTGTACCCATTGTCCCTACTTTCACTATTCCTCATCCGGCTCTCGCTCAAAAGCTCAAAAATGATCCACAACTGAATGCTCATGATGCCCAACATTATTCTCCAGAATTGACTTTCAAGGTTCCAGATTCATACAAGCATACACCTTAGAATGTAGTCCCAATTGAGATCGAAAAGCCCGACAACAATATGGAACAAGAGGAAATGACCAGAAAAATGAAGAGCTTGGAACAAACCATGAGAAACATACAGGGTTTGGGAGGCCACAAGAGTGTTTCGTTTAACGATCTATGCATGTTCCCCCATGTTCATTTGCCACCCGGCTTCAAGACCCCCAAGTTTGACAAGTATGACGGGCATGGTGACCCCGTTGCCTAGAGGTATTGTAACCAACTGAGAGGAGCAGGAGGCAAAGAATAATTACTCATGGCTTATTTTGGGGAAAGTTTGACAGGAATTGCTTCAGAGTGGTTCATAGATCAAGACATCTCTCACTGGCACGTTTGGAACGACATGGCTCAAGATTTTGTCCAATAATTTCAGTACAATATTGATATAGTGCCAGACCGCTCCTCTCTCATCAACATAAATAAGAAACCAATAGGAAGCTTCAGAGAATATGCAATCAAGTGGAGAGAGCGGGCTGCTAGAGTCAAACCACCAATGAAAGCAGAAATGATTGATTATTTTCTCCAAGCTCAGGATCCCGATTACCTTCATTATATGTTGGCAGCCATTGGTAAACCTTTCGCTGAGGCAATTAAGATTGGTGAGTTAGTTGAGAATGGCATGAAGTCGGGCAAAATTGTGAGTCAGGCAGCCCTTAAGGCGACCACACAAGCAATTCAAAGCGGGTCAGGCAGTTTCGAAAATCGGAAAAAGTGGGAGGAAGGAGCCATGATGGCATCTGGGTTCGGGGGAGCTCAAAGAGGAATAATTCCTTCTTAT
The DNA here is from genome assembly GCF_001879085.1 of Nicotiana attenuata. Lineage (NCBI taxonomy): Eukaryota > Viridiplantae > Streptophyta > Magnoliopsida > Solanales > Solanaceae > Nicotiana > Nicotiana attenuata. The sequence goes on along the minus strand of NC_032000.1, from coordinate 46,017,433 downwards.
GTGCAATTCCAACAAGGACAATCCAATTCTCCTCAACATTACTATCTACCTTGGGGTCCCCGGTACTCAGTTCCCCCACAATAATACATAATGTTTAATGCTCAGGATTATGCTAGGCCTCCCAATCACCAACAATGGAGGGCACCGATTCCACAAGTCTCCCTTTAACTCCGACCGAATTTTTAGGTGCCATATAATCCTCGTCCCCGACAGGAATATGTGGGAGAACATGAGCCAAAGAAAGAGTTCACCCCAATTGGAGAATCGTATACAAGCCTATTTCTAAAGTTGATACAATTGAAGTTGATTGAACCTATCATGCCGCGTTATGTGAATACAAATTCAAAAGGTTTTGACTCAAATGCAAGATGTGAGTATCACTCTAACACCCAAGGTCATAGTACCGAAAATTATTGGACATTAAATAAAGCCATTGAAAATTTGATTGAAGCAAAGGAAATTGTGGAACAAACAATGAGGATACTCCTAATATCACAAACAATCCGCTCCCAACTAATGATAATACACATTTTATTGGGTTGATTTGTGATTATCGGGATTATAAGCAGCCTGGAAAGATAGAGAGGGCTGTTGGAACCATAGGGCAAAAATAAAAAATAATAGTAAGCCCGCCGCAATTGGCACCATCGATTGTGAAAGGTGCGAGTTCTAGTTTGAACTTGGCAGGTTCGCAAAAAATGGTTCTCTATGTCCCTAGAAGCACAAAAAGGCTGAGGTTCAATTGGGTGGGCCAAAACTTTACATCCCTGGGGGGATTTAAAAGATTGTTCCGAATAATGGTTTGAGAAATATAACAGAGCCAGTTGTGATCCGACCTGTTGCACAACTCCTAGTGACAAACACAAAAGCTATTCCCTGGAATTATAACAAGACTATCATAACATATAGAGGAAAAGAGATAGTTGAAGAAACAGATGAAATGTGGGGCTTGACCCGCTCTGGAAGGTGCTATTCACCAGAGGAATTGAGAAAATCTAAGCAAGCCAGGGAAAGTCACTTGCTAGTGAACGAACCTGTTGCAGAAAAAGAAGCGGAGGAATTCCTTAAGAAGATAAAAATGCAAGACTACTCAACCATTGACCAACTAAGGAAAACCCCTGCTCAGATATCTTTGTTATCTCTGCTTTTGCACTCGGAAGAACATCGCCGTGTGTTGATCAAAACATTGAACGAGGCATATGTCTCAGTAAAACAACGGTGAATCAGTTAGAAAAAATGGCTGAAAGATTCTTTGAAGTAAATAGAATTACTTTCAGCGATGATGATTTGCCCGAGGAAGGGGCTGGGCACAATAAAGCTTTGCATCTTATGGTCAAATGTGAAGGGCATTACGTAAAAGGAGTCATGATTGACGGAGGCTCAAGTGTAGATGTATGCCCTCTTTCTACTCTACAACAGCTGAACATTGACACTAACAGAATTTGAACTAGTAGTGTCAGCATCAGAGCTTTTGATGGTTCAAGAAGAGACACTATCGGGGAAATCGAACTCACCATGACAATCGGCCCGGTTGATTTTAACATTTTCTTTCAAGTGTTGGATATGAAAACTTCCTATAATTTTCTTATGGGAAGGCCGTGGATCCATATGGCCAGAGCTGTACCATCCACTCTACATCAAATGGTTAAATTCGACTATGACAAGCAAGAAATTGTTGTCCATGGGGAGGAAGACTCATCCGTCCATAATGACCCGTCCATTCCATGTATCGAGGCCAAGGAAGGATGTGAATCCATCATATATCAAGCATTTGAGGTGATTGAGGTGGACCAAGTGGAAGAAGGAAAACCAATTCTGCATCCCCGTCTTTCAGCCACATCTATGATGGTAGCTTCGCTGATGTTGAGGAACGGCTATGAACCAGGAAAAGGATTAGGATCCTCTCTGCAGGGAATTGTGAACCCCATTGCTCCCTTTTTGAAGAAAGATACCTTTGGCTTGGGTTTTAAACCAACATCAGCTGACATAAACAGAGCCAAGACCCGCAAAAAGAATGGTTGGAAATTGTCAAACCAATCAAATCCCTCACATTGCTTACTCTTTTGTCAAGCCACAATTTGAAGAAGTCCAAAATCCTTCTACTCAGGATGACATTGATGAAGTTTGCCAGGGTCTCAAGGAGATGTTCTATGAGATCAATATGGCTCAAGTTGGTGAGGGCCCTAGCCGTGCAAGTGTTCAGCTGATTGGTTCAGATACCTCGCTTAGCAACTGGGAAGCAACTCCTCTTCCCATCAGGAAGGAGTCTTGGTAGTCTGTTTTGTTGCTTTTTCTGTATTTGGATTATTTTTAGGGTTGTAATCCATATATTTTAGTTTAATTGCTTTGCTTTGATGTTAATCCTTCTATCCTTTCAAATTCAATGAAATGAAGTTCCAGTTTCATAGTAAAATTCTATCTTTTCCTTTCCCTAATTTTTTTTAATTTCTTATCATTTTCAGTTTCGTTAATGCTAGCTTTAAAAACATGACATGCACGCGGAATTCATGCCCAGATCTTAAAAAGTTGTCTAATCTCGAACTAATGAATCAAGAAGTGAGTATGATGAAGATGAGGCTTTTAAGGAAATAAAAAGGGAATTGGATCAATTTGAGAATAAGCCTAAGCCTAACTTAAATGAAACCGAGGCAATTAACGTTGGAAGTTCTGAAGAAACCAAAGAAACAAAAATAAGCATTCATACTGAACAAAAGACGAGATATGCCATAATTCAAGTTTTGTTCGAGTACAAAGATGTATTCGCTTGGTCGTATGATGACATGCCGGGTTTGAGTGCCGATTTAGTGGTTCATAAGCTTCGCACATACCCTAATTATCCATCAATTCAACAAAAACAAAGTTAGTTTAAGACATACATGAGTGATAAGATTAAAGAAGAAATCATGAAGCAACTAAGTGCAAATGTGATCAGGGTCGTCCGATATACTACATGGTTAGCAAATGTTGTGCCGGTTCCAAAGAAGGATGGGAAAATCAGTGTTTGTGTTGACTATAGGGATTTAAACAAAGCTAGTCCAAAGGACAACTTTACCTTACCCAACATTCATATCCTTGTTGACAATTGTGCTAAACATGAGATCCAATCTTATGTGGATTGTTATGCCGGGTATCACCAAATTCTGATGGATGAAGAAGATGCAGAAAAGACCGCCTTCACCACTCCATGGGGAACTTATTGTTATAGAGTCATGACATTTGGTTTGAAGAATGCAGGGCCAACTTACATGAGGGCCATGACTACCATATTCCATGGCGTGATGCACAAAGAGATTGAAGTGTACGTTGATGATGTGATCATTAAGTCTAGAACACAAGATGACCATGTGCAGGACTTGAAAAAGTTCTTTGAAAGGCTACGAAGGTACAATCTCAAACTCAATCCAACTAAATGTGCATTTGGAGTTCCTTCTGGGAAGCTTTTGGGTTTTATAGTTAGTCGAAGAGGCATTGAGTTAGATCCCTCCAAGATAAAGACCATTCGAGAGCTGCCTCCCCTGAAGAATAAAAAAGAAGTCATGAGTTTACTCGGGAGGTTGAACTACATCAGCAGGTTCATCGGGCAGCTTACAACAACATGTGAGCCTATTTTCAAGTTGTTGAAAAAGAATGCCGCTATCAAGTGGACAGATGAGTGCCAAGAAGCTTTTGATAAGATCAAGGAATATTTGTCAAATCCCCCTGTTTTGGTCCCACCAGAACCTAGTAGGCCTCTATTTTTATATCTGTAAGTAATGGATAGTTCCTTTGGTTGTGTTCTGGGTCAACATGATGCCACAGGCAAAAAGGAACAAGCAATATATTATTTGAGCAAAAAGTTCACCACTTATGAGGCCAAATACACTCTTTTGGAAAGGACATGTTGTGTCTTAACCTGGGTCACTCAGAAGCTTAGGCATTATCTTTTTGCCTATACAACTTACCTCATATCCCGAATGGATCCCTTGAAGTACATCTTTCAGAAGCCGATGCCAACTGGCAGATTGGCAAAGTGGCAAATCTTGCTCACAGAGTTTGATATTGTTTATGTCTTTCGCACTGCCATGAAGGCACAAGCTTTGGCTGATCATCTGGCAGAAAACCCGGTTGATGATAAATATGAATCTTTGAACACAAATTTCCCAGATGAAGAGGTTAATTTAGTTGAAGACGTAGTCCAAGATGACAGTCAAATTTGGAAACTATACTTTGATGGCGCTGTCAACATCAAAGGCGTAGGGATTGGGGCAATTCTTGTATCACCTACTGGGTAACATTACCCTGCCACCGCGCGACTTTGTTTCTTCTGTACAAACAACACGACAGAATATGAAGCTTGCATCATGGGTTTGAACATGGCAATAAACCTAAATGTGCAAGAAATGTTGGTGATGGGAGATTCAGATTTGCTTATTCGGCAGGCTCAAGGTGATTGGGAGACTCGAGACATCAAGCTCATTCCATATAGACAATGTGTGGAAGATCTTAGCAAGAGGTTCAAGTCCATCGAGTTCAGGTACATTCCCAGGTTTCACAATGAATTAGCTGATGCCTTGGCCACCCTGGCCTCAATGCTCCCATATCCGGGTAATTCTCACATTGACCCATTAGAAATTCAAATTCGGGATCAACATGGTTATTGCAATACAATTGAAGCAGAACTAGACGATGAACCATGGTACCGTGATATTAAACAGTTTTTGAAAACAAGAGAATGTCCGGAACATGCTAATAGGGATCAAAAGAGAACTATTAGGCGACTCTCTAATGGTTTCTTTTTGAGTGGGGAAATCCTATACAAAAGAACCCCGGATTTGAATTTATTGAGATGTGTGGATGCCAAAGAAGCTGAAATGATTATGAATGAGGTGCATTCGGGAGTTTTTGGTTCGCACATGAATGGATATGTTCTAGCAAAGAAAATCCTTCGGGCAGGATATTATTGGCTTACTATGGAGTGAGATTGCTTTCGTTTTGTTCGCAAGTGCCACCAGTGTCAGATTCACAGTGATTTGATTCACTCGCCTCCTTCAGAGCTGTATCCTATGTCGGCTCCTTGGCCTTTTGTTTCTTGGGGAATGGACGTCATTGGCCCAATCGAGCCAAAAGCTTCAAATGGGCACAGATTCATCTTGTTTGCAATTGATTATTTCACCAAATAGGTGGAAGCTATTACATTAAAAGCAATTGAAAGCAGTAGTAGACTTTGTTCACTCCAACATCATCTGTCGTTTCAGCATTCCAAAAACCATTATTACAGATAATGCTGCTAATTTGAATAGTCATCTGATGAAGGAGGTATGCGAACAATTTAAAATTGAGCATCGCCATTCTACTCCTTACCGGCCCAAAGCTAATGGAGCTGTTGAAGCTGCAAATAAGAACATCAAGAAGATTCTTAGGAAGATGGTCCAAGGGTCTAGACAATGGCACGAGAAATTGCCTTTTGCTCTTTTTGGGATACTGGACAACTGTCCGTACATCAGTTGGTGCAACGCTCTACTTGTTAGTTTATGGAACTGAAGCGGTCATACCTGCTGATGTTGAGATTCCCTCTCTCCGAATAATTGTTGAAGTTGGGATTGAAGACACTGAATGGGTGAAGTCACGATTGGAACAGTTGAGTTTGATTGATGAAAAGCGTTTAGCGGCAGTTTGTTTTGGTCAGTTATACCAACAAAGAATGGCACGCGCTTACAATAAGAAAGTGCGCCCAAAAAAATTTGAGGTAGGACAGCTTATTTTGAAACGCATCTTTCCACACCAAGAAGAAGCAAAAGGAAAGTTCACTCCGAATTGGCAAGGTCCTTACCTCGTCAAGAAAGTATTGTCGAAAGGAGCTCTACACTTGGCAGATATAGAAGGAAAGGTGACAGACATATCCGTCAATGCAGATGCGGTCAAGAGATACTATGTCTGACATGCTTCTGTTGGGGCATTTAGTTTATACTTAGCATTTTAAGGTTGGGATTACGAAAGGCTATCATTCTCGCTACCCAAACACTGGTCAACCCTAGTTAGCCCTTTGAAGCCGTGTTTATATTTCTTTGTTTTACCTTTTTTTGGAACCAATGTGCTTAAAAAAAAGAGATCAAATTAAAAAAAACAATCATCAAAACAAGTTCATGTTTTCTGAACTACGTTCGACTTGATTCCGAAAGGATACGCAGGCAGCCTTTCTCTGAGGTTCAGTCACACCAAACAAAAATCCACATTTTCCCAATATTCATAGAAACTGGGGCATGTTTTTATTTTATTTTCGACGGTTGTTCCATCAAATGGTTCCAAAAGTTGTAATTCAGTTGAGTAGTTCTTTTTACCTTTCCCTTTTAAGACCTTCTGATCAGCTTTTGAGAATGCTAAGTCAGTATACTGCGGGTGACGCTTCAACCATTGCAAAGAGAGAAAACAAATGAGAGAGTCTTATCGGTGAAAACCCTCAAGGGCACTATAAGGCGATGGCGAGTTGAGAAAAACAAATGAGAGAGTCTTATTGGTGAAAATCCTCACGGGCACTATAAGGCGATGGTGAGTTGAGAAAAAAGGCAAATGAGAGAGGTCAATTGGTGAAAACCCACAAAGGGCATCGTTGATCGATTTTAGGTCTTCTTATATCCCGGCACAAGCATGGTTAAAGAACTCAGCTTCAAAGTGAAGTTTACAACAAATTTTCAGAATTAGACGGTTTAGACGGATCGGGCATCCAGTCCAAAGTGCATGTCATGTTCATTGAAGTCAGCATATTCCTCCAGATAAGTCCTTTCTTATTCTTCCCCTGAAAGGGACGCTTCTTGATTAAGTTGTAATGCTTATTAGTTCACTTACTTGTTTTCTTTCGTGCTATTCTTTTTGAGTCCCTTTCAGTCTAATTTTGTCAAAGCAAAGCAAAGAAAAGGCCGCAAAATTAGTTACAGTTTCCCCGTTGTATGAAGCGAAAATTTCTGGGCATAAACAGTAGGGGCAAAGCCATAAAGCCGACTTTGATATTCCTTGTCAAGCAAAAGGCTTGAAGGACTTAGCAATGTTTCAAGGATCAACAAAAGTTACTCATCAAAAGTTGTTTTGGGGAGCAAGGTTGTTTGCACCATAGACACAAATGGTGATAGGCGCAAAATAGTCAGGTGTTGATATTGAGAAAGAAGATCTTCAGAGAGTAAAGTCAGAATCTCCCGGCAATTTGTACGATCCTCGACATGGTCGATTTTTCTAACAAGTGTAATGGACGCAAGTTCAAGTCGCCCAAGAAATCAAGGCCACAAACTGACCACCATTTTAAAACTAACGAATCTTTCTTTGTTTAGAACAGGAACAGAATAGTTTAGTGAAACAGTTCGTGGAAAGACGAACACCACCAAGTGAAGTTCTCAAATCCATGATTTCTTTCCAATATGCACGTAATCATGTTATTTTTAGTTTCATTATAGGGGATTAACACCCTATCTTCAATACAGGGTACTACATTCCCTGGTTGCATTTCTTATTGCCAACATAGGGTACTACATTCCCTGGTTGCACTTCTTGTTGCAAACATAGGGTACGACATCCCCTAGTTGCATTTTAGAGTGCCACGAGCCTCATTTTATTGCAAACACAGTGTACTACATCCCCTGGCTGCATTATTTCTGCNGGAGGCCACAAGAGTGTTTCGTTTAACGATCTATGCATGTTCCCCCATGTTCATTTGCCACCCGGCTTCAAGACCCCCAAGTTTGACAAGTATGACGGGCATGGTGACCCCGTTGCCTAGAGGTATTGTAACCAACTGAGAGGAGCAGGAGGCAAAGAATAATTACTCATGGCTTATTTTGGGGAAAGTTTGACAGGAATTGCTTCAGAGTGGTTCATAGATCAAGACATCTCTCACTGGCACGTTTGGAACGACATGGCTCAAGATTTTGTCCAATAATTTCAGTACAATATTGATATAGTGCCAGACCGCTCCTCTCTCATCAACATAAATAAGAAACCAATAGGAAGCTTCAGAGAATATGCAATCAAGTGGAGAGAGCGGGCTGCTAGAGTCAAACCACCAATGAAAGCAGAAATGATTGATTATTTTCTCCAAGCTCAGGATCCCGATTACCTTCATTATATGTTGGCAGCCATTGGTAAACCTTTCGCTGAGGCAATTAAGATTGGTGAGTTAGTTGAGAATGGCATGAAGTCGGGCAAAATTGTGAGTCAGGCAGCCCTTAAGGCGACCACACAAGCAATTCAAAGCGGGTCAGGCAGTTTCGAAAATCGGAAAAAGTGGGAGGAAGGAGCCATGATGGCATCTGGGTTCGGGGGAGCTCAAAGAGGAATAATTCCTTCTTATGTGCAATTCCAACAAGGACAATCCAATTCTCCTCAACATTACTATCTACCTTGGGGTCCCCGGTACTCAGTTCCCCCACAATAATACATAATGTTTAATGCTCAGGATTATGCTAGGCCTCCCAATCACCAACAATGGAGGGCACCGATTCCACAAGTCTCCCTTTAACTCCGACCGAATTTTTAGGTGCCATATAATCCTCGTCCCCGACAGGAATATGTGGGAGAACATGAGCCAAAGAAAGAGTTCACCCCAATTGGAGAATCGTATACAAGCCTATTTCTAAAGTTGATACAATTGAAGTTGATTGAACCTATCATGCCGCGTTATGTGAATACAAATTCAAAAGGTTTTGACTCAAATGCAAGATGTGAGTATCACTCTAACACCCAAGGTCATAGTACCGAAAATTATTGGACATTAAATAAAGCCATTGAAAATTTGATTGAAGCAAAGGAAATTGTGGAACAAACAATGAGGATACTCCTAATATCACAAACAATCCGCTCCCAACTAATGATAATACACATTTTATTGGGTTGATTTGTGATTATCGGGATTATAAGCAGCCTGGAAAGATAGAGAGGGCTGTTGGAACCATAGGGCAAAAATAAAAAATAATAGTAAGCCCGCCGCAATTGGCACCATCGATTGTGAAAGGTGCGAGTTCTAGTTTGAACTTGGCAGGTTCGCAAAAAATGGTTCTCTATGTCCCTAGAAGCACAAAAAGGCTGAGGTTCAATTGGGTGGGCCAAAACTTTACATCCCTGGGGGGATTTAAAAGATTGTTCCGAATAATGGTTTGAGAAATATAACAGAGCCAGTTGTGATCCGACCTGTTGCACAACTCCTAGTGACAAACACAAAAGCTATTCCCTGGAATTATAACAAGACTATCATAACATATAGAGGAAAAGAGATAGTTGAAGAAACAGATGAAATGTGGGGCTTGACCCGCTCTGGAAGGTGCTATTCACCAGAGGAATTGAGAAAATCTAAGCAAGCCAGGGAAAGTCACTTGCCAGTGAAAGAACCTGTTGCAGAAAAAGAAGCGGAGGAATTCCTTAAGAAGATAAAAATGCAAGACTACTCAACCATTGACCAACTAAGGAAAACCCCTGCTCAGATATCTTTGTTATCTCTGCTTTTGCACTCGGAAGAACATCGCTGTGTGTTGATCAAAACTCTAAACGAGGCATATGTCTCAGTAAAACAACGGTGAATCAGTTAGAAAAAATGGCTGAAAGATTCTTTGAAGTAAATAGAATTACTTTCAGCGATGATGATTTGCCCGAGGAAGGGGCTGGGCACAATAAAGCTTTGCATCTTATGGTCAAATGTGAAGGGCATTACGTAAAAGGAGTCATGATTGACAGAGGCTCAAGTGTAGATGTATGCCCTCTTTCTACTCTACAACAGCTGAACATTGACACTAACAGAATTTGAACTAGTAGTGTCAGCATCAGAGCTTTTGATGGTTCAAGAAGAGACACTATTGTGGAAATCGAACTCACCATGAAAATCGGCCCGGTTGATTTTAGCATTGTCTTTCAAGTGTTGGATATGAAAACTTCCTATAATTTTCTTTTGGGAAGGCCATGGATCCATATGGCCAGAGCTGTACCATCCACCCGACATCAAATGGTCAAATTCGAGTATGACAGGCAAGAAATTGTTGTCCATGGGGAGGAAGACTCATCCGTCCATAATGACCCGTCCATTCCATGTATCGAGGCCAAGGAAGGATGTGAATCCATCATATATCAAGCATTTGAGGTGATTGAGGTGGACCAAGTGGAAGAAGGAAAACCAATTCTGCATCCCCGTCTTTCAGCCACATCTATGATGGTAGCTTCGCTGATGTTGAGGAACGGCTATGAACCAGGAAAAGGATTAGGATCCTCTCTGTAGGGAATTGTGAACCCCATTGCTCCCTTTTTGAAGAAAGATACCTTTGGCTTGGGTTTTAAACCAACATCAGCTGACATAAACAGAGCCAAGACCCGCAAAAAGAATGGTTGGAATTTGTCCAAACCAATCAAATCCCTCACATTGCTTACTCTTTTGTCAAGCCACAATTTGAAGAAGTCCAAAATCCTTCTACTCAGGATGACATTGATGAAGTTTTCCAGGGTCTGAAGGAGATGTTCTATGAGATCAATATGGCTCAAGTTGGTGAGGGCCCTAGCCGTGCAAGTGTTCAGCTGATTGGTTCAGATACCTCGCTTAGCAACTGGGAAGCAACTCCTCTTCCCATCAGGAAGGAGTCTTGGTAGTCTGTTTTCTTGCTTTTTCTGTATTTGGATTATTTTCAGGGTTGTAATTCAGATATTTTAGTTTAATTGCTTTGCTTTGATGTTAATCCTTCTATCCTTTCAAATTCAATGAAATGAAGTTCCAGTTTCATAGTAAAATTCTATCTTTTCCTTTCCCTAATTTTTTTTAATTTCTTATCATTTTCAGTTTCGTTAATGCTAGCTTTAAAAACATGACATGCACGCGGAATTCATGCCCAGATCTTAAAAAGTTGTCTAATCTCGAAATAATGAATCAAGAAGTGAAGTATGATGAAGATGAGGCTCTTAAGGAAATAAAAAGGGAATTGGATCAATTTGAGAATAAGCCTAAGCCTAACTTAAATGAAACCGAGGCAATTAACCTTGAAAGTTCTGAAGAAACCAAAGAAACAAAAATAAGCATTCATACTGAACAAAAGACGAGATATGCCATAATTCAAGTTTTGTTCGAGTACAAAGATGTATTCGCTTGGTCGTATGATGACATGCCGGGTTTGAGTGCCGATTTAGTGGTTCATAAGCTTCGCACATACCCTAATTATCCATCAATTCAACAAAAACAAAGTTAGTTTAAGACATACATGAGTGATAAGATTAAAGAAGAAATCATGAAGCAACTAAGTGCAAATGTGATCAGGGTCGTCCGATATACTACATGGTTAGCAAATGTTGTGCCGGTTCCAAAGAAGGATGGGAAAATCAGTGTTTGTGTTGACTATAGGGATTTAAACAAAGCAAGTCCAAAGGACAACTTTCCCTTACCTAACATTCATATCCTTGTTGACAATTGTGCTAAACATGAGATCCAATCTTATGTGGATTGTTATGCCGGGTATCACCAAATTCTGATGGATGAAGAAGATGCAGAAAAGACCGCCTTCACCACTCCATGGGGAACTTATTGTTATAGAGTCATGACATTTGGTTTGAAGAATGCAGGGCCAACTTACATGAGGGCCATGACTACCATATTCCATGGCGTGATGCACAAAGAGATTGAAGTGTACGTTGATGATGTGATCATTAAGTCTAGAACACAAGATGACCATGTGCAGGACTTGAAAAAGTTCTTTGAAAGGCTACGAAGGTACAATATCAAACTCAATCCAACTAAATGTGCATTTGGAGTTCCTTCTGGGAAGCTTTTGGGTTTTATAGTTAGTCGAAGAGGCATTGAGTTAGATCCCTCCAAGATAAAGACCATTCGAGAGCTGCCTCCCCCGAAGAATAAAAAAGAAGTCATGAGTTTACTCGGGAGGTTGAACTACATCAGCAGGTTCATCGGGCAGCTTACAACAACATGTGAGCCTATTTTCAAGTTGTTGAAAAAGAATGCCGCTATCAAGTGGACAGATGAGTGCCAAGAAGCTTTTGATAAGATCAAGGAATATTTGTCAAATCCCCCTGTTTTGGTCCCACCAGAACCTAGTAGGCCTCTATTTTTATATCTGTAAGTAATGGATAGTTCCTTTGGTTGTGTTCTGGGTCAACATGATGCCACAGGCAAAAAGGAACAAGCAATATATTATTTGAGCAAAAAGTTCACCACTTATGAGGCCAAATACACTCTTTTGGAAAGGACATGTTGTGTCTTAACCTGGGTCACTCAGAAGCTTAGGCATTATCTTTTTGCCTATACAACTTACCTCATATCCCGAATGGATCCCTTGAAGTACATCTTTCAGAAGCCGATGCCAACTGGCAGATTGGCAAAGTGGCAAATCTTGCTCACAGAGTTTGATATTGTTTATGTCTTTCGCACTGCCATGAAGGCACAAGCTTTGGCTGATCATCTGGCAGAAAACCCGGTTGATGATAAATATGAATCTTTGAACACAAATTTCCCAGATGAAGAGGTTAATTTAGTTGAAGACGTAGTCCAAGATGACAGTCAAATTTGGAAACTATACTTTGATGGCGCTGTCAACATCAAAGGCGTAGGGATTGGGGCAATTCTTGTATCACCTACTGGGTAACATTACCCTGCCACCGCGCGACTTCGTTTCTTCTGTACAAACAACACGACAGAATATGAAGCTTGCATCATGGGTTTGAACATGGAAATAAACCTAAATGTGCATGAGCTGTTAGTTATGGGAGATTCAGATTTGCTTATTCGGCAGGCTCAAGGTGATTGGGAGACTCGAGACATCAAGCTCATTCCATATAGACAATGTGTGGAAGATCTTAGAAAGAGGTTCAAGTCCATCGAGTTTAGATACATTCCCAGGTTTCACAATGAATTAGCTAATGCCTTGGCCACCCTGGCCTCAATGCTCCCATATCCGGGTAATTCTCACATTGACCCATTAGAAATTCAAATTCGGGATCAACATGGTTATTGCAATACAATTGAAGCAGAACTAGACGATGAACCATGGTACCGTGATATTAAACAGTTTTTGAAAACAAGAGAATGTCCGGAACATGCTAATAGGGATCAAAAGAGAACTATTAGGCAACTCTCTAATGGTTTCTTTTTGAGTGGGGAAATCCTATACAAAAGAACCCCGGATTTGAATTTATTGAGATGTGTGGATGCCAAAGAAGCTGAAATGATTATGAATGAGGTGCATTCGGGAGTTTTTGGTTCGCACATGAATGGATATGTTCTAGCAAAGAAAATCCTTCGGGCAGGATATTATTGGCTTACTATGGAGTGAGATTGCTTTCGTTTTGTTCGCAAGTGCCACCAGTGTCAGATTCACAGTGATTTGATTCACTCGCCTCCCTCAGAGCTGTATCCTATGTTGGCTCCTTGGCCTTTTGTTTCTTGGGGAATGGACGTCATTGGCCCAATCGAGCCAAAAGCTTCAAATGGGCACAAATTCATCTTGGTTGCAATTGATTACTTCACCAAATGGGTGGAAGCTATTATATTGAAAGCAGTAGTAGACTTTGTTCACTCCAACATCATCTGTCGTTTCAGCATTCCAAAAACCATTATTACAGATAATGCTCCTAATTTGAATAGTCATCTGATGAAGGAGGTATGCGAACAATTTAAAATTGAGCATCGCGATTCTACTCCTTACCGGCCCAAAGCTAATGGAGCTGTTGAAGCTGCGAATAAGAACATCAAGAAGATTCTTAGGAAGATGGTCCAAGGGTCTAGACAATGGAACGGGAAATTGCCTTCTGCTCTTTTGGGATACCGGACGACTGTCCGTACATCAGTTGGCACAACACCCTACTTATTTGTTTATGGCACTGAAGCGGTCATACCTGCTGAAGTTGAAATTCCCTCTCTCTGAATCATTGTTGAAGCAGGGATCGAGGACACTGACTGGGTCAAGTCCCGATTGGAACAGTTGAGTTTAATTGATGAAAAGCGTTTGGCGGCAGTTTGTTTTGGTCAGTTATACGAACAAAGAATGGCACACGCTTACAATAAGAAAGTGCGCCAAAGAAAATTCGAGGTAGGACAGCTTGTTCTGAAACATATCTTTCCGCACCAGGAAGAAGCAAAAGGAAAGTTCGCCTCGAATTGGCGAGGTCCTCACCTTTATCAAAAAAGAATTGTCAAAAGGACCTCTACACTTCACAGATATAAACGGAAAGGTGATAGATATATCCGTCAACGTAGATGCGGTCAAGAGATACTATGTCTGACATGCTTCTGTTGGGGAATTTTGTTTATACTTAGCATTCTCAGGTTGGGATGACGAAAGACTATCATTCTCGCTACCCAAGCACTGGTCAACCCTAGTTAGCCCTTTGAAGCCTTGTTTATATTTATTTGTTTTCCCCTCTTTTGGAACCAATGTACTAAAAAAAATCAAAAATAAAAAAAATCAAAAATCAAAAAAAAAAAAATCAAAAAAGCAAAGAAAAAGAAAAGTCAAAAACAAAAATCATCAAAACAAGTCCAAAGTGCATGTCATGTTCATTGAAGTCAGCATATTCCTCCAGATAAGTCCTTTCTTATTTTTCCCCCTGAAAGGGATGCTTCTTGATTAAGTTGTAATACTTATTAATTCACCTTATTGTTTTCTTTCGCATTACTTTTTATTTTTATTTTTTTGAGTCCCTTTCAGTCTAATTTTGTCAAAACAAAGCAAAGAAAAGGTCGCAAAATTGGTTACAGTTTCCCTATTGTATGAAGAAAATTTCTGGGCATAAACAGTATGGGCAAAGACGTAAAGCCATCATTGATTTTCCCTGACGAGCAAAAGACTTGAAGGACTGAACAATGTTTCAAGGTTCAACAAAAGTTACTCAGTTAAAAGTTGTTTCGGGAGCAAGGTTGTTTGCACCATAAACACAAGTAGTGATGGGCGCAAAATGGTCAGGTCTTGACATTGAGAAAGAAAGTTCTCCAAAAGAAAGACAGAATCTCCCGACAACTAGTGCAATTACTAACAAAGTCAATTTTCCTAACAAGTGTAATGGACTCAAGGTCAAGTCACCCAAGAAATCAAGGCCACAAACTGACCACCATTTTAAAAGTAACCAATCTTTCTTTGTTCAGAACAGGAACAAAACAATTTAAGGAAACAGTTCGCGGAAAGACGAACACCACCAAGTGAAGTTCTCAAATCCTTGATTTCCTTCCAATATACATGTAATCATGTTGTTTTTAGTTTCATTATAGGGAATCAATATCCTATGTTCAACACAGGGTACTACATCTCCTGGTTGCATTTCTTATTGCCAACATAGGGTACGACATCCCCTAGTAGCATTTCAGAGTGCCACGAGCCTTATTTTATTGCAAACATAGGGTACAACATTCCCTAGTGGCATCCCGAGTGCCACGAGCCTCACCTTATTGCAGAGACAGGATACTACATCCCCTGGTCGCATTACTTTCTACCTACATAGGGTACGACATCCCCCAGTAGAATCTTAGAGAGCCAAGAGCCTCACCTTATTGTCAACATAAGGTACTACATCCCCCGGTTACATTTCTTATTGCCGACATAGGGTACGACATTCCTTAGTAGCATCTCAGAGCGCCACGAGCCTCATTTTATTGCCAACATAAGGTATGACATTCCGTTGTAGCATCTTAGAGCTCCACAAGCCTCATTTTATTGGCAACATAGGGTATGGCATTCCCTAATAGCATCTCAAAGTACCACGCGACTCATCTTATTCCCAACACACGGTACTACATCCCCTGGCTGCATTTTTCTACCAACATAGGGTACGACATTCCCTAGTAGCATCCTAGAGTGCCACGAGCCTCATCTTATCGTCAACACAGGGTACTACATCTCCTGGTTGCCTTCCTTCTTGTTAACATAGAGTATGACATCCCCTATTATTTATTTAAAAAAAATATATGTCTTTTTCAATTCTTTATTCTGCAATTGCAGAGATAGTTTAATGTGTTTTCAATAACTCACAAAAATTTTCTAGTGCAAACTCGGGCAAATTTTTTTTGTTTGTTTTGTTTGTTTGTGATGGCTTTTAGGTTTTCCGGCAAAGCACGGATTGGATGTGCAAAAATAAGATTTCATTTCTTTCCAGAGAAAGTGGAACGTTTGATCTCAATACCAGACGCAACAAGCTTTGACGTAATGCATGCGGAGACATATGGTCAAGATCCAACTTCGCATCATTTGATCAAGAAACAAGCCTTTGGGAATATATCATAGTCTGTTGCATTGAGAGCATCAAGTTTCAGTTTAATGTCAATGGGAGAAGCAAGTCAAGAATCAAGACAAGACTCCAGATGGCATTTAGATAGGAATTTTGTAACTCTTAGATTTCAAGAGTGTGTAATTTTCTTTTCATTTTGATGTAATAGTAGGAACCGCGGATCAGAACCTCAACGGAACTTCACTCAACTCTCCCTCTAAGAATACTCCATTACTCTTCCTTCACTTGAACTACACGTGACCTGATTTTCTTACAACCCGGGATATGTAGGTGCGAGCATATGATTTTTTCCCTATTCAAAATACTCCTATAAAATCAAAGAAATAGAATTTTTTACCCAATTATTTGCCATTTTATAGGATTTTTGTAGCATTTTATTAATTGTTTGCATTTTTGTGCACGTTTAATTTTTATAAAAGCCATGAAAATGCCCCAAAAAGGTCAAAAATACCATGCACTGCATTTAGATTTTGTTTGCATATTTTTAGGATTAATTAGTTAATTAATCGCTTTATTAAAATAAAAATCACAAAAAAAAATCATTCATTTACATTTTAGCTTTAAAATGTTAGAATAGTATTTTTCTCTTCATTAATTTAGGATTAACTAATTTTTTGTAAATATTATAATAGATAATTAGTTTAATCTTACAATTTAGAGTAATTTAGGAATTTGATTTAGTATTTTAATTAAAGAAAAAAAAGAAAAGAAAAACAAAGAAAAAGGGTGAGAAAAAAAATTGAAGAAAAAAGGGATTTAATTTGAAATTGGGCCAATTTTAGTCCCAAATCCGTCCAAAATCCAGCCCAATTCCTTTCCAAATAGCCGGTCCAACCCCTACCTCCCAAAACGACCCCGTATTACCCCCTTTTGATCCCAGCCGTTGATCACCTTAGATCTAACGGTTGGGAACTGATCTCCCTTTCCCTATAAAACTGTCCGAACCCTGTCAAACCCTAGAGACCCCCCTTCACTTCCGTCCCCGTCTCTAACCTAAACCCTAGCCGCCCCCAAATGCTCTCAACTGGCGCCGCCATAAACTACCTCTAAATTCACCCAAATCGGTACCCTACACTCCCCAGCCTCCCCTCTACACCAATCTACTAACCTTCCCCCCCCCCCCCGAAAAAAACCACCCAATTCCGTTAATTCCAGATCTGGAAATTCGGAACCCTAGTTTACCCACTTTGCCGATTTTTCTTCTGATTCCTCGAGTTTCAAGGCACGATTTGAGCCTAAAATTTACATTAACTAATCGTTCTCAGCAAGAACGATTGCTTAATGTAATTTTGGACCCATTTCAAAGCATGACCGGAGTCTAGCCAGCCTCATACGAACCCTGTTCCAAGTTTTCTTTCGATTTTTGTTCTCGTAAGGACTCACACTGTCTTCTCCATTATTTTTTTTCAAGTCAGTAACCTTTTTTATGCACGTTCAATCAGGTTCTATCGTTAGGATTGTTTTAATTTGGTTTAAGCTCATGTTTATTTAGTTTAATTATTAGTTCATGGTTATAGAATTTGTTTATTTTGTTTGTTTTAAATCATTTGTGGTTATTTAGTTTGCATGACATATGGTTTCTCAATGCTCCCGCTTTATGTGTTTTTTTTCATCTTGCTTGTGCTAGTATAAATTAGCATGTTTTAGTAGTTTCATTGCATGAAATTCCTGCTGATTCCATCATAATTCGATTCATGTAGGGATTAGTTTAGTCTAGGTTTTCTGTTGTAGGATTCAATTGCATTTTTTCTTTATTGCTTGATTATTGTTTTGATCATTATTTTTGGTAATTGCTGGCCTAGTCCATGTTTGTTTGCTTTGTGCATCATTATAAACTTGTAAGGGTTTATTTGAACAAAAGAAAAAATTAAAGGGTCATTTGAGGGGTGGATAAGTATGAAATAAGATAAAGACCATGCTGGAAGGTTCTAGAATAGGGGGCAGCTGGCCTTATTTGGTTAGTACAAAAGTACTGAAACCAATTAGGGACATCCAGCTGTCCAATTATGTTAATATATGCCTTTTGTGGCTGATGGAATGATTCCTTTATTCTTTTAGCACATGACATTTTATATACCTATATATAGTACCTTTCCTAACACACAGACATCAGATTTTGATAACCCTACGAATACACACATTCATCAGCATTTTCTGCATTTTAAAAGGTTCTGAAAGCAAAAACTCCTGAAAAACTCTTTTCCGGCTAGAACATTAGTTGGCCTTTCTCTGATTTCTGGGTTGATTTTTGCTGATACTTTGATTTTCTGGAAACTGGACTACCTTCTCTGGGTTTTCTGGGCTGTGTTTGCTACTATTGTTGTCTGCTCTTGGTTGCTGTTCCATCTTTAGATCTTTAGCTATCAATCTCCTTTATTCCTTGCTGTTTTTCACTCTTTAAGGTACTGATTCCAGATCTCCTATGTAACTACTTTGTTTGATAAGTTATAAAATATAAAAATATGCAAAGTTATTTGTAGTAAATGAATGTTTCTTCTTGTGTTGGTTGATTAATCTGTTCTGAACTTAGCCAATTTGATTGTGTGAGCTTAAATGTAAAATGTACTAGCATGAGAACTTGTTTAGTCAGCTGATATTTGGAGTACTCTTTTAAAATGGCCAAAATCTGAATTTACTTAGATAAAATTTCATACTGATTTTTAAGCTTTGGTCATTAAAGCTGCTGTCCATACCTCTTCTGCTCACAAATGACTTTAGTGTAACATTTTGTTTGAAGTCATGTAGGCTATAACTTGTGGATTTGGCTACTAATTGGCCAAATCAGCATGTGTTAAAGCCCAAAATTGGACGTGTTTGCTGATAATGTACAGAAGTTGAGAGCCTTATATTGGTGAACCAAGGTTGATAGATCAACTATATTCAAAGGGAGTGGACGTTCACTAGGCTGTTAGTTTCTTGATAGAAATTGTAATAGGGTCAGTTGTTGTAGTTTTATCATAAGTTTGTAATGTAAAAGATTAGTTTAATGCAGTAGTTTATTTATTAATAAGCCATAATGTAATATTCTGATTTTGGAGAGCTTTGGGCTCGCCTGATGCACTATAGTTAATTTTTTTTGATTTCATGTACTGCGATTAAAATAACTGCTATTAGGAGTATAATTATTCTGTTATTGTATTTCGTAAGCATAAGTGGTATAATGGCCAAGGCTATGGGCTAAATCTTCAAGGCTAAAAGGCCTGTTTTCGTGATTCAAGCTGGGCCAGACTTGCGTATGAGCCCAGATGGGAAAAAATAAATCTCAACAAGTCTGGGCCTAGGCCATTGGGCTTAGGCATTAAACCCAATAGCTTGGCTCAATTATATAGTTTCCCTTGTGAACATATAGTATGAATGTATGTCTTTTATGTCTTGCAAATTATAGTAGTGAAATTAATCTTCAAACTTGAATTGTATTTTGAAATTTTTGGGTTTCTGATTTCCCTGTATAAAAGTGAATCGTTTTTTTTTTTGCAATTCTTTTTTGACAAAATGTGTATATCATGTAAGTCTTGGTTAGTTTAAACGTAGAGGTGGATAGGCCCAGCTAATAAACGTTAGTGACTGGGCCCGCCTAATGTACCCAATGTGGGCCAGCTTTAGATAAAATTGGACTGGGCCAAATTCTGAGCCCAATACAGCTTCAAATGCTAATTGGTCCCTGACCAAATAATTAATGGGCTACTGCTGGCCCAAACCCCTTATCAAAACATGATTAAGTTCCAACACATATATCCTAAAGCTGTATAATTAATAGCTTTCATATTGAAACATCAAATATAGTTTTAAATATGAACCTTCTTAGTTTGCTTTAGTAAAAATACAACCCTTTGAAATAAATTGAGGTGTGCCATCCATAAATGAAATTCATAACCCATGGCCCTCACATTAATATTGTAACTAGTGTAGATAATACTTTGAACATTCATAGTTTGCCTTAGGCGCATTCGTAATAAATCATCATAGCTACCGGTACGATTCCCGTGACGTAGTTGTGATACCTAATTTCCAAATTCGGGGGTACATTTATGTGATCCGGCCACAACTTCTAATAACGTTAAAAATTAAACATGTTGTAGATCGTGGGTACGGTTTCCGTGACACGATTCTCAATGTGTATTGAATAAACAAGTGTACAGCAATCGTAATTTGTTCCAGAATAATTCCATAATTAATTAAAAACGGTTATAAAGCTAAAATGCACAACAGGTTTAAAACGTGTAGTAAATCAGATAATAGGCAAATTATTAATAGTTTAAGAGACCGTGCTAGAACCACGGAACCCGGGAATGCCTAACACCTTCTCCCATGTTAACAGAATTCCTTGTCTAGAATTTCTGGTTTCGCAGATTTTTAAATAAAGTCGAATTTCCTCGAATTGGGATTTTTAAAATAAACCGGTGACTTGGGACACCATAATAAATATCCTAAGTAGCGAATCTGAAAAATAAATAAAATAATCCCATTTTGATTATGTCACTTAAATTGGAAAAACTCCCTTTTATATCCTTGAGGGTAAAAAGGAGGTGTGACAGCTCTGGCGACTCTGCTGGGGATCGAACCCAGAACTTCCGGTTCAGGGTTTAAGAATTCGGGCTTAGAATAACTATTACACTTGGCTTTATTTATTATCTGATTTTTGCATGTTTGGGCCTAATGTGCTAAATGCCGCTTTTTACCGCTTTGATATTATGTGAACTATATATAAACTACTGCGAAACCCCTCTCTTCTCATCTTTTGCGAAGTGTACGCTGGCGTGACTTCTTTTCTGTTAGTGTCATACCCTAAATTAGAACGAGGTTCGGACATGTTGCAAAGCCGGATGAACTTTTAGTTACCGGTACGCTGCCCCTCCGGCTCGAGTTGTCCGCTCGGGTAAGCCAGGTCTAGAACAATACGCCCAGGTTTTAAACCTAGAATAACTCAGCCTCATGCCGGATCCTTAGTAGGAACGCTTGTTTGCATCATGTGCATTTGACTTTGGGGACTCAACACAGGGGTTGGGTCCGTCTAGGACAGGTGTACCCAAATTAAAAAGGCCATCCTGATGCATCTTACGTGCTACTTTTACAATTATTTGCTTCGGTTTGCATGTTGACCGGTTTCTAGAATAGGGAGAAAAATTAGAAAAATCAAATTGAGGTATGAGAGAGATAATTACCCGCCTTTGAAAAATCTGGTGTCCAAAATATACCGAAACTCTGCCGAAATTTTGAAAAAAAAAGGAGAAAAGAAAAAGAAAAGAAAAGGGAAAATTGTTTCAAAATATTTCATGTTGCATCAAAACTGACCGAACTACGCGGGTTTGATTCTCACCGAATGTGGGATACGTAGGCAACCCTCATCGGGTCCAGCCCGCTTTAGCAAAAATAACCTGAAAATTTGAAGAAAAAAAAGATGTTGTCATTGGTTTCATAAATAAAGTGGGTGATGCCGCTTTTGTCTAAATAGCCGAACGTCTCGACGGGGCGCCGGAAGGCTGTTTTTGCAAAAATAGCCACCGACGGTTTCTTTGCCAATTTTTGGCCACCTAGCAAANGGTCCAGCCCCATTTTTGCAAAAATAACCCAAAAATTGGAAAATGTTGTCATTGTTGTAAATAAAGTGGGTGATGCCGTTTTTGTCTAAATAGCCGAACGTCCCGACGGGGCGTCGGAAGGCCGTTTTTGCAAGAATAGCCTATGACGGTTTCTTTGCCAATTTTTGGCCACCTAGCAGACACATCCCTAAAATCTTCCCTTTTGAAGTGCTGAAGGTCCGTATTTGCAAAAGTAGTCGTGTTTATTTGAATTTTGCAAAATGACCCCTTTTTACAGCTTTAATAAAATTCACCTTGTTTTAAAACCAATCACCTTAATCTAAATGTGCAGAATGAGCACGAGTCAAAATTTACCAATGAAGGTTATGACCAAGATTCCGTTAGAACTACACATGTGGTGGGAAGATTTGGGTAAGCAAGGACAAGACATGGTCAACATTACTTGGGGGCGGTCACCGGATTATTAATGATCAGGCCTAGGGGGGACATAATAAAAGCACTGGTGATATTTTGGGACCCAGCTCACAATGTTTTGCATTTCTCGGACTTCGAACTCACACCTACTTTGGAAGAGAAAGCGGGCTATGCTGGGAGTACCGAGGGACTAAGACATAAATACCTGGTCGCTCCAAGGGTCGTAACCCCTCACAAGTTTCTGGATTCTAAAAATAAGCAGGCAGATTCAGTATGCAGATTTGGCAAGAGGGTTTTCCACTCTTACACTTCATATACCAGCGGTACGGGCATGTAAGAGGATTTAACGACCCGAAAAGTGGAATATGTAGCAAAGGGAACCAGTCAAAGTGGGAAGAGCATAGATGCTTCGCTTTCATGGTGGCATTCTTAGGTCTTCTAGTGTTTCCCAGGAAGGACCGGAATATTGATCTACGGGTAGCTGGAGTCGTCAATGTTTTGATTACCAATTCCAAGAGCACCCTCGTCCCTATGATAGTATCTGAGATATTCCGAGCTCTCACGGGTTGCAAAGCCGGAGCAGATTTTTTTGAAGGGTGCAATTTGTTACTACAAATGTGGATGATTGAGCACCTGTGTCTTCGTCCTCGGTATATGAACTACGGGTCTACATGGAAAAGCTGCATCGAGGAGTTTGGTACAAGGGTCTCTAGGTTCAAAATTCCAGAAGGGGTCAGAGATTGGGTGTCCCGCCTTCGTTCCATAACCGCAGGTCAGATAGAGTGGACATTGGGGTGGCTTCCCGTTGAAGAGATTGTGTACATGCCTGCCACCGGCCCCTACTTCCTCCTGATGGGTCTTCGAAGCATCCAACCCTATGCCCCATACTGGGTTTTGAGGTAATTGGAAAGATGCCAGGTAGTTCCCCAAGACGAAGATCTTAGTGTTCATGTAGTTGAAGTCCGCTCTGATGGCCAATTTCATGAAGAAGTGGTTCGTCATATTTGGAACGAGTGCCAATATTTGACAGCAAACACCCGAGTACGTGATTTGTGCAGAGGCGAGGTCTCGCCTGGTTATCTTGCTTGGTATAGAAAGAAGGTCACTGCGAGGGTCGAACCTAAAAGGCCAACCAAAAGGCCTCAGATTCAAGAATTTGTTGAAGCGTCGCAAGAACAATGGGCCTGGTTGACCAAAGAAAGTGAATACAGGGCCACCATAAGCAAGTTGGAAGGTCAAATCAGAGATCTTAAATTTGATAGTGGTTTGCAAGCCGCTGCAGATGAGGATGAAAACAAAAAAGTTGGCGTAAGAAAATGAAGCCCTCCGAGCCCAAATCCAGAAGATGAAAATAGCAGCTGAAAACCCGGTTAGGACCGCAGCAGATGAAAAACTTATAAACAGTGTTAGGCGGAAAGTATGTGACTATGGGGTTGAATTGGAAAAGACTGAGGTTGAACTAGCAAAGGCCCGAGCAAAGTTAGCCAGGACTGCAGAACAACGGGCAAGTTTTGTTCGACAGTTGAAGGAAAAATACGACAAAGGAATCACGGGTCTGAAGAAAAAGATCAATACCCTTGAGAGTGAAATGACAAAACAAGCAAAGAACTACAAAGCAGAAAGAGAGCACTGCTATGCATTGATGTCACAACTAAAGGAGGACCTACAACAATTACAAGAGCAAAATCATACTGCCACACAAGTTTTGGAGGCCAGATCTCAACAAATTGGACGTCTGCTCCAGGAGAAGGGCGTCATCAGGGAGAGGATTCGAAGAATTGCTGACTATATTGTGATGAAGTGCAATGAATGCGAGGACATGACCAGGTCCATGTTCTTTGCTGCAGTGATGATTTCGTCCATTAGATAATGGATGACCTATATCGCCTCCAAGAAGATATGGCACACAGGCCCGTGGAGAGACCAACTGATGTCCCGCAGGCCCCTGGAGTAGTTTTGGAGGCACTTATGTACTCCTGATCTTTCTTTTCGAGTCTGTATTTCAGTTTCCTTTTAGAGTGTGTTTCGAGTCTGTTTTAGTTTTCCAGTTCTTAAGTATGTATGATGGAGTCTTTGTAATATAGAAAAATTAGAAGTTTTTAATTTAATGAAAATTTGAAAAAAACCCCAAATTTGTTTATTTCTTTTAATTTGTTTTGTATTTATCCCTTGAACTACGTGATGATCTAATTCGTGCAGCGTCGCGATATGTAGGCAATCCTCATCGGATCCGGTCATAGCTATAAATAACTCGAATAAGAGAGAGAATGATGAAAAGAGGGCATAAGAAAAGGAGAAAACAATACAAAAAAGAGAGAGCACAAAGAAAAGAGAGGAAATAATGAAAAGCATAAAGAAAGGAAAAAGATTCAAAGATCCGCAAAGGTAACAAAAGCCGGGATGAGACATGCAACCGTTACAAAGCATGTAGAAAAATGTTAACTGTATAGGTGCATTGCATTCCCCAACGTGCGATTCCCTATGTGTTAATTGTCTCAAACTAACCGGTTTGTTGTGTATGCTGTTGAGACCAGGTTCTGTTTTTAAGGTGGTTGGTTTTGTGGTAACCTGGCTTCGCACCCTTACTTTACAAGATCCAAGGGAAGTGTCAAAATGTCGTCAGAGAGTCATCTACCAACAATTCCCATCCCAGAGGACAGCCTATTGTCGGTTGTCCCAATGTCAGAGTCAGCGACTGCTGAAGAGAACAGGGCACTGCGCCTCCGCATGTTGGAAATGTGGGGCGCTTGGTCTAATGNAAGTTTGAAAAGTGTGACGGACACGGGGATCCCATAGCCCACCTGAAGAGGTATTGCAATCAGTTGAGGGGAACGGGCGGAAAAGAAGAGCTCCTAATGGCTTACTTCGGGGAAAGTTTAGTCGGAATTACATCTGAATGGTATATGGACCAAGACATCTCCCGCTGGCACATATGGGATGACTTGGCCCAAGACTTTGTCCGGCAGTTCCAGTACAATGTGGACATAGCTCCAGATAGAAACTCTTTGTCCAATTTCAAAAAGAAGTCTTCGGAAAGCTTCCGAGAGTATGCTGTCAAGTGGCGCGAACAAGTTGCTAGGATGAAACCCCCAATGGATGAGACCGAGATGGTCAGTGTCTTTTTGCAAGCCCAAAAGGCTGATTACTTCCAGAACATGATGTCCGCTATGGGAAAGCCGTTTGCAGAAGCCATAAAGATCGGGGAAATGGTAGAGAATGGTTTGAATACGGGTCGCATCCTGAGCCAATCGGCTATAAGAGCCACCTCTCAAGCAATCTAGAGCGGGTCGGGGGTTGCAGCAAATCGGAAAAAGAAAGAAGAGGTAGCAATGATGGCCTCAAGTCTGAAAAATCCTCGTCAACCCCGATGTTACTTTGGTTCCTCTTCCAGAACCCCACAACATTACTACCCTCACCAAGATGCGGTGTATGCCATGACTCCTCATCTTTATGCAGTAATGAACGCTCATCCGTATGTCTAGCCGCAACAATATTACAATTAGAACCGAGCTCCACCTCCCAAAAATAACCCTCCTCACCAAGCTCCATATAATCCCCGTCCCCCACAGAATAATTTTCCATATAATGCCCGTGCCCGTGGACCACCCAGAAAAACTAACTTCACACCCATCAGTGAATCATATTCCAGTCTCTTCCCAAAGTTGGTCCAAATGGGTTTGTTGTAGCCCGTACCTCCAAACAGGCAAAACCCAGAGTCACCCTCCTACCGACCCGGCACTCGATGTGCTTATCATTCAGGGGCAGAGGGGCACGATACTGAAGATTGCTGGACCCTTAAGTGAGTGGTCAAGAACCTGATAGAGCAAAAGCGGGTAGTGTTGAGGGATGAGGAGACCCCTAATGTAACCAATAACCCACTGCCGGCTCATAATAACGGGCCAGTTATTGCGATGATTTGTGAGGATAGGGAATTTGACCCAGCTCTGAAGGCTATCATTGCTATCGCCGATGTTGAAAAGAAGCCCAAAACGGCAATAAAGCCAGCTAAGGATGAGAAGAAAAGCAACTCCGCTCCTCAAAGAATAGAAAAGACTGTGGAAGCCAAAACAGGGGCACTACCTCCTAAAGATGCCATTCTTTATGTTCCCAGGGCCCCCAGAAAAGAACAGTTCGTGTTGAGTCCCCCCAAAAGGTTCGAGCTAAACAAGGGACCTAAGATGTACGTACCAAAGGAGACATATGTGGCACGGGGGTCGGTAATCTCACCCAGGCTGAATGAGCCCGTGGTTATCACCGCGCACCATAGAAGCCCATGAAAGACCCCACAGCCATTCCACGGAACTACAAAAAAGCAGTGGTGACGTACAAAGGAAAAGAAATCATGGGGGAAGTGAATGAAACAAACCCATCTGGGAAGTACCTCGATTTGGAGGAATTGAACAAAACCAAACAGAAGCGTTTTCCACTTAAAAAGCCAGTCAGTGCTGAAGAGGCAAGGAATTCTTCCGAAAGATGAAAACCTCGGAGTACAATCTAATTGACCAACTCCGGAAGTCTCCCTCCCAGGTCTCACTTTTGTCTCTACTGATAAGTTCAAATGAGCATCAGAAAGTGCTGTTGAAGACGCTTAATGAAGCATACGTTCCGGTCGAGACCACGGTTGAGCAGCTAGAAAGAATGGCGGAACGAGTTTTTGAAGTCAATCGGATCTCGTTCAGCCGAAATGATTTGCCTTTGGAAGGAGCGGCCCACAACAAAGCTCTTCGGTTGACCGTTAAATGTGAAGGATACTACGTGAAAAGAGTTATGTTGGATGGCGGATCTGGGGTTGACATTTGCCCCCTCAACCTTACAGAGAATAGAAATTGGGACCGAAAGAATTAGGCCTAATAATGTTTGTGTACGTGCCTTTGACGGCGTCAAGAGGGACACGATAGGGGAGAGTGATTTGATTCTAACCATTGGCCCCGTGGATTTTGAAGTGACATTTCAGGTTTTGGACATGGACACCTCCTACAATTTTCTCCTAGGAAGGCCTTGGATCCATGCTGCAGGAGCCGTACCTTCTACTCTTCACCAAATGGTTAAGTTTGAACATAAAGACCAGGAAATCGTGGTCCATGGAGAAGGCGAGCAATCAATTTACAGGGACCCGTCAGTCCCATGTCTGGAGGCTAAGGAAGGTAGAGAGCATATAGTCTACCAAGCTTTTGAGATTGTGGTCGCGGATCAGTGTGTGTGTGAGAATGCACGGGAGAAAATATTATTGATTAATTGTTAACAATGATACAATGAGACCTATATATATAATACATGTCCTACTCCAAAAACATATGGGATTAGGGTTATTTACTACTATTTAACTAACACTCCCCCTCAAGCCGGCGCATATAAATCATATATACCGAGCTTGTTACATATACAACAAATACGAGGTCCAGTGAGGGACTTGGTGAAAATATCAGCAAGTTGATCATTCGACTTCACAAATTTTGTAGCAACATCTCCCGAGAGTATCTTTTCTCTAACAAAGTGACAATCAATCTCGATGTGTTTAGTTCTCTCTTGGAACACTGGATTTGATGCAATATGAAGAGCAACTGTTTGATCCAAATTAGCTCACATGTGGCCATAGCCATTGCTCGATATTCTGCTTCTGCACTAGACCGAGCAACCATATTCTGTTTCTTGCTCTTCCAAGACACCAAATTTCCTCCTACTATGATACTATATCCAGACGTAGAACGTCTATCAGAAGGTGATCCTGCCTAATCAGCATCTGAGTATCCAACGATCTGCTCATGGCCTCGATCCTCAAACAATAAGCCTTTGCCTGGAGGTGATTTTATATACCGAAGAATGCGGACAACTGCATCCCAATGACTATCACAGGGAGAATCCATAAACTGACTCACAACACTCACAGGAAAGGAAATGTCAGGTCTAGTCACTGTGAGGTAATTTAATTTACCAACCAACCGCCTATATCTTGCAGGATCGCTAAGAGGCTCCCCCTGTCCTGGCAGAAGTTTAGAATTCGGATCCATCAGAGTGTCAACAGGTCTACAACCTGTCATTCCTGTCTCCTCAAGAATATCTAAGGCATACTTTCGTTGTGAGATCACAATACCTGAGCTAGACTGAGCGATTTAATCTGCCTAGATCCTTAGTCTGAAAGTGCCGAAAGAGATGCTGCTTCAACTTACTAATACCATCCTGATCATTGCCGGTAATAACAATATCGTCAACATAAACGACAAGATAAATACAGATATTTGAAGCAGAATGTTGATAAAATACAGAGTGATCAGCTTCACTACGAGTCATGCCAAACTCCTGAATAAATGTGTTGAACTTACCAAACCAGGCTCGAGGAGACTGCTTTAGACCATAGAGGGACTGGCGCAACCGATATACAAGGCCACTAGACTCCCCCTGAGCAACAAAACCAGGTGGTTGCTCCATATAAACCTCATCCTCAAGGTCACCGTGAAGAAAAGCATTCTTAATGTCCAACTGATTGAGAGGCCAATGGCAAACAGTAGCCATGGATAGAAAAAGGCGGACTGATACAATTTTAGCCACGGGAGAGAAAGTATCACTATAATCGAGTCCAAATATCTGAGTATATCCTTTGGCAACAAGACGAGCCTTAAGTCGATCAACCTGGCCATCTGGACCAACTTTGATTGCATACACCCACCGACAACCAACCGTCGATTTACCCGAAGGAAGAGGAACAAGCTCCCAAGTACCACTCGTATGTAAAGCAGACATCTCGTCAATCATAGCCTGTCGCCATCCGGGATGAGACAGTGCTTCACCTGTAGACTTAGGGATGGAAATAGAGGAAAAAGATGACACAAATGAATAATGGGATGATGAGAGACGATGGTAACTTAAACCGATATAATGAGGATTAGGATTAAGTGTGGACCGTATACCTTTTCGTAGTGCAATCGGTTAATTAAGAGGAGACAAGTCCGCAGTATTAGCAGGGTCAGGTGCTGGACGTGAATCAGCTGGGCCTGATGCTGGGGGCGGACGACGATGATAAGTCAGGAGTGGTGGAGCTGTAGAAGGTTGAACTGGACTAGGTGGTGGCACTGGAGCTATAGTTGGTGGAACTGGACTAGGTGGTGGCACTGGAGCTATAGTTGGTGGAACTGCAACTGGAACTATAGGCGGTGGAGCTATGGAGGAAGATGAATGGGAGATAGGGACTGAGTCTCCAAAAGAAGGAATGGGTAGCACCTCAGAAATATCTAAGTGATTAACTGGACATGTGAAATATGATTGGGTTTCAAAGAAGGTAACATCAGCAGACATAAGAAATCGTTGAAGGTCAGGAGAACAACATCGATATCCCTTTTGCGTTCTCAAGTAACCCAGAAATATGCACTTAAGTGCACGAGGAGCTAACTTATCTTTTCCTGGAGTAAGGTCATGAACAAAGCACGTAATCCCAAAGACACAGGGTAGAAGAGAGAATAAAGGTAAGTGGGGAAACATGACAGAGAATGGAACTTGATTTTGGATAGCTGAAGATGGCATACGATTAATAAGATAACACGATGTAAGAACTGCATCCCCCCAAAAACGCAGCGGAACATGAGATTTTATGAGTAGGGTACGAGCAGTTTCAATAAGATGTCTATTCTTTCTTTCAGCTACCCCATTTTGTTGGGATGTGTACGGACAAGATGTTTGATGAATAATCCCATGGGAGTTCATAAACTGCTGAAATGGGGAAGACAAATACTCTAGGGCATTATCACTACGAAATGTGCAGATAGAAACCCCAAATTGATTTTGAATTTCAGCGTGGAAGGTCTGGAAAATAGAAAATAACTCAGATCGATTTTTCATCAAAAATATCCAAGTGCACCTGGAATAATCATCAATGAAACTGACAAAGTAGCGTAATCCTAAGGTGAACTAACCCGGCTAAGACCCCAAACATCTGAATGGAATAAACTAAAAGGTGACTCTGCTCGATTATCAAGATGTCGTGGGAAATGAGAGCGGGTATGCTTACCGAGCTGATACGACTCACACTCTAGAGTGGACAAGTGAGATAAGTCAGGTACCATTTTCTGAAGTTTTGAGAAACTGGGATGTCCTAACCGTTTATGTAATAAATCTGGTAAATCAGTAACTGGAGAAGTTATTGGTGGAAGACAAGATGCGAGTCCATGTGATTTTGAAAGGATAAGGTAATAAAGTCCATCTGATTCACGTCCGGTCCCAATGATCCGCCCTGTATTGCGTTCCTGTATAAAAATAAGGTCATCAAGAAATAAAACAGCAGATTTAAGTGATTTGGCTAAGCGACTAACAGCTATGAGATTAAAAGGACTACCAGGAACATAAAGAACTAAGTCTAAAGGTAAGGAAGGAAGTGGACTTGCTTGACCTATTGCAGTTGCCATGGCTTGAGACCCATTGGCCATTGTGACTGTTGGAAGAGATTGAGAATATGAGATACTAGTGAAAAGAGATTTGCTACCATAAATATGATCAGATGCACCCGAATCAATGACCTAAGACTAAGAAGGTGAAGATTGGGAGACACCAGTCATGCTACTATTTGTTGGAACAATGGAGGCTAATCCTGAAGATGTCTGTTTACATGCTTTGTACTGAAGGAACTCAATATAATCCGGTAAAGAAACCATCTGGATTGGATTTAATGCATTCGATCCAACGAAATTGTGAGTCTAAGGCTTCTAAGAATGACATTATAATGTTCACGCCGGAAAAGGTCAGAAAATTATTTGGAAATCACTGTTTTCACTGTTACTGTTCATCGGAAACACTGTAGCTTGCCGGAAAATAAAAAAGTCATTGGAATCTGATGTAAACTTGATGGTGTAGGCTCGAAAAAGCAAGACGATTACACTGTTCAAAAATAACTTTCTCCAAAATCTGGCCGGAAATACTGTAGCTCGCCGGAAAATTCCAAAGTTGTCAGAATTTGTCAGGGACAGCACTGGTCGACTCAAAATTGAGGTACAAGTGACCTTTCCTGAAGGAAGTTTGTCGGAAAATGGCTGGAAGGGGTCTCACGTGCCCGACGCGTGCACAGATCTCGCCGAAAATTTTTTACTCTGCCCAGCGCGTGAGGGCTCGTGGCAATGAGTTTTCTGGCGGGTTTTGTTGGGATTTGGTCGCGGGGCTACGACGGACCTTGTGGTGGTGTTGGTTTGTTCACAACACTGATAAATAATGACTTTGATGTAAACAGTCACTTAGGTCATCGGAAAATTGCACGGTGACGACTGATTTCTTCCCGGATGTCGTTTGAATGACGCACAACGATAATTATCTCACCAATGCTTTGATACCATGTGAGAATGCACAGGAGAAAATATTATTGATTAATTGTTAACAATGATACAATGAGCCCTATATATAATACATGTTCTACTCCTAATACTTATGAGATTAGGGTTATTTACTACTATTTAACTATTTAACTAACAGTGAGGAAGGAACCCCGTGTCCTCAACCCTTTTTGTCAAACGCGTCAATCATGATCGCCACTGAAATGATCAAGCACGGGTACAAGGGCGGAAAGGGCTTGGGGTATCTTTGCAAGGCATCACGGAACCCATCACTCTAACTGCCAGTGAGAAATTCTTCGGTGTGGGTTTCCAAGCCACAGAAGCTGACGTAACATGGGCTAATGAACGTAAAAAGAATGGGTGGGTCCTGTCTCAGCCGGTCCCGCATCTCTCCAAAACATTTGTCAAGCCTAGATACATAGAGGAAGAAGATGAGGCCTTCAGGACCGAGGAAATTGAGGATATTTGTGGAGCGATGAGGCAAATGTTATATGAGGCTCATATGGTCCAGCCGGGTGAAGGCTCGAGCACCTTTGAGGTGCAACATGTAGGGCTGAATGCCAAGCTTCTAAATTGGAAGGCTACTCCGTTCCCAGTCAGGAGGGAATCTTGGTAGTTTCAGTCTTGCCATTTTTTCTACATTTCGAGTTATTTCAGGGTGTAACTCGAATGTTTTTAGTTTATTGTCTTTTGAATTCCAATGTAAACCCTGCTATCTTTAAAATTCAATGAAATGAAATCAATATTTCATCGCCTATGAATCTCTTTCTTTATTCTTTCTGATTTTTAGTTTTTTTTCTTATCTCTCTTTTCAGTTCTAATAATGCAGACTTAAATAACATGACATGCTTGTGAACTTCATGCCCAGATCCTAACACGCTGTCTAACTGTGAAATAATGAATTAAGAACCAGAGTATGATGAAGATGAGGCTTTTAAGGAAATAAACCGAGATCTGGAACAATTTGAGAATAAGCCTAAGCCAAACTTAAGTGAAACTGAGCCAGTTAATTTGGGTAGTTCGGAAGAGGTCCAGGAAACCATGATAAGCATTCACGCTAATGAAAGAACTAGAGATGCGTTGATCCAACTTTTGTTCGAATTTAAAGACGTGTTTGCCTGGTCCTATGATGATATGCCAGGACTGAGTGTTGACTTAGTGGTGTGGTAAACTTACCCCGGGTTAACCCCCCTGTACCCAACAAAAAACAGAAGAACGGTTTAAAAACCGACATCAGTGACAAGATCAAAGAAGAAGTCACCAAATAGTTGAAAGCGGGTGTGATCCGAGTGGTACGATACACCACATGGTTGGCTAATATGGTCCCAGTGCCTAAGAAAGATGGGAAAACCCGAGTGTGTGTTGATTATCGGGACTTGAACAAAGCAAGCCCCAAGGAAAACTTCCCATTACCAAACATCCACATCCTTGTTGACAACTGTGCCAAACATGAAATACAATCTTTTGTGGATTGTTACGCTGGGTATCATTAGGTTCTGATGGATGAAGAAGATGTAGAAAGACGGCTTTCACCACACCCTGGGGTACTTACTGTTACAAGGTCATGCCATTTGGTTTGAACAATGCTAGGGCAACTTACATGAGGGCTATGACTGCCATCTTTCACGACATGATGCACCAGGAAATTGAGGTGTATATGGATAGTGTGATCATTAAATCCAAGACGTAGGACGACTATGTGCGAGATTTGAGAAAGTTCTTTGAGCGATTGCGTAAGTATGACTTGAAGTTGAATCCCGCTAAGTGTGCATTTGGAGTACCATCTAGGAAACTTTTGGGGTTTATAGTCAGTTGGAGGGGCATCGAGTTAGACCCAACAAAAATAAAGTCTATTCGGGATTTGCCCCCTCCGAGAACAAAGAAAGAAGTTATGAGTCTGTTGGGAAGATTGAATTACATCAGCAGATTCATTGCTCAGCTAACTACTACGTGTGAGCCCATATTTAAGATGTTAAAGAAAGATGCGACGATTAGATGGACAGATGAGTGTC
The DNA here is from genome assembly GCF_001879085.1 of Nicotiana attenuata. Classification (NCBI taxonomy): domain Eukaryota; kingdom Viridiplantae; phylum Streptophyta; class Magnoliopsida; order Solanales; family Solanaceae; genus Nicotiana; species Nicotiana attenuata. The sequence continues at coordinate 45,983,941 of NC_032000.1, read as the reverse complement.
AGGAAGCTTTTGACAAAATCAAAGCATATCTGTCGAATCTGCTAGTATTGGTCCCACCCGAGCTTGGAAGGCCTTTGTTCCTGTACTTGACGGTGTTGGAGAATTCTTTCGGATGTGTTCTCGGGCAGCATGATGTGACCGGGAAGAGAGAACAAGCCATATACTATTTGAGCAAGAAATTCACTAGTTATGAAGCCAAGTACACTTTGTTGGAAAGAACTTGTTGCGCCTTAACCTGGGTCGCTCAAAAGCTTAGGAATTACTTGTTGGCTTATACCACCTATCTCATAACAAGGCTGGACCCCCTGAAGTACATATTCCAAAAACCGATGCCCACGGGGAGGTTAGCAAAATGGCAAATCCTGCTCACCGAGTTTGACATAGTCTATGTCACCCGCACGGCAATGAAAGCTCAAGCCTTAGCGGATCACCTAGCTGAGAATCCTGTTGATGATGAATACCACTCTTTGAGTACCTAATTTCTGGATGAGGAAGTAAATTTAGTGGAGGTAATTCCAGCAGACACAAATGCTTGGAAAATATTCTTCGACGGAGCTGTGAATGCAAAAGGTGTTGGGATTGGGGCAATCTTGATTTCGCCCACTGGTCAGCACTATCCGGCTACATCCCGGCTTCAGTTTTTCTGCACGAACAACACTGCTGAGTATGAAGCCTGCATTATGGGTATGAACATGGCAATCATCAGGATGTGGAAAAATTGTTAATCATGGGAGATTCAGACTTGATTATCCGACAAGCTCAAGGTGAATGGGAAACTCGGGATGTGAAGCTTATTCCGTACAGGCAACATGTTGAAGATCTTAGCAAGCATTTCAAATCCATCGAGTTCAGGTACATTCCTCGATTTCACAATGAGTTGGCCGATGCACTAGCTACTTTAGCCTCGATGTTGCCATATCCAAGCAATGTCCACATTGACCTGTTGGAAATCCAAATCCGAGAAAGACATGGTTACTGCAATACCATTGAGATGGAACCGGATGTTCAGCCGTGGTATCATAACATCAAAAGATTCTTGAAAACAAAGGAATATCCCGAGCAAGCCAGTGGAGACCAAAAGAGAACCATTAGAAGGGTCGCCAACAGTTTCTTCTTGATCGGAGAAGTCTTGTATAAAAGAACTCCAGATCTGAACCTTTTAAGATGCGTGGATGCCCAAAAGGCCGGAAGAATCATGAATGGAGTGCACGCAGGAGTGTGTGTACCCTATATGAATGGATACGTCCGTGCAAAGAAATCCTTCGGGCAGGTTATTACTGGATGACCATGGAAAATGACTGTTTTAGTTTTGTCCGGAAATGTCATCAGTGTCAGGTACACGGCGACTTGATTCATGCACCGCCTTCAGAATTGCATCCTATGTCAGCACCGTGGCCGTTCATTGCTTGGGTTAGGGATGTCATTGGGCCAATTGAGCCGAAAGCTTCAAATGGGCACAAATTCATCTTGGTTGCCATTGACTATTTCACAAAGTGGGTTGAAGCAGTCACTCTCAAAGCCGTCACCAAGAAAGCAGTGGTGGACTTCGTGCATTCCAACATTATCTGTCGTTTTGGTATTCCTAAAACTATCATTACGGACAATGCTGCAAATTTGAACAGTCATTTGATGAGGGAAGTATGGGAACAATTTAAGATCACGCATCGAAATTCTACCCCTTATCGGCCCAAAGCTTATGGTGCTGTTGAAGCAGCGAACAAAAACGTCAAAAAGATCCTCAAGGAAATGATTCAAATTTCTAGACAATGGCATGAAAAGTTGCGTTTGCATTATTGGGATATCGCACAACTGTGCGCACATCAGTGGGAGCAACACCTTATCTATTGGTTTATGGAACAGAAGTCGTAATACCCGCAGAAGTTGAAATTCCATCTTTTCAAATCATCGTTGAAGCTGAGATTGAGGATGATGAGTGGATCAGAACCCGTTTAGAACAGTTAACCCTGATTGACGAAAAGCGGATGGCCGCAGTTTGCCACGGGCAGTTGTATCAACAAAGAATGGCCCGTGCCTACAACAAGAAAGTGCGTCCTAGGAATTTTAAAGTGGGGCAACTCGTTTTGAGACGTATTCTCCCGCATCACAAGGAAGCAAAAGGAAAGTTCGCTCCAAACTGGAAGGGTCCATACATTATAAGAAAATTATTGCCGAAAGGGGCATTGTACTTGGGAGACATTGAAGGAAATGACCCTGAAACAGCCGTCAATACGGACGCGGTCAAAAGGTATTATATTTAACCCTTCTACGGTATAGAGCTTCTCCGATTGGAATGACGAAGGCTTTCATTCTCGCTACCCAAACACTTTTAACCCTTTGCTAACCCTTTGAGCCGGTTACCTTTCTTTGATCACCCTCTTTGGAACCCGAAAATGTTTGTTAAAAAAAAGGAAAAAAGAAAAAAAAAAGAAAATCAAAAACAAAGTTTCCTGAGCTACGTCCGACTTGATTCCGAAAGGATACGTAGGCAGCCTCTCTCTGGGGTTCAGTCACACCAAAACAAAAATCCACATTCCCCCCAAAGTTGAAACTGTGGCAGAATTTATAATGGTTCGGTGACGGTTCGCCTGAAATGTTCCAAAGTTGTAATTCAATCCAAACTCTTTTTACCCTAAATCCTGTTCAGAGTCCTTCTGATCAATCGGTAAAGATGTTCAAATGGGAGGATATTGGTTACTTGGATCTGATATAATCAATTAAGAGAAATAAAATGAGAGAGTCTTATTGGTGAAAACCCACACGGGCACCGTAAGACGATGGTGAGCAGAGAAATTGAAAATGAGAGAATGTTGTTAGTGAAAACTCACAAAGAACACTATAAGGCGATGGTGAGAAGAGAAATGAGATAGGTCGGTTGGTGAAAACCCGCAAAGGCCGCCACTGATCGAAAAAAGGAATTCCTTACAACCATCGGCACTGACAAAGTCCTGGAAAGGTTTATCGGTTTTGATGTATGAGTTAATGATAGGTTTACGAGAGTTGGATGGTTTGCGCAGATCGGGTATCCAGTCCAAGAAGCATGTCATGCCTATTGAAGTCTGCGTGCACTCCAGATAAGTCCTTCCTTCCTTTCCCCGAAAGGGACACTTCTCGTTTCAATTCATTATCATGTCCGTTGTTCATTCTTCTTTTGATTCCCTTTCGGTATAATTCTCCTCCGAACTAATACAAAGAAAAGATGGCAAGATTGGTTTTATAGGGTTTTGTTTGACAATAGTTAAAGTTCAAGAAAAGGAACCCAGCCTCAGTAGGTGCATCAAGTCGGCCTCAACTGGCCATGATGACCGATGCTCCAGAGCCGAAAACTCTTGAAAAGGAAATCCAAAGTCAAGTGCCCATAAAGGCAAAAATAAGATGGAAAAGGCCAAGCCCCACATGGGTTAATCATCATGTTGGAATTTGGGAAAAGTCAAAACCCCTGGGTTTAGAAATGAAACCAATTTCTAGAAAGCCAGCAAGCAATGGAGATTTCGTTGAAAGAGCTGAGCCGAGATCAAGTGATTGAAACAATCAAGGCCACAAAACCAACCACCGTTTCAAACTGACAAATTGTTCTTTGATTTGAAAACAGGAAAATAGGTGCTGTCTAAAACAACCTTGCAAGAAGCAGATGAAATAAAAGCAAGGCACGCAGAAACCAAAACAGTTCTGCAGCAAAGTTGACCCGAAAAGGGAAGTCCCTTTTTAAACTCTTCATTCATTCTCCTAAATAAAATGAGAAGNTCATGGTTGCCTAGGGTCTCCAATCTCTAGCTACGTTTTTCCAACATAGGGTCCCGTTCCCTAGTCGCTGCCAGCATAACCTGGTAGTCTTTTCCAGTATAGGGTCCCACTCCCTAGTTGATCCCCGGCATAACCCGAGGACCTTTCCAGCATAACCCGATGACCTTCCCCGGCATAACTCGAGGACCTTTTCTGGCATAACCCAATGACTTCCCCGGCATAACCCGAGGACCTTTTTCGGCATAGCCCGATGACTTTCCCGGCATAACTCGAGGACCTTTCCAGCATAACCGGATTACTTCCCCAGCATAACCCGAGGACCTTTTCCAGCATAACCCAGTGACTTTCCCGGCATAACCGAGGACCATTTCCGGCATAACACGATGACCTTCCCGGCATAACCCGAGGACCTTTCCGGCATAACCCGATGACTTCCCCGGCATAACCTGAGGACCATTTCCGGCATAACTCCCCAACATAACCCGAGGACCTTTTCCGGCATAACCCGATGACTTCCCCGGCATAACCCGAGGACCATTTCCGGCATAACCCGATGACTTTTCCGGCATAACCCGATGACCTATCCTTTCCGGCATAACCCGATGACTTTCCCGGCATAACCCGAGGACCTTTTCCGGCATAACCCGATGACTTTCTCGGCATAACCCGAGGACCTTTCTGGCATAACCCGATGACTTCCCCGACATAACCCGAGGACCTTTTCCGGCATAACCTGATGACTTCCCCGGCATAATTCGAGGACCTTTCTGACATAACCCGGCGATTTTTCCAGCATAACCTGTTAGTCTTTTCCAACATAGGGTCCTACTCCCTAATTGATGCCAGCATAACCTGATAATCTTTCCAACTTAGGGCCTCCGATCCCTACTTGATTTCATTTCAGATACAGGGTCACCACTCCCTAATCTCTTTTTCTCAAGGATACACAATCCTGATTTTATTGCTTTAATAAAGAAGTAGTTTAGATTTTTGTTACAATAACTCACAAAATTTTCCTAGTGAAAACTGGGGCAGAAAAATTTCGTTCGTTTGTTTTGGTGCCTGAATAGGTTTTTACCGTAAGGCACGAGGTTCGAAGATGACCAAAAGAAGAAGTCTCAATCCAAATAAAAGAAAGGAGATAAACAAGAAGAAGAAGTGATCTCTAAGTGTAGAAGCGGAGAAAAGATGCAGACTGCTCAAGATATGATTGAAATCACAAAGCTTTGCATGTCCCGCCTTGATCCGAAAAGCTGAAGAAGGATGGACCAGCGGTTGCAGCTAACGAGCATCAAGATTCAGATCAGAGTCTGCAGGAAGAACCAGCCAAGACTCAAGATCAAGCTTTAGAAGGTTTATAGATAAGAATTTTGTAACTCGTAGTTGATAGGCTTAGCTAGTTTAGCTTTTCATTTTTCATTTTGTGTGTAATAAGGAGCTCAGCAAGCAGCAACAGCAGTGAAATCACAGTTTATTGGTAATCCCAGCTACCAAAACTTCCAGAACTACACTGACCCGATTCCTTTATAGCCAAGGATATGTAGGCAACCTCCGAAGCAAGGTTCGGTCAGACTTTTTCCAAAAAAAAATGCTTCCCATGGAGTTTCAAACGGGCAAAAATCGCTTGTAATTGCGCATTTTATCTTTGCCCGAAAACCCTTCGTGTTTTCGAGCAAAGAGGGGCAGCTGTGAGCATGTGATTTTTGCCCTATTCAAAATACTCCTATAAAATCAAAGAAATAATTTTTTTCCAATTATTTGCCATTTTATAGGATTTTATCAATTGTTTGCATTTTTGTGCACGTTTAATTTTTATAAAAATCATGAAAATGCCCCCAAAAGGTCAAAAACACCATGCACTGCATTTAGATTTTGTTTGCATATTTTTAGGATTAATTGGTTAATTAATCATTTTATTAAAATGAAAATCACAAAAAAATATTATTCATTTAAATTTTTGCTTTAAAATGTTTGAATAGTATTTTTCTCTTCATTAATTTAGGATTAACTAATTTTTTGTAAATATTATAATAGATAATTAGTTTAATCTTACAATTTAGAGTAATTTAGGAATTTGATTTAGTATTTTAATTAAAGGAAAAAAAAGAAAAACAAAGAAAAAGGGAAATGAGAAAAGAAATTGAAGAAAAAAAGTTATTTAATTTGAAATTGGGCCAATTTTAGTCCCAAACCCGTCCAAAATCCAGCCCAATTCCTTTCCAAATACCCAGTCCAACCCCTACCTCCCAAAACGACCCTGTATTACCCCCTTTTGATCCTAGCCGTTGATCACCTTAGATCTAACGGCTGGGAACTGATCTCCCTTTCCCTATAAAACTGTCCGAACCCTGTCAAACCCTAGAAACCCCCCCCCTTCACTTCCGTCCCCGTCTCTAACCTAAACCCTAGCCGCCCCCAAATGCTCTCCGCCGGCGCCGCCATAAACCACCTCCAAATTCACCCAAATCGATACCCTACACTCCCCAGCCTCCCCTCTACACCAATCTACTAACCTTTCCTCCAAAAGAAAACCCTACCCAATTCCGTTAATTCCAGATCTGGAAATTCGGAACCCTAGTTTACCCACTTTGCCGATTTTTCTTCTGATTCCTCGAGTTTCAAGGCACGATTTGAGCCTAAAATTTACATTAACTAATCGTTCTCAACAAGAACGATTGCTTAATGTAATTTTGGACCCACTTCAAAGCATGACCGGAGTCTAGCCAGCCTCATACGAACCCTGTTCCAAGTTTTCTTTCGATTTTTGTTCTGGTAAGGCCTCACACTATCTTCTCCATTTTTTTTTCAAGTCAGTAACCTTTTTTATGCATGTTCAATCAGGTTCTATCGTTAGGTTTGTTTTAATTTGGTTTAAGCTCATGTTTATTTAGTTTAATTATTAGTTCATGGTTATAGAATTTGGTTATTTTATTTGTTTTAAATCATTTGTGGTTATTTAGTTTGCATGACTTAGGGTTTCTCAATGCTCCAACTTTATGTGTTTTTTTTCATCTTGCTTGTGTTAGTAGAAATTAGCATGTTTTAGTAGTTTCATTGCATGAAATTCCTGCTGATTCCATCATAATTCGATTCATGTAGGGATTAGTTTAGTCTAGGTTTTCTGTTGTAGGATTCAATTGCATTTTTTCTTTATTGCTTGATTATTGTTTTGATCATTATTTTTGGTAATTGCTGGCCTAGTCCATGTTTGTTTGATTTGTGCATCATTATAAACTTGTAAGGGTTTATTTGAACAAAAGAAAAACTTAAGGGGTCATGAGAGGGGTGATAAATATGCAATAGGATAAAGACCATGCTGGAAGGTTCTAGAATAGGGGGCAGCTGACCTCATTTGGTTAGTACAAAAGTACTAAAACCAATTAGGGACAGCCAACTGTCCAATTCTGTTAAAATATGCCTTTTGTGGCTGATGGAATGATTCTTTTATTCTTTCAGCATATGGAATTTCATATAACTATATATAGTACCTTTCCTACACACATACATCAGATTTTGATAACCCTAAGAGTACACACATTCATCTGCATTTTCTGTATTCTAAAAGGTTCTGAAAGCAAAAACTCCTGAAAAACTCTTTTCTGGCTAGAACATTAGTTGGTCTTTCTCTGGTTTCTGGGTTGGTTTCTGCTGATACTTTGATTTTCTGGAAACTGGACTGACTTCTCTGGGTTTTCTGGGTTGTGTTTGTTACTGCTGTTGTCTGCTCTTGATTGTTGTTCCATCTTTAGATCTTCAGCTATCAATCTCCTTTATTCCTTGCTGTTTTTCACTCTTTAAGGTACTGATTCCAGATCTCCTATGTAACTGCTTTGTTTGATAAGTTATAAAATATCAAAATTTGCAAAGTTATTTGTAGTAAATGAATGTTTCTTCTTGTGTTGGTTTATTAATCTGTTCTGAACTTAGCTAATTTGATTGGGTGAGCTTAAATGTAAAATGTACTAGCATGAGCACTTGTTTGGTCAGCTGATATTTGGAGTACTGTTTTAAAATGGCCAAAGTCTGAATTTACTTAGATAAAGTTTCATACTGATTTTTAAGCTTTGGTTATTAAAGCTGCTGCCCATACATCTTCTACTCACAAATGACTTTAATGTAACATTTTGTTTGAAGTCATGTAGGCTATAACTTGTGGATTCGGCCACTAATTGGCCAAATCAGCATGTGTTAAAGCCCAAAATTGGATGTGTTTGCTGATAATGTACTGAAGTTGAGTGCCTTATATTGGTGAACCAAGCTTGATAGATCACCTATATCCAAAGGGAGTAGACGTTCACTAGGCTGTTTGTCTCTTGATAGAAATTGTAATAGGGTTAGCTGTTGTAGTTTTCTCACAAGTTTGTAATGTAAAAGATTAGTTTGATGCAGTAGTTTATGTATTAATAAGCCATGATGTAATTTTTTGATTTTGGAGAGCTTTGGGCTCGCCTGATGCACTATAGTTAATTATTTTTTATTTTTTTTATTTCATGTACTGCGATTAAAATAACTGCTATTAGGAGTATAATTATTCTGTTATTGTATTTCGTAAGCATAAGTGGTATAATGACCAAGGCTATGGGCCAAATCTTCAAGGCTAAAAGGCTTGTTTCCGTGATTCAAGGTGGGCCAGACTTGCGTATGAGCGCAAATGGGGAAAAACAAATCTCAACAAGTCTGGGCCTAGGCCATTGGGCCTAGGCATTAAACCCAATAGCTTGGCTCAATTATAAAGTTTCCCTTGTGAACTTATAGTATGAATGCATGTCTTTTATGTCTTGCAAATCATAGTAGTGAAATTAATCTTCAAACTTGAATTGTATTTTGAATTCTTTGGGTTTCTGATTTCCCTGTATAAAAGTGAATCATTTTTTTTGCAATTCTTTTTTGACAAAATGTGTATATCATGTAAGTCTTGGTTAGTTCAAACGTAGAGGTTGATAAGCCCAGCTAGTAAACGTTAGTGACTAGGCCCGCCTAATGTAAGCCCAATGTGGGCCAGCTTTAGATAAAATTGGACTGGGCCAAATTCTGAGCCCAATACAACTTCAAATGCTAATTGGTCCCTGACCAAATAATTAATGGGCTACTACTGGCCCAAACCCCTGATCAAAACATGATTAAGTTCCAACACATATATCCTAAAGCTGTATAATTAATAGCTTTCATATTAAAACATCAAATATAGTTTTAAATATGAACCTTCTTAGTTTGCTTTAGTAAAAATACAACCCTTTGAAATAAATTGAGGTGTGCCATCCATAAATGAAATACATAACCCATGGCCCTCACATTAATATTGTAACTAGTGTAGAAAATACTTTGAACATTCGTAGTTTGCTTTAGGCGCATTCGTAATAAATCATCATAGCTACAGGTACAGTTCCCGTGACGTAATTGTGATACCTAATTTCCAAATCCGAGGGTACGTTTATGTGACCCAGCCACAACTTCTAATAATGTTAAAAATTAAACATGTTGTAGATCGTGGGTACGGTTTCTGTGACACAATTCACAATGTGTATTGAACAAACAAGTGTACGACAATCGTAACTTGTTCCAGAATAATTCCATAATTGATTAAAAGAGGTTATAAAGCTAATATGCACAATAGGTTTAAAACGTGTAGTAAATCAGATAATAGGCCAATTATTAATAGTTTAAGCGACCGTGCTAGAACCGCGGAACCCGGGAATGTCTAACACCTTCTCCCGGGTTAATAGAATTCCTTATCTAGAATTTCTGGTTTCGCAGACTTTTAAATAAAGTCGAATTACATCGAATCGGGATTTTTAAAATAAACCGGTGACTTGGGACACCATAATAAATATCCCAAGTGGCAACTCTGAAAAATAAATAAAAAATAATCCCATTTCGATTATGTCACTTAAATTGGAAAAACTCCCTTTTTATATCCTCCGGGTAAAAAGGAGGTGTGACAGTAGGCTGCCTAAAATCAAGGCTCGGTCACATATTTTTCTTTTATCTTCTTTTTCTTTTTAAATAATGGTGAGGTCAAAAATCAGTCACCTTGTTCATTTTTCTTTGCCTGAAAACTCTTCATGTTTCCAAGCAAAAGAGGGGCATGCTTGTAACAACTAATTTTTAACCGCACCGAATTCCACACTGTTTTAGTTGTAAATATTTCTTTTAGATCTAATCTTAATAATTTAAACCTCTATCTTACTTTTAATAGGTTTCATTTTAGAAAAATTAATTATATATAAATACCTATGGAACATATTTTATTGCAAAGAGAAAATAAAAAATTACAAAAAATATATGATTTCTTTTAATGAGAATTTTAATAAGTAAGCTATTGTGTTTTTCTTAGTATAATTTAAACTATAGTGTAAATATTGGGTTCTTTTACTTATATAATTTTTTTTTAAGTCTAAAAGTAAGTTGGTTAAAAAGGAGTTATTACAGCTATATATTTCACTTTCATTTTTATTTAATAAAAAGGAGTTATTAAAAAGTTAAAATAATAATAAATTACTAATAATAAAATAATAATAATAATAATAATAATAATAATAATAATAATAATAATAATAAATAATAATACAAAAAACTAACGAAAACAAAACAAAACAAAACAAAAAACAAAAAACAAAAAAAAGAGATAACAAAATAAACAAACTCCTATCTGATAACAATCTCAACATCCCCCACCCCTCACGTCACTCACACACGTTGCCCATCCTGTCGCGTCCCCTTTTTTCCTCCTCGTGGAGAAAGTCCGGGTTTCGATATTCCATGGGGGAATCGACTCGTTTACTTTTGGGATTTGAGCATTTGAAGAGTCGCCACCTAACGGATTATGGTGCGTTAGGGCACCTAGAGCGATTAACTCTTAGACTAGTTTGCATTACCAAAGATTTAGGGTAAGGGCTCGAAATAACCTTGAGAGGAAGGTGTTAGGCACCCCTCTCGGTCCACAACGGCGGGTCCCGGCCGAACTTATACTTATGAATTAGTCCTTTAACAAATAAGTAGTTGAAACACATAATTGCAAATAAAGCATGTTGGACATTGTATGACTCAAATAATAAGACAAAGGCTTTGAACAAGTTGTGTACATATAAAAAAAAGAGTAAAGTTTTAGACAAAGGGAATTTGGGAAAGAGGGGTCCAAGGTTTGTTAGCCTACAGGATCACCCCACGCAATGCCCGGTAAATACTCCTCAATGAGGGGCTACACGTGACATTAATGCGTAGTCATCATATCCATATCTACCCTTTCCACCCCTTAGAGGTTATTACGCGAATGTTATTTAGTGATCTCTATGCGTGCTGTTACCCGTCGCTTCTTAATAGTCCTGGAGGAAATTAGGACCTCTACCTATAGGCAGTTCTAGACAGACCCTTAAGGTTTAAAGGAGAAAATACTAAGGCGACAAGCAAGAACACATAGGACTTTAGCAAATGAAAGCAGGAAGGAGCAAATAAGAGGCTCATGTTTACCTCCGCAGATAATGCATGTAAACAGCACAATTCAAACACAAACAAGGGCAGTATTATTAAACAGGATCCTAAGACATGATGTCTAGGTGAGTATTAGAACACAAGAGACATGTAGATTTTTTTAAACTTAGAAGTAGGGGCCTAATCAGTTTGCCTACTGATTTTAAGCCTGTTAACCATTAAGCAGTAACACAAAGAGGCAGTTTCTAGTTTTATAAGAAATTTGATTACCTAAGGCTTGCCTAGGCGTGGGATAATGCACAATTATTACCAGAACTATTAAAACAGGGTAGGAGATATTTTACCTAAAAGCATGCTGTTCTAAGTTTTACAAGATACATAATTATTACCAGTTTTACTTAAACAGGATAATTAGACGTGAGACCATTTTATATCCCTTTTCATGCATCAGTAGTTTAACTAGGTGTGACTGAGCAAGTATGAATGAGATCCTAAACATGGTATCAAATATGTACATATAAGGTTCAGAATGGTTTATATGCATAATTCCTAAAATAGGATTTCTAAATGCACTGTAGGTTACAACATGATTTCAAAATATGCATGAGTAACAATTTATTTTAATGTTGTCGTTTATCCTAGAAACAGGATTTCTAAGTGATAATAAGGATGTCAAAATGAGATGTTGAAAACAGTATACATGAAACCTAGGAGCATGGTATCTAATGCATGATATACTTTGCATGTATTGGTCCTAAACATGAATTCTAATGCATATATAGAAAAATATAAACCTGAAGCATGTTTTCTACCCTCCCCATTTTCACTAGCCAGCCCCAATATTCGTTTACAATGAATATTACAAACCAACATTGAATGAATTACATTAATCGATAACGAAAAATAAGAATTTACACTATAGTGAGCCTGCAAGTAGGCCCAGATTTCCAAACCTCAACTGCTCAGATTGTTTCATAGCCTTTCTCAATATCCGGGTGTGTCAGAGTTCCCTAAGGACCTTAAGGGATCCCGGGCAGTGCTCACACCTAGATTTCGCAACCATATTTGAGTAAGTGCAGTGTGGAAGGGCCAACTCTAATGCATCAGAGTTCAGAGGGATCTCATAGGGATCCCTAAGCAGTCACACATTAGAGGGGCAGAACTTAGGGATCTAAGAATAGAGTGAGAGTGCTTGACATAGTTTTGAAAAAAAGTTTAAGTAGGAAAACAATTTGAAAAGAGACTTGAAAATAGTTTTGTAAAACAACAGAGGAGTTATTAAATAAGACAGTTTTGAAAAGAGCAGGGCAATCAACAAACAACAGACCAACCTCAGAACCAAACAGGTTCAGTATCACACATAGAACAAAGAACCAAGACAGGTTTAGCACCACAAGCCTTCACACAGGGGTAAATGGGAATTGGGGACAGGTAAAGCACATAATGGTAAACACATAGCAGGCAGAAGTCTTTGGAATTGGTACAGATATGCTCAGAAACACTGATTAGACATAGTCACAGAATCAACAATGCTTCATGGGTTCAGTATAGGATCAACATAATTTAAAATCAATCCAAGAATCATACAAGTTTAGGAGTGCAGATTACTTTACAAGGAGATTCATACCAGAAACCAGATAGAGGAAGATCACATAGAGACAGACTATATTGGGGGGGGGGGGGTAACATGTTCATACTGATCCTAAGGAAGGGGAGTACACGACATGCTAATAATATAAACATATCAACTACAGGTTTCACAGCAAAACCATAAGTAAAAGCATATTAGAAACAGGACTAATTGAAGTAATAAAAGGACCATATTGTTTTTGGAACTTGAATTGAAATCAGAACATACCAGTAAAGAAGGTAGTAAACACAAAGTGAGGAGCAAGAGAGTAGAGTAATCAGCCTTGGCTTGCAGCCGGCTGACTTAGAACAATAGCAAGTAACCAGAGAAAAGAGAGCAGAAGAGTGTTTTTGAGTGTTTTTGTGTAAGAGAGAGTTTTTGAACCAATGTGATCGTGTCCTTGTGCTAATGAAAGAGCAAGGTACTTATAGTTTGAAAACAGGTAGAAAATAAGGCAAGAATCATTGTTCACCAGTAATTATGGAACTATGTACTAATTAGAATCAAATCAGTATAAGTACTTCCTTTAATTAAGGAGTTAAATTTAAACGGTAACAGGCAAAATACTAAATAAGGAAGGAAATCACATAAGGCTGAATATAACAAATAAGAAAATATTTTCAGTATAGTACAAGTACACAACATGTAATAGAGACTAGGTTCAGCAGATTCTAATTAAGGAAAATACTTAAGAATCAGTTGACAGCATGCTCGACCATAGATTAAGGTAAGAAAAATCTTAAAGGTTAAAATCAGTAGAGAATATCACAAGAAATCAGTGAAGGATCAGTCACAGAGATTCAAAGATTCAAAATTAGCAAATAATACTGATTTAGGAGAAATTGACACAAATTTATGAGAACAAGCGGAATAAACACATAATAGGCAAGAATCAAAAACCCTAATAAGCCAACTAGGGTAAAAATCACACAAAATTAGGGATTCACATAGAGCATATCATGACTTAATAGAATAAACATGACATAGGCGGAAGAAGTAAAAGTCAGAGACACTGATGAACAAAATTGGGTAAAACCACAGAGAATCATAAAGCTCATGAGAAACAAGCACATATACAGATTAAGCGAACATATTATCACAAAACAGACTCAGAATCCAGGATTAAAACCAAGAAACTTAGGGCTTTCAACATAATAACTCAAATAAAAAGAGAAAACTCAAATAAATGTTTAAACATAGTGAAAATCATATATTAATACTAAAATCATAAGGAAAAGCCATTTTGAAAAGGGGTTAAGAAACCCTGGTTTGAAGATGAAGAGTCATTTTAGAAAAATCGGGAAATCTTAAAGGAAAACAGCAAAATAACTCGGAATATACCCAGATCTATTACAGATCTATGAAATCAAGAGCTAATAGTTACGGTTTCAGAGAGATAACCCAAAGAGAAAGAGAATCGGCCTAGAAACCACAGGTTCTAGCCGGAGATGGAAGGATCTTACTCGAACAGGCCAAGATTGGCCTGACAATGACATGAAAAACTATGGGGGTGAGTTGAACCGCCTCTGGTTCCTTTGAGGACCTCAAGGCAGCAGTAACCCGGCGTAGGAAGGAGCCATTTGGGCTGGGATGGTGGTGAGACCACCATAGTTACCGGCAAGTCGACGGTCGGTGATAGCTTTAAGGTTTAGCAAAGAGAATCTGAGAGGTGAGGGGAGAGTGTAACGGCGGAGTGAAAGAGAGAAATGAGGTAGAAGGGGGGGGGGGTAGTCTCTAGGGTTAATTAAGGAAAGGAGAGATCTGGACCGTTGATTAAAATTGATCAACGGTCCAGATTAGACAAGGGATTGGGTCAGGTAGGATAAAGGTATTGGGCCTGGGGTATTTGGTCTGTTTTAATTAGGTTGGGGTCTGATTTAATTAGGCTATAATTGAAATGAAAGTGGCTATTTGTTAAATACCCAATGTAAATTAATTAAAACATTTTAAAAAAATAGTTGTTAATTATAAAAATTTATTTCATGCGTAGAAAATAATTTAAATATATTTATTTAGTATTTAAAAAATAAACATGATTAATTTCTAGATGAAAATAGTACAAAATCATATGATTGGGCTGTTATTGCAACTATAGCAAAAGGTGCCAATTTGGCTAATTATGAAATAATTTGGTCTTAATAGGACCAAAAATAATACATTACATCAAGAAATACTTTTGAAATCATTTGTGAGGTAATTTTGTAATTATTTCTTGGAAATAAAATGCTGGATAAATTAATAAAAATATAGGAAAATTGTGGAAAAATATCAATTGCTAATCAATGCATGATTTTAAACACATATATGCAATTTGAAATATTCTTTGGGAAAAATTGGGTATCAACAACTGCCCCTCTTTATCCGGGAAGGATGAAAGAGTTTTCGGGTAAAGAAATGATGGCCAATTTTGACCAGGCGGGATGTTTTTGAAAGACAGAGGCCGGACTCCGGTCTGTGAGTTGCCTACATATCCCCGGTTTTACAGGAATCAGGCCAGTGTAGTTCTGGGTTCATCGGCGGAATATACCGACAAAGTTATTGAAAGAACGAGCACGAGATGTGGAAGCGGCTATGGTGAGAGGTTAAGGTCCGAAACAGTTTAAGGAACTGGAGCGAGATCGCTCCTGGTAGGATGGCGGTTCCTTGCTGGTCACCTGCAGATAAAAGATGCTACGAACATGTACTTGTGAAAATTAAAACATGATGCAGATTCCATTTTGGACCATGAAGGTTGTCTTTGGACGGTTAAAGATGACGTCCTCGGGCCATGACGTCCTAGACCATGAATTGTTTAGTGAGGGATTCGCAGGCCATGAAATGATATTCTCGGGCCATGACAAATGCTGCCTCCGAACCATGACGCCTTTGAATAATGATATGCAAATTTTAGGGATCCTCAGGCCATGGCATGGTTTCTTCCGGCTGTGAGGATGATGCCTTTTAGACTATGACGCCTTTGGATAGATTTGCTATATTTAAGCCCATGATATGTAATAATATGATGTTAACATGACAAGGCTTAGTCTTGTGAAATGGAGGACAGAGCTTAGCCCGATCGAAAAACAAATAAGTAGTACTAGAAATAGAGCAATATTTGTGCAAAAAAGGACAGTGCTTAGTCCCATGCGAATGTGGAGGCAGGGACTAGCCTCATGCAGACGTGGAGGCAGAGATTAGCCTCATGCAAATAGGGCGGCAGGGATTTGCCTCATGCAAATAGGGAGGCAGGGGCTAGCCTCATACAAATATAGAGGCAAGGATTAACATCATGCAAATAGGTAGGTAGGAATTAGTCTCAAGCAGATATGGAGGCAAGGATTAGCCTCATGCAAATAGGGAGGCAGGCATTAGCTTCATGCAAATATGGAGGCAGGGGTTAGCCTCATGCAAGTAGGGAGGCAGGGATTAGCCTCATACAAGTATGGAGGCAGGGATTAGCCTCATGCAGATATGGAGGCAGGGATTAGCCTCATGCAAAGAGGCAAGGGTTAGTCTCAATGCAAGTATGGAGGCAGGGATTAGCCTAGCCAATAGGGAGGCAGGGATTAGCCTCATGCAATAGGGAGGAGGGGTTAGCCTCATGCAGTTATGGAGGCCAGGGATCTAGCCCTCATGCAAATAGGGAGGCAAGGATTAGCCTCATGCAGATATGGAGGCAGGGATTAGCCTCATGCAAACAAGGAGGCAAGGATTAGCCTCATGCAAGTATGGAGGCAAGGATTAGCCTCATGAAAATAGGGAGGCAAGGATTAGTCTCATGCAAGTAGGGAGGCAAGGATTAGCCTCATGTAACTAGGGAGGCAGGGATTAGCCTCATGCAAATAGGGAGGCAGGGATTAGCCTCGTGCAGATATGGAGGCAAGTATTAGCCTCGTGCAAGTATGGAGGCAAGGATTAGCCTCATACAAATAACGAGTAGCAAATAAGAGTAGCATATGTCTTAGCTGGAGATATATTCAGTGTTAGATGGCCTGATTGATAATAATCTTGCTACGTGCATATATCTGCGGATGTTACCGTTGCGTCTGATGTGCTTGCGCTCTAAGAAAAATTGTAAGTTTTGTGGGGGAGGTTGGTTCGTGCTTCTATCCGCTGGTCTTGCTTAGCTCCGTTCTGGGGCCCTTTTGAGTTTCCTGGGTAACTTGACTATTACGGAAATAGAGTTTTCGAATATATGCAATTATTGAAAAATAAAGTTATTTAGAAACATATTGAAGTATCAATAATTTAGGTGAACTAGTGACTGTAACACATCTCAAAGGCATTGCAGCTCTCTTATATTGTAATTTTGAGGGTCCCCCTCAAAATTCTGCCCCAGTTTGGTAGATGATCTTTTGACCGTTTGCAGATAATAGGCCTTGTTGAACCCTTTTCGGAATTTTGAGAATCCTTCTCAAAATTTTGCCCCAATTTCTTAGCTGATTTATGACCGTCTGACACATGTTGGCGTCGGCTGGACTTGCTTCGGAATTTTGAGGGCCCTCCTCAAAATTCTGCCCCAGTTTCTGATCCTGTGGGAAATGGAAATTTTATTATGATATGACCGAACCCATAAGGCTGCCTACGTATCCCCTCTTAAACGGGAATCAGGTCAAGCGTAGTTCAATTACATCAGATGAGGAAATGTAAATAATCTAAGCTTAGTATCTCTTGACTCCGTCTGAATTGATTGGTTCGACCAAATTTCTCCATCCATTTCTGCAAGTATGAGTGCTCCTCCTGTCAGCACCCTGTGAACCATGTACGGACCTTGCCAGTTGGGAGAGAATTTCCCTTTGGCTTCATCTTGATGCAGGACGATCTTCTTCAGCACCAGCTGTCCTGGTGCAAATTGCCTTGGTTTGACTCTTTTATTGAAAGCTCTGGACATTCTGTTCTGATAAAGTTGACCTTGACATACTGCGTTCATCCTTTTTCCATCTATAAGGGTCAACTGTTCGTAGCGACTCCTAATCCATTCTACATCGCTGAGTTCTGCTTCCTGTATGATTCTTAAAGAAGGAATCTCTACCTCGGCTGGGATGACAGCTTTGGTACCGTAAACCAACGTGTAGGGAGTTGCCCCGGTTGATGTGTGAACTGTAGTGCGGTATCCCAATAAAGCGAAAGGTAGCTTCTCGTGCCATTGTTTGTGGTTTCCTACCATCTTCCTTAGTATCTTCTTGATTTTTTTGTTGGTGGCTTCTACGGCTCCATTCATCTGAGGTCTATAGGCTGTGGAATTCTTGTGCTTGATTTTGAAAGTTTCAAACATAGCTTTCATCAGGTCACTGTTGAGGTTGGCAGCATTATCAGTAATAATAGAATCAGGAACTCCGAATCGGCAAACAATACGGTCTTTGACAAAGTCTACGACGACTTTCTTGGTTACAACTTTGTAAGACGCAGCCTCTACCCATTTTGTGAAGTAATCAATGGCTACCAGAATAAACCTGTGTCCGTTTCAAGCAGTAGGCTCAATCAGACCAATAACATCCATTCCTCAAGTGGTGAACGGCCAGGGTGAGCTTGTTGCATAGAGCTCATTTGGCGGTACTTTTATCATATCGGCGTGCACTTGACATTGGTAGCATTTGCGAACATACTGGACACACAGTCTCCATGGTCATCCAAAAGTAACTGGCCCTGAGTATCTTCTTAGCCAAGACGAAACCATTCATGTGGGGGCCACAAGTCCCAGCATGTACCTCCTCGAGTAGCTTAGAAGCTTATTTTGCGTCGATACATCTTAGCAATCCTAAATCAGGAGTTCTCCTGTACAAATTTCCTCCGTTGTGGAAGAAGTGATTGGATAATCTTCGAAGTGTGCGCTTCTGAGTGTGATTTGCATGCTCTGGATATTCTCCCTTTGACAAATACTCCTTGATCTCATGGACCAAGGCTTTCCATATGTTTCTTCTTCAACATGAGCGCAATATGCCAGTTGATTATGGATCCCTATAGGAATGGGATCAATATAATTCTTGTCTGGATGCTGTATCATAGATGACAAGGTGGCCAATGCGTCGGCAAACTCATTCTAAATTTTGGGTACATGCCAAAACTCTATCTTGGTGAACCTCTTTCTCAGTTCCTGCACGTGGTGCAGATATGGTAATATCTTGGTCTTTTGGTGGCCCACGCTCCTTGTACCTGCTGTACAAGCAAATCTGAATCACCGATCACTAGCAGCTCCTGAATGTTCATGTCGATTGCCATATTGAGTCCTAATATGCAGGCTTCATACTCTGCCATGTTGTTAGTGCAAGGAAATCTGAGTTTAGCAGATACCAGATAATGTTGACCTGTTTCTGATACCAAAACCGCCCCAATGCCCACTCCTTTGAAATTTGCGGCTCCGTCGAAAAACATCCTCCAACCATCATATTCTTCAGTAATGTCTTCTCCCAAGAATGACACCTCTTCTTCAGGAAAATACGATTTCAAGGGTTCGTATTCTTCTCCCACCGGATTCTCAGCAAGATGATCCGCCAATGCTTCTCCTTTGACCGCCTTTTGAGTTACGTAGACGATATCGAACTTACTCAACAGTATCTGCCATTTGGTCAATTTTCCGGTCGGCATGGGTTTCTGAAATATATATTTCAAAGGGTCCATCCTGGATATGAGGTATGTAGTGTAGGCACAGAAGTAATGCCTCAACTTCTGGGCCGTCCAGGTCAAAGCACAGCAAGTACGTTCTAGCAAAGAGTACCGTGCTTCATAAGGTGTGAACTTCTTACTCAAGTAGTAGATGGCTTGCTCCTCTCTCCCTGTCTCGTCGTGTTGTCCTAGAACACACCCGAAGGCTCCATCCAATACGGATAGATAGAGCAGCAAAGGTCGTCCTAGCTCTGGTGGGACCAGGACCGATGGTGTGGACATGTACTCCTTGATTTTGTCAAAAGCTTTCTGACAATCTTCGGTCCAGCTTGTCTCGACATCTTTCCTCAGCATCTTGAAGATGGGTTCACATATGACTGTGGACTGTGCTATGAAGCGACTGATATAATTGAGACGACCTAGGAAACTCATCACGTCCTTTTTGCTCCTAGGCGGCAGTAACTCCTGAATAGCCTTGACTTTTGACGGATCTAGTTCGATCCCTCGACGGCTGACAATGAACCCCAATAACTTTCCCGCGGGAACCCCGAATGCACATTTGGCAGGGTTCAGTTTCAAGTTGTACCTCCTTAGTCTGTTGAAGAACTTTCTCAAGTCTGCTATGTGGTACGCGGCCCTCTTGGATTTGATGATGACGTCGTCCACGTATACTTCTATCTCCTTGTGTATCATATCATGGAAGATGGTTGTCATGGCTCTCATGTAGGTAGCCCCAACATTCTTTAGACCAAATGGCATTATCTTGTAATAGTATACATCCCATGGTGTAATAAAGGCTGTTTTCTCCGCGTCCTCTTCGTCCAGCCAAATCTGGTGATAACCCGCAAAGCAATCTACAAAAGATTAGAGTTAATGTTTGGCGCAATTATCGATCGGGATGTGTATGTTTGGCAGTGGAAAGTCGTCTTTGGGACTTGCTTTGTTTAAATCCCGATAGTCACTACATACTTTGACTTTTCCATCTTTCTTTGGAACTGGCACAATATTGGCTAACCAAGTTGGATACTCAACCACCCTGAGAACTTTGGCTTTGATCTGCTTGGTAACCTCCTCCTTGATTTTCAGGCTCATGTATGCTTTGAACTTTCCAAGTTTCTGCTTCACCAGCGGGCACATTGGATTGGTAGGTAACTTGTGAGCCACTATGGACGTGCTCAAACCTGTCATGTCATCGTATGACCATGCAAAAATGTCCTCATATTCTTTTAGGAATTACTGCTTCGGTTTCGTCCAGGTTGGACTTAGGCTTATTCTCAAAATTTTCCACCTCTCTGACAACTTCCTCGGGTATCTCGTCTTCTTCATCCGAATCACTATCCTTATGTTGCGTTGCCTCATTACATGTCACAGTCACGGGTTCATCAGGAAAAGTAATAATAACACTGTAGAAAAAAAAGTGTAGAAAATAGTAATGAATAATAAAGAGCAAATGAATTTGATTAAAATTAAACAACATCCAGACAAACACGGCTCGATGAATCGAGCATTTATTTTGAAACAAAACAAGTCTTTAAAACAAAGTTACTGAAAATTTTAAATTCCTAGAATGGCTATAGAAATAAAATCTGCCAAGCTACGCAGGGACTCGGCGGGCCCGGGATGGTGTGGCGGTCCAGTTTCTGAGAAAAACTCCCTTCTCCACAGCCTGAATAGTGAGGCCTTCTTCCTCCTCCTCCTCAATTATCACACTGCAGTCTATGTCTTCATCCTCCAAGAATAAATTCTTCAACACCGCTAGTGCTTCCTCTTCTGCAGTCCCCCATATAGTATCAGCTTGGTGAAAAGCTTGTTCCAGATGTGGCACTGGTTGCTCAAGAGGGTAGTATGGTCCATGCCATGGAGGCGACCAATCATTATACTCTTCCCATGTATATTGATATCCGAGCCCAAAGGTAGTACCATGACCCTTCAACTGTATCGGCTTAGTGATGCCTTGGAGATTTTTCCTAAGCCCTTTGTCGGGTTCATACCCAGACCATGCTAATATGCTTTCTATCTTACTGCTCTACCGTTTGTCCTTCTCGACGGCGTTGATGCATTCATTGTGATGATAGGTTTCCCCTCCTAGCCTTCTCTTATTTCCAATGACCGGGATGGTTTGACTAGTGTAAATGGGGTTACTCCCATCTCCGTGAATGTTCACTTCTTGACGATTCCATTCGAATTTCACGGCCTGATGTAGTGTGGAAGGTACGGCTCCAGCAGCATGGATCCATTGTCAGGCCAACAAAAGATTATATGAGGCTGGTATGTCGAGCACCTGAAACTCGACGTCGAACCAAGTTGGCCCCATCAACCAAAACCCTGGCGATGCAGTAGTCTTCACATCGCACCGTAATGTGCAGTGCCCTGTTGTGATTCAGACCCTCAGGTGGTAACTCATCCCCGTGGAAAGTGATTTTGTGACTTTCTAATACATGTCCTACCATATTAGACATCTCTTCGCTGGTGATGTTATTGGGCACATAGGCTTCGCTCAACACTTTCATCAAAGCATTTTTGTGTGCCTCTGAATTTAGAAACAGTGACAAGATGGATATCTGAGCTGGGGTTTTGTTCAAATGATCAATGACGGAATACTCCTTTGCTTGTACTTTCCTCCAAAGGTCGTCTGGCCCTGCTTCAATGATAGGCTTCTTGGCAATGGCATCCTTACTTGGTCCTCCCAGGTGCTCAAGGGCATAGATTCTCCTGGTCCTGGTTATTCCTTGTGCGGCATCAGACTCATCCATCTTTGCCTTTCCTTTGCATCTATCTTCGGCAACATAATCCCAAGGTATCGCTTTTGAGTGGAAAGGTGGTGTAGTTGATATTGTCACTATGAACGGTGTGACCACTTCTACTTCAAACGGAACAAGGGTGGCCGTGGGTGGAGCCATTTTTACCTCGAATGGAACTGATGTGGCTACCTCAACCTCGACTGGTGACTGAGTCTGTACCACAATAGGGGTAAGTGTGACTGAAGGTTTGAAGTCATCACCTTCCCGAATGAGCCCAATCAACTCCTCAGGGTCCCATTCTTCGTTTGTCTCTATCACATGTATTCCACCACCTCTATGATCAGGGAGAGGGTTGTTGCGAACATTGGGCGCGGCCTCTTTTGCCTGTATAACTTTGTTGTCAATCAGTGTATGGATCTTGTCTTTTAGTGCTCGACATTCGTCGGTGGTATGCCCCTTCATACCAGAATGGTATGCACAAGTTTTGTTAGGATTGACCCACTGGGATGGATTCTCTAATGCCACAGCGGGGATAAGAGTGACATAGCCCTCGGCTTTCAACCTCTCATACAACTGGTCGATAGGCTCAGCAATGATGGTGTACTGTTTGGGTGGCTTGCGATCAAAATTGGGTCTTGGTCTTGGATAATTCTGGCGAGTTGGAGGTGACTGGAAATGGGATGGTTGGGAGTTATAGGTATGGTAGATAGTAACTGGTTGGTAATATCTGGGAGATGAGGGTTGATGTGTGGGTGATGGTGCTTGGTACGGGGGTGGAGGTGTTTGATATGTGGGCGGAGGTGTTTGATATGTGGGTGGAGGTGTTTGATAGGTAAGTGGGGATTTCGGGCTCTGAGCCACCATTACTGCTTCGACATCTCTCTTCTTTGATATGCCGCCTGACTGTAATTCCTTATTTGTGGCCTGTAGTGCCTCAAAATTCGTTACCATCCCGCTCTTGATTCCTTCTTCAATTCTTTCCCAAAGTTTAATGATATCAAAGAATTTGCGATTTTTGATAACCATCAACCGTTCATAATATTGCGGATCCTGTGCTCTGACGAAGAACTTGTTCATTTGCTCTTCGTCCAAGGATGGCCTGACTTTGGCCGCTTCCGACCTCCAGCGGGTAGCATACTCGCGAAAAGTCTCAGTTGGTTTCTTCTTGAGATTCTGAATGTAGAAGTCATCAGGTGCATTTTCTGTGTTGAACCTGAATCGGGCTATGGAATCTGATTCCATACATACCCAATTAATTCATTTCTTGGGATCCTGGCTAATGTACCAGGACAAAGCATCACCGGTAAGACTTCTCATGAAGAGTTTCATCCGAATCTTCTCTTCCTTTCCAACTCCGACAATATTGTCGCAATAGGTACTTATATGGACATTAGGATCGCCTGTGCCGTCAAACATCTCGAATTTGGGAGGTTTGTACCCCTCCGATAGTTCTACATCTGGCTGTATGCATAGAGTCTTCATAGTTCAACCCTTCTATTCCTTTGCCGCCTTCGACACCCTGAATCCGGCTTGTCAATTTCTTGAGTTCTTCAGCCATGTTCTTAATGAGTTGGTCTTTCTTTGAGGATTCTGGTAGATAGGAAGTGGTTGAGTAGAGTGAGGTGTTGTTTCCACATATATATGGTTGTTCTGATGAGTGTCAGGGACTTGGGTGTAGTGATGGTCGTTGGTTGAGTTTTGAGGGTCGGGGACGGGTTGTGGTGTTTTTTGGGGAATGGGGTGAGTGGCGGTTAGTGGGTACTGGATTGACTGATGTGGGTGTTGTGGTTGGGTTGGTATTGGTAAGGGATTGAGATTTTGCGGTGGGGCTGTGTATTGATGTGGTGCAGGAAGGTTTTGTGGATGTTTGTTTGGTGTGTTTTGGGGAGGTACTGGGCTCTTTGTGTTTTGCTGATTGATATCAGGGACAATCAGGGTGAGTGATAAGTTTGCCAAGTTGCGAACCTGCTCTAGCTCCTCTTGTAGCTCCAGTATCTTTTGTTCCAATCTCAGAACTAGGTCATTTTGTGCCGGCGTACTCCGACCGTCTGAAGTTTCTACGTTCTCAACATTCTCCTTTCGAATACGACTTAAGTCATCCATTTTTGTTTTCCCTTTGCTTTTTGTATTGCTTGGAGGAGGAGGAGGTGGAGGGCCTCTAGATCTGGTATGATACGCTGACGATGCCAGTATAAGTGAACCAACCTAAGGGGATGGGAATAATTAAAAATAAAGAAAAATAAAAAGGTAACAAGTTAGTGGAGATTTTAAAATGTTGCAGTATTTAAACACGTATTGCAGGAATGTATATTCGCATCCTAATTTGGGAGCCTCGTTGTGCCCGAGGTAGGCCTAGCGACAAATAGATTTGGAGAACTTAGATGCCAACAAATGCCTCATTTCATAATATAAAATAGACGAATCCCAAAACGACACTAAGATAAGTTACTACTGGCACTTGGCCTTATTACATTTTAGGAAAGCAAGTAAATCTAGCCTATTTGGTCCCAGAAGGACCTTCCCCAAATTTGATCTTCCTGACTCCATCGTACAGGTTCCCCAGCTCGTGCAGTCCCAACAGTAGGTAGGCTCTGGCCAGATGTCCTCCTTCAGCGTTCTGGCAATCTTCGATCCTCTTTATGACTTTACCTTCCAGCTCCACTATTCCTCGCTCCAGATATTCCAACTTCCTGTTAGAGGTGATCGCCATTTATCTCCATTCCTCAATCAATCTCACATTTCTCTCATGTATTTCCTAGTGCTCATTCTCAGAGTCGTGGACCCTCTTGCGCAGCCTGTTGTACTTGACTTGAGCTTCAGCTTCTTCGTCTCTGATCCTGTTCCCTTGCCCGGCTCCTGGCATCACCATTCCTTTTAGATTGTCTTCTAACCAGGCCGGGTAGAGAGGTTCGCACCCTGCATGATACTTGTCGGGATCAATGGTTCTCTTTTCCACGATGATTTTGCAGTGCCACATATGCTGGGCTTGGCACTTATAAGGGACGTCGTCGTCTTGAAAGTATGCTCTGAAATGACTCATCTTGGCAACCCTTGGAATAACCTATTTCTTGCCTGCTTGCCTCATAACTCGGATAGGGACATAAGGGTATATCTCTCTCAACCCAATCAGCACAAGGTGTGGAGCGTCTTTGGACCTGATGATGAATTCGTCTGTCGGGAACCATTGAAACATCCATTGCACTTGCTCTTCAGTCAGATTGTCGAAGAATTCCACCCATTCTTTGGCACTCTTGGGCTGAGCAAACCTATCCGGAATGTAGGTTATCCGCTTATGGTGATGGAAGGCAATATGGTCATTCCAAGCCCTTCGCGGAAATTCTTGGCGATACTGGCCCCTTTGAAGATGTTCTAGCAACCACAATTGCAGCAACAAGTTACAACCCTGAAATGCTGGACCCCTCTTTGACAGCGCCCCAGAGCCCTGTAGATGTCGGCTATGATCATGGGGACTATGGTGTATGTCTGTCCATTGATCCCCTCTATCAAAGTCTTGGCGACCATGGCCAACCTAGTGTGGATTCTTTCCTTTTTCATTGGGAACACTATCAGGCCCAGGAAGCATACAATGAACACGAACACGCTACGGTGGATATGGCCCAGAGAAGTGAGAGAGATCTCGTCATGGTAAGTACGAAAGGACTTGCTATGGACGTACCTCTCATACAGATACTCGAAGGGTATGTCTGATTCCTTCAAGCATCTCAAGTCCGAATTTTTCTTCAACCCCATCATCTTTAAGAACCCTTTGCCAGTACGGTTTTCCGGCACCAATAACCCGGGGCTATCCCAAGTCAAACCCGCAAGCCCTCCGATTTCCTCTAGAAGTGGTGTCATTTCTATGCCGCCAAAATGAAACACCGCCCTTTCACTATCCCGGAATAAAGTGGCAGCCTCGATCAATCTCTTGTTTGGCTCAATGTCTAGCAGGGAAGGCAAGTTACCCAGGTACTTTCTTACATGTTTTTTGTCACTTGAGGAAAGGTCCTCCCACCAATCTAACAGCAATGGCGGGATGTTGCTAACCATACCGAATCTGGGGACCTCGTGCCTCATTTTCTCAAAACAAAAGGTTTAGGCCTTTCTCCCCCACCAGACTCGATTGTTTATACATTCATGATCAGCATTCGGCATTTAGTTCTCCAAATTAATGCACAGAACGTGGTTGTGTCCTTTGAGATTATGGAAACCCCGATGGACTTTGGATAAGGCTCATCTTAAAGGATCATTATGTGGACAACATAATTGATCCGACTAGGTTTGACTATGATGCATGCACAATTTTGACTAGAGTAAGGTTACTATGGGGTTTTAGACTGGTACCCTCAAGCGGACAACTTGAGGGGGAAAGGCACGGAACCGTTGACTGCACCGCTGGTCGACTAGTTTTACCACAAATACGCCTTTTCGAATTTAAGGGTAATATATAGGAAGAGCGCAACCACTCATCAAGCATTTCTATAGGATTTGATACGCACGAGTGGAATATGATGTGGAGCATGATTTATGCAGCAATTAATAACATGTAGTCAAGTATTTGCACGTAGAAAAATAAATGCGGTATTCAAATAATTGAAAGACAGTTACGGAAAAGAAAACAAGGAGACAAGTCAGTTTTAGGAATAAAGAATCATAAATGCTTAAAAGAAAGTAGACAGTTAAGTTCAAATAAGAGGAAAGGGTACGGGATAAAGCATGCTTGGACTAATTCATAAAAAATAAGTTCGTTATGGTAAGAGCCTAAATATATCCCCAGCAGAGTCGCCATGCTATCACGCCCCCTTTTTCCTCCTCGCGGAGAAAGTTCGGGTTTCGACATTCCATGGGGGAATCGACTCTTTTCTTTTTGGGATTTAGGTATTTGAAGAGTCGCCACCAAACGGATTATGGTGCGTTAGGGCACCTAGAGCGATTAACTCTTAGACTAGTTTGCATTACCAGAGATTTAGGGTAAAGGCTCGAAATAACCTTGAGGGGAAGGTGTTAGGCACCCCTCTCGGTCCACAACGGTGGGTCCCGACCGAACTTATACTTATGAATTAGTCCTTTAACAAATAAGTAGTTGAAACACATAATGCAGATAAAGCATGTTGGACATTGTATGACTCAAATAATAAGACAAAGGCTTTGAACAAGTTGTATACATATAAAAAAAGAGTAAAGTTTTATTCAAAGGGAATTCGGGAAGGAGGGGTCCTAGGTTGGTTAGCCTACAGGATCACCCCACGCAATGCCCGGTAAACACTCCTCAATAAGGGGCTACACGTGACATTAACGCGTAGTCATCATATCCATATATACCCCTTCCACCCCTTAGCGGTTATTAAGCGAATGTTATTTAGCGATCTCTATGCGTGCTGTTACCCGTCCCTTCTTAATGGTCTTGGAGGAAATTAGGACTTGTACCTATAGGCAGTTCTAGACGGACCCCTAAGGTTTAAAGGAGAAAATACTAAGGAGAAAAGCAAGAACACATAGGACTTCAGCAAATAAAAGCAGGAAGGAGCAAATAAGAGGCTCAGATTTACCTCCGCAGATAATGCATGTAAACAGCACGACTCAAACACAAACAAAGGCAGTATTATTAAACAGGATCCTAAGACATGATGTTTAGGTGAGTATCAGAACACAAGAGACATGCATATTTATTTTTTTTAAACTTAGAAGCAGGGGCCTAATCAGTTTGCCTACTAATTTTAAGCCTGTTAACCATTAAGCAATAAACACAAAGTGTCAGTTTCCAGTTTTATAAGAAATTTGATTACCTAAGGCTTGCCTAGGCGTGGGATAATGCACAATTGTTACCAGAACTATTAAAACTGGGTAGGAGATATTTTACCTAGAGCATGATGTTTTGGGCAGTGAGGGGCCCCTCCAGGAGTCTGCATACCCCCGAGTGAGTGCGGGTACCCAATATGATCTGAGATTGAGCCCGAGGGGCTGGTATGGTTCTGAGATGTTGCCCGACGGGGCGGATTGCTGATATTGTGCCC